>NW_025421556.1:3832500-4578351 GCF_011764305.1 Mustela putorius furo
GTATATTAAAAATATGTTGTAGAAGTAAAATTAGTGTGGTTTTCAAAAAAATAATTGCCAAAAAAAAAAAATGTAAAGAAAGGAAATGTTCCACAGAACAGTTTGGGAAGTGCTGAATTAAAGAATTGTATTAGTCAACACCTAATTTGCTTAGCACCACTTAATTGCAGTTATTAAATGTATTTGAAAGTTATAAAGCTGCACTGTATGAAAATATGTTATAATTGAAACATGTTGTACTTACAAGCCCTTGTTACAATAATCGTTTTAAAAAAGATAGCTGTTTTGCGGCATCTTACTTTATACACAGTAGTGTGGTATCTGAAATGTGGCCTTGGCTGGAGGTGGTTTCTCTACAACTGCATGGAGGTGGTGTGGGTGGGGGCCTTATGGTTCTAACCTCCATTTACATCTGGAAACCCTTGGGTGGAGACGGAGCTGCATCCTGGAGCCTGGACACAGTGCCAGCAACTGGAGTCCTGACCACATTTTGGGAGGGTGGCAAGAGGATGGGGTTCACAAAGGTGGGGGAAACTGAAGTGGCCTGTTGTTACTCTAGGTCAGGGCTGGGAGGCACAGTGATTCAGGGGCAATGTCTGAGTCCTGAGGGTCCCCTCTTGGGGCAAGGCATGGTGAGCCTGAAGTCCCAGCTCTTCCCTTCACTGTCACTTGGCACTCTCATATACCTGCGCCGGAATAGGTTCTGCTAACGTCATACGTAGGCAGGTGTGAGATTGATGAGTAACGATTTGCCAAGGCAAAGCCCACCGCTCCTGTGTTTTGGCAGGGTGTTACATAATTAAGTGCTCTTTGTGCTCATATGGTGAGTACATTTATTTCTTTGAATGGGCCAGTGGAAGCACAAAGGCAGTAATACCTTGGAAGAGATTCAGGCATGATAAGCTTCAGGTCTGGAAAACACCATTAAAAGGTCATTTGTCACTGTGGTTTGTGGCTTGTTAAAACTGTAGTATTTCATACACGACTGTGGCCACAGCCTCAGGTCACACCTTTCTGGCCTCAGTACCGCACATCTTAGGAGGTGGGGCGGTCATTGAGGGGTTTTTTGACTTTTTATGAAACCAGAATGCCTTCCTGTTAGGTGCCTGCAATCTGACTGAATATAAATAGCAGGATTCTTCTTTGTAGTTGAATAGCGGCTGACTGACTTGGAGCTACTGCGGGAACGGTGACACCCCTGCTGGAAAAACAGACTCTCTTTTACCAAATCACTGTTTTTATATTTAGCTTTAATACTGTGGTTCTTAACCGGGGATGTGTGAGAATTGCCTGGTGAGCCTTTTGCAATTATTAAAGGCAGATCTGGGCACTCTCTATAGGTGATCCCCATTTGTCACCACTGCTTTAAATTCCTATTTGTACTGACCACTCAAATATAGATTCTTCTGACTCTGAGACTTCGTGTCTACCTCACGCTGCCATTGAGCTGTCTCATAGTTCCAGAACAGAACCTTTGCCCCTCCCTCTGCTCCTTTCCTGGGGCTCGCTCCTGATTACCCTAAAATACCACCCATCTTCTTCCCACTTGCCTCAGTAAAACAAAGAAACAAACAAAAAACAAAAAAACACAACAGTTATTTTTCTTCTTTCTCTGTACCTTCCTAGCTCATCTGTCTTGTCACAGCCTTTTGCTTTCCTCCACCGCCTAGATCCAAGCCACCGCGGCATTGACTCCCGATTGCCCCACCATATTGCCCCACCATAGCTCCAGAGTAACCTTAAAACACTTTTTGCTCACTGACCCTAAAACGGTCCAAGATGAAGATGTTGATGTTTCTTTCTTGGAAAAATATTTTTAACTATTAAGTCTTTCCCTACCTCCTTTGGTCAAAGATAGGTGTAGAGCCTCGCGAGACCAAAACATGCCCCCGGGAGATAGGCTGTAGAGTCACATGCACTCACCTCTCATTGCTCCATTGCAGGGGCTCTCAGCTGCGGAGGCTCACAGCTCTCCAACTCTCTGATGGGAATTGGGACAGACTTCCTCTAAGAGGACCAGCCAGGGGAAACTTTATTTATATAGGGTCAGCTCTTTACTGGCTATGTTAGTTTCCTATTGTTGCTGTTGCAAAGCACACGGAGTGGCTTAAAACAGGAAAATCTATGTCTTCCAGTTTTGAGGATTTGAAGTTTGAAATAGGTCTTACTGGACTGAACTCAAGATGTTGGCATGGCTGCCTCTCTTCCAGAGACTTTAGGGGAGAATCTGTTGCCTCATCTTTTCCATCTTCTAGAAACTACCTACATTCCTTGGTTCCAAGCCTCCTCCAGCATGGCATCACTCTGACTTCCTCTTCCTTCTTTGTATCTCCTCTGCTTCTGATTCCCATCTCCCATTTTTCCCCCATAAGGACCTATATGATTACATTGGCCTGTCAGTATTTTAGGACAGTCTCCCCATCTCAGAATCCTTAAGTTAACCACATGAGCAAAGTCCCTTTTGCCACGTAATGTCACAGAGTCACAGGTTTCAGGGATTAGAACCTGAACATCACTGGGATGGCTGTCCTTCTGCCTATAACACCAGACACTCTTTAAACTCATTTGTATGTGCTCACTAATTGAACACTCATAACCACCGTGTGGGTGAGGTATTACTCATTATCCTCATTTTACAGATGAGGAAACAGGCACGGGAAAGTTATATAGTTTGCCCAGAGATTCACTGGGGTAGTGGAGCTGTAATTCATAATTGGCTTGGCTTCATTTTTTATCTTATTTTATTTTCCAGCTTTATTGAGATATAATTGATGTAGAACACTGTATTACGTTTAAGTTGTACCTTGTGTTGATTTGATACAATCATATATTACAAAATGGTTATTACCATGGTGTTAGCTAATACCTCCATCATGTCACATAATTACCATTTCTTTGTTATGATGAGAACATTTAAGATTTACTCTCTTAGCAACTTTAAGTATGTAATACAGTATTGACTATAATCATCATGCTGTACAGTGGATTCCCAGAACTGACTCATCTTATGATTGAAAGGGGTTTTTGTTTTTTTGTTTTTTTAAATAACTGTAAGTTTATACCCTTTCATCAACAACTCTCTGTTTCCCCTTCCACGCTCTACCATTCTACTGTGTTTCTTTGACTTCAACTCTTTTGGGTTCCGCATGTAAGTGATATCATACAGCATGTGACTTTTTCTGACTTATTTCACTTAGTGTATCCTCAAGGTCCATCTATGTTGTCATAAATGAAAGTTTTCTTTTTTATGGCTGAATAGTTGTCAAGTGTGTGTGTATACATATACTTTCATAGACTATCTCTTTCCATCCCTTCACTTTGGATTTATGTTGTCCTTAAACCTGAAGTGAGTCTGTTATGGACAGCATACAGTTAGGTCTTGTTTGATTTTTTTTTTTTTTTTTTTTTAAATCTATCCAGCCACTCTGCCGTTTGGGTAGAGAATTCAGTCCATTTACATTTAAAGTAATTATTGATAGGTTAGGAACTTATGTCATTTTATTGATTGTCTTTTTTGTAGCTCCCATGTTCCTTTCTTCCTCTTGCTGCCTTCCTTTGTGACTTGGTGATTTTCCATAGTGGTATGCTTTGATTATTATCTCCTCATCTTGTGTGCATCTGCTATAGTTTTCTGCTTTGTGGTTACCATGACACTTACATAGACATTTTGTAGATATATATTTTATGGTAACAACTTTGATCACATACAAGAACTTTACCCTTTTATTATTTTACCCTCCCTTTTATGTTTTTGATTTCACAGCTCATCTTTTTCTGTTGTGTATCCATTAACAAATATTGTATCTGTAGTTATTTTTAATACTCTTGTCCTTTAACCACTTTATTGTACAATTAAATGGCTGACACTCCACCATATTGAAGTATTATTTTGGGTTTGACTGTATGCTTAACTTTTACCAGTAGGTTTTATATTTTCATAGGCTTTCATGTTACTAACTAGTGTGTTTTATTTTAGCTTGAACTATTTTTTGCATTCCTTGTAAGGCAGGTGCTGTGGTGATGAATTCCACCTTAGCCTTTATTTGGGGGAATCTGTACCTCTTTTTCATTTCTAAAGGTCAACTTTGTTAGATGGTATATTTTTGGTTGGCATTTCTCTTCTTTCAGTACTTTGAATGTATCATCTCACTATCTCCTGCCCTATAAAGTTTCTGCTAAGAAATCTACCAATAGTCTAATGGAGGTTCCTTTTTTCCCCTCTCACAGCTTTTAAGATTCTCTTTGACTTTTGACACTTTTATTATAATGTGTCTTGGAGAGGATCTCTTTAAGATGATTTGGTATGGTGATGTCTTGGTTCCATGAACCTGAATATCCATATCTCTTCATATTGGGGAAGTTCTCAGCCATTGTTTCTTTAATTAAGCTTTTCTGCCTCCTTCTTCTTTTCTGTCCTTGAATTCTAATAATTTGCAGATTGCTTATTAGTCTTTTGTTCGTATCTCACAGATGATGTATGCTTTCTTCACTCTTTTTCATTCCTTTTTCATTTTTCTTCCTTTGATTGGATAATTTCAATTGATCTTTCTTAGAGCTCACTTACTCTTTCTTCTGCTTGGTCAAGTCTTAAAGCTTTTTGTTGACATCAGTTCAATCACTGTTTCCTTCAACTCCAAAATTTGTTTGGTTCTTATTTATGTTTTCCATCTCTTTGTTGAACTTCTCATTTTGTTCTTATATTGTTTTCCTGATATTATTAAATTTTTATCTATATTCTCTTGTAACTCTGAACATCTTTAAGAACATTATTTTAAATTATTTGTTGGGAGATAGCTATATTTCCATTTTGGAAAGGTTTACTATATTCTTTTGGTAGTCACGTTTTCCTGAGTTTTAGTGATCCCTGTAACTTTGCACAGGTGTTTATGCTTTTGAAGAAGAAGTCACCTCTTCCAGACTTTATGGACTGACTTTGGCAAGAGAAGCCTTTTAGCTGTGTGGGAGAGGGGACATTGGAGCATGCTAGTGAACCCAGAATGCCCCCAGATCTAGCACCTGTGACTCCAGCTCTAGTGGTATAGGGCACCAGTTCAGGGACATGTGGTAACATCCCTTTTAAGGTGGCATGATGTCTCTTTGGCTCAGATTGCTGGGGTCCACAGCTTTAACAACTGCGTGATCCTTGCCAAATGCTCCAGGGTGTCAGCCGTGGCTGCAAGGGCTGCTTGTGTCCTCACTGGCACCTCCAGACCTAGTGACAGGGACTAGGGAAGACAGCAGTGGTGGCCAAAGCTGGTTGTGTGCACCTGCTGAGCTGTAGAGACCTGTGCAGTGGCAGGGGCTTGTTGCACACATGCATGTAGTGGTGGGATCCGAAGCAGGCAGTAAAGCTGGGGCCAACAGTGAGTGCTCTGGTAGTTGCAGGGGCCCAGGTGGTTGATGGGTACTACCATGACTGCTCAGTCTCACCACAGGCACACAGCAGTGGAGTCTGGCAATGGAGGTCAAGCTAGGGATGGGCTGTGCACAGCTGGAGTGTCTGATGCCAGAAGAGGATGATGGTGCAGACTAGTGACCGAAGACAGGACCTCATCCATGTTCACAAGTAGCTGTGGAGGCTCTGGCTATCAGCTTGCTCTCCTATTGTTGCAGTCTCCTCCTGAATGTGTGCAGGCAGTGGAGGCTGGTGACAAGTGTCAGATTGGCAGCATGTATGTGCATAGCTGGAGGGGCTAACTCCATGGCAGTGGGGATCAGCCATGTGGGTCTGGGCTGGAGTCTTACACTTTAGCAGCCACAGAGGCCCTAGCTGGCTGCTGGTATGGTTCCTAGGTTCCAGAGGGGCTTGGTGGGGAGAGAGCAGGAGGGCGACAGGTGGGTGGCAAGCAAATGTCAATACAAGGGTTGTGAAAACTGGTAAAATCTGCAGGGATTCCATGGCAGCTGTGCTGGCTTTTGGTTCCTTCGGTGGTGAAAGCTGGGTTTGTCTATAGAGCAGGTCACTATGAACCATTCTTGTTCATGCTATGTGGCTACTATAGGTAGCCCCTGCTTTTCTTCCTTGTTCCTAGTTGTCTCTCTGTGTCTCTTTGGGTGGTTGGTGCTCCCAGTGGCTGGGGGACCTGTTTGACCCTGCTCTTCTTTCTTAGCAAGAGGGACTCTTTCTGGGGGGAGCTCCCTCTTGACCTTGAGCATTGCTGCCCTGGGGGATAGGATGATGCAGGCAAAATGAAGCAGTCTTTTTTTTTTTTTTTCCCCTGTGTGGTTATTTTCAGATTTTTTGTTCCACTCTGTTTTAAAGTTTTATAAGTAGACTCCAGAGCTGCTCCACAGCTGTTTTTGTTCATAGATAGCTGTTTCATTGTTGATTTTTGTGGGAGGATGGAGGCTGGGGTCTCCCATGCTGTCATTTTGATGACATTACTCTTGGCTTAACTTTAGAGTCTGTTCTTATCAGTTGTTGTGCCCTGAAAAGTTGTACCATTCAAAGTGATTTTAGGGGCTCTGGGGTGGCTCAGTGGGTTAAGTGTCTGCCTTCAGCCCAGGTCATGATCCTGGGGTCCTGGGATAGAACCCCACATCAGGCTCCCTGCTCAGTGGGGAGTCTGCTTCTCCATCTTCCTCTGCCCTTCCCCCTGCTTCTGTTCTCTCTCTCTCTCAAATAGGTAAATAAAATCTTAAAAAAAAAAAAAACCCAAAACAAAGTGATTTTAGAAAGCCATAGTTTTGTTCCAACAACAGCAGAAGTAATGTCTTCTTGAATACCTATTTGGTAGCAGGCTCTGTGCTAAGTTCTTTGCAGCCATTCCAAGCAATACGTGTTAGCACCGCATTTTGCTTATAAAGGAAACTGAGGTCCAGGAAAGTTAAGTTACTTCCCCAAGGTCACAGTGTTACTAAGTGCCAAACTGAAGATTAGAACCCACATCGTCTGACCCAGAGCTGTTGTGCTTAACCGTTCAGCTAAACTGCCTTTATCTTTTTCTGGTAAAAGGAGTTATTAAAACTAAAGATAATCATTATTTGCAGTTACTAAAAATAAAAATGTGGTGAGGTATAATATCCTAAAGCGTGAAATAGAGGAATCTGGTACAAGGGTAATTAGGAGAATTAATATCCAGTTAAGCAGATTACCAAAGGGTGCAGGTTTGTGATTTATGTCACCCTCTAGGGTAGTTTAGGGTGATTTGCCAAATGGCTTATCTAAAGTATTTCGCTGACATGCATGAGGTTGGAGGTGTAGGTCCCAAACCTGGCTGATCACCAGAGTCACCTGTGGAGCATAAACATTGCAGTTTCTGGGACCCTTCCCAAAGGATCCGGGGTGGATCCCCGGGATTTGTAATTCTTTTTTAAGATTTATTTATTGGAGAGAGAGAGAGCGCGCACATGCACACATGCAGGGAAAGGGGCAGAGGGAAAGAATCTTCAAGCAGACACCCCTGCTAAGCATGGAGCTCTACTGCGGCCCAGCCCCGTCTCACAACCCTGGGATAATGGCCTGAGCCGAAACCAAGAATCTCATGCTTAACCTAATGGGCCACCTAGGGGGTCCCTGGGATCTGTAGTTTTGAGCAGCCTTTCAGATGCTTCTGATGGTTACTCTTAGAGCCTTTTACCCATTTACATCGGTACACTGTGGGCACATTTTAGGACAGAATCCATGTCCAAAAAGATATTGATGTGACGGAATGATTTACTGAATCTTACAAAATCTGACAAGCGGGAAAAGAAAGCATGAATGACAGGTGGTATGGAGCTGGAGTTTCAGACATACATACACACACATATGTATTGCAGGAAAATTTTGTTTCTTTCGGATCCCACTATTGGTGATTATATTATAAATAATATTTTCTCTATCATTCTCTTAACTAGAAACTTGATTTCATTGAGTGAAGATCTTTTACCACTACTGTGGTAGGAAGAATTCTTTCTTTTGGTTCTTTTACCAAACACTCTTCATCCCCCATATTAGTTGAAATTAGAGCCCAGTGAGCTATGATCACTGATAGTAGTGAATGTTGAAACTTTTGGTTGGACTGTAGAGTCCATAATCTTTGCCTGCCCTCAAAGAGGAGCCACATAGTCTATCCTACTCACAAGGTCATGATTGTCAATCTGTGGCCAAACATAGCTCAATTTCTATATCATTTCCCTCTCAGTCAGTGAAGATCACCCTACAATTTAGGACTTTCTTTCTCATTCTTATCTACTTTTTGGGTCACAGTGAAGATTTTTGTGAATTTTCTTTCTTAAAAAAATTGTTAGACTGTTTTATTTTTATTCGTATTATTTTTGGTGTAAGCTGTGTGCCAAAAAATGGCATTTAATACTGCCTTGTCTTAGGAAAAAATGTTACTTTTTTTTTTCTTTCTTTACCCTGCTATAAATATTTGTAATTCTTTTGTGCATCAGGCATTGTGCTAGGCATCAGGGTACAGTGGTGAATAAAACAGCTGTGGTGACTGTTTTCAATTTAGAGATTTACTTAGTGATGAAAATGGGGGAACAATATATGAATAAATAGGTAAAAAATGTAATAAGGCTGGGGAAGAAGCAGGAAATAGGGAAAAACACAAGAAGGCCTATTTTAAATAGGACGGCTGGGGAAGCCTGTGCTGAGGGAACATTTCAGGTGAGATTTGAAGGACTGTATAAAGGGAGAATGTGTATGGAGGTCCTGAGATGGGTTGAGGAGGACCTGGCTGACAACTGAGCTGAGATCAGGGTGAAGCTACATTGGGGGAAGGATAGATAGATGCAGGTGTTTACTGATTGTAGTAGAAGTGCAGTTAGAAACTACCACTGGATTGTTAGAAGGGAAACACAGCTGCTCAGGGCATGGTTGAAGGATATAAGCCTAGCACTGGGGAATTAGTTAAGAGGCTGCTGTGTACTAGGCAGGAGAAGTTGCTGGAGGCTTGGATTAGTGTGGTTGTAGCTGAGAGGGAGAGATAGAGAATGATTCCACAAGTATTTTAGAAGTAGTAAGGAAAGGAAAGAGCTTGCAGATAAGTTAGATGTATGAACAGGGTGAGGAAGGAGGAAGAATCCGTTATTCCACCAAGATTTTTAGTGACCGACTAGATGGGGATTAATGCTACTCTCTGAAAATTTGAGGATTGTAGAAGGCATTTTTGGGGAGCGTATCTTTTGGACATAAGTTTGAAACCCAAGTCGAGGAGTGGAATAGTTGTTTGGCTCGATGGGTTTGTTTTTCAGAGAAGAGGCTTCAGCTGGAGATAGAAATAGAGATGAGACACCAGTACAAAAAAATGGAATTAAAATCATGGAGTTGATGAGATAACTTAAGACGTATAGAGAAGGCAGAGAGCTCAGGTGTTAACCTTGAGGCAGGCACTCTGTCATTTAGATGCTAGGGGGAGAAGGAGACTGATAAACAGGAGGCAGGAGGAACCCCAAGAGCATGCTGGTCTGCGAGTTAGTGAAGAAAATGTTGCCAGGAGGAAGAAATGGTCTAGTGTGCTGATGCTCCTTGAGATGATGAGTAAGGGGAGGGGAGTGTATGCTTATCATGGCTGACAACATGGAAGCCTTTGGGGACTTTGCGGGGGCAGTTTTGGTAGAGCAGTGGGCAGATGCTGATTGGACTGGGCAGTTGAGGGAATAGGAGTTTAGAAGGAAGGGGAGGGGTGATTAGTATAGACTCTTCATACTCTATGAATGTCTGTGAAGGTGTTGGGCCCCAGGAAGGGAATCGTGGGGCTAAGGAAAACACTGGAGTTTGATTTGGTGTTTTGGATAGGATATCATGTTAAGTTGAACCATAGGAACTTGGTAAATTTTACTATGTTTGGCTTAAGAGAATGGCAGATTTCATATTGCTTGACCTGAGGTTACATGTTCCACAATTGAGAATGAGTTACATTTTTAAAAAGGGAGTTTGATGAAGCAGTGTTGAGAGAGTTTTAACCAAAAGAATACCAGCCTTTGAGCTATTGAGAGAGTTGGGTTTGGAGCTCACCAGTCAAGTGTTGGCCTTTGAAGTGGGGAAGGGGAAGGCACACATTTTTTTTTCCACTGTAACAGGAAGGAAGATGCTGATGTGCAGATTCGGCCAAGCTTGAGTGATCACGGTGATGCCAATTCCGGCAGCTAGTGCTTACCTGGGGCAAATAATTATGTAATAAGCTTTCAGATTTAGCTGTAGGTGTACATTGATTGATTTTGCTCATAGGACTGAGTGGGTACTGATCCTGTTTTGCCTTGTACGAGGCTCTAAATTTTCTCTCTTAACAGTCTTTCGGATTAGTGATTTTTTTTGCTCAATTTTTCTCTTTCATCAAAAGCGAAGTAAATCAAATATCATGACCTTCTTCTCCACTCCTCAGCAGTGCAACATCATGGCCTCCCTATAGAACTGATTAGCAAATCAAAGAGTAAAACGGTTTTCTCACAAGTGATTTTCTTACCCTACAGTAAATTTTCTTTTTCAGTATTACTATCAGTATTCCTTGACTTGTCAGTGTAATTGAAACATTATCTATGATTTCTGTTCCTTTAATGCAGACTACAAGCACATCCTTTTAAGGCCATACTACTCTTCTCTGTTGTATATACAAAATTTGTTTATGAGGTGCATGTGTTTCAAGAATTTCAGCCATTTGGGGGGAGACTTTGTGGCACCACATAATATAGTTTATAAAAAATGATTTTCATTAGATTATTCTGCTGACATATCCCCAGGCCACAATTTTCTCCACGGTCTTACTAATTTGGTACAGAATTCCAGGTACTGATCATTAATTGTATCTTTAAAGCTACAATGAGATAAAAATTTGTCTTTGGTGCCTGCAGGGTTATTTTTCACGAAACCTCTATCTCCTGTAATGTTTATTTTGAGTAATACTCTCCTCCATGGGTTATGGGGCTAGGGCCATTGTAAGAATATTCCCAGATGGAGCCCTCTTCTTTCTCAGTGTGTGCTTATTGAACTACCTGTAGGCGGCTTTGCTGTATGCATGGCTCCAAAATTATCATTTCCTGAAAGTACAGAAAGGTCTGGAGAAGTGCAGGCACCCCTATATTAATTTATACACTGCTAGTTTATTGGAGGATGAGATATGTAGTATTTAAAAGCTCTAGGGTGCTGATATTTTAGACTAAGTTTTATTGTGCGGAGGAGGGTAGCTTTACTAGAGGCAGGACAAGTCATCATGTTCTAATTCTGCTTGGAATCAGAGGAACTTGATTTACTGTTGTTACCTGCTGTGGTAGAAATTGCAAACATCGCTTGTATCTTCAGGATTGGAAATATTCAACAGAACACATCAGGTTTCAAAAAGCTGTAGTCTCCGTGTTTTGAAAATAAGCGAAGAAAAGTTTTTCCCCTTATTTCAGATGGTCTTTGATAGCACGTCTGTTTAGGAAAATCTGTATGGATTAGTTAGGAAAATCTCTATGGACTCTCACGTATTTTGAGCTTCTTTGGGTGAGCTTTGGGTTATGCCAAGGGGACTGCCTTTGGCCTTTCTGCTGAGAATTGCTCAACCAGCATCGACGTCTGCTGATAAAGAAGGGTTTGTACTATGATAGTGCTCACTAGCTTTGCTGACCTGAAGTCTCCATGGTTCACCCAGCTTCTCTTTGAGCCCTGAACTGGTGTTGCACTGATCCATCCTGTTTCCTTTGCTTTGCCATTTTTAGTCATGAACTGATACATTTTCTCCCTCTTGCTTTTCACTAGAGGAAATGGGGCTTATCTTACAGGATGAGTTCTGTGTTAAAACCTTGCACTTCCGGCTTCAATATAATAGACTGATGAACAGGCTTCAGAGTTCTACCTCTTGGAGACATAGCACGCTATCCCAGAGGAGACAGTTGGCTTATAGGACTACAGTTTTGACATATAGAGCTATTTCTGTCACATGTCTCTAAGTAGGGTAGGGGAGCATCTTTTAGGCATGTGAAGGCTATCTTAATGTTTCTTGTTTCAGGATTTGGATATTTGTCCCCATGGTCATCTTTTCTTCCACCTCCCTCCTCCCCACAAAGATAATGTGCTGTTGACTTGCTTCTAATTTTGGATATTTCTTTTCTCATTCCAAAATATTTTCTCTAGTCCCTTCAGACTTCTATCATTTTCACACAGTTTGCTCCAGTGGCCTTCCTTTGGTAGACACCAGTCTGTTGACTTGTCCCCTCCCCTTGCTGAACTGGCCTCTAACCCGGAAGTAGAATCATTTTTTCTCCTGGCTTCCCTATCACAAAGTTAGCAGCTGTTCATAACAGGCTAAAGAAGAATATAAATACCCGTAACCAGTTTTTACCATCTTGATTATGGTCTTTCATATTTTTTTCAAAAGGATGGTATCAAATTATAATTATTTTGTGCATGCTTTTTAAGCATTTTCTCCATTGTACCTCCTGATATACCTTCCCATATATTTCTGTTTTTAAGGAATTTATATTTCTAAATTTTTGTGACTGAAAGCATTTCCATGATATAGATGTACCATTTGACCAGTTCTTTACCTTTGGACATTTAAATGTTTTCTCTTTTCCCTTCCTCTTTCTTACTGTCCTCCTGTTATTTCCTTCTTCCTTTGTTCTGACTTCCTGTTCTTTACTGGTGATAGATCTTTTATTTTTAGGGTGTCCAGAGTTATTTGCTCACTGTGTGTGTTGTTATTTTATTAAACCCCAGTGTGGACTTTTTGGGTAGGCTGTTTCTGGGGACAGTGTCACTTTCTTTGTTCAGGTACAGACCCATATCTTAAGTATATCTGTCTTCCCAGCATGTAGCATTATGCCTGGTACAGTGGGGTATTCACTAAAGATTTATTGTGGAGTTCCAGAAATATAAAGGCCATGGGACAAATATTTTAAGTATCTACCATATATTTAAGGCCCAAGATATAGGCGTGAAGAAGACAAAGATTGTCCTTGCTCTCATAAGCTAAAATATTATTCTCTACAACAAGGTTTATGTTATAAAGATGACAAACCTCTTAATGAAATGTGAGGATCAATGAAAAAACCTTAAATTCAGGGTGCTGGGTGACTCATTTGGCTAAGTGTCTGCCTTCAGCCCACGTTGTGATCCCGGGGTCCTGGGATCAAGACCCACATCAGGGCCCCTGCTCAGTGGGGAGCCTGCTTCTCCCTCTGCCCCTCCTCCTCCACTTGTGCTTTGTCTCTCATTTTTTTCTCTCAAATAAATAAAATATATTTTTTTAAAGATTTTATTTATTTATTTGACAGACAGAGATCACAAGTAGGCAGAGAGGCAGGCAGAGAGGGAGGAGGAAGCAGGCTCCCTGCTGAGCAGAGAGCCTGATGCGGGGCTGGATCCCTGGACCCTGGGATCATGACCTGAGCCGAAGGCAGAGGCTTTAACCCACTGAGCTACCCAGGTGCCCCTCAAATAAATAAAATCTTTAAAAAAGAAAAATAAAAACAATAAAAAACCTTAAGTCACACAATGTGGGAAAAGCAGTCTACATGACCTCTAACGTGGTTACTTTTCATGCATGTGGCTAATTTGAGTTGATTAATTGATCTTCCTGTAGATGGTATTTCTTATTTAGGACTGTCCGCTAGGGTTACTACAATGGAATGATTTTTTCGGGTTCATACTTTTTGACCCTTTCAAGTAACAGAATCAGTTAGCTGAAATTTAAAATTTCATACCTGAACATAATATGTTGTACTTAGCTATTATAGAGAACTCAACAGTCTTTTAGGACTGGGTTTGGGGCAATAGGAAAGAAATCACCAAATATTTTTGGTCTCTCTGTTGCACATTTTAAAACACGATTAAACAAAGATTGCAGCCATGGAGATTTTCTGCTGTAAATTGGTGTTTCAACACAGCCAGCTGTTCATGCTTTTTGTGATCCCACTTACAAAAGTGGAAAGTAAAGGGTGAGTGGCTGCCCTCTTGGGCAGGCACATAATTTAAAAAAAAAAAATGTGTGTGCCTCAGCAGAGCTATATTAGAGTTTCATATAGCTGCCTTTTTCTTTTTTATTGTAGGGCCAGCTCTCAATGTTGCAAGAAAAAATAGACCATTTGGAACGTTTGCTAGCTGAGAATAATGAGATCATCTCAAATATTAGAGACTCGGTCATCAATTTGAGTGAGTCTGTGGAGGATGGTCCAAAAAGTTCACAAGGCAATTTCAGCCAAGGTGCTGGCTCACCTCTTCTGCCATCAAAACAATTGTCCCTTGTAGTGGACCCCGAAGACTGTTCATTCTCTTTGCAGAGTGGAAGTCAGAATTCAGATGTGCAGGTAATGTATGCATTTGTTAATTATCATTGGGTTTTTCTTGCTTTTATTTCTTTTTTGATCTGGTGTCTGTTTTAACTTAGTAAGTTACTTAAACTCTCTGGATTCCAGTTTCTGTTTTTGTAAAGTAAATTGATTAATCACATGATCATTAAACTTCTTTTTAGTGATAAAATTCTATAATTCTGTGCTTCCCCCAGTTTTTTTTATTATTTTATGCTTTATGATTATGACCTTTTTGTATGCTTCTTAGGTCTTATGTGATCTAGTAGATGAAGACCTTTAGAGGTTTAAATTTGTCTAAAGAGATTCTCTTATCTTCCTATAAAGAATATAGGAAAAGCTCTATTCTTACTATATATCTTACACATTATAGGTTTCACACAGTGTAGGGTTAGATACCTTCTGGTGAATATCTCTTTGTGAGAGAGGGAAGGGAAATATTCTAGAGCTGTGCTGTTCAGTGTGAAAGTTATTATCCACATGTGGCTGCTGAGCACTTGAAATGTGGCTAGTTTGAATTGAGATGTGCTCTAATGTTAAAGACTTACTGTGAAAACAAATGCAAGATTCTTTGTTTCATTTTATATATATGTGGAGATAATATTATAAATATATTGGTTTAAGTAAGTTTGTCTTAAAATAATTTCACTTATTTCATTTTACTAGGAAATTTAAAATTAAGGATTTTGGCTTGAATTCTGTTTCTCTTGGATAGCACCTTTCTAGACAGTAGAGGAGTTATAATCTAGGATAAAAAAGGACTTCTGCTTTTCTTAAATTTAAGGTCAAATGTGCTCTGTTCTGCTAGTTAGCACAGAGCTGTGTTTAACTTGTACCTTAGACCTGCAGCTGGAATTGGGTGACAGGTCCATAAGGAGCAAATATGTTACAGTTGGACAACATGGGTTGGCTCTGGCCTCCCTTCAGAGTAGATGTTTCCACTAACTTCTGGGGACAGAGAACGTGAGGATCTTGAAGTCATGACTCACAGGCCAACAGCTGGGACAGAGTTGGCCAGGCCTCACGCTTATAATCTTATCAACTAGTGTGTGACCAGGTTCACACACTATCAGGATTCTGTGTTGTGAAGGTTATGTCTGTTTTTGTGAGTCTTGGCCTTGTATAGATTTTAAATTAGTACCTTTTAAAGGAAAACAACAAAAAAGGAGGGGGCTGTTAAATCTGGGCTGGACAGAAACAACTGTGCTGCTGAACAACCCCAGAATGTGGGCAGAGCGAGGCAGTGTGGGACAGGGCAAGCTGCAGGGCTAGGAAAAGAAGGAATAACAGAGACTGCTAACACATCCTCCTTTCCAGCTGGTTCCCAAAGAGTTATCGACTGTTCCTTGGGAGCATTTTATTTTATTTATTAAATAAATTCATACATTGTGAAGTGAGATGTTGTTGCCTTAAAATTCTTTGTATTCATTTCTTACATAATGGCTTGGTATCTTTAAATTTTTTTGTGGCCTGCTTAAATATTTTATAATATATAATAATTTTACATAATTTAAATGTTATCAAAGACATTTGCGTTCTTTGTCCCATTTAATATTATAGAGGGGATGAAAAATATAAGTTTTTAGGTTTCTTTTTTTTCCTTCAGTATTTTTTCCTTTGTATCCAAAGAGGTTATTACCTAGGACTATTACATTGGAAATGTAGGCAACATTTGAACATTTAACAATTTCCATTTTCACATGATTATGCCTCATTGACTCAGTTGTAGTTTTATTTTTAGAATGAAGATAGTAAATAATATTTGCTAAGAGAAGGAATAGCTGTAGATGCATTTCCATTCAGATACAGATTTTAAAATATATGTGATTAATTGTAAAAAAAGACAACTCGAAATAAAAAAAAAAATTATCGATATTGTGTGTGAAAATCCTTAAATATTTGGTCATAATTGCATTTCATGAGAAATTTTTTCTTTGCTAAAATAAAAAAAGAGATTTTTTTTTTCTTTGCTGTTTAGTTCCTATCAATTTCTATTAGATTGTATTAGAAGTCAAGCAGGGCAAGAAGTAATTGAATGAACTTATTTTTCATAAGAAGCAGATGGGGGAGGGGCTTATTTATCAGAATAGTTAAGTAACAGTAACATTTTAAGAATTTGAATGGTAATTAAATGTTTTCTGCCTTAAACTCTTCAGTTAATGTACGTAGAAATAACTTTATCTGGTAAAATACATACAGGGTCAACACTGAAGAGCTCTGAGCAAATATTTTCCAACATTAAGTTCAAATTAAAAATGGTAATGCATGGTTAAACTTACTCTTTTTTCCCCCTTTATTTTGTCTTTTGTATTTTTAGATGTTGGATGTTTACAGTCTAATTCCTTTTGACAATCCAGATGGTGGAGTTTGGAAACAAGGATTTGACATTAGCTATTTATTTAATGAATGGGACTCTAAGCCCCTTCAAGTCTTTGTGGTGCCTCATTCCCATAATGACCCAGGTAAAATTTGCACTTCAAAAAAACTACAGGTTATTAAGCCGCTGTACACACAGAGTATTTTAATGAGAATCTGGTAGATCCAGTTTCTCAAATGTTTGAGACATTATTCGTTGACTTATTACAGTAACAGATTTCTTTTATATGTCATCGTATTTTGAGTTTTTATTTTTATCAATTTTTGTGCCATTCCTGGATAGTACTTGTACAGTGTAAAATGGTAATAAGCACAAGAAGATATTTGTTCTGGTAATGAAAAGTTGCACTCACTTAAAGTGCTGATGTTCATTATAGTTACGTCTTATAAAATACTGCATGGGAGAATTACTTCATGTTCATAAACTCTGCACTAAAAAATGCAGAATTCTCGTGGGAATGTTAGAATCTTTAAAATGGAAAAACAGTGTGAAGTGGTTAAGAGTCTTGGTCAGGTGGACCTGAGTGTGGAGTCCCAAGCCCCTGGTGTGAGACAACTTTAGGCAAGTTACTGAATATGAAAGTATAAGTATTTTTTCCCCAGTAGAATCAGGATAAAGTACCTACTTCATTGGATGAGATGTAGAAGCATGACGCATGGCTCCAGGAACTGCTGTCATTATCATTTTTGTTATTATTTCATATGACAGCTTTTGTTATTTATTGGGGCTGGAGACTTTTTCCACCAACGTAAGGGAAAATCGCTAAAATTACAATGGGAAACATGATTCAGTGTAAAGATCTGTTAGAGCGAGTACACTGGCACCAAGTAAATACGTCATGAATTTGGTTGCCGGACTTTTGGGGGCATATACTTCGAAAGACTTCCTTTGAGGACTGACTGAACGCTTCTGTTATTTTTCTCAATTTCTCCATTTCATCATTACTCATCTAGTATCATCTACTCACCATTATTCATCTAGTACTTTGAAGGCTTTTTCTTTACTCCCAACATTCATTTATCCCTGACTTATATCCCTTCACATTGGTTTATTGGCATATGTTCCTTTTTGTTTCTAAGACAGTAGAACTTGTTACTTTAGGTCTGGACCCATGATTTGGTAAAGTTGTATGTGTATGTTTGTGCATACACATGTGTGCTGCTTTTGAATGTGAAGGGTACTTGGAGACAGTTTGGATGCTGAAATGTTTGAATTTCCATAAAACTTCAATATATAGCATGCACGGAGGTATAAAATATGTGCAATCAGTATTTTTCTGGAATTTGTAGTGAGCACATGTCATACTTCTGACTTCGGTTTCTCTGTCCTTGGACTTAATATCTTTATCTTTTCTTAGAAATGCCTATCAGTCTTATTAACCATTCCTCTTAAATGTTTTGTGTCATATTCTTCCTTAGTGTTAGCCATTCCCTTCAAATCCAAACTCCAATGGCTGGGCATCATGGAAAGACTGCAGGGATCTAGAACCAGGCAGAATGAGGCAGGCATCCTGGCTTTGCTGTATACTGGCCCCAAGTCCTTTGGGCGTGATTATCTGTCAAATGTAGATCATATGGGTAGAATAGTATCTTCAAGTGATAATTAGTTATCAAGTACATACAAATGGTGATCACATGTGGTTAAAATTCCTTTTGCTATTTACTTGTATGCCAGATTGAAGAGTATATCTGCATTTAGGGTATGTGTACTAAAAAATAGATCTTTGTTTATATCTAGACTTACAGTGAGGTGAGGTGCTCACACAGTACACATGGGATCTGAGTTTGCCTGTAGAACTACAGATGATTTTCTCTGTAAATCTCATTCACTCTGAAATACCCCTTATTGAGTGTAATAATGGAAGAGCCCCTCTAGTATTTAAACTGTTCTCTCCTTTCTTCTCTGCCGGCTATACACAGTTTAGTTCTTGTCACTTAATTAGGTGTGTGATGGGATTCCACTATGTCCAGTTTCTTATAAATACACTTGGCAGTATGTCTTGCAGGTTCTCGTGTGAACCCATTTCTCCTCCCTCTGAGATTTTCTAAAGACTTTTATTATCTCCTCCCTTTTTTATGCCATCCTCAATTTCCACCAGTCTCATTTTTTTGTAATTCTATAACACGTACACTAAACTATAGTAATAAAAATTTGTAGTTTACCAGGCAGTGTGCCAAATGTTTTATGAACATGGAATGCTCACCATAACCCTTGAAGGTGAGTGTCATTATTCATGACTAAGACGTCACCAGCTCGTCAAGCTTCCGGGACCAGTAAGTGGCACCAAGGAATTCCTCGTTAGTTTCCCTGGATCTCCCACCCGAGTACACTTGAAAGACAGAGAATATGTGTGCCTCCCGTCATTGCCTAGCACCACATTTGGCATATAATAATCGCTAAATATAGACAAGGCCTTCTCGACCTGTCTCTGTGCCCCTCTGAAGCTACTTGAACTTCATACACTTTGCCCTGTTTGCACACAGTCTAAGATCATCAACACTTAGAGCATTTCTGCTTTGTCTCCTCACTTGAGTGTAAGCTCAGTGAGGGCTGAGACTTTGTCTTATAACCAGCACGTCGCTAACGCCCAGAAGAGTAAGCATCACATGGTACTGACTTACTTGGTTAAATAAGCTAATGAACCAGGGAATGTGGCTCTGCAGTCTAAGATGAAACATTGGACCTTGACATACATTTTTCTTTAGTTTCCTTCCCTCCATCTCTTTTTCCTGTTATCCTATTTCTCTTCCTTAAAAAAAATATATATATTTAAAATATTCTTTGGAATTTTAAATACAAACGGCAGATGATATGAAGCTCTTCAAGGGCAGGGATTGCCTGTGCCTTTGAGATTTTGTGTCTTGGCATTCCAGCAGTAGTTTGTGTGTTATTCCCTGGGGAGACTGTCTAGTCAGTGGTCCTCACTGCTATTGGTGACTCTGTCTGTTGGTATCTTAGCAACCACAGTTGAGTCTTTTTGTCTTAGTAAAAGATGTTAATGACCCTTACCCTCAGGCCCTTCACCACTTGAGGGATAAATAATGGCCAGACACAGACCTTTTAAAGCGAAAGCGATTTCTGCTATTAAGCAAAGTGCTAGAGAACAGAACCCGCTGTCTTTTCTTCATAATTTTCATTGCTCCTTCACCAAAGTAGAGTTGAGGTAAACTAAATTATTCTGTGAAGAACTAAATGAATGATTCGAATCATGAAGAAACCCCTCTTTCAGTGGAAGAAAAGAGATAAGTGTGTGCACAAACATTCCGAGTCAAAATGTGACTTCGTAATGGGAAATCTTCGTATAATACTCCTAAATGAATGTGCAGTTAGGCAGTTTACTTTCTAAATGAGATTTAGAGAGATTTGTTTGCATTTTCTGCAGCAACAGTTTAAAACAAACTTTAGCTCTGTGGCTTGTTTCGTCGATGGAGTTTTGTCTATTGGGGATAGGAGTGTTTGAGACAGACTTTTAAAAGATTCCTCTATTGCGTTCCCTAACTTTAAGATTACGTTGCTGTGTTTTTATATATGTTGGTATTTTTCTTTTTGGATGAAGTTCTGATATCTCACAAGACAGATAAATTTCAAATTATGTTTGTATTTTAATTCCTGATCGTGCCTTCTTCCAGTCCATGAGGACATGTAACAATTGTCATACAGTATTTTATGTGGCTTACATGAGTTAAAACAAAATTGGAAAGGAATTGTTAAGTAAATGCTGATAACTTTGTACTGTTACGCTTTTGAAAAGTTTTGAATCATAGACCATGAAATTAAATGTCAGTTGATTGATACATGTTCATGTTATATTCAATAAGCTGATTAAAACACAATTACAGCCCCTTTGTATCTGCAATCTTAATTCTTTCCTTCCCACTACTTAAACTGCTGAAATATTTAGTTAATTTTCCTTCAAAGAAATCACAGTGTGTAGAGAGCAGATAAGGTATACTAAATGGAAAGTTGGACAGCATATTGTTAGTTAAGCAATTTGTAAAATGAACATTAGAAAATAATCCCCCATGTGGTATGACTCCAAATAGGAGAGAGACCTAGGCACAGGAGCCACAGTGGAAAATCATTTTATTTTGCACATTTGCAATTCTTCTAGAGTTTTTGTTGATTCAAATGAGTGAGTAGGATTTTTCACTTTTGTTTTGAAAATTAAGAAAACAATTTTGCTTTTAGCATTATATGATAATTTGAAATGTGTTTATGTGTGCCCTTCTTTTTTTTTTCTTTTTAAAGATTTATTTATTTATTTTAGAAAGAGAGAAAGCAGGGGAGAGTCTCCCTACTGAGCAGTCTCCCTACTGAGTGCAGATCCAGACGTGGGGCTCAGTCTCATGACCCCAAGATCACGACCTGAGCCAAAATCAAGAGACACCTTTAACCATCTGAGCTACTCAGGTGCCCCTATGTGCCCTTATTCTTAAAAAACGAGAAAGACCAAAAACGTGAGGCAGTCACAGAATTAAGTTATTGGAAAGGTTTTTCTGTTCATATATTGTTCAGCACAGTCAGAAGAAAAGAGTTCCGGGCAGCCCTAGGTAGGTATCGCACAGGTGGGTGAAAACAGGGGAGACTTGCAAGTCCTGCTGCCAAAGGAACCTGCAGAGTGGAAGGAGGAGGTGGTCAGGAGAGGGGAGGTTTGTTCGTGGGCACAGTTTCGGGGGCACTTTGTTCTGTTCAGTAATTGAGAGCTAAACTGAGTTCTTGGTTTTGACTACTGTGATGGGAAATTTGAGTTTCTGGAGCTTAGATAGTATGGAGGAGAACCGAGTAAGGGCTGATAGTCATTGCCTGTCTTGTGTTAGGGGAGTGTCAAGTGTGTGTTGCTTCATGTAATCCATTCTGCAACCCTCAAAACTAGTAAATTAAACCCTATTTACCAGGTGAGGACAGTGAGGCTAAAGTAGGTATACTAATGTCTTTGAGATCCATCAGTTATAAATTGGTACAGGGTGGCCACTTAAAGCTCAGATTTGCCTGATTCTGAGATCTCTGTTCTTTCTCTTTACTATGCTGCTTCTCCAGATACTTTTTTTAGTTGATTTTCTTGCTTTATGGGGATTAACTAATTCGGCACATTTATCTGAAACTTGGGTTGTTAATAGAGTTGCCAGATTTTTTAAAAATTTTTTTAGATTTTATTTATTTATTTTAGAGAGTGCTCAAGCATGGGAGTGGCAGAAGGAGAGAGACTCCCCGCTGAGCATGGATCCTGACTCCGGGCTTGATCTCAGGAGACTGAGATGACCTGAGTGGAAACCAAGAGTCAGGTGCTCAACCGACTGAGCCACTCAGGAGCTCTTTGGGTTGCCAGATTTAACTTAAAAAAAAAAAAAAGTAAGTTAAGCTTACATTTCCAATAAACAATAATTTTTTTAGTGTATTATGTGTTCCGAATATCATATGGAACACATAGTAAATATTTGTTCATTATTTATCTGAAATTCAAATTTAACTTCGCATCCTATATTTTATCTGGCAATCTTAATTAAGAAAATGTTGGCATTAAGAGTTAAATGTTTACACAGCTCTTTAGAATTATTTTTTTAAGCAATCTCTAGAATTGGTATATTGAGGTTCTTTTTCAGAGGGAAAAGGCTGATTGTTGTGGCTCTGACTGCATTCCCTAGGAGCACATAGATCAAGTAGCACCTAGAGATGTGGTAGTCATCAAACAGGTCCCCATTCTCCCAATTTGGTTACTTTTGTCTGTCTTTCAAGTCTGGGTCTTCAGAGCTCACCAATGCGCCAGTTATACAAATAATTGCTAGTACTTACGGGAATTTTCTGTGTTTCAGGCCCTGTTCTATACACATATTAAATCCAGTTCTGCTCCCAGCAACTTTATGGCAAAAGTCTAGTTATTACCCTTATTTCACAGATGAGAAAACTGAGGCAGAAGAGTCCAAGTAATGTGTTGGTGGTAGGGCTGGGCTTGAACCCAAGCTGTCCAGCTCTGGACTCAGGACTTGGAAACATTTAATATTGACTCTTGAAGGTAATACTTATGAAACCACAGGCAGAGCTTCTAAGGAGAAGATCTTTTAAATGTTTCCACGTCAGATATCATCTACTGTAGTATGATTAATCATATAAAACATTTTATAACTATCTCGCAGAAGTAGACCCCTCACTGCACTGTTTCCCGTCCTTTTTCCTTCTGGTCTATCCTTATTAAAATGGATGTCCCTGTCCTCAAATAGTACTTGAGTACATGAGATGGTGAGTGGTTTTCCTCATTGCTGCATATTTTACAATTAGCAAGTCATTTAGAAGTAGTATTTTCCAGCTTTTAAATGGTTTCTTTTAGAAACTGATAATTTGCCCTGCATTTGCCTGATTGTAAGGCTAATTAGCCTGATATACTCAGAGTAACTCCTTGAAGGAAGTCACTTTTACTTTTGCTTCTAAAGATGTCTCTCATATTATAGACACTTTTCATTTTTTTTCAAACCACTAAGCTCTGTTTGGGGAGGACATATTAGGGCCTGGCGTGTCCTGTGAACTGATGCTCCTGGATGGAGTCCTTAACAAGGGAGGGAAGTGACTTTAGCCCAGATTTAGAAATTTTTGTGGTGGTTGATCTCATAATGCAGGAGTCAAATATTGAGGTACACAGGTCTTTTAAAGGGCATTTTGAAAAGCAATATAGTAAGGAGTCACAATTGGGCATTATACATACAGCTGTAGGATGAACAAAACCCCAGCTTTCCTAACAGTAATGCAAACGGCTCCCGTGGTGTGGGATAGAATTTCCAGTGAGGACATCTTACGTGGGTTCAAAAAGTGCTGTATCTCAAACAACTTAGTGGAAGTGAAGCTGATATGCTTTGAAAACTATTAGATGACACTGAATCACCTGGAAAAAAGGTGAGGTGATTCTGGAAACCCGAGTTCAGAAGCATATACAGGATTCAGCAGGCCTCTAGGTTTTGAAAGACTCACAGGTCTCTGGAAAACCTCAATTTCATCCTCGAGTCTCTCTCTCCTCCCTCTCGGGAGCATCTGTCAGCATATTCTCTTGATTTTGCTTCCTTGGCCTCATGAATGTTTTCACGAGAATTTTTGCAGGGGCCTCGTTTCCTGTTTGTTTTTTACTTTACCTAACCTTCCTTCATGTATAGTCTATAGTATATGTAATATACTATATATGTATATAGAGTATATATGGTGTATAGTATATGAGTATACATCTTGTATATTCATTTTTGAAAGCACAGATGAAAACACCCTAACTTCCTTTCTCCTAAATTTTCAGCAAGATTCAAGAACGGTTTAGAGGATTTTCAGTGATCTGACCCCCACTTCTATTTTTATTTCTCTCCATACTCCCACTGTGTAAGCTTCCATATAGCCGTACCCGCCTGCCTTCTGCTCCCTGAAATTGACACAGACCTTTGTAGCTTAGTGTCTTTTCCATATGCTCTGCCTTCTATTTGGGAACTACCACCTTTTTCCTCTAGCCAGATGATGACTATTCTAAGAATCTCTTCTGTCCTTATGGTAGTAATTCACCACTTCTTTATTCCCACAGCATTTTGTTCATATTTTCACTGTGGAATCTCTTTTTACTGACTAACTTTATTGCTTTGCCTTCTTAGAGGTTTGAATGTGTTTGAATGAATAATCTGGAACAGGACATTGTTTTAAGCTCTTCCACAGTCTGTTGGGTTGAGGGAGGGTGGAGACAGGCTTAACTTGTAATAGAAAGGTTGCAATTAAAATTAACCATTAGATTTGATTAAAACAGATACAATAATACCAACTAAGATGGTATGTGATGCCTTAAGTGTAAGACTGGCTATTGCAGTCAACTGTGGAAGGGTTTAACAAGTGATAAAAGAAACCTGTTGATCGTATGTTGGTAGACAATAACATAATTCCTGAATTAAAGAAGCTTTCCTATTTTATGAATATTTGTACTTATTTTTAAATCTGCGAGTATCCTGTTAAAACAGAAGTAATCTGAAGCTTCAGTTGTAGTTTTTGTGTGTTTATTATCTGGCTATAATTATTTTTGACTCAAAATTTCTCATGTGTTCTTAACAGTTGGTACCTATTTAATTTTGTGTAGAATAAATATAGTTATAAAAAAAATCATCATAGCAGCTAAAATCACAATAGTGTAGCACTGATTTGAGAGGCATGCCCTCTTTGGGTTGTGTGTTTTAAATCATCTTAGGGCTGACATAGCTTTTTCTAAATATAAAATACAGCCTCAAAAGACAATGGTCAGAGATTATTAGGTTAGCATCAGAACGGACAATGAATGCGTTAGAGCTAATTGTGTATGTGTGCCGTGTCTTTTCCTTTTGGTTTCATTTCTAGTTGAAGGAATAAACTTACATCTATACTTCATATACCTTCCCCTCGCCCCATCCTTTCGGCCATACATTTCATTCATCTATCACATACTTACTGAATTCTTGACAGTGTAAGCTTCATACCAGGTGCCAGCTTCATGAGAATTGACTGCTTTGAAGTTCAGGTTATAGGTTCTTAAATTTGTAGGAATTGGGGCAGAAATACCTGGAGGCCCTCAGACCCTTTGTATAAACATTTAAAAGTCATAAATCACATTGATACGTTGATAAATAAAAATAGGTCTTTTTCTCCTGCCTTGAGAAACAGAACCGTTATCAGGAAGGCCGGGCGTAGGTTGAGATGCATCAGGCTCCAGTTCTCCACTGGAATGTGTTGGTGTGTGTGGAAAGAGCCAGCCTCTGGTAGCCCAGTTCCATCTCCCAGAAATGGCCCTGTCCTAAACCTGCCCTCCTTTGCTTGCACACACCCCAGGACTCTTCCCATACCTCTGCAAACTGCATCTGCCCTGCCCATTGCTCAGGCTAGGGAGGTTACCACCTGTAGGCCGACTGTCTATTGAAGGCCCCTGCTGGGCTCTAGAAACTGTCTTGGGGCCATTTGAGTACAGATTTCTGGGCCCTGGTACTAGAGAGGGCAGGCCAGGGCAGGCTCTGTGTGGGGAGGTTCTTTGCTTTGGGAATTTACTGTGTGAAAGGAGTGTGGTCAGAGGAAGAATGGAACGATCCCTCAAGTGTCCAGGGCTCAGGAAGGGATCCCCTTGCCCAGGTCTTAAATGGGTGCTGTGTATGCCCTTGAACCAGATAAAACTGAGTGTTCCTTCTGAGGATGAGAGCCCCACAAAAAGTCTTTGGGCTTTGAAGCTAGATCAAGAGTCAAATTTTAAAAAATTGTGTTTTGTCAGTGAACAGCTACGAGATGTTTAATTGTCCATACGCATTAAAAATAAGCAGTAGAGTTGTCAACTTTACTAGGTTTTATATTTTAGAACTTTTTTTATGATAAAATAGTGATAGCGAATTTGGAGTTATGCCTGCCTTATAGAACTTCTAATTATGTATTCTTCGTTTCAGATATTTCCCCACTTACTAAAAAATGGTGATTAGCTATTTTATGGGTTAGAGTGTTGTTAGAGGGGAAAAAGAGGAAATGGAAAGGTATTCTTCGTGCTATTCTAGCCCCGGTTCAATTTCCAAGTGTATTCAAGGGAAAGAAAAAGGCTGTGAATTGACCACTTAAGTAAATCAGTTTGCTACTGAATGTCCTAAGATTATTAAATCCAGAGGTAGGAATATAATTTTATGTCCCATACAACTTTTCATAAAATACTATCTTTCTGATTGGTCTCATGTTAATATACAATTGTAGTTTTACAGTAATTGAGGAAAAGAAAGAGCCAATTCAGTATAGAGGGAATACTTGATTACTCTATTGTATAAGAGCAATAAAAGCTAATTTACTGTTATATTACTCAATATTGAAAGCTGCAAGAGGCTATCTTTTAGTTCATTCTTCATTAATTGTGCTGTATTGTAGTGATATTAGTATCTATTATAGATGAGTTTTATGGAAGGCTTTTAAGTTGACATCTCGGAGCATGTATTTTGGCTCATGTAAATATCTTTGACATATTTTCTGTGTGATTGTGGAAGGGCAAATGAAGTGTTGAAGGCAAAATGGATTAATCAGTCACTGTGATTTCTTTATGAAAACTGTGATAAACTATTCTTTGAAAGGGTCTTAGCTAATAACAAATTATAACCGATGAAAACACGTAATTGTGCTTAAAAAAGAAAAAAAAACTGTTACTTTTTCATCTTCATAAAGATGATTTCTTCTAAATTTCCTTTCTATGCTAGATTACCAGAGTTTTATTATTAAATTAATTTTGGAGTCCTTCTGTTGTTCATAGTTCTTTTCTTTTATTGAGTTAATAGCCAAATAATTAGGGCTTAGCTTTGACCCTTGTTGAAATTCAGGTCAAAGTTATGTGTGATGTCTTAAAGACAGTAATTTTCACAGAGACATTTCAAGAATTTACTGGTCCTTACTGCACCTATATAGTAATACTGTGGTACAGAAGTAGATGTTACTTACATACATGTGATTTTAGCCTGAGTCTTGCAATATGTAGGTAGATAGGTGTTAAATATTACGATGGTACTTGGTAAAATAAATTCTCTCCACATCGTAATCTTTGTTTTTTGGATGGTAACAACACTGATTTGTCCTAGGGCTAAGTTAGTTTGTAGGGGCTGCCATCCCAAAGTACTACAGACTGGGTGGCTTAAGTGACAGAAAATCATTTCCTTACGGTTCTGGTAGCTGGAAGCTGGAAGTCCAAAATCAAGGTGTTGGCAGTGTTGGTTTCTTCCGAAGGCCTTCTTGTATTGGTTTGCAGATAGCACTCTGTCTTTGTCTGGTCTTTCCTCTGTGTGTATCTGTGTCCTAATTTCTTTTTCTTATAAAGACACATTGAATTAGGACCCACCCTCATGACCTTATTATACATTAATCACCTCTTGAAAGACCCTTTCTCCAGACACAGTTGCATTCTGAGGTATGGAGGTTTAGGACTTCAACATAGGAATTTTGAGGGGACACAATTCAGCCCATAACAGGGCCATTCATTGAATTCTTTGTAAACCAAAGTTTTGGGTCACCAATATGTTTAAGATGTAGAACAGCTGGTTTAAATGTTTTAAATAAATGTGTACTCTTCAAAATTTAGATGCTAGAAATAACTTTTATTTCTTCTTTTACCCGTTTTGATTGTAGAGATGGGGAAGGGACAATTAAAGACTGATGAAGATGAAAAAATAATAGTAACTAGTATTTATCAAGTCTTGTGTTATATCCTGGGCTCAGGTCTGAGCACTTGATTTTTTTTTTTTTTTTTTTTTGTCTTGGATCTTGACATGGTGGGCTCAGCAGTGAGTTAGAGCATTCTAGGGGTAGGTTGGATATTCTTTCCTTGTCTTTGGGAATCCAGATGTGGATCTTGCCTTTGTGTTCTGGGGCAGGAATCCAGGTTTGTATCTTAGCCAAGCAAAATGGAATTCTTTGCAAACCACTATTTAGTGAGCTATCTTTGAATTTTCTCTATGTACAAGCTTTTTGTTTGAACATAGAAAAGTTGAATTATCCATGTAGTATTTCTTTGGTGACTTTAAAAGTACTTAAAAGTGTCCTAGATCAAGAAAGTCCTATAAAGAATATTTTACACTGCATTCAAACCTACACTTTGTACATGCTCACTAAATAACTATGCATTAAATGAATAGATTTTAGTTAAAAGGGAGAAATATAGTCATAGTGGCAGTGCCCTTTTCAGAAGCTCGTTGTCAAAATCGTTGTATTGTCTTACCTGTCCTAGCAGATTTTAATATTTTTCTAGCCAATATAGTATATTTTAGATAGTAATTATAGACAAAAAGAACTAACCCATTGACCCCTTAATATTTTAGTCATCCCACATGTTTGAGGTTTGGAAAAAATAAAGAAGTCATTTAGCCTGGATGTATAGAAACTCCTACCTCTGTAAGATTTGAGAGATAAGAGGTTGTACTCTGAAGGGTCTCTTTGGCCAGTAGACAGCTAGGCATGATTTTGCCTCATCCGCTCATCATGTTGCTTTGATGCTCTGACAGGCAGGGCTATGCTTGGATGTATGGGTCTTGTTAAAAATGTTTCTTCATAGTAATGGGGCACCTGGGGGCTTAGCCAGTTAAGTGTCTGCCTTTGACTCAGGTCATGCTCCCAGGGTCCGGGGGTTCAAGCCCCACATCAGGCTTCCTGTTCTGCAGGGAGTCTGCTTCTCTCTCTGCCTGCCGCTTCCCCTGCTTGTGGTCTCTTCTCTCTCTCTCTGGCAAATAAATAAAATCTTATAAATTGATGTTTCTTTATAGTGAAATTGCAAATATCTTTAGATAAAATTTCCAGGCTATTTGAGAAAAGTCCAAGAACTAAGTCCTCAATATCTGCAATTTTCTTTTGAAAAAGACCTGACGTACATGTATACACTTGTGGTGTTTGATTAGTGTCAGTTTGTGCTTCCAAAAAATGGAATAATTTACAGCCTTTGGAAACTAATGCCCGTTCTTGGCAGAATTCTACTTCTCTGTATTCATAATAGGGCTCTTAATTACCTTACTACTTTGCTTCTGGCTTTTAGATACAGTTTATTCTTGTGATTTTCTTTTTCTTGATTTAACTTACTAAAATGGGTAGGAAATTTCAGATGTCATATGAAAAGATACAGTTTTCATCCCATATTATGAGTAGTACCAGCTTGTTAATTAATGCTGTTCAGATTTTTAAAATTAAAGCAAATTCCTTAAATTAGAGATAGATATAAGTAATTGAATTTGATACCATAATTATTAAGCATAAATAAATACTTTTTGTCCTCAGGTCATTTTCTCATTTTTTCCTCATTTCTATCTGAATTTTGCAGTTTTCAGAGTATTCTTGTCATCAGTGACTTTTTGAGTTTTGTGTCCGTTGAAATGGAATTTCACCACTTGAAACATTTCTGAAATTTTTAAATGTGTCTTCATATGAATGAAATATCTAAGGGCTTCCAAAGGTGATGCAATGGAATGTGACTCAGTTGAAAGCAGACATATGAATCAGACCTTTGTTGTATATTTGTGTCTTGATTTAGGTTGGTTGAAGACTTTTGATGACTACTTTAGAGAGATGACTCAGTATATTTTTAATAACATGGTCATCAAGCTGAAAGAAGACTCACGGAGAAAATTTATGTGGTCTGAGATTTCTTACCTTTCAAAGTGGTGGGATACTATAGATAAACCGAAGAAGGATGCTATTAAAAGGTTTGTTTTAAAACTGTTTTTTGTTTTTTGTTTTCTTTGTGTTTTTTTTTTTTGTTTTTGCAATTTGGTAATATTAAACATTAATTATACACTGAAGTGTTGAATTTTTAGAAGGTAAAAATTCCTAGCCTTATTATCTGAAACTTAAAATATTTCTTCACATCCTTTTTTCCTTGTTTCTGGTTCATCTCTGAAAAAGTGACTTGAAACTTTGCTATTGAAATCCTGTGTTCCACCTTTGTCCCCGAAATTGAATTACTAGGTCAAAGGGGCTCAATATTTTAAACGGCTTTTGAAGCTTATAATCAAAGTGACCCCTGGGAAGATTGTTTCAGAGTATTCTTCTGTCTTCCATATAGAATTGTACCAATGTCTCTGCCTAGTTGGCTTCCAATATAATTTTTTTTAAACTTTGACCAATTTGGTGGTTGAAATATTTTAATTTCAATTTTTGATTACTGATAATGTTGCATATTTTCTCATATACACAGGCTAAGTGTTTTGTGAATTGCTCCATAGTATACTTTTTCTTACCCATTTGTAAGTTTATATGCATGTACATCAACCCTTATTTTCCCTCAAGTTATTTTCTTACTTATTAGTGTTTGATATACAGACTTAAAAGTTCTTATGTAATTGAACATATTAATCTGTTTTCTTAATGCTTTACTTTCCCAATCTAAAGATCAAATGAACAGTCCTTTCCCCCCACCCAGTTTAATTTATCATTCAGTTTTTAAAATGCTGAAATTTATCTTTTTAATGTGGTATGATGGGAGATTCTGTTCCCCATGTCTCCCTCCCTTCTGTTCCCACGAGGTTAAGGATTATCATGGCATGAACTGCTTTCTTTTATTTATTTAATATCACATATATAGCACTTACTGTTTTAGTGGCTGTTCTGAGCACTTCACAAATGATAACTGATAATCCTCTCAGCAGTCTGTGAAGTAGGTACAATGACTGTCCTCGTTTCACAGATAAAGACACTGGTCGTCTGGGGTCACCCAGCTGGGATGCTCCTGGCTGGTGTGCCATCCGGGCAGCCTGTCCAGCCCCACAGGCCATTCTCTCCCATGCTGTGCTCTGCTGCTGCCCTAAGATGTAAATTGTCCATTTTTCCCCCTACTGACTTGAAGTGCTGGTCTTTATTGTATTTAAATATGCATTGATTTCTGGGTTTTCTGACCTTTTTCATGGACATTTCTGCTTGATTCTAATTGTTGGGGCTTTAAGATCTGTTTTATTAACAGGCAGTTTAAATCTCCCCTTGTCTTTCTTTACTGAAAAATTCCGTTAATGAATGACCTCTTAATTTTCCCAAGGAGCTTTAAAATTAATTTGTTAAACCCTTCCTACCGTATCAGAAAAGAAAAGGGTTTTGATGGAAGTTGACACAAACATTTAAAGATAATTTGGGGAGAATTGGTTTTCCATCATTATCCATCAGACCTTTTGTTTTTTTCTTCTTGACAGGGCACAACATTCATAATCTTTGCTAGTGACACACACACACACACACACACACACACATACACACACGAGATGGGAACATAATAAAGATGCTGGTAGAGTTTTACATATGTTAGGTGGTTAGAAATACGCAAATGCTACAATAAAAGACCTGAGATTTGCTTGTAGACCTGGGTGTCAAAAGGGGTACAGATTGTGAGTTAGTGCAAAGTAGTAGAAAGTGGGTTATCTGAAACTTGACACAAAGTTTTTTGGCATATGTGGATGGTCATGAACACAGGCGGTGAACTGAGGTAGCTGGTAGACCTTGGAGGCACATGTGTACGTGTGTGTGTGTGTGTGTGTGTGTGTGTGTGTGTCTGTCTTATGTGTCCCTTTGTGGCTGATTCAGCTGGGTGCAGTTTTCTGCCTTCTTTTATTTTTTCTCAGGGACAAAATTTTACTTAAGCAATACAAAATTTGCTCACTGATATAGTCATTCACTTTGGAGTAAATTTTTGTTTTTGAAGCAAGCATTTATAGCAGAAGTGACTGTACCTATTTTTGTCTCTGTTCCCCTGTTGACTTCCTTTTATTTTTAGGGATTTTATTATTTTTTAAATTCAGTACATAAGGATTCATGCCCGGTCTTTGCTTATTAGCTCATTCTGTCGTTCATTCTGCATCTGTTTCTTGAACATCTACAATGGGGCTCTAAGGTTTGGACCCTCTTGGGCTGAGTATTTCTTTTTTTGATCATAAATTTTAACTCTCACCATTAACAAATAACTATCTTTTCTCTTTTTAATAACTAAAATTACTATTACTACCACTCACTTGTAGTTTGTTGGGGTTTGCCTGATCTCTACTGTCCTTTTTACATTAAAGAGAATTCATTTAGAACAGCTGTTCAAATGGTTGAGCCCTGGAACCAGGCTACCTGGGTTCAAATTCTGACAACTCCCATCTACTGTGTGAACTTTGGGCAAATTACCTAATCTCTCTGTGCCTCGTTTTTTTTGTTTTTCTTTTTTTTGTTTGTGAAGTGGGGATAATATTGGGACATATTTTATTTGTTTTTTATGAGGATTGAATGAATACAAATCTTAGCCCAATGCCTGGTGTATTTGAAGTCCTTAATAAATATTAAAAGCTCTTGTTATTTCAACTTTTGTCACTTTGAGCCTTTTACTCTTGGACACTCAATATAGATTTTAGTTCCGAAGTCATCAGGAGAGTCTTCATATTTTATTTATTTTATTTTTTTAATGATTTTATTTATTTGACAGAGAGAGAGAGAGGGAGAGAGAGATCGTAAGTAGGCAGAGAGAGGGGGGGAAGCAGCTCCCTGCTGAACAGAGAGCCTGATATGAGGCTAGATCCCAGGACCCTGGGATCATGACCTGAGCCAAACACAGAGGCTTAACCCACTGTGTCTTCATCTTTTAATAAAAGAATTTAACTATAAAATATATGCTTTCTTTCTTAAAAAAGCTTTTTAATGTATTGCTTCAGTGAAGATAACCTTCCCCTCCACCTCCCCGCTCAGACATTTTTAGGATTTTTAAAATTTTATCCATAAAGTTCTAAATTTTGACCACGTATCTAGGTATAACTTGTTATTAAATTTTCCGTCTGTCAGTTCAAGCATATCTTCGGCTAATGTGTTCTGCTTTTACTATGTACTGTTTTTATTTTCTTTGGAGATTGAATTTTCTAGTTATTGAGTCTCTCCTTTGCACATGCATTTTTTATTTCTTTGTTATATTTACTGTGTTTGGGAGATTCTTCTTAAGGGCTCTTTTTCTCCCCCACCTCAGATTCAGTTTTCTGGGCTATGAAACATGTTCTTTTCAGCCTTTGAATGTGTGGTTTTAACTGTTTTTGTTTGCTTGTTTTTTAGCCCTCAGTTCTGCATTCTTTATGTAGCACCCTATAAGTCCAAATATTTTCCCCCTTTTTATTTATCCTTGAACAATAACAGATGGATATATACCTGGAATTTGTCCCAAAACAGAGAGTGAAACTGGCCTCAATTCCTTCCTGTTCTAACTAAATACTCTGTTTCCTTGTTATGGGTGTTAGTTAATATGGACTGGCCAGAGGCCGTTCCCCCGATTTCCTTTTGGGAAATGGTCTCTCAGCCATGTCAGATCCTCCATCTTCCTGCCTCAGGTCAGACAGGCCAGCTTTAGCCTGAGCTCAGCTAATCTGTATATTACTACCTAGCATTGTGAGTCATTAGTAAGCATCTGAGTGAAATGAGGGTGGACAGATGGAAGCAGGAGAGGCAGACGTAGAGGAAGGTTGTAGGTCATCCCTCACAGTCCTGGTACATTCACAAGACTCTTCCTGTCCTGGTCCCTGTGATTCCTGTAGCATAGCCTCTCATTTTCTTCCAGCCCTTCATTAAGCCTGGACTTGCCATCCTCTGTTCTGTGTGCCCAGCAGAGTCTCCCAGTGCCTTTTCTCTCCACAGTTGGCAGGTGTTGTTGGCAAACAAGAAAGCTAGCTGATGTATGTCCCTCAGTTCCTTTGTTGGAGTTGATCATGATCATCAGGACCCAGCAGCTGGAGAAGATGTCCCTGTCCTGAATAGGAGTGGCCGAGGGGAAGAGAGGAGCTGGGCTGTGGGAAGATGGAGAGATTTATGAAGTGTTTGCTCTCTGCTGGGTGAGGCTGCAGAGGCCAGGATTAGCTTTCTCCACTCAGTTCTTTGTTTTGTGACAAGTATGCCAAATAAGAGCTTTGGCCTGTCTGAAGGTCCTGCTTCACTAGAGTATAGGAAAGAGTCCAGCTACCTCTGTAGGAAACTGGGCTTGCTGCCTGCTGCTTTTTGTAAAGTGAGGCCATGCTTGATTCCTCCTAGCATGGCTGCGTTAGGGAGCTGCCTTCTGTGGCAGTAAGGACCTTGGGGTGGAGCAACTTCTCTGTAGGATGGGACTCGCCAAGAGCCCTCAGGTTGAAGTATGGAGATAGTGATTAGTGTCTCAAGATACAGCTTTGCTTCAGTGAAGTATCCATATGAAGTATGGAGATAGTGATTAGTGTCTCAAGATACAGATTTGCTTCAGTCCTTGGACCTCCAGATGAGGGGCTGTTGCCCAAATCTCTCCGAGTCCTTTCTTTTTGATGATCTGTGACTCCATGTTGATTGTTCTTGTAGGGCAATGGCAAGTCAGTACTTGAATAGTTTTAGTTTCATCTATGCAGTATCTGCCAGAAATGCCACCAATTTATGGCATGAGGATAGTTTCCTCCTCCTTAGTCTAGCTTGTTGCATGTCTCTCTCTTTCTACACTGTTAGCCATTTTACTTAGGTTGAGGTGTATGAAATTGCCAGTATTTCACCATTTTTGATGTACAAAATATCAATTTCGTGGGAGTTAACCTAAGATGAAGGATAGAAAATGGTAAGATGTTGGGAGTGGGAATGCAAATTAGAATGTAATGCTAATTCATTGTCTTAAACTTTTTTGACAGATGCTATTTTGGCAATAGGAAATATTCTGGAATATAGGCCTGATCTTGATGATACCATTTTGCTTGAAGAAAATACTGTTTTTGTTTGTTTGTTCTTTTTGGTTTTTTAAAGTTTTTATTTATTTGAGAGAGAGACAGAGACAACACAAGTGGAGGGAGGGGCAGAGGGAGAGGGACAAGCAGATCCCCCCTGCTGAGAGGAAACCTGACATGGGGCTCAATCCCAGGACCCCGAGATCATCTGAACCAAAGTCAGATAATTAACCAACTGAGCCACCAAGGTGCCCCGAAGAAAACATTGTTTTATGGCAACATTAGGGCAAATGAGTTTTGTTTCTGATCAAGTTTTGTCAAACTTTTCTCCCTTCTTGGTATAATCATTCACTTTTTTTCACTTATTACATTTATCTGTGGAACTAGGGTGATAGCATATTTTCCCCTACTTACTTAAACATTACATTCTTAGTATTTCTTGCCTAAATACATGTTTTGGAGAAAAATTAATAGATGTATAGGTGTGCTCTCAGGATTTAAAATTCTGAGCTTGTACTAAGTGGTGTTACTGATAGAATTTTTTTTTGACTGCTAGTATAATGCTTATGCAATGGCTTATTTTTTCCTTTTTGAAGATGAGTCTATGGATTATATGTCTGTACCTAAATTTGCAAGCTAGCTGTTGCAGAACAGAACCTGTTAATTCCAGCAGAGTTCCATGTAAGCTTTTATTGTCCCTGAAGAATACCAATTGATTGTGGGAACTTAACAGAAACATAACTCAAATGATCCCCATAATCTATTCTAGCAGTGACTTGTTTGATTCTCACCCCCTGTGGCAGCAGTATTCAGCTCTATACGCTTTTAAAAATGAGAACCTAGTTAACTAAAGGGAGATCCATGCAAACAACATCTAGCTTTTTTATTTTTACTTTTTGTGATTCAAAGTAATTTAATCAATTATAGTCATGGTGCCTACTTGTAACACATATCCAGTAGATTTAAAAGAAACTGCCTCCCATTAAATAATCAGCACATTTTCTGTCTATGCTTGTTTTATTTTTGAAAATGACTAGGATGTTAACATACTTTTTAGGCTTCATATTTGAATATTTTCTGGCTAAATGCAGTTAAATACTGCATGATGTTTATAATACATCAAAATGTGAATCCTTATTCAGAACCAAACAGCTGAAACATTAGCCTTAGCATTTCCTTGACTAGCGCCCAGCATATTACATGCTTATTTTTCCTCTCGACTCTGAGACACTGAGACAGGTTTTTAACAGTGCATGTGCTCTTGCTGTTGAGACTATGTTCAGTGAAGAAGCCCAATGAGTTGTTGGAATCTAGAACAGTTTATGTGTTCACCGAAGTCTTGACCAGCTTCCATGTGGACATTTTGGTATGAAATAAGGCTTCACATGTGTGTCGGGAGGAAAGGTATCAAAGTGAATGGTTATTGACATTACGGCTAATGAAAATATTTTATCTTCACCACATTGCTGGGTTTCATTGCTTTGCCAAGAATGCAAAGTCTTTTTTTTTTTTTAAGATTATTTATTTGAGAGAGACTGTATGCATGAGAGAGAGCACTAGCTGGGGGGCATAGGTAGGAGCAGGGAGGGAGGAGAAGCAGACTCCCCGCTGAGCAGGGAGCCCAATGCAGGAGTCAATCCCAGGACCCCAGGATCATGAACTGAACCGAAGGCAGACTCTTAACTAACTGAGCCACCCAGGCATCCCAAGAATGGAAAATTTTTCATCTTTATACCAATCCTTTCTATCTTTTTTCCTAGGTTTATATTTAAGTGAACCTTGTACTATTTTCTTAACTATCTGTTTGCTTATTGAAATCAGACAAATGTTTGAGATCACCTTCTTAAATAATACAAATCCAAACTTATTGATGTACATTTCAAGTATCACTATAAAAATGTACCTTTAAAGTTCTCATACAGGTTAATTTATTATACATTTTATACAGGTCAAATTTTACGGTATTTGACCGAAGGCTGCTGTAAAATTTGCAGAGCAATGAGAAGTTACAGTGTGTCTTGTGATGTTCAGAGTAAACTGAAGATTTGGATTGATTTTAGAGCCTAAAGATACATAGCATTTCATCAAAGGAATCAAAGCAATTCACCGGTGTCTAAAATAATTTGGGTTCTAAGTTGAAGCAGCCCCAATGAATATTTGAAAAAGTATAAGGTCCTCTCCCAGCTCCTCCATTCCCAGTTCAGTTCCTGGGAGGCAGCTTTTGTAACTTCTGCCTAGCCCTCAGTCATTTCAGCTGCCTGCTTCTGTTTACATTGTGGATTCTGGCAAAAGCCCTGAGGGACTTCTCTGATGTTCTGCCCACTGGATGTTTCCTTGGTCCCCCTAAAGGCTTTCTTTGCATCGTCAACCCTGACCACTCCACTGTCCTTGAAATTCTTTCCTCTTTTGTCTTCTGTGACCCAGAGCTCTTTCTCTCCTGTGTCTCTCCCTGCACTGCTGAGCATTCCTTTTTCATCCCCTCAATTTCCTCCTCTGCTCACTTCCTCCACATCCCTTTCTGGCCCGTGGGGTCATATCTTTTGCTTCTTCTCTTCATCCTGCAGGCACATCCACCCTGTTGTTGTAATTACGAGGTGTCTGGACTGTTTCCAGATCTAAAGCTCCAACCTCAACTTCTTTTTTCCCTGTTTAGTGGTAATAGTAACAGCGAACACTTCCTATGTGCTTAACGTATACCAGGCAAGGTGTAAGCTCTTAAGTGAATTTATTCAGTCCATCCTATAGCTTTCTTACGAGTTAAGATGAGAGTTAAGTTTCCTTATGAGGAAACTGAGGTAGGGGTGTAAAGGAACACCCCTAGGATCCTCCGGCTAATAAGTAGGACACGAGAGCCAGGCAGCCTTGACCCAGAACCAGTGTCGTTAAGCATTGTGTGTTCTGTCTTTCCATCTGCCCGTTCAGGCCACATCCCGTCAGTCCCCTAAGCCTTGTTAGTTACGCCTTTTTAAGTATTTCTGTGCTCTGAACCCCAGCTCCATCCTCATTACTCTTTGTTTCCTGCTGTTATGAAAACCTCCAGCTGGTCTTCCTGTTTCTAGCTCTGTCTGTGAAATGGAGGTGTCCTCCATTTCTCCAGCAGAGTTAGGATTCTAATATATCATTCTGTCCATGTCATTTCTTGGCTTTAAAATGCTTCATTGACGCTTCAGTGTCAAAAGGTACAGACCCATCTCTTTTGTCTGGCACACACTGGCTCTTGCTCTGATACCTCCCTCCTTGTCCACACTTAACCTCTGATCACTTCCTGCCTCCCATTCTACTCTTAGCCCTGCTGAGCCACAGGCGGTGTCCTCAAACTCATGCTATTTCTTGTTTAGGACTTTGGCCATGAGTTGAAGCTTAAGATTTTTTTTTTTTTTCCTTTTGTGCACTAGATAATCTCAGTCTTACTCATTTTTCAAGACTCAGCTGAAAGATGATCTGATTTCCAAAGACTTCCCTTATTTACTCCACATCATTTATTCAACAACATTTACTGTGCTAGGTTCCAGGGATATAGGAGGTGAGTAAGACAGGCCTGATTCCTGTCTTCAAGGCAGAACTGGGAAGACATGTAATTAAACCTAGTATCACAATAAAGTGTTTCCTTCTATGGAAGTAAGAAGGGTGTCTTCGAAGGCTTCCTAAAGCAGGTGGTATTCAGGCTGAAACCTGAAGGAGGTTTAGAATTATCCAACTAGGTAGGGGTAGAGAAGGAATTCCAGGTTATGAGAGGAGAATTGTGATTATGGGCCAGGGATTAGCAAGAGCTTGGCATGTTCAGACACCTGGAAAAAGTTTATGAGGCTGCAGCAGTGGAGGAATGTGTGTTTGCTCAGGCTGGTTAATGTCTGGTCATCAAGGAGATACAAATTAAAACTACTACAGGTTCTACCTCAGACCCTTTAGAATGTCTAAAATCACAGATCATGACAGCACCAAGAGTTGACAAGAATGTGCAGCAACTGGAACTCTCATGTTGCTAGTGGGAAAGAAAAATGGGACAGTTGCTTTTTGAAAAGCCCCCAGAGTTTTCCAAAGTAAAACATACATAATGAGACCTTAGGAGCCACCTGCTAGGAATTTACCTAAGAGAAATGAAAACATGCTCACAGAAAGACTTGTTTAAACCTTTTCATAGCAGAGTCTTTCATGGTAATTTCAAACTGGAAACAGTTCAAATGTCCATCCAGGAGATAATAGATGAACAAATGTAGCATATTCATGCAGTGGAATACTGACGAAGTCTAAGATTAGCTAAACTTATCTGTTATGGTAGAAATGAAGAAGTAAGAATGTCTTTCTTTTTTGGACCAATTGAAGCAGGAAATGATTAGAAGGGGGCATGAAGGAACTCTCTGAATTAATGGAAAAAGTTCTTATCTTTTTTTTGGTAGTGATTACGGGGATGTAAACACTTGTCAAAACTGATCAAACCAAACGTGTGTTGTGTGTTGTTATCTCAATTAAAAGTCATTTTAAAAATACAATACAACCAGGAACACAACGATAGTCTGTTTATTAACATGAAAAGGGATGCATTGGTATAGAAATAAGTAAAATAAGTTGGTTAAAAACTGTGCCTACCATAACCCCTTATGCATTTATAGCAAGATGGTAGATTTTTAAATTTTATTCTTTAATCTCGTATATTTTCTGATTCATTATGAATGAGCATTTTATTAATTTTGTTTTGGAAAATGAGAAAATGAGGTAATATTCATTATACAGTTAAATATTTAAAGACTATCCTCTTTTTTTTGTTTTCTTTTATTTCTTTAGTTTTTGTTTAAATTCCAGTTAGTTCACATACACTGTTATATTAGCTTCAGCTGTACAATGTACTGGTTCAACACTTACATGCAGTGCTCAGTGCTTATCACAAGTGTCCTCCTTAGGGGCGCCTGGGTGGCTCAGTGGGTTTAGGCCTCTGCTTTCAGCTTGGGTCATGGTCTCAGGTCCTGGGATCGAGCCTTGCATTGGGCTCTCTGCTCAGTGGGGAGCCTGCTTCCTTCTCTCTCTCTGCCTGCTTCTCTGCTTACTTGTGATCTCTGTCTGTCAAGTAAATAAATAAAATCTTCAAAAAAAATAAATAAAAATAAATTAAAAAAGAAGTGTCCTCCTTAATCCCCATCACTATTTTGCCCATCCCTCCACCAACACCCATCTGGTAGCCATAAGTTTATGCTCTATAGTTAAGTGTCTCTTTCTTGGTTTGTTCCTCTTTCTTTCCTCCATGATCATTTGTTTTTTTGTGTGTCTTAAATTCCACCTATGAGTGAGATCATGTGGTATTTGTCTTTCTCTGAGTTACTTCGCTTAGGATAATACACTCTGGCTCCATTTTCATCATTGCAGATGCACGATTTCATTCTTTTATATGGCTGGGTAATATTCCATTATTTATATGTGTATATATAAATATATATACATATACATATACGTGACACACACACACACATACTTATATAATATATGGCATCTTTAGCCATTCATCAGTCAATGGACATTTAGGGTCTTTACATAATTTGGCTATTGTTGATAATACTGCTGTAAACTTTGGGGTACAGGTATCCCTTCAAATAAGTATTTTTGTAACCTTTTGTTAGGATAGTTCTATTTTAACTTTTTGAAGATACTCCATACTCTTTTTCAGAATGGCTGCACCAGTTTGTATAAAGAATATCCTTCTATTAAAGCTTTATAGAAATGGGGGCATCTGTGTGGCTCAGGTAATTGTCTGCCTTTGGCTTGGGTCATGATCCCCTGGATCATGAGCCCTATGTCAGGCTTCCTGCCCATTGGGGAGTCTGCTTCTCCCTCTACCTCTGCTGCTACCCTCTGCTTGTGTTCTCTCTCTCTCTGTTAAATAAATAAAATCTTGAAGAAGAAGAAAAAACTTTACAGAAATGATTAATCAGAGGGTACCTGAGTGGCTCATTGGTTAAACGTCTGCCTTCAGCTCACGTCATGATCCCAGGGTACTGGCGTGGAGCCCTATGTCAGGCTCTCTGCTCAGAGGGGAATCTGATTCTCCCTCTCCCTCTGCCCCTTTCCCCTGCTCATGCTCTTTCCTGCTCTCTCTTTCTCTCTTTCTTGCTCTCTCTTTCACATAAATAAAATCTTAAAAAAAAACTGATTGAGTTATCTAATATGGGAATATTCTTAAATAACATTTTTATACTATAGCTATATTAGTTTTCAACGCTACGAGACATTAGTGTATAATATTTATTGTTTGGAAAAAATTTTTCGTTTAATTAATGTTTTAATGTAAGTCCAAGTATATAAAGATATAAAGGGGACACAGTGAAGGGTAAGAGATGAACCACTCCTGTCTCCTTGTCATCTGTTTCTTCCCACAGGACACAGTTGCTGTGAACTCTTCTCTTATAGATACACAGGAAAACATACATACATAGACCTGTGTGCAAATACATGTGTATTATGAAAATGATAGCATGCCATGTTCATTGTTCTTAGTTTTTTTTTAGTGAGTCTACTTTTTTATTATAAAAATACTCATAACATAAAACTTAGCGTCTTACTGATTTTATTTGTACCATTTGGTAACATTAAGTACATTCACGTTGCTGTGTAGTCATAACTGTCATCTGTCTCCAGAACTTTTTCATGATCTCAAACCGTGACTGTACCTGTTAAACAATAACTTGCCATTCACTTTCACTGCCCCTGGCATCTACCATTCTTTCTGTTTCTGTAAGTTGAACTACTCTAAGTACCTCATGTAAATGGAATCATTCAGTATGTGTCTTACTGTGTCTGGCTTTGATTTGACTTAGCATAAAGTCTTCAGGGTTTATCCATGTTAAAGATGAATCCATGTGTCAGAATTCCCTTTTTAAGGCTGAATAATGATACTTTATTGCATGAATATACCACATTTTACTTATCCATTCATCCATCATTGGTCATTTGGGTTGTTTCTACCTTTTGGCTATTGTGAATAATATTGCTGTGAACATGGGTGTTCATGTATCTGTTCAAGTCCCTGCTTTTAATTCTTTTGTGTATATACCCAGAAGTGGAATTGCTGGATCATGTAGTAATTCTATGTTTGAATTTTTGCAGAACCCCCATGTTTTCCACAGCAACTGTACCACTTTACATTGCCATCCACAGTGTGCAAGGTTTCCAATAGCTTCACATCCTCAACACCTATTTGCTGTTTTTTTTTTTAGTATAATTTCCATCCTAATGGGTATTGTACCATGCTTTTTAATCTTAGTGTATCTTGGAGAACCTTTCAGGAAAGAAGAGCCCTTCTTTTTAAAGACAGTATAAAAAGCTTTTTTTTTGACTGTTCCCAGTGGGTGACCATGTAGTTTTATTTCTGATCTTTTGTGAATGCATGGAATGTGTCTTTATATTTAGTGTGTATAATGCTTCTGTTTATTTTTATACTTTATTTTCTGACTTAATTTGAATGAACATGTATAAAAGTGCATATGTATTTTACAATTTGATAGTTACTGCCAGCAATATGTACCAATACCAATTTCCATACACCTTTGACCTCATAGTATATTACACAACTTTTTGATCTTTCCAATATAGTTAAGTGCAATTGACATCTCTTTGAAGTTTTAATTTTCATTTCCTTATGAGTAAGACTAAATATCTTTTCATTTTTGGGAGGCAGTCATTTCTTAAATATATGCTGCATATTCTTTGTTCACTTGTCTTTTGAGTTATTGGTACCCTTTTCTAATAGGAGCCCTGGAGTGCTAAATGGTGTGCAAACTAGGTGTGACTCTCGCCCTCACGGGGCTTACAGTCCATGGAGGGAGAAAGACTGTAAACATACAATGTGTAATTAAATTTTGTGATAAATGCTATGAGAGAAAGATTTTGGGTTATATGAAAGATAACAATTTAGGTGGCTGGGCTTTGGATGAGATGTGGTGGCTAGGAAAGGCTCCCGATGGATCCCTAAGAGCCAGTGAGGCAAGCGTTGGGGTGGGAGGGAAATATGCCAGGCAGAGAGGACAGCGAAATGAAGGGAGTATGGCTGGAATGAAGTAAGGAAGGAATGATAAGAGAGAACACATTTGCCATCTGTCCCTCATGTTCTAAATCTTCATACATAAATTTTTTAAAGATTTCATTTATTTATTTTAGAGAGAGAGAGAACGTGTGAGCAGGGGGAGGGACATACGGAGGGGGAGAGAGAGAATCTCTAGCAGATTCCACAGTGAGCCCAGAGCCTGACATGGGTCTCCATCTCAATAGCCTGACATGGGTCTCGATCTCATGACCCTGAGAGCATGACCTGAGCTGAAACCAAGAGTCAGATGCTCAGCCAACTGTGCCACCCAGGCGCCCCCTTGTGTACTATATCTTCTAAGACAGGTGTCAACAATATTCAGAAATACATGATGGATTTCCCCAATTAGTATTATATGAGAAGTCTTAAAGCGGATTTTATTGTTGTTCTCCTATATTAGTTCCCAAGAAAGGCATATGAATAGGCACATGATAAGCAAATGTTTTTAGGCTATTAATTGATTCGTTGGGAACCTCCATCTTTTTGAATTTTCCACTTAGCTAAATTTTTATTTAAGAATGAATCCCTGTACATCATCTTGTTTTATTTCATATTTCCCCAGATGTATGATTACAAATTCAACTCATTTTCTCATGTGAAATTAATTTGTGATTCTTTGAAGCTTGCTAAATGATGCATTTTTTACTACTGAGTTATCTGTAACAATTTCGCCATTAGGGAAAAAAGCTCTTTGAGTCTGTCTTTCTATGTGTGACCAAGTTCCAAATGTGTGATAAGTCTACATAGGGGAAAAAGTGACACTCACAGAAAATGATTTGCAGTTCCATGTGCTCGGCAAGTACATTCATAAGTGTAAAATCTGCATCTTAGGCAAATCGAGCTGTGACAGATATGCTCAGCCTAATTTTGATCAGTTATTTTGTTAAGCTTTTTATACCAAATTCCTCGGCAGTGAAATAGTAGAAACAGAAATGTGCCATGCTGTTACCAGTAGTTACAAGTCAACCATTTAAAAACGTGAAACAGGAGTGTTGTTAATTTTGAAAATTCGTGACTGGTTTCCTATTTTCTGTATGTATATATTCTTTTCTTTCCCTCCGTTTCCTTGCTTTTTCACTTCTGCTTCTAGATCTCATGTTTGTTCGGTAATATGAAGGAAAATGTACACGCAAAAAATTTGCCAGAAGCCAGTCTCTTTGGCAGAAACCAAGCAACACATTCTATGGAGTGGGCATGTCTTTTCTGATTTTGTATTCCTCTGGGCCAGAGAAAGAGCTCAGTTGTTTCTTGTTGAGCACTGAGTGCATGGAAATTGGAAGCACCTGTATTTGTTCTAAGTGACTTTTTCCATAGCTATAGGTACTTCCCATTGCTTGATTAAAAAAAATTAAAGTCTCAAATATAGAGTTGCAGTCTCTCTTAATTTTATTTTCATCATGTTGCTAACAGTGGCAATTTTAAATAATTGTACTTTTTTGTAGACTACCATAGCTTTTCTGTTATTACTTAGAAATATTTTTCTAAGTCTTTCCTGAGGTGGTGTTTCTCTAGACTGGCAGTCCTACTTTTTGTACAGTTGCTGTGTTTCTCAATCATCTGGTTAATGTTTTACTCGTAGTTCTTTAGACCTTTTTGTTTTTCTGTCATTCATGAATACTTGCACAGAATACAGGCTTCTACGTGGGAATTCTGTAACTTTCTCTCTTCTGCAGTTGCTGTGTATGGGTTTTTTTGTTGGGTTTTGGTTTTGGTGAGCATTTTTGCCTAACCCAGTGAATATTTCATATCTGACCAACCATGCTGCTTCTAAGAATCTTCCAGTTTATCATCTGGTTTTTACCATTCTTTTGTATAGACTAGGAAAACCAGACAGTCCAGTGGAATAGGAGCACTTACCAACCTGATGGTTTGGCCAGATGTCTCAGTCACTGTTACATTGCTTCGTATTTCATTTCATGATGTTGTCGTCGTCGTCTTCTTCTTCTTCTTCTTCTTTTTTCCCCTTTTGGTTTTTCTTCTGCTTGATTAGAGACACTGTCCTAAGAAAAGCTAAAACCTGTGTCTTTTCTGGCCTGCGACTGTGACATCATTCATGCTTGTTGTGACCTGTTCATGCAGTTTTCCTTAAAAAATGTATCCTTATTAAAGCTGATTTTCTATTGGAGATGCTCTTTCAAAGTATCAGTCTTTTGGCTCGCATGACATAATAACTTGGCTTTCTTATGAGTTTGCTTTAAATCCCTCTGATTGAAGCTTTTGTAAATAAAACTGTATCCTGTTCTTTTCCACTAACATAATTTGCTACTTTAATAGTATAAAATACTTTAAAAATTTATTTCTCTGCTTTATATTCTGACCCACCGATACGTCTTTTTCTGGGTAAGTCACAGTTACATGGTAGCTTTTTAACTATAAAAGTTCCTTTTTCCAAGGGGGAGTATAGGTTGCACCTCATTACTGTTTTCTAGAATGTTCCAGGCTATTTTCTCAGATTTATTCTTTTTATCTTTAACATTTCTTATTGCCTCTATTTCCTTTTATGTTTTCTTCTGCTTTGTCCTCGACTCTGCTTTTGATTGTTTTCTCCTTAAGCCCTAGCTTTTCTGTTTCCTCTGTATTTTAGTCCCCTCAAGCTTAATTTTCACTTCGGCCTCTTTTCCTGAACTTTTCTTCTTCAGTTAGCTCCTTTGGGATGTCTCACCATCCTATCAAACAGCTTATCCAAATTTATATTTATGACCACAAAGTGACCTTCATTCTCACCTCCCCTGTTGTGTGTCACACTGTGGTGCTGTTAGACACCAGGAATTAACACCCAAACCATATGTGCTTTAGTCCATTCTTTTATTGCCTGTCGTTGCCCAATTCCCATTGATGATTTTTCATGAGACACATCTTCTCTCTCCCTCCTTTTCCATATTTCCTACCACTTTAATTTTTTTTTTTTTTTTCTTAAGATTTTATTTATTTTTGTGTGTGTGAGAGAGAGAGAGAGAGAGCAAGCAAGAGTGGGGAGAGAGGGGCAGAGAGAGAAGCAGGCTTCCCCGTGATCAGGGAACCTGATTTGGGATTCAGTTCCAGGACCCCAAGATCCTGACCAGAGCCAAAGGCAGATCCTTAACCAGTTGACTGAGCCACCCAAGCACCCCACCACTTTCATATTCTGGGTCATACCACCTCACACCTAGATCATTCACACTCCTTTACACCTGGCCGCTTGCTGTCCAATTTATTTTGCATGTGTGAGATTCATGTAATCCCAAACTGCCTATAGATACTGACTTTGAGCCGAGAGTCTTGTTCAGTCATTCCTCATTTATCTCACAACTATCAGAGTGCCCCTGACAGTCCACATACAATTCTCAGTGCTGGGTGTGGGTGAGTGAGCGAAACAGCAGGTGCTAGTCCGTGCTCTCTGGGAGCTTACATTATGCTCTCTTGGTGGCTGGGGTGGGGGGCAGGGCATGGAAACTAACAAGGTAATTCTGGTTGGTGATAAATGCTATTGTGTGAGATAAATGCTATTGCATGGTGGTATGGTGGGAGGATTGATTTAAGTTAGGTGCACGGGGAGACTTCTCTGGGTAGGTTTTATTTGAGCTGAGACATGAGGATACCTGGCACCAGTCAGTTTGGGAAAAATCGGAGAGAAGAGAGTAAGTAGGTAAAAATATTCTGGAAAAACATTTTAATGCGTGGGAGGCTTGTCATGCCTTCCAAAATTAAGTGACAAGTTGATCTTTAAGATAACCATTGTGTTTGAATAAGAAGTCAGTACCGATTACAGTCATCTATGGCATAATGGGGAGGGGAGAAAGTCTAGGTATACAAATGGACCTGGGGAAACTAGTTGCTGTATATATAGTAGGTGTGATTCTTTTCTCAACTGTTTTTTGGAGCCCATTCATGCCGTGGGACAGGGATCATGTAGCAAAATAAAACTGAAATGAAAAATTCCATCATTGGCGCGATTTTTTTTATTTTAATTTTTTGATTTCTTAATCTGTAATTTCTATTTTCTGTTTAGAAGCAGCAAGGACTTTGTTTTGACCAATTTATTTCTGAATTTTTTCTGAAAGATCTATTTGCTGGAATGCTAAGATAAGAAGCCAGGTTTCTATATTTGATGGCCAGAGTTTAAATCCCAAATTGGTCCTGACATCTCAGGCTTCTAGGTACTGGCCATAAGACATAAGTGCTGGGTCTGGGCCGAGGCCTCCACAGTGCGGCTAAATCTGGCAATCACCAGAAAGATGTGAGGGAGAATTGACTGGAAGTAGTTTGGCTGTAAGAATAGGACAAAATAACCTTGGATTTAGTTGTGTTCTTAAAGAAATGAATTTTTTTTTGAGATTTCCAGCATGCATATCAGAAGTTCTTGATTTGGGCCTATGAGAATCTAAGGTTTGGCTGGACATTTGGGTTTTTGTAGACACTGTAATGACGTTAGCCATCATAATTCCATGTAAAATTATGTTAGTTGGTGATTCCCATGGCAATACAGATTAAATTAACATTTAAAAATTTTATACAAGGCATTATTCATTTTTAAAGTTAGTGTCCATTACCCACTGTCATGGATTATATGATTATGCATATATTTGAATAAATGAGATGTCGTATTAATGTAGTGGATTCTGTTATAGGTTTCAGAGGAAAATGTTTATCTTTTATGCTTCTGGGCTACTTTGACTAAATGTGGCTTGGTACTTGGCTGTTGGGGGTAGGTATCCAGTGATGTGTACCCTTATTAGAGCTGCTTTTTTATCTGAAATTCTACACTATTTTTCAAACCATCTTACTGCAAACTGACAAATCTATGGCATTGAAGGTGTTTGCTTAAATTCTCAACTTCTATACTTCCTTGGACACTCTCTTCACATTTTTAATAGTCTATGATTTTGTTTTTTTGGAGGAAAGGATCTTCTTGTAACAATTCAGTTGTTCTAGGGTTTGAAATCTAGTTACCTTGATAGTATTATGGCAAAGGAGTACCCAATGGACAAGAAATGGTAATGTTAGAGTTTTTCAATCAATAATGTAAAATAAACTATATAGACGCATATTTTTTTTAAAAGATTTTATTTATTTGACAGACAGAGATCACAAGTAGGCAGAAGGCAGGCACAGAGGGAGGGAAGCAGGCTCCCTGCTGAGCAGAGAGCCTGATGCAGGGCTCAATCCCAGGACCCTGGGACCATGACCTGAGCCGAAAACAGAGGCTTTAACCCACTGAGCCACCCAGGCACCCCTGTATAGACACATTTTAACTGAATCTGGAGCAAAGTGCTTTATAATGTTTTCTGTATTCCCAGAGGCATGTTATCTACTGGCTTTACCTTTATTATTATTACTTTTGTGTAGTTTTCATGATTAACTCACCATTGTCAGAAGGACTAAAATAAATATTGGTTTTTCAATATAGGTATATTGAAACAAATATCATGCTTAAAATGACAGCCCTCCAATAAACATTCAGCATATACTGCAAGGAAAGCACTTTGCTAGGTGCTTTGTAAGATTCAGAAATAAATCAAATGTGTCTCCTAATCTCAGGATCTTTAGAGTTGTCTGGGAGATCAACCTTATGAAAAGGAATTTCCAAAGTCACCTGCAGTGGCTTTGCTTAGGAAAGGATGGGGGGAGGGGTCACTGCACACACTTTCCTACAGATGTTTTATCACTAGGGCCCCAAAGTTGAAATTTATTCCCTGGTTTAAAAAAATTTTTTTAGTAACTCATGTAAATACTGGTTATACTTGCTTGATGGCTGTCCCTAATGTTTGCACTATTTTGAATCTTTTATTTAAACTTTTCTTATATATGTTACTATTAACTATATTATTTTCTCTCTAGTTTGCTACAGAATGGTCAATTTGAAATTGTGACAGGTGGCTGGGTTATGCCTGATGAAGCTGCTGCACATTATTTTGCCTTAATTGACCAACTAATTGAAGGACATCAGTGGCTGGAAAAAAATCTAGGTATGTATTGATGTCTTTCTCCTTCATTTGGACTACTTTGGGTAATTAATTTGGGGGAACGTGAGATTGAGGCTCTGTTTTATTTTTTTTAAAAATCAATTTTCCCTCTATTTTTTATCCTTCATTAATTTATGATGTCTCTTCAAATATAAGCTAACTTATGTAAATATAATATGGTCACTTTCTGGGTCATCTACTTTGTAATCTATTATTTTATGTACTCTTCTTATTAATTTTAGAATAATTTTTTTCTAATGGTATCCCATTGGGATTTTAATTTTATATTAAAACTATTGGTTAGAAGAGGCAAAACCTAATTTACTTGCCTAAGAAAAAGAAGAACTAAAGAAAGTTATTAGTTTTGTCATTGAGAATTCCAGAGGTATGGTAGGTTCAGGTAAGGTTGGATCCAGGGGACTCAAATTATGTTGTGTGGACACTGTCTCTTTTGGCTCTATCTGCTTATTTGCTTATTTATTTGTGAGAGGGAGGGTCGGGGAGGAGCAGAGGGAGAAGGAAAGAGAGAACCTGAAGCAGTCTCCATGCCCAGCACAGAGCCCTACATGGGTCTTGATCTCACTACCCTGAGATCATAACCTGAGCAGAAATCAAGAATCGGACACTCACCCGACTGAGCCACCTGGGCACTGCTTGGCTCTGCTTATTCTGCATGGCTTTAGTCTTCTCCTGGTTCTCTTCACATGCTAAGATGGCCATAGGCAACTAGGATTCTCATCTTCCCAGTCTAATCAGTAGAAGTTTTTCTTAATACCTTATCTAATTGCCTCACTTCGAATTAAGTGTATAATTCTGAGCCAGTTTCTGTGGCCAGAAGTATAGGAGCTGAAAACATCAAGGCCTAGTCAATTTATAGGAAATGGTCATGGGGGAGAGGGGTTTGTGGAATGCACGGTCAGCTCCACTGGAACCATGTGAATAGGTCCTCCCTGAGAAAGGAGGATCTTGTTACCCCAAGATGTGGGGAAGGGGCTACTGCACTGATAAAAATCAGGTGTTTGCTACAACTTGTAAGAACATGGGGTTCATTTAAATCTTTGCAATGTCTAATATTTGCATCTTGCAGTATGTAATTCTTTTCAAATATTTCATATCTTAGTATAGTTTTATAGCATTTAGGAAATCCAAGTCCCCAGACAACAGCCAAGCGCAAAGCTTCCAAGCAAGACCTTTCTAAAGATAGTACTTTCAGACCTCCTGTGTTATCTCTTTTCTGTACAGATATGATACCTGCAACTTATTCTGATAATAACAACAATCATACCAACGATATGGCAAAAGAAAAAAATAAAGCAAATATATTAATAGTAAATCTGGTAGAGGAGTTTATGGGAGTTCTTCATATTATTCTTACACCTTTTCTTTTAAGTTGAATTATTCCAACATATAAGGAATGAGTAGGGGTGGCAGTGAGTTAATCTCTAAAAAAAAATGGAAATGCCAAGAAATTAGTTCAATAAAAAACATGTATACTTACCACACTGATACTATGGAATTTGTTCACTATGTTTAAACTGTATAAAAACAATGTAGTTTATGCTAATCACAGATGCTACTGTGATTGTGTATTGAGTTCGTTTCCTTCTGGAAGTCCAGAATCTTAGTATGTACTGCTAGCCTGAGGGTGTCTCCATGACCAGCCCCTAGTAAATACCCTGAACATGGAGTCTCTCGGGGCCTTCCTTGGTTGACAGCATTTCACTCTTGTCAGTTGTTTCGATTTTTGTCAAAACATGGAGGAATTGAACCCATCCCCTGTGACTCCATAGGGAAGGACTCTTAGAAGCTTGTGCTTGGTTTCCCAGGGACACTGTGCCCGCCTGCGCCCCGCCCCCGTGCCTTTTCCCTTTGTGAATTTTTGCATTGTATCCTTTCACTATAATAAATCACAGCTGTGAGCAGGACTGTATACTGAGTCTTAATAGGTCACTAGATGGGGGAGGCAGACTTAGGGACCCCCTACACAGTGCCACTTTTCTTAAATACTTAGCTATTTTCTAAACCACGAATGTTTTCTTTATAAACCTCAGTTTGGGGGATTTTTTTTTTTCCTTTACGTTTAGCTTTTATTGACATATAGTTAAATGCAGTGTAACATGTAAATCTTAACTATGGAGTTCAAGTTTTGGGGAAAATATACCCAATGAGCCACTTTTTCATCACCCCAGAAAGTTCCCTCATCCTCCTCAAGTCTCCTGCAGCCAGCTGCTCCCTGATTTCTATCACTGTAGATTATTTTTGCTTATTTCAGAACTTCATATATGTGAACTCTTGGGACCTGGCGGCCTTTGCTCAGCATAAATTTTCTTCTTACAATTGTATTGTCTCCTGTATCATAAAATGTACGCACTTAAAGTGTACAGTTCAGTAGTTTTGAGTATGTTCATAGAGTTGTGCAACCATTACCACCACCTATTTTTAGAACATTTTCAACATTCCCCCAAAAGAAATCTCTTAACCATTAATAGTCACACTTCTAATTGCCTGCAACCTTTCCTGCCCTAAGCCCATGCCACGACTGCTTTTTTTTTTTTTTTAAAGATGTGTTCATTTATTTTAGAGACTGGGGAGTGTGGGGGGCAGGGAGGAAGAGCAGAGGGAGACAGAGAATCCAAGAGTCCGTACTGACTGCAGAGCTCAACAGGGCCTGAGCCAAAATCAAGTTTGACCCTTAATGGACTGAGCCATCCAGGAGCCCTCTCATCTGCTTTTTGTATGTATGGATTTGACTTTTCTGGACATTGCAGATACACAGAATCCTATAGTAAGGCCTTTGTAACGGACTTCTTTTACTTGGCATGATGTTTTCAAGTTCATTCATATTGTAGCATGCGTCAGTGCTCCATTCATTTTTATAGCTGAATAATATTATTTTATTTGGAAAGACCACATTTGTTTCTCCTTTTTTCACTTGATGGACATTTAGAGTGTTCCCTTTTTGGCTACTGTGCATATGCTTGCTATACACACTTCTGTAAGTTTTTTGTTTTTGTTCTTTCTTTTTTTTTTTTTTACCTAACAAATCCTTTTTTTTTAAAAAGTTTAAATTCAGTTTAATTAACATACAGAAGATTAATAGTTTCAGGGGTAGAATTTAGTGATTCATGAGTTGCATATAACACTAAGTGCTCATCATTTCATCACCCAGTTCCTTAATGCCCATCACCCAGTTACCCCATCTCCACCTCCCACAGTTATGTACATTTTTGTGAGGACGTAGGTTTACATTTCTTTTGGGTGTATACCTAGCTAGGAATGGGATTGCTGGGCCATATGGTAGCTCTGTGCTTAGCATTTCAAGGGGGCCTAGTTGTTTTCCAAAATGGCTGTACCATTCTACATCCCCTCCAGTGACGTATGAAGTTTCTAATTTCTTCACGTGTGCAACAACATTTGTAACTGTCTTTTTCATTTTCACTATGCTACTGTGTATGAAATGGTCCCTCATGATGGCTTTGATCTGCATTTTCCTGAAGACTAATGATATTAAGCATTATTCTTGTGTGTATTGGCTGTTTGCATATCTTCTTTGGAGAAATGCCTGTGCAAATTATTTGCCTATTTTTATAATTGGATTCTTTGTCCTTTTATTGTTGACTTATAAGGGTTCTTTATATATTCTTGATACAGGTTTCTTGTCAGACAAGGATTTGCAAATTATTTTTTTCCATTCTGTAGGTTGTTTTTCAGTTTCATGAAGGTGTCCTCTGATGCATATGTTTTGATTTTCATGAAGTCCAGTTTAGTTTTTCTTTCATCACTTGTTTTTATGATGTCACAGCCAAGAAACAGTTATCTCACTTAAGGTCATAAGAATTTACTCTGTGGTTTATACCTAGGAATTTTATGGTTTTAGCTCTTACATTTAGATGATGAACACATTTGAGACTATGAATTACCTTTTTTGTAGCTTTGGCTGCATTTTATAAATTCATGCTCTGTTTTGTTTTCTAAGCAGCTTAGAACAACATGTTATTTTGGATGCTTTATTTTTATATTTGGTCATGGAATCTTTTTAAAATTATTCAGTTTTTTGTTAATTTCTGCTTTTGTGAACTCTATTATGCAAATATCATTATAAATTTTTTAAAGTTTGAATTATTAAGGTTGTCTTTGGGCCCACATATCCATTTTTTTAACTATTACCTGACTTCTGTTATGCTTTCATAGTAAATGTACTTGGAATAATCCAGTTGTGCCAATTATATTATTCAGATAACTCATGTTGTAATTTTTAAGTCTATTAGGTTTGACAAAAATCAAGTGGTATATTTATTCTTTTTAATGACTATTTCTTATCATTTTTCCTAACAATTTTTAGTTTTACATATTTTGATAATCTTAATCTTGCTCAATGGCACAAAATTTTTTTCATGGCCTTTCCTGGTATTGGCAGACATGCTCATTATAAAACTTTGGCCTTTTTTTTTTTTTTTTTTAATGCTGCGCTTTTCCCTAAATTTGCCCCATGCCCCCTTTTGAAACAATACTTGCCATACCAAGGAAAACCCTAGCAGGGTACCTTTCTAGGTCTCATCTCATTTCATGTCAGAGTTTTAAAAAATACGGTTTACATTTTTTCTTTTCTCTATTGTTGCCTCCCAGGGACTCTTTCAAGTCCACTGCAGCTAGGTTGCTGCTCCTAATGTGTCAAGTGAGTTTGATATGGAAAACATCCCTGACTATGCTAGAATCTGACATCACTGTAGAATTTGATGGTGATTCTTATTCTCACTTCTAAGCTAAATCCACCCCTTGTATTTGGGACTTTGCAATCCTTTATTATAACTTTTTTTTTTTTTTTGAAGATTTTATTTATTTATTGTTCAGGGAGAGACAGAGAACACACAAGTGGGGGGAGCAACAGGGAGAGGGAGAAGCAGACTCCCTGCTGGACAAAGGGCTTGATGCAGGATTCAGTCCCAGAACCCCAGGATCGTGACCTGAGCCGAAGGCAGACGCTTAACTGACTGAGTCACCCAAGTGTCTCTATAATTTAATTTTGATATAATTTCAATCTTATAAAAAGTTGCATGACAGCTGGGAAGGGCTCTTTCATATGTCTTCTACTTTGATTTATATCCTTTTTTTTTTTTTAGCCATTTGACAGTAAGTTGGAGGCATCTTCCTTTATCTTCCAGTCTTTCCTGGTGTATTTTCTAAGAAATAAGGACATTTTCTTGTATAACCAGAAGAAAGTTACCAAATCCAGAATGGTGGTGGTGATAAGTCCAGGATCCAACCATGGTCACCATGGTCATGTGTTGAATTTAGTTATCACATCTCTTCCATCTCCTTTAATTTGGAACAGCTAGCTCCTCGGCCTTTTTTTTTTTTTTTTTAATTTCTTGATCTTGATATTTTTGAGGAGTGCAAACCTTTGTTGTAGAAAGTCTTTTTATTTGAGTGTGTCCATTTCCATGTGATTAGCTTCAGGTTATTTTCCCTTCCTCCTTTCTTTTGTAACCTAACCTAAACTAGTCTACTACTTTTGCTGGAAGATCACTGCAGTGATGTCCTGCTGGTCTCAGTGCACTCTGCTTTAATCCTGGTGCTGCTAGACTTGGTCAGTTGCTTAATTTGTGTCTGTTAAGTTTCTTTGCTGTACTATCACATTTTTGCTTCTTTAATTCTTAACTTATTTGTGGGAGAAACGTTGAGATTAGGTAAATATCCTTTTCCTCATCACACTTGCATGTTGTAGTTTTAGGATCCATTGATGATTTTCTAACTTTGTCATTCTTTCTATAATTATTAGTTGGAATTCTGTTGAAAGGAATACCTTCCCTTTTTATTTCCTTTATTTCCTATTTTTTTTTAAATTTTCTTTTTATTTGGGGCTCATGGATCTCATGGCTTCTTACTTTATTCAGTGGGTTATAATCCAATACTATCATTGTTTATTTTGATACCCCAGTTGTCACACATTTGGATAGTGGAAGGTCCTACAGGCTGTCTCCCGAGTTATTCTAATATGTTCCCATGATGTTTAGACCATTTCTTTACTTTATGCTCTAAGTATAATTTCCAGGCTTATTTGTATTTTCCTAATCACCATCCTGGAATGAGCATTTCCTTAAGGTTATTTTTAATAGAGCATAGTGTCATATCTAGAAGCTAAGGTGTACTCATTGGTCCTGGGGTGTTACTGCATCTAGGCCTTCCTAGGACAGAGCTAGAAAATGGGTGTGGGTGTGTGTTTCTTAAAAAAAACTTAAGTTAGTGCTGATGCCTCCTATTTCAATTCAGTGTTCTAAGTACATTCTGCTCTCCCACATTTACATATTTGATGGTTCCTTAACAGTGGGAAACCTGGCTCCCTTGTCTTAATTTGCCCAATCTTGGAATACAGGAGAAGTAGTTCCAGAATTGTTAAGCCATACCACCACAAAAACGCAAAAATACTAAATTGAGTTCAAGGTTTCTTTAGGTTTTAGAGGTGAATTGCATATGTGAAATACAAAAATATGTGGTTGGTTCTTTGAGATTTGACACATATTCTTGGTCCTCTGAGAGTTCTGACTTTTTCTCCGGTCTTCTCTGTGGGCTTCCCAGCCCTGTGTTCATCTTCAAGATTGTTCCACAGAGTTCTGAGTATCCTGAATAAATAAAAGATCAGATTTGTATAATGCTGGATTTCCTTAATCCAAATCATTACATTTATTATGTTTATTTTTTTATACTGTACCCTGTGTGAAATTGAGCTGTATCTTTAGTCTGTGGCTCTCATAATTGCTGTGAGTCAGTTGTGAAAAATTCCATTAATCCTTTCTGGGTAGAGAGAAAGTACCAGCATTATATTATGTTACAATTATATTTCATCAAGATTTAATGAAATGTGGTAATTATTTTGGCCAGTGCTGCTATTATATAAAAAGATGATTCAGAGCTGTTGTGAGGTATGAAAGACAGCCTGAAAATTCCTTAACGTTGTGATTGAGGGGTACAGGTTAAAATACGTTAGCTTGCTTTTCTTTATTGCATAGCAGCAGTTGCTGGGTTATCCAACTCAAAGGAAAACAAGACTGTGAGGTCTTAGAAGGCGGAAGGTTAGGTCCTGTTTGTTTCTCTAGCTCCATTAAATGGCAGTAGCTTTCTAATACCTACAAGATGGCAGAGTGCCTCTTTCAGCACCAACTGATTAACCTCTAGCGCCATTCCTCTGCTTGGGAAGACATGGTGGCAGGATCCTCCCAGTTGGGAGCCCTGCTGGGAGTATATGCTAAGAGGTAATGCTGGGGAGATGCTTCGTCCCCAAACCCAGAATACTGTAGAACTCTGAATGGTCTGAATGGATTGTGACTTCTTTTCATTTCATTAGCAATTAAAAAAATAACACTTATTTTCTTTATCAACAGGAGTAAAACCTCGGTCCGGTTGGTCTATTGATCCTTTTGGACATTCACCAACGATGGCTTATCTCCTCAAACGTGCTGGATTTTCTCACATGCTTATTCAGAGAGTTCATTATGCAATTAAAAAACATTTTGCATTGCATAAAACGCTGGAATTTTTTTGGAGACAGAGTTGGGGTATGTGGGGTGTGATGAAAGTGGAAGATCTCACTTGACCTAGATGTTCCTTCATAAGGGTTATGAACTTCTGCTTTTACGGGTTTTATATTCAGAGTGTCTGTCTTGAGAATGAGGTTGCTTCTGGATACACATTCTTACAATTTTTTCCCCAGTGTATTTGTGTTAAGATTCTCTTAATACGTGCTGAGGCTATTTATCTATAGAACATTGTGGCTTCTTTTTCATGCCTTAAGGAGGTAAAGAAATGTAAACAATCGGTCTTTTGCAAATAATGCTTTTACTTCTGTTTTGAAAAGGACGTGTTTTATAACAAAGTTGAACATGTGTTAGAACTTATGTCCAGTCATTTATTTCACATTCAGCCTGTGTTTTCTCCTTTTGGCTTTCCTCTCTCTGCATCTAGTAAGAATTGCTTTTTTTAAAACCTTAATCCTGTCGTCCTGGAACAGCCCTCCCTCCTATTACCTGTCCTGCTTATTTTCACGCTGTATTCTGTGGGTACACAGGTATTGCCAAGGTCATACTTCTACAGCTCTCAGCTGTGGGGTGGGGAGGAGACAAGATTTAGGCTTCTTGAGAGGTTTTTGCCTTTCCCAACCCACATTTAATTCAGAATACTCTATTACTTCTTTTTCTTTACTGAGTTCTTATGATGGGCCATGCATTGTATTGTATGCCTTACACCTGCTCTCTCACTAGATCGTTATCCTTTAACTTTGGTTCTCTTATTATCCCTTTCAAATGGCGAAGAAATGGATGCTTAGAGCTGTGAAACCATTTGCCAAAAGTCATACAGGTAGTAGGTACACATCCAGCTTTGTGTAGTTCAGAAGCCCAGGCTTTAAGCCCCTGGCATTCACTGCCATCCTGGTACTGAGATCTCAGTAAGATTTCATCTGCAAAAAGGATTTCATTGCTAAAACAATGTTCAGAAATGACTGCATTGCATCATACTTGCTTTCCTGTGTAAGTTAGTTCCCCCTGTAAGTGTTTTCAAAAAATCATTTGTAAATCTAGACGGTAACTTTGTTATACATACTGCTGTTTTTTCAGTAAGGAAAGAAATTAACTGTATAATTTTTTATTCTGGGAATTAAAACCTGTAGGGAAAACAAGAACTCGTAGGAGGTTATATTCTGTATAGTTTGATCAAATGCAAAAGAGCATATTAATTTCTTTTAAAAAAAAAAGGATTTTTAATGTGAAGAGGCCCTACTAACAGTATTGCCCACATTCAAATTGCCCATAAATATCAATCAGCAAGAAATTACTAAGTACTTTTATGTACTGAACACCATGCTTGGAAGAAATAAAGAAAACTTCTTTGCCTATCAGGAAATTACAGTCTTAGTGTGATAAAAGACAAGACCAACTGGCAGCAGATAAACTGAGATGTGCAAATGAGCTGCTAAATAGTACAGGTGCGGCAAAGTCGAGTGTGTCTTTGATCTATAGGAGAAGGCAAGGAAAGTTGCCACCCAAGGCCTCTGTGCAGATAGCAAACACTAGTGACCAGCATCTATGATGTCACACTCGAGTGTGATTCAGAGAAGCAACTGACAGCACAGAAATATACAAATTAGAATAGCTTTAAAATTTTGGAAAAGAGCTGGTAATTACTTTAACTAAATGGAGTATGAGATAGAACTGGAATATTTTAGCACTTACCAGATAGATTTGAACATGTTGCTTCAAAATTATGTTTTGGAACTCATTTGAGCTTCTTTGTGTGTTCTGGTTCTTAAGGAAGCAGTTATTTTCATTTTTTCAAACGTGCGTGTTGTCTTTTTTTTTCGTTGTTGTTGTTGTGTCTGTCTTTGTCATAAAAGCAGTACATAACCCACTGCTGAAAAGTAGAAATCCACACTTAAATAAAGGGAGAGTGGTATTTACAGATCAGGAGACGACAAAGGTAACAATTGTTAACCCTTGTTTAAGCTTTCCATCACTGGGTGGTAGGCTTCTGACCTCTCAAGGGCAGTGATAAGGATACTTGCTGGCATTGAGGATTTAATTACAGACAGTTCTACATCAGGAACCAGTGCTCACTTTCTGTATATTTTTTGTTTGCCTTGTTTTTTTTGTTTGTTTGTTTGTTCTTTGGTTTTAAGAAGTACTTTCCCTTGTCCTGTGTTGCTTTCTTGGTGACAAGTCCCAGTGGCTCTTCATTGGTGAACATGGAGGAGACTGTGAACTCCTCTAGTGGCCCTTTCTTCTCACAGCAAGAAAGAGATAGGAATTTGCCCGGCATTTCATAAGCCTCCCTACCTCCCTCCTTTATTCTCTTCCTCTGTTCTTCTCTCCTTTCCTCTGCAGCCAGTGTCATGGTCTTTCTCAGTGGGTCCCATAACTGCTATGGGGGCAGATGTGGCAAGGAGCCCATATGGGATGGTCACAGGGATGGACACAGCCCATAATTTTGGATGAGCCAGTGATTAAGTTTTGCTTCTGTTCGGTTTGTATCTTTCCAGGCCAGCAAATGCTGGTCCGTGTTGGGTCTCTGCTCAGTTGAGATAGAGGAGGTAGAGACTGAGATGTGAGTCTCTTCCTTTAGGCTGGTGGTCGTTAAATGCAGCTGGGGCTTATGTACGAGTAGTAGTCAAGTAGGTTGTGGATTTAGGGTGGAGCTTGCATTATATATGTAGAAAGTACTGGCAATTTGATCAGTTTTGGGAAAACACAGTTTATAAATCCAGGTTTTGTCTGTTGGCTCTTTATTTTAGATCTGGGATCTGGCACAGATATTTTTTGCCACATGATGCCCTTCTACAGCTATGACATCCCTCATACGTGCGGACCTGATCCTAAAATATGCTGCCAGTTTGATTTTAAACGGCTTCCCGGAGGCAGATTCGGTTGTCCCTGGGGAGTCCCCCCAGAAACAATACATCTTGGAAATGTCCAAAAGAGGTATGAGAATATGCATTTCGTAAAGACAGCCTCTCGAACAAAGCAGCAGCTCTGCTGCTCTTTGCTAAAGGGTTTAGTGGCCAACGTCATCCACGCTCAAGGTAGTTACTCAACCAGATCTAAAGCAACTTAAAAATGCCAGAGCTTTGACTGTGCCTTTTATGTGTTATAACTTAATGGAAAATGAACAACAGTTGATCAATATACAGTGGAGAACCTATAACACTCTGTTATTACCCTCTCCTTTGCTTTCATTATAAAAGCCTTCTGCTGTGTTTCATTGATCTCACATACTTTCGTTGATAATAAAACTTCTGGTCTCTATTGTATACATTAGTAAGAAAAGCAACCCAACTGCAAAAACACGTTTATTGAAATGGAACACATAAAGAGTATAATTATCTGTTCTTTTAATACAATTTCAATATTAGTGGATGCTGCCCGGCTCTGATGAATACACTCTTTCGATCTTTCTCATATTTTTGACTCACAGACCATTTTTAATTAGGAATATTGATACTTAAAGATCTTTTCTTAAATAAAAAAGGAATGAATCACTTTTTAAAGAAGAAAATTCTGTTCATGATGGAGGCATCTCATTATACCAAGTTACCTATACTTTTCATTTGTGTGCTTTTTAAAGTTTAATTTCTTCACTTAAAAATTACTGGTGTATAATGCCTTTAAATAAAACATTGTGTTGCAATATAAACCACTCACGTCTGGCAGAAAGATGATACAGGCTTTTATTTTATTTTATTTTTTTTAGATCGATTGTGTTATTTATTATCCACATGAGGAGATTTTTGAGAGTTAGAGGGGGAACAATAAACAATTAAACTAGGATGACAGCCATAAATTCTGCAAACCACAAGTTTCATTAACTCTATTTTTAAGACCCTAGAATTTCTGGTTTCTGAAAACCTACTCTGCCTGGGTTCTTATACATGTTATCCTTAAAAAATTTTCAGTAACATGATGGTAACACAAATGTAGGCATATTTTTAAACTCCTCATATTGTGTACATTAATTGTATAACAATAATTATGTGGGTTTTGATTGTGGGTTTTTTTTTTGTTTTTTTTTTGTTTTTTTTTTGCCATTTGTAAGTTTGATGGTTTCTGGGAACTCCATGTTCACGTGAGTTGCTAAGAAGCAGCCAGGCATTCTACCTTCCATAGGAGGGTTAAAATGGGCAGGGGTGAGGTAGGTCAGTAGTTACCAAGCATGGCTGCCCAACTTAGCCAGGGAGCTTTCGAAAAATCTCCAGACCAACAAAATGAGAATATGGTACTCACATAACCACACCCCACATGGTTGCGAAGCACAATGATAAAGCCATTTAGATAGAGTAAAATCTTTGCAGTATGCACTGTCAAGTCTATTTATTTTAAAAATTGCTTTTTAAAAACTATGTGTGGAAGGAGAAGGTGAATTGAGTCTCTGCCTTGAGTCAGTCCTTGAGCCATAAAATACTCCATTGTGAGCCTCTCACTGTAGCACACACAAAAGTATCTTAACATAGCAGACTTCTTGAAGCCATACAGCCCTTCTAGTAAAATCTGACTTTCATAGTTATTTTGAAAAACTGTCCAAGATTGGGGATCAGCTTGGTTTCATTTTATTGGTTCCTACTGCAATAAAGATGAATGAGGAAAGTGAGCAGCATGCTTTCTGGGATTAGGTTAGTTAGAGAGAGGAGAATAATCCAGTGTATTATGTGGCAAAAGGTAGAAAGTTGGGCAGCATAAGCTGTTCTGTAGCTCAGGAGGTCAGAGATAGGGAATTCCTTTGAAGGTAACCAGATGCTTCAGTTGGGAACTCCCAGTGCACCTTTTCTTTCTTGGGTGCTGCTAAGAGTACCTGTTTAAAGTGCATTATTGGGGAAAAAAGCTATTTTGTGTAATCCTTTTGCTGTGTCCCATCTGACACTTCAAAGATTGCCCCCCAGGAACAGACCTTGTGCTCAGTCACTTCCAGTGAACCTGCAAGTGTTTTCCAGGCACCTGGAGGCATGGAGATGAAAGAGTCTATTTAATACTTATGTAGATTTTTTTAAAAACTTCTTATAAGTCTTGAAATCTTGACTCTAATGGTTACTTTACATTCCAGACATCACCTTCCTTTTTACTTTGTGATGAATGGAGATCAAAACCATGCATTCCAGCCTAGTGGCACTTGATTTTTAATACCCTAAAGAAAATGAAATTTAACTATAATTTACAGGTTCCTCTACTTCACAAATAAAGAATTACCATTCTTTATCAAGTTGAGTTTGTTCTCATACAGTATATTTTACATATAATGGTGATTTACATGTCACATGATATAGGATATTCTAGGGAATTTTTTCTTTTTTCTTGGTTCTAGTTAAGTTGACATTTCTAACCTGGTAGAAATAAAGAGCAGATTGCTGCTACACATCTTCAAATGTGATATTGGTCAATTCATTTGGCGTTAGTGTACCATAGATTTTGTGAATATCCACTCTCTACCAGGTAGTATAGATTGGTCTCTTGGCTTTGCCAGTGTTGACACCTTCTTGCAGGAGCTTGGGAATTAGGACAGATGCTGAATGGAAAAGTCACATTTAATGTTTGTGATTTCTTTCCTCTTATGTGTCTTATGCATATACACACAAGATATGATGTATCTAGTAGTAAACCTCGGCATTCACTTAAATGATCACTTATCCTTTTCTATGCTGGTTGCCTAGGGGGATCTGATTGAGTATACTTTTATCCATGATTTCTATGTTCAGTTTACTCTCTCATTTATTTTTCTCTTATTTATCTTTCTATTTGATTAGTTTCATTAGACATGTGTTTTTTAATTATAAATAATAATCCAAAGTTATTTTTGGTAAGTGTGGAATATTAGTAAAATATTAGCAACAGTTGAGTACTCTACCGAATGCTAATCTCAGAAAACTATGTTATATCAGAACAGTATGGTTATATTTTACTCACCAAGTTATTGAATTTTGCTAATAATTTAATATTGCAAGGCAGTTTCAGAGACCATCAGTATAAAAAGATCATGTGAGATTCTAAATTTAAATGTTTTTAATTCTATAAAATACTTCTTTCCATTATTGATGTTCTTTTGAGTTTCTTTCATAAGTTTTTATATCGTGAATTGGAACTTCTCAATAGCCCTTGACATGAAAATTGGAATATTGGGTAAAAAGCACATTAGTCATCACTAATTTCTTAAGCGTGGCATTACATAGAGAACTACTGTGAGTTCATCTGCTTATTTAATTTCATTTTTGTAAGCCGTTCCTCTTAAATAGTTTGTATTCCTAGACTTGCTCAAATGGTGCCCCAATTCAGTACTCAGCAGTTCAACCCCAAAGGTTTTCTGCAGAATACAAGAATACGAAATATAAAAGCACATCAGCACATTTAGTATTTAGCTGACCTTTAGACTTGTGGGTTAGATCTGTGGGAGGTAGAAATCAAAAAAGCTAATTCAACTTCAAAGCTTTATCTGTTGACCAGCACTGGGAAGGACACTGTGACAGATACCCAGTTTATTAATGGCAGGTGTTAAGTGAGTTGCTTTTCTTCCTTTTGAAGAGGAAATGAGGTTCTGTAATCCGTTTCATTCAAACTATTACTTTTGTTATGTTTAATCAGGCAAGTTTAGATCAAATTAGAGAAAGGGGCCTTAAGTCAAAGCCAGCTTCAAAGTTTATATAGGTAAGAACTCCTTATTGTCTTCTTGGACTGACTTATTTTAAAACACGGACAGTCTGGGATCCAGTGTGTATGGCTGGGCTTCAGGAGGCTATTGATGTTCCCAATTATTATATGCCAAAGTTCATACGTGACTTTAGTTCTCTAAGGATAATCTATTGGAAACTGCGGGGTTTTCCCTCTGGTAAGAATTTATGAGTATATATTTTTTTAAAGATTTTATTTATTTATTTGACAGACAGTGATCACAAGTAGGCAGAGAAGCAGACAGAGAGAGAAGAGGAAGCAGGCTTCCTGCTGAGCAGAGAGCCTGATGCAGGGCTTAATCCCAGGACTCTGGGATCATGACCCGAGCCGAAGGCAGAGGCTTTAACCCACTGAGCCACCCAGGCGCCCCTATGAATATGTTTTTTAAAAGATTTATTTATCCATTTTAGAGAGAGAGAAAGCAGTGGGGGGCAGAGGAAGAGAGAGTCCCAAGTTGACTCTGAGCTGAGTGCAGGACCCAATGCAGAGCTTGATTTCATGACCCTAAGATCACGACCCAAGCTAAAACCAAGAGCGTGGATGCTCAACCAACTGTGCCACCCAGGCACCCCAGAATCTAGGAATATTTTAAAGATTTTATTTTTATTTATTTATTTGACAGAAAGTGATCCCAAGTAGGCAGAGAGGCAGACAGGGAGAAAGGGGAAGCAGGCTCCCTGCTGAACAGAGAGCCCAATGTGGGGCTTGATCCCAGGACCCTGAGAACATGACCTGAGCTGAAGACAGAGACTTAACCCACTGAGCTGACCAGGCGCCCCAGGAATATTTTAAATGGATAATGAAAATTAGTTAGTAGTTTTTTAAAAATTTGCCTTATAAATCATACTAATCTAGAATATAGGAAGAATATATAACAATTTCTTTTAACATAATACACTTTTTAATGAGTTGCCCTGTTGTCCTTTTCGTAATATTACTCTTATTTTCCCTTTCTCTTTTGTAGGGCTGAGATGCTTCTAGATCAGTACCGAAAAAAGTCAAAACTCTTTCGTACTACGGTTGTCCTGGCCCCACTAGGAGATGATTTTCGCTACTCTGAACGTACAGAATGGGATCATCAGTATAAGAATTATCAGCTGCTTTTTGATTACATGAATTCTCATTCTGAGTATAATGTTAAGGTAATTTGAAAATATTTAATTATGATACTATATTTGAAGTCGAGCCTTCATTATTAAATGAGGCTAAAACAGAATAGCCTTTGTTTCTTTATCCCATCTCCCAATAATTCCTAGTATATGTAGTCCTTATGTAAGAGGGTAGTTCTTAAACAGGAAAATTATCTAGTACTATAGCTGCATTTCTGAAGTTGTCCCTTGCTCCCATTCCTACAGCATTAAAGAGATGTTACTTTTATGTAGTTGTCAATAAGTACCTGCTAAGTTGTCGTCTTTATTTTTCAGTGATGTTCTGTTTTTCTACCAGCATTGAAAGTTTGTTTCTCTGTGACAGTTGCATCCTTGTGATTTAGTAGTGTGAGGGGCAGATACAGATGAACATGTCATAAATTTTGCAAATGAATATCTTGTGTCCAGAGAATACACTAGCATTTTTCTTGGTTGAGAAGACTTCCAAAATTAATAATTTGTCTGTAGCTCTTCTTCTTCCCCCACACCCACCCCCCGGGTTGGAAATTTTCAAATGTACTGTAAAGTTATGAAAACAACTAAAGTACCCATCCTCTGAATCCTGCTTTCCCATATCCATAGTTCAGCTACCACATTGATCAACTCAAGGTCACTTTCTCTTCAGCTGTGACTCACTGTCCTCTCTCACCCTCTCCTGGGGATTATTTTGGAGGGAATAGTAGTCATTTAGTTTCATCTGTAACCATTTCACTACTTACAAATTATGAGGACTCTATTTAAAAATACAATAATCCATTATTATATCTAAAAAATTAACAATAATTCATATTATCATGTATCCAGATAGATTCAAGTTTTCCTGATCACATACAGGCAATTTTTTCTTAGCGTATGTTTCATGAGTCAGGATTCAAACTTTCTTAGACCCTATATAAGAAAATTACCCAATGTGTTTATTATAGTCACAAACTAACCTATAAGGCAGTAGAATATCTATGGAAATACTATAGAAAAGAAGAGATGTTACTGTTTAGGAGGTTAGAAAGCTGATGATAGGCCACATTTTATGTTGGGATAATTCAAGTTTATTAAGTAAATGTAAATAATATCAAATAGTTAAATAAACTTAAATAAGATGCTAAGTGTATTCAAGATACTTAACAACTGAACTTCTGCCAGATTATGAACTCAATGCATCAGGTCTATGTTTAAATTATCTGTTTAATCTCCTCAAAGGTAAAGCTGATAAACAAACATTTGCTTAGGGGATGGAATATATAGATGGGGTATTTTATCCCTAAATACATCTTCCTAGTGAATGATTTTGAGATCCACAAAAGGAGCTACCACTGATTTTAAAAAATTAAAGTCCTGATTTTTGTATTTTACCTATTTCCTTCTTTGCCCAATAGGGCAGTTTTTACTGAGGGTTTAGAGGGGACAGGGGTGGGGGAATGGGTTGGCCCAGTGATGGGTATTAAGATGGGCATATATTGCATGGAGCATTGGATGTTATATGTGAACAATGAATCACGGAACAATACATCAAAAATTAATGACGTACTGTATGGTTACTAACGTAACATAATAAAAAATAAAGTTACTTTTTGATTATATGAATTATAAGCATCCCATACATAGGAGATATGCACAAACCAGAAGTGTACAGAGAATTTTTCAAGTTTAAAAACCCCCATGTAACCACCTCCAGCATTTATGGCATCCCAAAAGAGTCCCTTAGATGTCCTTCAAATCATTGCCAAATCTTACAGAAGTAACCTTATTTTCCCTTTTCTCATTGTGAGTAGTAGTTTTCTTTTGAAATGATCTAGTAGTTTTCTTTTGAAATGATCTAAGAAGGCAATCTTAAGTTTTATCCCCAGGGGTACAGTGTGTCCGCCTTTCTCTTCACAGCACTCACCTAAGAAGGCAATCTTAAGTGTGTTCCTTTGTGTCCGCCTTTCTCTGCTCTACTTAGTGTTCGTGAGATTCATCTGTGGTGCATATAGCAGTATATTCATTTTTTAAAAAGATTTTATTTATTTATTTTAGTGGAGGGGGGAACACGAGCAGGGGGAGGGACAGACGGAGAGGAAAGAGATTCTCAAGCAGACTTTGCGCTGAGTACAGAGCCCAACATGAAGCTCAGTCTCAGCACGCCATGATCATGACCTGAACCAAAATCAAGAGTCAGATGCTTAACCCACTGAGCCACCCAGGCACCCCATAATATATTCCTTTTTAATACTGTATATTATCTTTAGTTTCCATTTAATATGTCACAATTTGTCCATTCTATTATTAATGGACATTTGGGTTGTTTCCGGTTTTTATCTATTACAAATAAGGCCATTTTGAATATTGTGAATGTATTTATATATATGTATGTGAATTTATGTGGGTATAAAATGGGATGGGACTGTTTGATCATTGAGGATGCACGTGTTCAACTTCAGTAGATATTTCCAAATGGCATCCCAAAATAGATGCGCTAGTCCTTGTGCTGCATGACAATTTCAGTTGCTGTTCTTCCTTACTGACATTTTTTATTGTAAGGATTTTTTTTAAAAATTTTTTTTATGATTGATGTGATGGTTTTATTTTATATTTCCATGTTGGTTAATGAGTTGAACATCTTTTCATAAGTTTATTGCTGTTTGTGAAGTGACTATTTAAAGTTTTTGATGACTTTTCCTTAAATTGGGTTGTCTTTTTGTACCATTTATAGCTCTTTTATATATTTTGGTTTGAGTCTTTCTTCAGATAAAAGTTATGCAAATACTGTCTCCCACTATGTAAGCCTGTTTTTAAATTTTTCTTTTTTTTTTTTTTTTTTTTTTTTTTTTATTGGCTTCCACTATTGGGTATTTACCCTAAAGATACAAATGTAGTGAGCGTATCATGCTTAAATTTCTTTCTTAAAGCTGTCTTTTAATAAACATGAATTCTTTGTTTTAGTTAAATCTAAGTTAACAGTATTTTCCTTTATGGTTAATGCTTGTCATGTTCTGCTTAAGAATTTTTGTTTATACTGCATAGTCATGAAAATACGCTTTTTATGAAGCTGTCTTCCAGAAGCTTTATTATTTTACCTTCAATATTTAGGTCTGCAATCTATTTGGAATTGATTTTTTTGTGAATTGTATGAAGATAGGGATCAAGTTCCATTTTGCCCATATGGATATCTACCACCATTTATTGAAAAGACCAGTGTGCCTAATTTACCGTAGCACCATATTTGTCATTAATTATTAGTGAAACTATTTCTGTGGATCTTGTGTAGACTCTATTCAATTTGTCTGTTTGACTAATCTCATATTGTTTTAAATACTGTGGTTTTAGAATGGATATTAATGATAGCTTAAGTCTTTTAATTTGTTTCCTTCTCAAGATTGCATTGGTTTTCTTTATAGTTCTATATAGGTTTAAGATCAACTTTTAAATTTAACTAATCTCATATTGTTTTAAATACTGTGGTTTTAGAATGGATATTAATGATAGCTTAAGTCTTTTAATTTGTTTCCTTCTCAAGATTGCATTGGTTTTCTTTATAGTTCTATATAGGTTTAAGATCAACTTTTAAAGTTCTACCCCCCCAAAAGTTGGAATTTTAGTTGGGATTGCATTGAACCAATAGATCAATTTTAGTGCAGTTAACTTTTTTACAAACATTAGGCCATCCATTATCATGGTATATTCCACATATAAAAATACAGTTGACTTTTGCCTTCTAGCCTTGTACCCAGTAACCTTCATGTGGTCCCTTCTTTTATGGAATTTTTGTCACATGTTTGCTGGTTTGATTACCCTTACATACCTTCAAACAAAAGCTTTTTTTCTTTCTGTGGTTTGTATAGTTATATCTGTTCTCTGCAGGATGTTTGACGTTATTTCATCCAAGCCAGAAGCCTCAATTTATGATTATTTTCTTTTGATGAAAAGAAAAACAAAAGCAAGCAATTGAATTTAGATGGCTAAAAAATTGACATTGTACTAGTCAAGACAGTTAGTTTGCCATTGGTCATCACTTATTTAACAATTTATGTACTTTTTTCCTCGTATGTTGTTCTGATAGAGAAATTTGATTATGTTTAAGAATAAGGTTATATTAAAAATATAATTTGTTGCCTTTTAATGTAAAAAAATTTACTTTTTCTGTTATTTGGAATATGTACTTTATTTGAGCTACCAAGAGACTAGAAATTATATATACAGGATATATATGTGTGTGTGTGTGTGTGTGTGTGTGTGTGTGTGTATACACACACACACACACATACATACAGGATTATATATCAATTCTTTGAGACTGAGTCAAGTTTGTGAGAAGACCAACCAGTCCACCACTTACATAAACTTTGCCCAGGAAATAGCTAAGAAGGAAATACTTTCATCTTGGCTAATACCAAAAATTAATTAAAATATTTTAAAAGGATATACTTTGTTGTTAATATTGACTCTGTGGCATGCCACAGTTCCCTAAAATCTGAAACTGAAGGGGATTTTTGTTATAGAAATTCCTTTTCTATATAGATGAGAAAATGAGGCCCAGGAATTTAGATTGCTGAATATTTTGTTACTTTTATCAGTATACTTCCCTGAGCTTATCTGTACCCTCTGGGCCTGAAGTTAATGCTGTATTTCTTTGTATTTGTGACCCTCATGATTGTACACACACACTTAATTCTGCTTTTTAGAATGTGTTAGGCGAATAATAAATAACACTGAATTTTTGAGTTACTTACTATTTGCTATTAACTTTTTTTTATTTAAGAGAGAAAGGGAGAGCGTATGCTTGGCGGGGTGTGGGGGAATGGGCAGAGGGAGAGACTTTTAAGAAGGCTCCATGCCCAATTCAGAGCCCCATGTAGGGCTCAATCTTATGACCTTGAGATCATGACCTGAGCTGAAATCAGGAGTTAGATGCTTAGCTCACTGAGCCATCCAGGCGCCCCTGCTATTAATTTTTCAAAGTGCTTCACCTTAGTTAACTTTTTTAATTCTCTGAACATTTTCCGATAGGTACTATGATCATCCCCGTTATAGATGAGGAAACTGAGACCCAAATAGATTAACTTGCCCACGATACATAGTGTTTGGTGAAGCCCAGACAAGACTAGGTAATACTATTGAAAATTGCTTTTCTGTGATATAAACATAAGGATTTAGAAATAATCGTCTATTTTGCTGTTATAAAATGTATTGTGTCACAGGTGCATGATGATAACTTAGATTTGTCATACTAATAATATCAGTTGTGTTTCCAGCTGAAATTTTGCCTTTGCAATAGAAAAGTGGTAACTAAAACTCAGACTGTTATTTCCCAGTTGTGTTTCAAAGCATTTTACTTAGAAACCTATTAGCTGTAACACAAACACAATATATATAACATGCTCAAAACCACATATTAAGTAAGGGGTAGAGATGGAATTCAAACCCATGCTTTCTGGATCCAGGTTCTGTGCTGTTCTTAGCGACTCTTTGAGAGCACTACTCACTGTTTTTTAATTACTCTTAACTATTTTTCTGCCACATTGAATAAAAATAGCTTTCTGTGTGTGTGTGTGTGTGTGTGTGTGTGTGTGTGTGTGTGTGGTAAGAAACAGCAAAAACAGCATCTTACCGTTCTTCAAAGAAAAATTCCCTTTTAAATTCTCTGTTTTTCTCTAAAAACACTGCCTTTCAATATCTGTTTACATGGTCTGGTATAATACTTCCTTTTTCCTTTGATTTATGGAATAGCTTGGGCTCATAAAAATGGATTTATGTTCTGGTAATTTAAATCATTAGTCAAAAGACCTTTTCATTTGAGCAGTCAACCGTGCAGTTCTTGTCACTCTTTGTGTTTTACTTCTATTCAATGTTACCTGCTGGTAGAGAAAGTCCATTTTTTTAATGACCTGCTGTTCTTAAAGTCTCCCTCATGAGACCTCAAACTAGCGGCACGGGGAGGCCAGGGGAGTATTTGTGCATATGACATAGGAAAATACTTAACAGTTAACCAAACTGTTATGTAAATGTTTTATTTTTGCTGCTTCCCATCTTTTATTCATCTCTGAGTTATTCTATTCCCTGACCCTTACACAGTTTGAAATTCTGGAGATTTGTAAGGCATTTTCAGACCCACAGATTTGTGTATCTAAGTAGTACTTCTAACCTCTTAAGTGTGTAAGTTTTATTTCATTTTAGTTTGGGACCTGATGCAAGTGAAAGAGTTACTGTGTATTTCTCTTCCTGCACTTGAGTTTTGTACAATCTGAGCTAGATTTTCATCCTAACTTGGAAACACATCTTAAATATTTATTATTAACTTTTCCTTTCAGAGCTAGAAGTAATTTTTGAGGTAGAGAATGAATAATTTAAGTGTCACCTTTTTTTTAAAATTAGATACAGTTTGGGACTTTATCAGATTATTTTGATGCACTGGATAAAGAAGATGTAACCATTACGAAGAATAGCCAATCCATGTTCCCTGTTCTAAGTGGAGATTTTTTCACTTACGCTGACCGAGACGATCATTACTGGAGCGGCTACTTTACATCCAGACCCTTTTACAAACGAATGGATAGGATACTGGAATCCCATTTAAGGTACAAAATTTATGTTTATATAGCTACATCAATTATTCACCTCTTTTATGTGATCATAGCCTTTTCATAGAGTTTTGCATAATATACAACATTTATGCTGTATTAGAATGTTTAATGTAATTGTGAAATTTTAATGCAATCAGAGATATGTCTCCAGTGCAGAATCAGATTATTACATGGGTTTTTGCTTTGAAAGGAAAAGTAGTTAATGTGATTAGACTTTCTCCTGTATCTTAGGTTTTACATGTTTCTAATTAATTACTGTATTGTTTGCACACTGTGATAATATCCAGCGGCATGGTCATGTGTGTCTGCAGGTCAGTAATCAGGCAGACTAAATTGTTGGAAATGAGCAAAGGTTACAAGGAACAAATAGGGTCTCTCCGTGGCCAAAATGTGGGCCTCAACGTACATAATATAAAACCAATGTATTTTATATTGGGGAAAACTCCAGAGGCTCCACCTCAGTTCTTATTTATTTGAAACATATTTCTATAGGTGTGATTCTCTGTTTAGAAGAGCAAAACTTGAAAGACATGAGAACTAATAGCGGCAGAGTGATTGGCTGAGAAAGAACAGCGACAGGGAGAAGGCAAAAAGTCAGCAGAAAACAACAGTGCTCTAAACCAGCGTTGTCCAGTAGAACTTTGAGTCACTGGCCCACAGAACTTTCTGCCGTGGTGGAAATCTTCTGTTTCTGCTTTCTGCACTGTTCAGTATGGTAGCCACTTGCCATGTGTAACTGTTGAGCGCTTAATGTGACCAGTGTGGGCTCTTAATTCCCTTTAATTTTAATTGGCTTAAGTATAAATAACCACATGTGGCTAGTAGCTATTATAGTGGGTCTTGTTGCTTTGTAGTAAAGATGAACCACCCCAGGGACTTCTGGGGTTCTTTCTATCTATATGTATGTAGCCTGGGAGGTTAATTCATTTTCATAAGTTCACTTTCAGCTTAGTTCAGATCATGAATTCATGATGATTAATTTTCATGATGAATCCTAGTATTAAAAATAAAAAGTCAGTGTGAGTGCTGTGAAGTGTGTAAGCCTGACGAGTCACAGACCTGTACCTCTGGGGCAAATAGTATATTATATGCTAATAAAAATAATTAATAAAGATAAAAAAATAAAAGGCATGTCATACCTACATTCTTCTAAGTACTGGTAGAAACCGTACATTTTGGAAAACCTTTTTATAAAGATCATGAATTTCTCCAAGAGTTGTACTTTGGTATAGTAGTGTGTTGTTGTTGTTTTAATTTTTATTATTTCTGTGCTATTATCTTTATTTCAAAAGTCTGATCTTTGCCTGTTTTGGGGATATTCACAAATGTGCTGGATGGATACATGTTACTGTATCTATAATAAAATAGTATTTCTATATTATAGAGATTTATGCATTCTTGGCCGGTAGAATATTATCTGTTACATTATTCTAAATTACTTATGATTAAAAACAGAAAAAGTACTAAGTAATATAGAGATTCTTTTGGACCACTGCATTTTTTTAGTGTCAACTTTTTTTTAGTGACAAAGAGTTATAAATATTGATTCAATCTTACTTTATTGAATGTATTTTAAGGTGAAGTACTTAGTGCAAGTAATAATATATTTTGAAAATTTTGCTTTAAAACAACAGAAAGCTATATAATAATTATGAATTTCAAAATGTAATCAACTGATTTGAAAATAAGTTTATCGTTTGATAAAAGATATTTCATCTTAATGCTCATTTATAAAACATTTGGATAGGATTGAGGAGTATAAAGAAGAAAATATTTTTTAAATCCCATGTTTATATTTTGGGATATCTGTATGTATATGTACCCTTACAAAGCCAGGAATATGTGTTTTGGATATAGATGAACATATATATGCAATTTCCTTAATTCACATTTAGTGTTTCTCCTGCCATGAATTTTAGAAGGATTAGAATTTAAAGGCAGAAGTTATTTAGTATGCTTTAATTATTTCAAAATGTAAAGAAATTTTTTTAAAAATATTTTACTTATTTATTTGACAGACAGAGATCACAAGTAGGCAGAGAGAGGGGAGAAAGCAGGTTCCCTGTTGAGCAGAGAGACTGATGTGAGGCTCGATCCCAGGACCCTGGGATCATACCTGAGCTGAAGGCAGGAGGCTTTTACCCACTGAGCCACCCAGGCACTCCAAGCCATTATCTCTTTTTAAAGACTTCTTTTGAAACCTGCCTTGAACCATACCCTCTGATGAAAAAAATAAAGCATGAAAATGAGAAGTCCACATATTCTTGCTCACAAACTACTCTTAAGCCAAAGTATTTTCTTCTTTAAAATAAACAAGAAACAACAGCATATGTTTTATCACCTTTCAGTTTATTGTTCCATTCCCTCCAGTTGTTGAATGTTTTTATTCAGCCTGGAGACTAGCCATTGTTACTGAGCTGTCAGGCCATCGCTTTCTGACTCTCCTTCATTGTTAGTCTCCCACTCGCGTGACCATTTCTGCGCCATCTCTCCTTTAATGTACATATGTGAGAGTGAATGGCTTTCTGGTGATGAAGTTCCTGGTACGTGTCTGTGTCGATCTTGGAGAGAAGAAAGGACAGAAACCATTATCTACTTCTTACTGCTGGGTGGAGCTATTTTTTTTTTTCACTATATTATACAGAAGTAAACCTATCTTGCTGCCAGTGGCTACTGGCTTTTTTCCAGGACCATCTGGAACAAGGGCCCTTTTATCAATTTTATCAATTTAGACATGATGTTCTCTGATGATTGATAATTTATATATATATATATATTATAATTGATAACATATATATTAGTTAATTTATATATATATATATTAGATGGCTATCTTGATGGTTTTATAGGAAGGTTTATTATCAATATCTTTTTTACAAATTGTGCTAGTCTTGGATTTTCAAAAAACCGCATTTGAAAATGTATCAGTACCACATATTTAAATAGTAAATGTTTGTTTTGAAATAAGAATTAATGACTGTTTTATGCAATTAGGGCTGCTGAAATTCTTTACTATTTCGCCCTGAAACAAGCTCAGAAATACAAGATAAGTAAATTTCTTTCATCATCCCATTACATGACACTGACAGAAGCCAGAAGAAATTTGGGACTGTTTCAACATCATGATGCTATCACAGGAACTGCAAAAGATTGGGTAGTTGTGGATTATGGTACCAGGTAATATAATTATTAAAAAGTGACTATAAAACAATTTTTTTAAAATTTGGGGTCACAGGCTTATATCTTTGGTGAAGTTGTTAATGTACAACAGACCATATCAATAATGACATCCCTTGTAAGTATTCCTTTAGAAAAACAACATCAGTATTCAAAGCATTTTTCAATAAATATATTGACAATGTGCTTGCTCTCCTAACTTTAATATTATTGCAGTGCATTTCTGCAAATGGAGTAGTAAACCATTATTATAAAGCTGATTCTGTTTTCTCCCAAGTATAGTGTAGTACCCAGGATTTGTATCAAATAAATCACAGCTATAATCCAAGGTGATGAAGAGCCACACTTAATTGTATAGCAGTTTAATTTCATCCTATTCCATATCCAGTTGTTCTCAGATACCCCCCCCCCCACGAGGGACATTGACAAAAAAGAATCAGCCTGGAGGATAGCCAGGAAGTAGAAGAATCTACAAACCTTGACATATATGGATGATATAAGGAATTGGGATGAGAAGGGTTGGCCTGGGTATTGATATCAAAGCCCTTTTCAACTCTTGGAAGGGCTGTGAGATGAGGGGAGGAGGAAGGGGAAGCTGCATTATTTTCACATTGCAGAATTGGAAACAGTGAGTACAGGCTTTAGCTCAGAACAGCAGACTTGTCAATAGTGCTTCTCAATAATCAAAAGGCTTACTACCTTTTGTGATAGTGAAATTTCCATCATTATGCCCTAGTTTGGGTAACCATTCATTTAGGATCAGTGTAGAGGAGATTCCTATGTTGGGGAATGAGTTTTGACTATTAATTTCGTTACAGTTTAGTTATTATTTTTTCCAGTTTTTTTTTTCCTATCAGTAATGGTGTACTTTGATAATACTTTAAAATTGTTAAAATATGCTCTGATTTTCTTATAATAGAGATTTAAAAAGTGAATCTCTCTTTTTTTTTGAAAGATTTTATTTGACAAAGAGAGATCACAAGTAGGCAGAGGGGGAAGCAGGCTCCCTGCTGAGCAGAGAGCCTGATGCGGGGCTCCATCCCAAGACCCTGAGATCATGACCTTAGCTGAAGGCAGAGGCTTAACCCTCTGAGCCACCCAGGTGCCCCATGAAGTGAATCCCTTTTTTTTAAGTGAATGCTCCCTCCCATATGTGTAAAGTGTATACTGTACATGAAGTCAGCATTACAGATTGATCCATAAAATCGATATCACTAATCATAAGTGTTAATTAAAATTTTAGTTACAGTATTTTGACTGCCTTTCTAGATATTTGAAAAATAAATTCTTGAGGTTTCATTAGCTGACTTGAGTCCTTGAAAATATATTTATGGTGGTATCTTGAATATCTTTTCAGTCTTCTTGTGGCAAATGTATTTGGCACCTGTTGAGGTTGAGCTGGGCTTAAAATGGAAAACACTCATTGGCTGATAATGATAATTGGTTTTTCTCCCAAAGAAGGCATTTTTTAAAGTAAGGTCAGCTCCTCCATTTTTTCCTTTTAACCTGCCTGTCTTCTTGGTTTATTGAGAGTTTAAAAATGAAGCTATACTCAGAAAAGAGTTCCTAAGAGGAAATGAAGAAGTCGTTCTCCTGCACTGTCCGCTTGCTCTCTCTCTGGCTGCCATATTGAAAGGGGCTTGGGTACAGGTCATTGAGTTTTTGCAACCGAACATTTTCTGTCTCATAACCTTTCCAGAAGGCCTGTCATTAGTTCCTCCATATGTTTGGTTTTGCTTTTAGCTTATAACATCACCGTACAAAATTGCATCTTAGAGAAAAAAAGACAATAATTCTCAAATTGTACTTGACATTTGTAAATTTGCTTTGCGAGCACTTCACACTTCATTGAAAAGTCATACACAATTATCAAGTCATTAGCATAGACATTTTAAGGAGGAAATTTCAAAACACAAGTTAGAGAGTTATAAACAAAGAGGCAGCTAGCATTGGGTGTTCTCTTGTTCTTAGACTCTTGACTGTTTATTCAGATGTTGGCAGAAGTGTCCCTGTGAACAAATGTATGAGTTAAGGATTGCATTTGGTTGCTAGTAATAGCAACTTGAAACTGAATAAATCCAATCCTACTTATTTTTGTGCCATGTGGAAGAAGTCTGCATGTCCCGAGTTCAGGTATAGCAGCTCCACAGTGCCAACAGGAGTGCAGACTCTTCTAGTTTTCTCTTTGGCCATCTAAAGGTGATTCTTAGCATACTGCTCTCAACGGTAGATTGAATGTTTATATAATTATCACCTATAGAGCAGGAATACATCATGGCTATTTGAAGGTTAATTCTAATCATGGCACATGAAAAAATGAATTAGAGTGGGACAGTGTTTGTGATGGATATTCAGCATGGCATGAGATCAGTTACAGAAAGATTTAGAATTCTGCCAGTTTCTATATTGTAATTAAGGTAGATAGGAGAAAAAAATGAACAAAGAGTAATTATGAGGGCCCATATGTATGGATCGAATGGTTCATTGACAAACATGCTAATATCTGCTTTCAACAGTTGTAATGATAACCGAGTAGAAAACTGCAATTTCTAAGTGATGGTCCTTGAATAGTTCAATGATAAAAGAATACAGGCATGTTAGGGTATTAGAAGCTCTGCGGAAGCCCACAATGATGAAATGTTGAAACATTGAAATTTTACTTTCCCAAACTGTGGGAAATTTACTGTGTTTAGTCTTGTTTTGCTTTAAACAAAACGGCTTTATGCATCCTAAGAGAGCATTTGGAGAATACTGTGCCAGTACTTAGTGCTTATCTTGTTTGAAGACTATGCATGTGCCTTTAGGATACAGTCATTGATGTGTGACATTCCCTCAGTTTAAGCAGGACTCTTCTGTGCACTGTAATACATATAAGGTTTTAGCTGGTGGAGAACATAACTTTTATTTTTCAGCTTCTGACAGACTAATAAAGTTAGCCATGTAGATAATAAAAATAAACTTAAATCGAGGGGTTTGTTTCTCTAACTGAAATGTATTCATTCATATTATCTTTTAGTCTGGTGAAAACACTTACCACCTAGGAAAATATTTGAATAGACTAAGAAACTTAGTTGGCTGATGGCCTGAATTTACATGCATAAGACTTTAATACTATGTATGTATAATATGTTTGCATAGTTAACTTACTGATTGTGATCACTTATCTTTGAAAGTAATCTCAATGCTCTGCAAAAAAAAAAAAAAGTTATTTCTCTCTTACACATTTTCTTGTTGTTGCATGACAACAAAAATGTTCTTAACATGTAGATCCAAAATTGCTTCCTATATTGGGGAAAATAATATAATCACTCTATAAATATAATAGATTCAATGGCTGATTGAAAGCATTTTTAGCCAAGTTTCTCTACAGATTTCTCCAGTGGCTTTACTTGGTGTTACCTGTTCTATAAAGCTTTAAAAAACAAAATGAAACTTGAAAAAAACTTCAAACAAATTCTTTTCCTATGTGTAGTGCTTCAGCAATAGCTGGTAATAGACCAAGATTATGTTCCAGAACTGATCTTGAATAGGTTGATTCATATGTATCTCTTTGGTTCCTCAGACATAAAAATACTGTTAGAATACAGTTAACTGTTTTATTTTATTTATTTATTTTTTTTACAGATTTATGTATTTATTTATTTATTTGTCAGAGAGAGAGAGAGCAAAAGCAGGGAGAGCAGCAGGCAGAGGGAGAAGCAGGCTGTCTGCTGATCAGGGAGCCAGACGTGAGGATCAATCCCAGGACCCTGGGATCATGACCTGAGCTGAAGGCAGACGTTTAACCGAATGAGCTACCCCAGGCATCTCACAGTGAACAATTTCAATGACCAAGAAAAGTGAAAAGGATAAAGATAGTTTCATTATCCAGACCTCTGAAAACTTTCTCTTTTTTTGAATAAGTATATGAAACTAAAGTTAATAAAATTTTTTTTTGAATTTTTCAGGCATTTGAGGTTTTTTTGAAGTGTGGATACTGATTGAATTTTCTTGTGAATGACAGTTAATCTCATGCTTTCTTCTGCTGTTTCAGCATTTGTTAAAGAATTTTCTGATGTAAAGGACCAAATCACTTCTTTTATAACAATGCCTTAAAGCATGTAGAGTGATCATGTTGAATATTCTTAGTATTTGGCATGATATTCATAGAAAGTGTCAGTAGTTTGAATAAGTTTTTACATGTTTCAGGTGTGTACAGGAAGTTTTCTATTTTAAATGAATCTTTATTAGTGATATCTTTTGATTAACCTTTTTTCCCAAGGACTTAGTTCTGAGCAAAGAAGAGTCAGTTCGTTAGATGTTCATTATAGGTTTCACTTTGGGAATACAGGGTGAAAGTAATGGTGGCTTAGCCATTATTAAAGAAACTGAAAATATTGTATACAGATATTTGAATTCCTTCTCAGACCAGTAAAATTTTTGGTTCACAGACTCTTCCATTCGTTAACGAATCTGAAGAAGATAATTGGATATTCTGCACTGCTACTTATTTTGAAGGACAAAAACTCATACAACTCTTACTCTTTTGATAACCTCCTAGACATGGTTAGTTGCTGCCTTTTATATTATCATAAAAATGTATGATTCTTTGAATCTTGGGTTGGAAAAGGAGGTGAGAAGCTGAATGAAAAGAGACGTTGCAAGATAGCGATTTCCTTGTATATGATTTGAGAGGATTTGTATCCTTTTATATTAAATATTCGTGTGTTTGTCTTTCCTATAAGTGTATCTTTGTTTGATTTATGGTGTATATTTTGTTCTAACTCAATCTAAACATGAAAAATAATGAGCTTGCTTTGTTACATGGAACATACAGCTTTCAGAACATTATTAAGAGGACATTGTAAGGTAACTGGATGTTATAATTAGTTATTTTTTCTTAGCTTCAATTAGAAGCCTCTTGGTATTGGAACTTCTGTAAATCCTTCATCTGTTCTTGCCGAGCTTCAACTTGAATAATCCTAAAGTCTTCTGGTTTCAGGATGAGTCCATGGAGGGCTGTGGGTGGTGCTCGGATATGTGTAACCATAGAGGAGCAGTTAAGGAATCAGGAGATTAGCTATTAGCCTCAATCCTCTGTACCTGACTGAAATCTTCTTTACCTGTACTTGAAAAAGTTTCCTGACATCTGTGAGCCCTCATTCATTTTTCTGTAAGGTGGTATGATACCTGCCTTGGTTTGTATCATTGTTAGGATCAGAGAGGCCAATAAAACAGAGCATACTCTGAAAGGAAGAATATACTCTTCAGCAGCAAGGAAGAACAGTTGAAAAAACAATTGATTGCAAACCTCCTTAGACTTCCACGTGGCAACACAGATGTTTCAAAATTGTAACGTTTTATCATTAGAGTCTGTTGTGAACTATACATGTTGAAATTTTACAGTCATTAGAACTCACACATCTGGAATCAGAGATGATAATTCAGTATTTTCATATACTGATGCTTGCAATCGAATTATAGTTACACATTTTCATATTAAAGTGAAAAATCCAATAAATGAACATACGTTGCTTAAGGATGTGAAACCTGTAATACAAAGGTAAAATAAGAAACTTTTTGCATTATCTTTAGTACTTTGATTTGCTTGGTTCCTAACTAGACTCTAGTAGTCCCTGGAACATACGCCATACTGAAGTCTAAAGACACACCCATAAAAATGTACTCATGCAAGAATTACTTATTTTGAACTTTGATGGAACTGATGTAGCTGATGTAGAAGGAGGATTTTTTTCCATCCATTTTAGGATTTTTCTAAGTACTATACATAACGGATTTTGAAACTTAAATTTTAAAAGTAAAATAAAAATTTTTGTTTATTTTTATAGGATTTGAAACAAAACTCACAAAGTTCTCTACCACAGAAAACTATAATAACGCTGAGTGCAGAGCCAAGGTAAATAATAATTTCTCATAAACTTTTGCAACTGTGCTGATGACTTTTTTGCTTTCCATGATTCTTTTCTTTAGCCAGGATGTACTTTGAGGAGGTGTTTTATTTAATGAATTTATTAATTAAATTTTTTTGAAGATACGGATTTTTCTCCCATGAGTGTCATGCTCAGTGTTAATAGCTAACACAGTGTTTGGTACATTGATTGTTGAATGAACCATTATAATAATATTTTTTTACAGATACTTGGTATGAGATGGTAAATGATTTATGAATATGTTCTTTCTTAAATCCTTGTTTACTTACCTTCTTTTCATTAATCCCTTGATCCCATTTTTAAAATGAAGGAAGGAACTTAATTATCAAAGTTTCCTGATACAAATTATATACTAAGTGACTGTCATGGTGATGGTCAGACTGTATCGTTTTAGCATGTGGATTTATGTTAAAGTAAATGGGAAAGATGTTCAGTTAACCTGAAAATGGGGTGACTAATTGGTAGCTGCCTCTGATTATTATAAAGAAATGTTTCATGTTTTTATTGGTAATTATTTAACCAAGTATTCTGTTTTTAATGATGAAATATCACTAGGTCAGTATCCACTGTCCCCAGATACACAGTATATTCTTATATACTATAACTTTTTGCTGTCTAAATGGAGAAATTTAGTATGTAGAAATGGTAGGATAAAAGAATAATTGTAAAGGATAATTCATGATTTTAATTAAGTACTTTTTATTAGGATTATTTTAAAATAAGTGGAAGCAAAGTATTACAGAAAATTTACAATCCTTGATAAAATTGACATTTTAGTTATGCATAGAATAAAGCCTTAGTTGGTTCTAAATCTCTTCAGGAAGTAGAGTCTTAAAATGTATACAGCTCATACCTTTGAACAAGAAGACAGGTATTTTTTAGTAACACTAAAGTATCGCTAAAGTGATGGTAAAGAAATCCTGCATTTCTTTTTTTTTAGCCAGAATAAGAAGGGATTAACTGGAAAAGACAGTTTAAGTCTCAACTTTAAAGTCTTGTTGCAGGTTTAACAGCCGTCAGGTTGCCAGGTCATGAGAGAGTAATGATACCCCCATTGCAAAATGTTTTCTTTGTCTCAAAATAAATAGTATTTTGATGTAGCTGAGGTTATATGGCTGTTCCTTAAATATTGTGCCCCTTATAAACTCTGATGCCTGTAAATTTCTTTGGCCTTAGGTATAATCCCCCTTTTCTATTTTGGTGGGGAAAGATCTTTGTTTCTGCTGACTCTAAGAATGTCTTATGCTTGCTGTTAAGTAATTTATGCCCTCCTATACCTCATTAGTCTCCCTTTGGGTGTATGGCATGGTGGCGTGGGTGGGATGGAGTTCTAATGGTTTACAAACCCTGTGGCTTTTCTTCTTCCTCTATTGTCCTTGCTTTAGCCAGGAGTAAGTGATAATTTAGCCCTACCTATGAAGGAAGAAAGGAGATCCAGGTGTATTAACTAAGAAGAGGTTTATTTTTGAGCTTTAATATTGAGGAGTTTTAATTATAGATAAATGTAAATAGCATTTTTGAGACTTAGTGAAATTATCACTTTCTGATACTTCCTTTTGAACGGTTTGTGTTTAAATAGTGTTCTTCATCTATTACTTCTTCATAGTTCTTTTCTACCAAATGTCAGTGCTACTGCTGTTTCTGTAGTTAAGTAAACTGGGGATACTTAAGATTGTCAAATTCTTATTTCTGTCTTTAGTATTTATTTTGTACTTGAGGACCTCATGAATAGAATTACGTGTACTTCTGGTTTTAAAAATCTATGTTTTACTTGTTAGCCGCAAATAATCTGAATGACTGATCTCTCAGTAAAATCAGTGAAGGATGGGGGAATGTCAGTGGCCTTTGAAATGGAAAAATTTGATAGTTTCATTTAGCAGGTACTGAAAGTGAAGTCATTGCCCTTCTTAGTCTTGAAGTTGAAAGTTTCAGAAGTATGGTTGTGAGTCTTTCTCATGTTCTTCATGAGTTTTGTATAGTGATCTAAGGCTTAGCATTATTTGGATGATAAGAATAATTCTTGTTTGAGCAACAGAGTATTAATCTAAATAAACATGCATTCTCAATCAAGTGAGAGAGACATCCTCCTTAGGAGGGTAAAAATTGGTTTTTGGGAAGTTTGAAATAAAAGGATTTTTTAAACATATAAAGCATAAAAATAGTACTAATAGTACAATAACATATACTTTTAAGTGTTGTGTTAAAATTGTATGTGGGGGATGATTAGCAAAAAATGTCTAAAAGAGTCTGTAAGGAGTTATGTGAAAAGTATGAGAAACACTGATCTAAGCTCACACAATTTCAATAATACATGTCAGTGAATTTGATCATGCTGTTTGGCAACATTAGTTACAGCTGTAACCTAACATAATTTAGTTTGGGAGTATATTTTTTTATTTTTTTAAGATTTTATTTATTTGCCAGAGAGAGAGAGAGTATACACAAGCAGGCAGAGAGGTAGGCAGAGGCAGTGAGAGAAGCAGGCTCCCTGCTGAGCAAGGAGGCCATTGCGGGACTCGATCCTAAGACCCTGGGATCATGACCTGAGCCGAAGGCAGCAGCTTAACAAACTGAGCTACCCAGGCATCCCAGTTTGGGAGTCTTTAAAAAGGAGTCCCTAATCTGCTCATGGGGATGTAGTACATGTCCATGAGCCTAACTGAGTTCCCAAGATTAGATAAGCTCTATGGTATATGCACCCATAGTCTTTATATGGAAAGCAGGTATAATTAGGGGTTAAAAGTTAGGATACCTTGATCGAGTCATCAATTTTCTAGCTTAAAAGAATCCTTAAATGTACAGAGGTGTTTCTTTTTCTCTAAGGAAACCAATTTTTAAAAGCTGTAATACAAAGATTTACAGGATTAGGGACACGGAGGACATAGGAGATGGAAAGTAAACTCCTGAGACAGCCAGAGATTTCAGTCTTCTTTCAGTGTTTAGTACTTCAGACAGGAGGGAAGCAAATATTGCTGCAGCACAAGCAGCCAAGTCATGTGTTTTGAGAACGTGTGAAGGAACTTTTTTTTTCAATGTGGAAAATTTTAAATGCCACCGAGTACACAACTAAAATTGCATTGAGATAACTTCTATAAATGTGAAAATTTAATTTTTCAAGTAGAAAAATCTTTTAGTTTGAGAGCAATTTATTCAAACCCATTACGTATTTATCATTATGTGCTTTTAATGTTTAGCAAGGTATTTCTTGGTAAGGGATCTTCTATCTCTTTTGGCTAGGAAAAAGAAGGGATTAACTTGAAATGAAACCATCAACCAGGTGGAGACACAAAAGAAAGTCATTGTTTTGGGGCCTTGAGTGACTTCAGAGTATCAACCAGATAGTAGAAGTACTCAATTCCAGAGAAGTCACTCAGTACCTCCCTTGCCCTGTACTTGTTGAAGGGTTCTCCCTGGATGGCTGCCCAGCAGCTCTAATTTAATTTCCTCTTGTTTTCTCTATTCATGCTTTCTTTTTGTATCCTAATATTTATTAATAGCATTATTCTCTTTCTGGTTCTCTAGGTTCTGAAACCCCAGAACCCACTTTGACTTCTATCTTTTCTTGTTCTTTTAAGTTTCATCAGCTGAAGAGTCTTTTGGATTTTCCCGTTTACTCATCTCTTGACATTCATCGTCTCCTGCCTTCCTATTACTTTCCGGTTTTAAGCCTTTTTTTTTTAAAATGTTTTACTTGAACTCCTGCAATGACTTCCTGTTTTTTTGTCTTCAGTTTCCCTCTGCTCCTAATTTATTGCATGTAATTGTCACAGGAATCTGCCCACAGCAGAACGTGAGAAAGTCGCTTGGGTGGAAGCGGCAAGGCTTCTAGGACCTAGTCTCAGAAGTCCTAGAAGGTCTTTCCGCTGCGTTCTTAGTCAGGCGAGTCACTAGGGTCAGCCAAGATTGAAGAGGAGAGAATTATTCTCCGTTACTCGATTTGAGGAGCACCTGCAGAAAGTGAAGAGAATGATAGCAGTCGTCTTTGGAGATGGTCTCCCACAGCTCACCCACTGGCCCCTACAATTCTCACACCTACCATGTGCACAATATTCCTTCTCCTTCCAAGATGCCAAAGTGTCATCCCTTTAATGATACTGGCCCCGAATTTTCACCTAAATCAGGTCCAAAATGATTCAGTCACATGGCTGGGAATTGATGTTTTCTTATTCCTGTCAGTATAATACTTAGTATAGGTTAATTCTGCTAGATTGTAAACTCCTTGACAGCAGGGGTCAAGGAGTTGAAAACTGCTAGGAGTTTAAAAACTGCTTTTACTTATGTCTCCCACCATGCCATGGAATTACAGTCAGCATAGTAAGAATAGAATAAAGATTTATTGAAATATAATTAATTACCGTTTGAAGAGATTATTAAAGCTCAGACACCAGATATGCAGAGACCTTCTATGTGAAATTGTGGTATCCTGGTATATCTCCTCCCCAAATAGTTCTTTCATCTAGTGTTTGGAGTTTGTGTGCTGGAGAGCTTCTGAATGCACTGAATCCTGCTACAAGCAAAACTAAATTAAATAACAATTCAAAGCTTCGAATTTGCTCAACATTTGGACAGCTGCTCATTGGAGATTTTAGAGTTTCATACCATGATACCTGAAAAATTTTAGGTTCCATCTTAGCATCATTGCATTCTTACAGAATAACCTTTGTTGAGGGCTCTGTAGAATGAGTGGGTTCAAAAGATACTCCCAAATATCTAAGTGATCGCTTAGATCATCAGATTAGGGTTTTTTTTTCTTTTTTAGATTTTATTTAAATTGAAGTTAGTTAGCATTATAGTGTATGATTAGTTTCAGAGATAGTATTTAGTGATTCATCAATTGCATGTAACTCCCAGTGCTCATTTCATTAAGTGCCCTCCTTAATGCCTGTCACCCAGTTATCCCATCCCCCGACTACCTCCTCTCCAGCAACTCTCAGTTTCTTCCCTGTAGGTAAGCATCTCTTGTGGTTTGCCTCCTCAGTTTGTTTGTTTTTTTAAAGATTTTATTTCTTTACCTGACAGAGGGAGAGGTCACAAGTAGGCAGAGAGGCAGGCAGAGAGAGAGGAGGAAGTAGGCTTCCCGCTGAGCAGAGAGCCTGATGCGGGACTCGATCCCAGGACCCTGGGATCATGACCCGAGCCGAAGGCAGAGGCTTTAACCCTCTGAGCCACCCAGTCGCCCCTCCTCCTCTGTTTATATTTTCTTTTTCCTTCCCTTCCCCTATATTCATCCATTTTGCTTTTTAAATTCTAGCTATTAGTGAAATCATATGGTATTTGCCTTTCTCTGACTGACTTACTTCACTTGCCATAATATAGTCTAGTTCCATCCACATTGTTGCAAATGACAAAATTCATTCTTTTTAATGGCTGAGTAATATTCCATGCCCTGTGTATACCACATCTAATTTATTCATTCATCAGTTGATGGACATTTGGGCTCTTTCCATGTTTTGGCTATTGCGGACATTGCTGTTCAGATCAGTTTTTACACACAAGACTTTCTGTTGTTGCTGACTTAAAGAGTATTTGCCTCATTCTTTATTTTGTGTTTTTAATGTTATCACAAACAGTTCCTCTCACAGTAAATATCTATTGGTGTAATGAAATTCAAGGCTTCAGATCATTTTTTCATCAGTTACCATGTCATCAGTGTATTTTTATACCAAGTCACACTGTATCTAAGAAAGTATCTAATATCCCCACCACTTGTTAAAGCTTATTTTTTAAGTGAAGTAACCAAATTCACAGCCGTACAGTTATTGTTTGGAAGTGGAATTTCTAGGAAATAGAATTCTAACCACTCAGATTCTGGCAATGTTATTTACTACAATATAGATAGACCTGGTAGAAACAATCAGTTGGCGTTCAAGAACTGAGCTGCATTTCCGCTACTTGAATGAAAGTGGTTCTAATCTGAGCACCTAGAGTCTCCTGAGGGCTTTGAATGTCAAGATGCAGCTTGCTTTGTACCTGGGGGTGCTTCTTGGGGGAGATGGAACAGTGTTAGCAGTGACAACTAGTGTAAGAACGTGCTTCTTGCTCACAGATCGTAGCGATGTGAGATCAAATCTTGTCGTGTACTAGAAAACTAGTACAGAAATGTCTTCACAGTAGTTAGCAGAAAAATAAATGTACAGAGTCACAAAGATCTGAGGGCTCCTGTCCTTGATAATGAATGGCTGCATTTTAACACTATCCCAAGGGAATTTAAAGTAATAATAGAATCCATGATTTGACTAGGATTTGACACTCTGGACCCTCTGCCTGTTCTGTTACTATGAGAGCAGCTGAAATGTCCTTTCCGTTTAAAGTTACTTTAGAACTTTTCTTTTAATGGGGGAATTGTTAACTGACAGTACTGGAGACTCTTAAAAATAAAACTGAGTTCTAGTCTAGTATAGGTCTGTCTGGATATTAATAGCATAGTCTATTTAAGAATTAATGCTCATTACTGGATTTGAAGGAGGAGTTCCTAAACTCTCCTCTGAGATGCTCTTCTGTTTAAGTATTTATTGCTTGTGAAAGGTATTTGTGTATTTTCATTGATGTTGTATCTGAGTTACATTTTATTAATTTTGACTTTTCCAAGATAGACATTGACCAGTTCACCAATTATCCAGAAACACCTTTCAGCCTGTGTGTAATGTGGGATATTTTTAGAAAGGGTGTCCGACCCTCTACTATTATGAGTAGAATATAGTACGTTACTTTAAGTAACCAAAAACTTCCTAGGGAGTTAGAGATACCATCAACATGATATATTAGTTAATTTTATATTAGAACTAGTTTAAGAGCCTTCGTGTCTGGATTGCAACATCAGATAATCATATTTGGTGTTTGCTATTCTAAATCTGTCATTCGCAGTCTTGTCTTTTGCCTGATTTTTTTTTTTTTCAGGGAAATATAAAGTTCTCTGGGGGAGCGAATAGGAGAAAAAGCCCTACCTTTCCCACAACAGTCTCCCTACCCTTAACATTTCTATTTATTTTATGGTATCAGAAATGACGAGTATTAATTCCTGAAATACTGTTTCAACCTTACATTGACTTAGACAAATAACACCTATTATGTGGAAAAACAAAAAAGTTGACACTTTGATTTTATGTGATGGCAGACGAGGGACTCTGAGACTGACTCTCTCAATTTCCTATTAAAACTCATGAAAACAAAGAAGATGATGAACAAACAGAGGATCACCAAACCTTGGTTTGACAGTCACCCTATTGCCACAATTTAAGATATCCACAAACTATAAAGTTGATCGACCGGACTGGAAAATACAGTTACTCACTGGCCAGTAGTAAACAGTTAGAAATAAAGTATGGAAATTGAAGTATGGAAGTATGGAAATTGATTCTTTTTCTTTTTTATAATGTCTACCCCCAAAGTTTTGAAATTTGTGTACTTTACCAACTAGAACAGAGAATGAATATTTTAATACAGGGCTGTGGCTACTTTTTGAGGCTGTTAAGGAGATAAAGTAGCTCTTGTTTACATTCTCTCCTCCTAAGATTTCTGTTAACCAATCTCCATTTAATAGGCCAACGAGATCAGCTGATTGTCTCCATTCCCTTTCTGTGCCCATGATAACCTGACCTTGTTCCTAATAGGCCACTAGCTAAGGAAATGGGCACAATTCCCTTTGTCTTGTCTTTCAGTTGAATGGTACGATTATCATGAAACAATTGTTTATTCCCAGATCAGTTGTTCTTATTACAGGATTTGATTAACTTTTACTGAACTGATGAATTATACAAAAAGATTGTGTTTTTTAAGCAAAGTTGGGTGCTTTGGAAATTTTCAATAAATGTGAGTCACTGGTGAGATGCCTATAAAAAAAATTGGGACGAAATCATAAAGCTGTAGAAGCAGTCTGTACTTGGATTGCTTAAGATTTTTTCAAGTGTTGAAGTTGGGCTGCTTTAGGAAAACCTAACCTAGAAACCATACATGATTAATCACATGCATGGTTGTGCAGAAAATATGACACAGGACTCCAGTTAGTGGTCCCATAGTTAAAACAGAAGCTTTGCTCTTTCATTAGTAGATTAGGAAATGTTATATGTGCAAGTATATTCGAGACATATATGAAAGTATATTCGAGACATATATGAAAATATGAATTATTAAGTCATATGTGTGTAACTTAAAACTGTCCTACATAATTTTACTTTAAAGTCAACTTTATCTCTTTCAGTCAATTGGTCTATTGCCAGCCTTAATTACATTGATAAGAGGGCTTCCATTGTGTCTGTATTTTACAGCCAATTTGGAGACTGGATCTGACAGAAATAAAATAAGCAGAAACAAGTGGGGAACTGATGGTCGAGTAGAGTAGAGCATTGACCTAGGGAGGTGCTGTTCAAGGAAATTGCTATTGACAGTGGCACGGGCCAGAAGGATACCATGATAGTCTTTGCTGAAGAAAGAATCCCTCCATTTGTTCACCAGAGCTGGCATAAAATAATGGATGTATAGGCATAGCCACCTTGGATGGTGGCCTTTGGGAACTTGTGCACTCAGGTTGTCTGTATGCATGTGGACTTATATTCCTTATTATATATTTTATATGTTATATAACTTACTCCCTGTTCTCCATCACTGCATTTTCTTCCCCTGCTTTAGCCATTATTAACAAAGTGGTTATTTAATTTATTTATTTCTTGCTGTCTATCACCCTTGTTATAATATAAGCTCCATGATGGCAGGGAACTACCTTGCTTTTGAATTCCCTGGCAAATACTTGCTTTTGAATCCCTCGCCAAGTAACTTGTCAAATAAACTAACTCTAGGTAAGAGAGGGACCTTAATCCCAAAATAAAGACCAAGAGTACCTTTAGCATATCCAAGGTCTGGATGTGTGCTTCTATGAGGGTAAGTAAAGGGGAAGTTACCCCAGCAAACCTTTGCAAAGGCTCTTCAGAATGACAGAAAATGGCGGTACAAGAAGTCTCAGAAGAACAGTTTTACCTTTTAAAATGATTTATTTACAGAGACCAGGAAAACATTACAAAAAAGCCTCTTTGGAGTTCTCAAAAAGTCTGAGTCATGATCTCTAAGAAATCTGAAACGGAAAGCAAAGAGCTGAGATGAAAAAATGTGAGAAGATAACAGGGGAGCGACAGAAGGGAAGTTATTGGTGGGGGCACAACAAGAGAGCATCTTCACGAGCGATACTGAAGAGTGAGGCTGCCATTGTGAAAGAGTGTCCAGTGACATGAAAGAAGACCCATGTGATGCTTTGCAAGAATGCAGAGAAAAGGAAGAGGAGTGGAAACAACGGGTGAGAAGACAATAGGTATGGAGGACAAGATTTTAACAAAAGACAAGAGATTTTCTTCAGCAAAAAAAATGGAGCAGAGGCAATGATCAAAGATAGACTTGATGAAAAGTTTTCTGAGCCGAGAAGGTCTGGCTTTGTAGATAAAAGGGTTAAGTTCTGGATAATATAAATGAAAAGAAGGTCACTCCTGCTATGTGTTGGTAACTTAGTCCATATAAAAGGAAAGGGGCATATTTTAGAAGTACCCAAGCAGAAAGATAGATACTGTATAATATGGAACAAAAGTTAAACAGACTTAGAGTTCTTCTCTGTAACAAGTAAACTATAGAGTTTTTAAATCATTTTTATACTCACAGTTATATGTGAAAGCAACAACAACAAAAAGACATTTTCAAATATTAAAACACTTAAAAAGTGTACTATGGGTACTCTACTTTTTAAAAATTTTCGTGATAAAACCAACTCAGAGGACTAATACTTGAACCAAAAGTAAGAAGACATTGAAAATAATGAGACATCGTGAAATGCAAATCATGACTGGAAATTTGGTTACCAGAACTGAAGCTAGATATGTACTGTAGAAAAAGCTATAGGACTGTAGATGTGTAGCTTCAGATTATGTTAACATCTGAAAGAGGTAGAGAGTCAAGAGCCTATAAGAGATCTTAAATAAGTAATTGTTTTGCCTCAGGAAGATTTAAAAGATAAAAGCTCCTGGTGAGAGTGATATTTCCTACTCCATTGCCTTCATTTATTGTCAGTGTACTGTTGACTCACCATATACATATCTCTTCTGAGAAAAGTTTGCCAAGGTTTGCCTACAGGCCAGATGGATAGCTCCATCAGGATGGTCCACTTGTACCTCCTTCTCAGCGTGTATAACACTGAACTCCTGGGGCACCTGGGTGGCTCAGTGGATTTTGTGTCTGCCTTTGGCTCAGTTCATGATCCTGGGGTCCTGGGATCAAGCCCCTCCTGAGGCTCCCAGCTCAGCAGGGAACCCACTTCTCCCACTCCGGCTCCCCCTGCTTGTGGGCACGCATGCACTCGCTTGCTCTCTCTGTCAAATAAATAAAATGTTTTTTAAAAAATTTTTAAATTAAAAATAAAACTGGACTCCTGCTCTCTACTCAAATATTCTGTGGTCCTGAGTTCCTTAATAAAACTTCAGCATCGTCATCCAGTTACCTGGGCCTCAGCTTTAGAGTTTCTCATCAGTGTCCCCTTTCAATCTCAAAGGTGTACTCATTTGGACCATAAATTGCAGATAACTTGATCATCTTTGTCTCTTTTCTTTCACTTTCACCTTGTATCCAAACAAATACTAGGTCTTTATATTCTGCTTTCTAAATGTATCACACTTCTCCTTAGCTTCAGTACCAGTGCCCTACTTGAAATTGCTACTGTCTCTCCCCTGGGTGAGAGACAGTGCCCTACAGTGAAATTGCTACTGTCCCTCCCTCATGCATTTGTTGGAGGAATTAAATAAGGTTACGTATATGAATTTAATTAGTATAGAGTCTTGTACTTAGTAGGCATTTAACAGATAACTAACAATGATGGTACAACTCAAAACCCTTCTTTTCTTTGTTGCCCTAAGGATAAATTCACAGAGTCTTTAACTTGAATTATGTGTCTGCATTTTGGTTTCTCTAGCATCATCTTTCACATCACCCCAGCCTGCACTGTGTGCTTTAGCCCTTCAACTATCAATTCTCTTAACATACCATGTTCTCTTAGTTCTAGACCTTTGCTGCCTGGAGACAAAACAAATCCCCCTCCCACCACATCCCAAATCATATACACACACACACACACACACAATTTGCCTGATTGGTTCCTGGTTATCTTTTAGGATTCAGCTTAAGTATTACATTATCTGAAAACTTTTTCCAGTATCCTTGAGTCAGACTAGGTGTCACTCTTGTATGTTCTCATGGGACTGTGCATTTAACCACTGTTGTCCCATATAGCACATATATATAACATTCCTCCAAAGAAGCTTGCGATAAACCCTGTGAAGGCACAGGCTGGGTCTTATTCATCACTCTTACATGACACTTAACAATCTGTCTAGAAAGTAATCTAGTAATAAGTGTTCAAATTAGGCATTGCACTGGAAGAAATCTATCCTGCAGAAGTAGTGCTGTGTAGAGATGAAGAGAACTGTGGGCAAAATCTGTCTCTCAGCTTTATCATCTGAAAAAATTCTTGAAAAGACTTAAATGTTCACCAGTAACCATCAAGGAATTGGTTGGATACACTGTGTTCAGAAAATTTTTATAAAGTTTAAAAAGATGCCCACATTAGCATGTATTTTGTAATAAAGACCATAGGATTGGTAAATTCTGAGGTTTTAGCTCAAGTTTTTATGCACTCTGCCTTTCACATTCCACAGAGAAAATACAGACTCACCTGAATTAAAGAAGTTATAAATGATTAAGTGAAATAAGGAAGAAGTACTTGGTATACGGGAGCTGTCTGCTGATTGATCATTAAAAATTGTGCTAGAGAAGGTGACAGTTATGAGAAGTTACATGTAGTAATTGAGAGGCAGTTAGGGACAGATTTAAAACTAAACACTCTGAGGAAAAAGTGATCGATCTTTATGGGAAAATTTTTGCTTTAGGAGAGTCATCTTATATTCACTGTTTTCTTCTTTTAAGATCAATAGGAGTTTTGGGTACTTGAGTATAATTTGTTGTGGGTATAGTATTTCATTTCAGATTACATTCAACTGCACATAACAAAAAGCATGCTACATAAGCTTCCCAAGAAAGCCAATTATTTTTCTTAGGTACAAGTTTCAAAGTAGTAGGTAGTCTAGGACTTGTGATTTGTTCCATGAGGTTGTGAAAGGACCCTTTTAGCTCTCAGCTCAGCATTAGCCTATGGTAGTTTTCATGGTCTCAAGATTGTGCCTGATTCTCTAGACGTTGCATTGTGTTCCAGCCCGGAAGGGGTAGGAGGAGCAAAGGATGAGAATTATGCCACTTGAGTCTCTGACTTGTATTAGAAGCTCCACTTGCTGAATTCTAATTATATTTCAGTGGCCGGGACTATGTCACGTGGCCACATTAAGTATGGAGAATCAAGGGCTTTTAAGCTAGGATTATTGTCTTCCTGAGTTTTTGTCAGGAAAGGAGAATATGAGAATGGCTATTGAGTAGGCAACTAGCATTATCTGCTCACTGGGTTCATTAACTAGATGACTCAGGCCAGCTACCATATTTTCTGATCATTGACAACTCTTCCCTGCGCTCTTCCGCTCGGACTGGAGTTGTATTCTATGCACTGTAGAAACAGGTCTTCACTGAATAAATCAGTCCTGGGTGCTAGAAGCTTCTGAAAATTTTCTTTTCAAAACTCTCCTACCAGTTTGGTAGAAAAATCGTATCTAACACGATTATTAAAAAAACAGCTTTTCCATTTATTCCAAAACCAAGACAATTAGGTATTGCAAGAGTAAGAATTGGGAGAGAGATAAAGTAGAAGCATATATGTCCTCTTGGGATTTGGGGTATACACATATTAAGAAAATATAATATTCTTGAACATTTGTTTCTTGGTGGCCTATTTAGGATCATGTTAAAAGATACTTGTTCCTTGGTTCAGAGAGTCAGCCATTTAATGACAGATTTATTTTGTATTCCTGCCTTTGTAGCACTGTCCTGGGATATAGTCATGTTTTCCTTCCCCTTTGATTTCTTGTTTTTGTTTTTTTTGTTTTTTTTTCTTTCTTTCTTTCTTGCTCAGCACCTGCATAGATAGAGTGTCTTCTTAAAGTAGTCTATGACTTCGACTGCTTATATTGCTTACCTTTAAATAAAATCCTCAATCCCTTACCTGAAATCTTTTGTGAATTCAGAATTTTTAATTTTTAAGAACATAATATGCATATATGGCATATTACATAAATCTTTCAGTCTGGGACAGGGCTCATTAAATAATTTAAAATTTCTGGATATTTAGAACAAGTGGAATAAATAATTATATGCGGTTTCATGTCAGTTCAGTTTAGGTTTTGCCACCAAATGAGTTTTGAAAAAACATGATTTTCAGAGTTCTTCAGATTTTGCAGGTAGAGATTGTAGATCTATATTATGAGATAATTAGTTTAAGGTAATTAGTAGCAAATTCCCTAATAAAGAGACAGTATGGGAGAAAGCACTATAACTCTTCTGACTGGCATTGGATTGCTATTACATCATGCTTAAGTACCTCGAATTTTCTTTGTCCTGATTCCCATCCCTTCCAAAAATTGAAAACTGTCTATCTTTCAAGAAATTTTTGCAAGTCGAGTGGTGCTGTCTCTTCACCCCCTGCACCACGTTCAGGAAGCACAGAGGTATTTCAGTGCTAACTTTTCTTCTTCCTAAGAGTCCTTTCCTGGACTCTGCTTGCCTATTAGTGCTCTAACTTGAGTGTACAGTATGCTTCCTCATTATCAGAATTAAAAAAGGAATTCTTATTCCTTTCTTGCGCCTCCTGAAGTAATACTGTTTATAACTTTGCATTAGGCATTTTAAAGTTTATGACAGGCATCTTTAAATAATATAACTGTATATTAATTCTTTTTACATTTTTACCGTCATTTAGAGATTTGAAGAAGCTATTTATCAGTAGGCTACCATCATTCTCACATCTTGATTTCTAAAAGATTTACAATGTAAATGGCTTTTGTCCCCTTAGTCCTTCCAGGGCATGGTACCTTAAATCATTCTTATCATCAATTTTATGTGAACTTGAAAAGAATTTTCCTTCCGAGGCCCTTATAATTAGTCTGCTGTGATTTTGTTTCTAGGTACAAAAGTCTTTTAGATTTTATTAGCTTTAGAGTTTATCTGTGGAAGTGGCTGAACAGACTGCATTGAAAATGATAGTTTTAAGTTTTATTTCTTCAAAAGCAATGGTAAAGAAGTTATGCGTTCAGTGAACACCTGCTAAATTGCCTGGTTAGTCTGTGTTTTAATTGCCTCTCTATTGTTTATACTTTAAATCAAACTTTCTTAACTAGCTATGTGGTTCTAGTTTATTGTCAGATTATTACACAGTGAATTAAGTTTATACAAGGCGTTGTAGTTGTGTGGTTTGTCTAATGAAATTATTTTTTATTTTTTTAAATTTAATTTAATTAATTTATTTGACACAGAGAGAGAGAGTGGGGAGCAGAGAGCCCGATGTGGGGCTCGATCCCAGGACCTTGAGATCATGACCTGAGCCGAAGGCAGAGGCTTAACCCACTGAGCCACCCAAGTGCCCCTGTCTAATGAAATTAAAGCGATTTTGTTTGTCGCTTCCAACCTCTTACAGTTCCCTTACCAAGGATCATAATTAGGGGAGTGCAGAAGATGGACAGGAAAAATATGTGCCCTCTATCTGTTGGATCGAGATTTTTTTTGTTGCCTTACAATGTGAAGGCAGAGTTCGCACGGGGACTACCAACTGTAATCTGGGAAGGATTATAGTAGTTTCCACTTAAACTATTTGGAAATGCATAACTTCATAGAACCTAAGAAAAACTCCAGGAAGGAGATGAGATCGTGTCAAAGGAAAGCTGACGTTGGTTTGATGTATCTGCCAGATGTTGCAAATCTTGAGTGATTCTCTTCTCTCACTGCTGTAGTGCTACAGGTGCTCCCCCCGTGTGTTGGGAGTTATATAACGCACTATGAAAGAGAGAAAGCAAATATCCGCAATACCAGTAATTTTTTAAGGTGTTGGGGTTGGGGGAAGTGATGATTAAATGACAGTCCTTAGTTGTTGTTTTGTTTTGTTTTGTTTTTTTCTGGTTTCTTGCACACTCAGTCCTCTGTTCTCTCTCTTCTTTTCTCCCCGTGTCCATCATGTCTTCTGAAATTGCTGAGATAGAGCTGATTAATAACTCAAAGCAGTTCACAGCATAGACTGAAGTGATATGACATATTTCAAAGTCTTCCATTCTTCTGAACCAGATTTTTTTTCCTTCTAAATGCAGATTAATAAAGCGTGCACTACAAGAGGAACAAGGAAAAGGATTTTAGTGAAGGTATCCTGATCCTGAAAAAGTCAGGAAGGGCTTCAAGCCCATCTTGGACTTCAGAACACTTCACAACTTTGTGGTAAAAGAAAAATTTTAAATAGAGCCTTTGGACTTATTTATTTCATCCTTATTTAGAGAGTAGCATTATTTTATTATTTTATTTTATTTTAGGCAAATATTGTATGTGAAATTAGGCTACTTTTCAAAGTAAAGCATACCTGGGTTTTAGGTTTTTTTGTAGGTACTGAATATATACTCAAAGTATTATAGGTAGTTGGATGGCTTGTGTGTTTTTCTTCGAAACGTGTTCTTTATCCCTTGTGACATTGTGTTTGCCTTCACTGTGAGTGATGTTTTCTCTAGTGTTTTGTATCTTCTTCAGTCGGTTCATTGGATTGTAGAGGAGAATGTCTTTCCCAGGACCAATATTGTGTCTAAAAGTGTTTTGAAAATAGAAAGTGGTTTGTGTTTTGTTGTTTCCATATTTTTACTTCTTATATAATGGCTCACTTGCATGGAGAGATACAGCACCCATAAAAAATTGTTATTGTTGTTTTTTTCTTTTCACCTGAAAAACCTCACAGAGGCTAGATTTCTGTTGTTGACAAAGATGTACAAAGTGAATACAAACGTATTTGCCGTGTCTGTCTTTAGTAACAAAACAACTTTATTTTACTGCATTAACTTTTAAGGTCTTTTTATTCATGAAAATCAGCCTGTTTATGTACTACGTGTTCCTCCAAAGTTACAGCATTATAGTTATTGGAGAAATGAAATGTTCTCCCGGTAGATGAAAATTACATTTTGATTGAACATCATTTCTTATGCAGTCACCCATAAATATAATGCCTTCTGCTGTCTTTTTAGAAAATGGCTACAGATGTGATTTCTGAATTGACAAGAAAATAGAACATCTTAATGTTTTAGGTAAAACAGATGGTATTTTTGTTTTAGGCAAAACTCCCTCATAGTGAAAGCGACTTAATTGGTGACAAGACTCTTGGGGTCAGCCAACTTATATACAGCTTTCGTATCTGTTTCTTATTATTATTGCTTTAATATCAAAGGTTTTAGGATAGTTGGAAAGGAGTATTTATTCTCGTTACTGCTATTTTCTGTTAGGCCCTGGAAATAGATGTAAGATTTTTCAGGCTTGTTTTATTTACAAAAGTTGTGAAATTGCATGTTGTTTCTACTTTGGTTATATTTTGGCTTTTAGAAGTGCTTTCCCCATTCCTGAAATATGTAGTTGTACTTTTTGACAGTTAACACCTTATAATAGTATTGAATTGCAGCTATAAAGAGTATTTGCCCCAATAAATTCTGGTAATGTTTATATACTAACTCTTTCGTTTCCATACATTGAGCTTTCAGCAGATTTCATGATCGGGTGCCTAAAAAGAGCACAGTATTGTGAAAGGAGCTCTGAGCTGAGAGTCGGGCTCAGTCTAGTCCCACCTCTGGCACTAACCATTTTTTGGAAACCTAATTTCATTTACTGCACATGCTGGGAGAGAGTGGCCTGAAGTACATGATTCCTAGAGTTGCAGCTAGCCTCCGTTGGTTTTCTTGTCTGTTAAAAACATAAATTGCTATAAAGCATACATTTGGATAAACGCTAAGGAAGGAAGTTTTTGAGTAGAAAACTCAACTGTGGAAATTAAGCAAGCTTGTCCAATAACTGGGACATAGGAAACTATTTTCCAAAATACCACCACGATTGCAAAATGGAGACTTATTACAGTAATTCCCTTCCTATCACCTCTTAGAAAAAGTTAGAACTTACTGAAAGAATAGCTTGTGTTATCATTATAGCAGTTCAGGAAGGTAGTCCCAATTTCATCTCAAAGAAACTCCTTTAAACCACAGTGTAGCCATTGGAGGTGATTAGAAGGTCTCCGAGTGAAGACTCTTTACTGGGGTGGGCACAGAGCCTTCTGATGAACCCCAGACCAAGAACCTTGGGGACGTGGGGACTCTGATGGGACTCTGAGTGCTGCATATGGCGCGTCTTTTAGCACATACACCTTGAGTGTCTCCCCCAGAAAGGTGCCTTGAAGCCTGACTGCTTTAATGTAAATCCTGGCTCTGCACTTGAGTGGCTCTGCATCCGTGAGCAGGATATGGAACCACTCTACACATCTGTAAAATAGGCATGATTCTGGGACGGCATAAGTTAGTTAGGAAACTGAATGGAGTTAATCCAAGTGACGTACAGACTGAATGCTAGACAGTGTTCTAAAGGCCAATTAAGTGCAGCTGTTGGTGTAATTGGTATTATTGTTAGTGTTTTTACCATTATATCTGAAAATCTCCCTACCACCTGCCAAGTCAAATTTACTGTATTAAAAATAGCAAAATTATTTCTTTATATAAAGTGCTATTTGTGAATTACTGCTTTGTCTCTTAGTATTATAAACAAGCATAATTCTCTACTCAGTAATATTTTCTAACAGACAGCATTCCAGAATTTGCATTTAACAATCACATACTTTTCATCTAAATGAAGATCTTTGATTAGAAATATTTTGTAGATTCCTTGGATTTGAGATAGAAGGTATTCTCAGAAATTAAATTCTTAGTTGACAATAGCAATTTTAGGCCCCGCTATCATGTTGTTTCATGAAGGCAGCTTCTTGTTTGGATTCAAGCTCATATGCAGTGCACTTGTACACTTTGCTTCTGAATCTTGTCCTTGGACAAATGACTGCTGATAGAATGGTAGATTCATAATATTTTTGTCCCATGAATTTTAAGAATGTTATTTCTCCTAAATGTAGGGGAAAATGGTGAAATACTGTGTTAGGAAGATCAGGTAACATTTATGTCCTCCTATATTCAAATATAGTCCTAATTTTTATTGCAGAGAAAAAGAGTGTTCTTTTCCTTAGTGTTCAATTTTTTTTGCCTCTTAGATGAGACCATATTTGCTATTTAATCAACTGGAGGCTTTCAAAAAGCATAATTTTTTTATTTTTCCCCTTACAAATATAAATTCTATTATCTGGTAATTGCAGAGAAGCAAGACTGTTACTGTACATTTTCCAGAGAAGTTTTTATAGGGAAACAGTTAAATATTTGCCTGTATAAGAAGGCTCCTATTTTTATAAAAATGGAAAGGTTTTTAAACTGGGAGGCCTTGGAACTTCTCTGAAAAATCTTGTGTATGTGTGCATTTCTCCGGTGAATGCAGTCTGTATGAGATACTCAAAGTTAGAAAATAAACAGAATTTTAAAAGGCGAGGAATAACCACCTTATTCGCTGTAAGGGCCTATTGGTCATTTGCTTCTCACAAAGTACAGGTTCAGGAATTTCCTTGTTTTCTTCGTAGTGTTTGCTGGGAGCACCTGCACTGAGACACTGGGTTTGGGGCACATCAGACCTGGCCATCAGTAGATGAGGAAGTGGGAAGGCACCCTCCCTGGAAGAGAGGGCCAGAGAGCTGGATACACTTCCTTTCAGTCTTTGCTTGGGCCCAGTTCCAAGGACCCCAAGTGTTTCCTTATTGATCTTTGCCCATCCCCACTCTGCCCTCCTTTCCAGCCCTCAAGATTTTCTTTTACGTATTTGATGGTAAAAAGTCTCAGTCTTGGTGATATGAAGCCACAGCTTAGCCCTCATTTTCAAGAGGAATAGTATAACCTGATGCATTAGTTTCCTCTCGCTGGTTTAACCAATTACCACAAACTTAGCCTCTTAAAAAAGCACGCTTTTATTGTTTTTACAATGTTGAGGATCAGAAGTCCAAAGTCAGTTTTACAGGCCTAACCAGGTGTTGGCAGGGCTGGTTCCTTCTGGAGGCTCTGAAGGGAGAGTCTGTTTCTTTGCCTTCTTCATCTTCTAGAGGCCACCTGCATTCCTTGGCCTGTGGTCTCTTCCCTGTGTATTCCAGCCTCGTGGTTCTGTTGTCACATGGCCTTCTTGTCAGTTGGACCTCCTTCTATCTCTTTTATAAAGACTCCTGTGATTATATTGGGCTCTGCTGGACAATCCAGGAAATCTCACTATCCCAAGATCTTTAATTTAATCGTATTTGCAAAGTCTTTTGCCATATAAGTTACTCATACGTTCTGGGGATTAGGATGTGGACAGTTTGTGGGAGGGTGGGGGGATTGTGGTAAATTTTTCTGTCTACCATACCTGGGAACCTAATTTTTATATCCAGTGGATAAGTAGATTCTGAGTTTAGAATAATTAAGAAGCATCAAGATAAAGCTGTGTAGATGTTCCTCAAGCACCTCAAGTTCAAGAAGTCTAAACCTGAATTTATCACCATCTTGAAACTTACTCCCACTACACATCCTTAGGTGTTTGATCCTGGTTAATGATACTACTACCATGTCTGTCCCCCTCTAACTGGAAACCAGGAGTTGCAGAAGATTTATTTTTCTCTGGTTTTACTCAGCCTTTTCCAAGGAATCCAAAAAATCTACTGATAAGATATCTTCCTGAGATATCTTCCTTCTTTTTGTGTTTCTACCACTCCTGTAACTTAGGTTTTCACCTTTCCTGCCTGGGCTATTATAGCTAGCTAGCTATTTGCTTGGTCTTCTGCTTTTAATTCTAACTCCTTAAATCCTTCCTCTAGCTAGCAACTAGAAATATCTGTTGAAACTGAATATGACCATGTTAAGCTTTCTAGTCACTCCGTATAACTTATATAATTGGGTCTCTTTTCCTTGTAATGATTTAAAGACACCCATTCCTCACTGTGACTTGAGATTTAACTCCCTTTCTAGCTCGTATCTTGGCATTTTAGAGTTTCACTTTACTGTGTAGATTTTAGTGGTATTGGCTGGTTTGTGTGTCCTGAAAATAGCATCCTTTTTCTTGTATCTATGCTTCTATTCTCACAGTCCCACTACGCAGACTGTATTTCCCTACACTGCTTTACCTGGCTATCCCTCCCCTGCCCCACTTTTAAAAAGTTGCTTATTTTCATTGTTGTCATATTTTTCCGGTTACTTTAAAAATACGTACTTTTTATGGAATAGGGTTTTACATCCAGAAGTATTAAAGAGTAGTTGCAGAATATTCACTCTTAATACCAGAATCTATAGAGGAAGTACCCTGTTAATTGTTTAACTTCTCTTCTGCTCAGTGTATTCTGTTGTTAAATATATCTGCAGAATTCTTTATTTCAACTATTTCTCCTTTGAGAATTCATTCTGTTTAATTTTAATGTATTCAGTTTCTGTGGTGAAATTGTTCACCCTTTCACCTACTTTATTCATATTTTTTTTCTTTCCTTAGAAATATGAATCATTATTTTAAAGTCCTACCAGTTAAACTCCAGTATCTGGATCATGTGGAGTTCTAATTCTTAATGTATTTTTCTCCTTGGTGTTTAGTCATGTGGCTCTGTCTTTGCGGATGTCTCAAAATTTCATATTAAGTTGTAGACGTTGTGTATGAAATTCATGTAGTCTCCAGAAAATATTTTCTTCTGGAAAGCAGTCTTCCTCTAATCTAGCACTTTGCTCAACTGAGGCTAATTCATGTCTTGTTCTCTAGCTCTCCAAGTTTTCAGTTAATAGTCTTGCATATTCCGTGGGCCCTCCTCCCTGGTAGGTTCTGAAATGTCATGAGGGGGCACCTGTGTGGCTCAGTGGGTTGAGTGTCTGGCTCTTGGTTTCGGCTCAGGTTATGCTCTCAGGAATGGAGCCGCATGTTGGCCTTTGCTCTCAGAGGGGTGTCTGCTTGAAATTCTCTCTCCCTCTCCTTCTGCCACTTCTTGCCCCCACCACTCTGTCTGTCTCTCTCTCTAAATAAACCAATCTTTAAATAAAATGTCATGAGATGTCTCTGGCCTACTTTTCATCAGCTTTCTGTTTAGGGTTTAAACTTCCCTTTCTGTGCAGCAGCCTAGTGTTTGACACATGTACTGATGAGAAAGCTACATGTATACTTGAAGCTTCCTGTGTCCTCACCAAATGCTTTTCAGCTTTTTGCTCCCATAAGACCCTACTCTGGGCTTTGCATGGAACTCAGCTGTTCTTGTTCTGAGAATTGGCATGCCCCAGGGTAAAACTGGCTAGAGAAGAAAGCTCACTTCTCTGAAATTCTTTTTTTTAAAAAAATATTCTATCTATTTATTTGTCAGAGAGATGGAGTACAGGCAGGCAGAGGGAGAAGCAGGCTCCCCCTGGAGCAAGGAGCCCAATGTGGGACTCGATCCCAGGACTCTGGGATCATGACCCCCAGGCATCCCATTCTCTGAAGTTCTTTACACCCCTCAGCAGTTTTCTCTGTTGCCTTCAGATGATTGCTGCGTCTATCTGGGTTTTCTAGCTGGCGAGTAGAGGTGAGAGCTCCTGCCTGTCAGCATCTCCATCTCTCTGAGATCTATGTCTCCTAGAAGCTGAAGCAGCATTTCTTTTTCAACTTCAGTTTGATAGTTGAAAAACGTTCAATTTGTCTACTTGGGTGTTTATGTTTCTATTGATTTGTAAGAACACTTTACAGATTTCCCAAATTTTCTTTTCTTTTTTTTTAAATTTATTCTTGAACCTTACTTTTAAGGTAGAAAATGTGTAAGCTTTTGTTATCAATTCCACTAAGCTTTCACTTTGCTATTTTTTTACTCTTCCAGTTAGGGAGACCCTTTGTGCCACAGAGGACGTATTTATTTTTTCTACTAATCTTATATCATTTTTTATGCTTCTACATTTTTCAATCTAGACCAGTGTTGGCATATTGTCTGAAAGTGCCTGTTTAACCATTTGTCTTGCCCATCTATTATTATCGCGATAGAATTATTTTGCTCCTTCTCCCAACAAAAGGATTTCAGTGTGATTTTGATTAGCATTGCATAAGATTCATGAATTAATTTGGGGATAGTTGGGATTTTTTGGCAGTCTTTTTTGTTTTTCTCTCCTAGGAAAGTATGTCTCTTCATTTATTCATTTTTATGTCTCCCAATAAAATATTATCATCTTCCTTATATACCATCATTTTGTGTAAAATTAATTTCCAATTTTGAATACTGTCCTGATTCTTAATCATCCTGCCATTTTTTGTGTGTGTCAGAATGTTCTGTGCGTACCTTTGTTGTGTTACCTACCCTATATATTGAACTTAACAGTTTCCGTCTCTCTCTCCTCCTAGATTATAGGTACTTCCATGACAGGAACTATGTAATCACATTCATAAGTTGATAACTTCACATTTCAGGAAGGATATCTCCTTCCTTCTCTCTGTCCTTTTTTTCTTTTTAAATTATTCATACACCATGTGGTTACTTTCTACATGTGTGTATTGTATGCACCTGAGCATTGATCTCCCCCCTTCCATGTTACCCTAACTCTTGTTTCAAGGAATCTTTGTTATCATATACATAGTTTGGTTAATTTCTCTCATTTAGATTTTTATATACCTTACACAGAAAAGCATTTAAGGTAGTTCAGTGACCTGGGTTAATTAAAACATTCACTCCACTGCCCAGTGTGATTCATGTACCAGAGTCCTTGGTCAGGACGCCAGGAGGATTTTGTAAGGAAAAGGAGAGATTTAATTGCTATTGAGATTCTACTTTGTGTCAGGTCTGAGCTATGTGATTTTCCAAGCATTTTATCATTTAACCCCAATAAGAGTCTTGTCTCCTGATTTTATAGATGAGGATATTAAGGCTTAGAGAAATGAAATACCTTGCCAAAAGCCTCTTAAATTCTAAGGCCCATGGTGGGGTTTTAAAAGCTTGAAGGTGTTTGATTTCAGAACCCAGGAATCACAGAACTCTGTGATTTTTGAGACCTGCCATGTCTCAAAATGGCTTTTTGTTTTTAGTATCTTGATTGTTTTCTCCCTAATGATGAACATGGTAAGAATTCTGTTTTAAACCGGGAAAACTAGGTGGACTATATCAGAAAGACTTCAAGTCTAGAAACTGAAATTTTTATAAACATATAAATCTATATATTTCCACAATCAGAAAATTCTTTAAGTTTGCTACTTTTCTTGCAGATTATGCTCCACTAATGAGACTACTTAGGGGAGATGAATACATTCCTATTTGAAATGAATTTTTTACGATGCTGTCACGGATTAAGAATCAGACACACTGAGATCTAGTCTGCTTTATTCTTCACTTTATCTGTGATCTTGGATCTGTCATTTCTCCCGTCTTTGAAAAGGGGCTAATTGTATAGCTTGTTGACCTTAAAAGCATTTTTTTGTGGAAGTAAAATAACTGAAATGAAAATGATCTGCTAAAATCATAAAGCCTCATACTAGTAGGCATTATTTATAAATGAAACATTCTCTTAGTGGGATTTTTCTGCATTACTCATTTATCAACTATTTATTGAATGTTATTCTGTGTCAGGTACTATACTAGGCACATGAAGTTACAATGATTTTTCATATAACCTAGTGTTTGCTTACTTGATATTAAACTGCACTTAAAGGATATTCGCAGATACTTCTCATTTTTATCTCCCTTGCACAGTCATAAATACATGTAATGCTTTTTAAATGTTTTCCTTGAATGTTGCTTTGCTTACCTCATATCGTGAGGTCATAAGATGAGCTCCTTAGTATATATTGCAAGATTTTTTTGCTTCACTGTTCCAGTTTATAAGTTTTCTTTTACAAATATAATATATTGAAATGCAAATAGCTTTCTGTGCATCCTGAACTTTCCAAAGAAAGAGGCTCCATGGGAATCTTTGGCATCAGTGAGGAGAGAAAATTCTTCACATGTAAATTTGGAACTAAGGAAATCTCCACAGGAAACCCCAGTTGTCAAAAAGGTGCTTATAAGCTTGACCTGTGAGTAAAATGGTTAAGAAGATGGCTAAGGGAGTAAAGTCAGGTTCAGAGTCTTGTTGTGCCACTTTCTGCTGGGAGTCTTGCTTGCATACCTATCCTCCGTTTCCTACCTGTCCAGTGGGAAAGATGAAAGGCCGTGCATTATAAGTTGACTCTACAGGCCACCGAGGGCTGGGCCACGCAGACAGGAAGCATGCTAAGTGGTAACTCCAAGGTCACTCTGACCACGAGGCATACCCCTGCTCTGCCCTTCATTCAGTCCTAGAAGGAAGCCCACTTGCTCATAGACTCTCGTTCATAGTCAGCACCGATTGGATTTGCCTTAAAGACAGAGTGCCACAGTTGTCTTTTTTAACATGACATGAATCATTTCTACAAAGGGGTGAGGGAATTCTAAATAGACTCGTCCTCGATAGAGTCTTCAAGGACAGAAGAACCACATTTACAATGGAATTCTGGTTCTTCCATAAAATGATTTCCAATTTGATATGAGTATGTAGATGTCCTTTCATTTTTCTCTCAAAGTAGATCATTATCTGTCATCTAATTTGATGGACAGGTCACATATGAATGCTTTGCCTTTGTGAGGTGAGGGTTGTTCCTTGTACACAGAGAATTGAGATCATTGCTATAAGCCCCAAGTTAATGGGGCCTACTGTCATGACGAGAGCAAGGAATCTGGATGTGATCTGGTGATAGATGACCCAGAAAGTGGGGAAAATCAAGGGGGCAAAGTCCAGAGCTTCCTCTATAGTCACTTACAGGATGAAATAGAAATCAACTATCCCCATTTTTAGGTTATAACTATTGCTCTCATCTTCTTTAGTGTGAACCAGATATTATTAATTTCTAATAACTGGGGTTGATATTTAGGATATTGAAACCCGTTGATTTCATTCACAGCAGATGGGTTTAAATGGACTCCTATTTAAGGATATTGGCAGAATAACAATTGTTTGACTACCAAACATGATAATAAAACCGAACCTTTAGTTAATTTTTGATTGTGTACTTATTTCTGAAGGAAAATATTTCATATGTGATTATACTTTCTCTGTACTCTACTTATAGTGTGTGTATGTCAGGTGAATTTATGCTGTGGTGCATTTGAAGAACCTGGTGTGAATCTCTAATTATGTTAAAAAAATGATTTTCTTAGTGCAGCGTTATACTCATTATATACTCTACACATTTAGTTTTTGAATAGATTCCTGGCATGATAATTACATAATCATTCAGTACAGTAGAAACATCATTATGGTCACATACTAATTAGCTACTAAAATGAAACAAAACAGAAACTAGTTCATAGTTTATTTTTAAAAGTGACTTAATATTATACAAAACCAAATGTATGGTTAAAATTATTATTTGCTTTAAGTGTGAATCTTTTCCACCCTATGGGCCATGGGACAGAACCAGTGTTCTGAATGCTTATTACCTAATTGATTGATTGGGAACGTGTTACATTTCATTACCAGAGCCTTACGACAAGCCAGGTGTAGTGGAGAATCCAACCAACCTACCAGTAGGAGTTCTAGGCTCAGTACCTGGGTGTGCCTTAGGGTTTCTGCTGGCCCGAGGCTTCCAACCATGTCTTAGAGTTCTTCACATAATACCTCTAAGCCTCTGGGAACATGAGGTTCAGCAGTAAATCACTCATTTCGGGGATGCTGGCTTGAACATCTTTGGTGCTGAGGATAGGTGATCCTCAACTGTTTTTCTTTCCCAGTGCACATTAGGAACATAATATTGTCTTGCTGGTAACAATGAATCCTGGTAGTTGAGATTCTCCAGGTGGGTTTGTAACAGGACAAGTCAAGTGAAACATGAGCTCTGATAGAGGGCAGTGGGAGGGTGCCAGAAGGTCGGCAGACCCTTCAGGTAAGTCTGTTAAGCATTGCCCTCACTATCCTTTTGAATTGCTTCTGTAGATAAAATAGGGTTTTGCCTAGTACATCAAGGCTTCAGTGTCCTTTGTAAATATGTTTTTGACTACATGGCTTTGGCCACTCTTCTCTCGTATACCTCTGGAATCTTGGTGAATAGAAGTGATGTAAGTTAGGTGGTGTGATCCTGATGCATACTATAAGCCATTAGGAGTTAGGGACATTTTTATTGCTGTATTGTTGCTTCTGATATCTCAGAATAATATTTCTATCATAAGAGCTTCTCCCGATAAACGACTAAGTCAGATATTTTATAGATTTTATGCTACGTTCTCTTTCTTTTCTTTTATGTTTTCCTGTTGTCCTTCACTTTCGTTTTGACCATGGCAGGTATCAATTTTATTTCTTACTCAATTTGCGATGCAATTGAAATACACAGAACATACATAAAAGAGCACGACAAAGCTTTCTGATACACTAAGCAAGCAATGCTAGCTTGTGTCTGCCATCTCTGACGTAGCCACTGTGGGTTAGGGGGTCAGGGGGAGATGGGGTTGCTATCGGACTATTCAGTTCTGTGTTCCTGCAGTTACAAATTTGTATAGGAAACCAAAATATTTCAATCAAGAAAATATTCAGTAATGAATCAGTGAATTACATTATTCAAACTTCCTCTTTGAAATAAATATCTTTTGATTTATTTGAAGATAATATGATTAAAATTGATCATAAAGTAAAATCATAAACTTTCAAAGACTGTGTATTTCATGATGACTGCGATATGATGGTCTAGAACACTTCTGCTCACAGGCAAAGCCTTGAAACCATGAGGATCTCCAACTGAGAATTCTTTGACTATCAAAGAAAGTAAGAGAGGACTTCAGGAAAAATGATGAAGTCCTTGAATATTTTTTACAAATGTAGTTATGTTTAAAATCATTATATAAAAATTAAATGTGTAAAGAATGTCATAATGTGCTAATATAAAATATTGTTGGAAAAAGTCTGCCAGAAACTCCAGTTCATTCATTTTTGTTCATTCTAAGAATTGCCTGTAATTTTAAATATTATCTAAACTTATTCTGCTGGTTTGTGTTGTCCTTTTCTTAGCTAGGCCCAATCAAATCTTTTTTTACCATTGTTTGTTATAAAATTTTAACCCCCTTTTTAAGTGAAGTTACTTCAAATGATCTTTTTTCCAGAACCAACTCTCTTGGGGAATAAGGACCCCATATACATAAAATATATATATGTGTGACTCTGTGTGGATAGCCATACATTTTTGTTGTCTTTTAGTGGTTTGAAATGAATGTCAGGATTTTAATTGAAATGAATTGTGGCTGAAGTACAAATAGGCAATGCATGTGTTTTCTTACTCAGAGAGCTTAGGCAGGGACCAAGAAATTAGTTTTATCAAGCTGATTGTTTTAGAAAGGCTAATAAAACCATGTGTTATATAGGTCATTTTCTGGGCCACAGAAATAACTTTATTATAGTTCTATTAATGTCTCTTATTTGTATGTATAACATTTATTCTTAGAAAGTGAATCATTATTTCATTACCGTTTGTACTGTGTGTTATTTGTGATGAAATTGTATGTTCTCCAAAAATTGTACCAGAATGTTCCTTATAAGCTCTCTTCATGTGTTGACTCTGTGACTATCTATGAGCTGAGTCCTTACACAGAGTGTAAAAAAAGTAGAAATTTTTTTTTTAAGACCTGAATAGTGAAGCAGCTGTTTTTGCAGGTATCTTGTGGTCTGTAACCCTTCAGAACAAGACCGAATCTCAGCTGGTCTCTGTGTATGTGAGTTCCCCCACAGCAAAAGTGTCTTCTGCTTCTGGAAAGCCTGTGGAAATTCAGATGAGTGCAGTTTGGAATACAGCAAGTACTATTTCACAGACAGCCTATGAGGTAGGTTTTTGCCCTAGATCTTAAAGAAGCATCATTAAAAAAGCATAGCCAGTATGTAGTTTATATATGTAGCCATGCCCCTCTTGAGCTGTCAGATTGGTGTATGTGAAGTGGTTCAAGTTGTGGATACCAGAGGGTTTAACTGACCAGTTATATGACACTAAAGGAAAAGAGATCCTGTGTTTCCTAGAATACTAATATCATTGTTAGTAGGTATATCATATATTATTACTAGTATGTTATTAGCATGTATATTCCATATCTTTGTAAGTATTGGAACTCTTTCCTGAAGTAATAAAGTCATCATTACTTAAAATATTTTGAATTTTTTAACTCAATTTAGTAAAAATTATGCACATTGAATTTGGGACAAATAACACCTTTTCTAAGTAATTTCAGTTACTTTCAGCTTTTCACCGCAGATGATGTGACATACCATAAAGGAAAGACTTCCTAACATATAGGAAGGTGCTTTTTTCCTGAGATACAACTATAGAAAACCAGGCCTGAAGTAATAGATGGTTTTATTAAAGTAATATTAAACTAGATCCCTGTGTCACTAGAAAAGTTGAATTTTTGGAGTCTTGATTGCAAGTTAAACTGTACTTCCGAAGGCAGAACCAATAGCTAGGAACTCTAAATGAGAATTACTTTGCTTGTTAAAAACCATTTCTGCGGTGGTGGGGTTATGGACATTGGGAAGGGTATGCACTATGGTGAGTGCTGTGAAGTGTGTAAATCTGGCGATTCACAGGATTCCCTGTACCCCTGGGACTAATAATACATTATATGCTAATTAAAAAATTTTTTTAAAAAGCCATTTCTGGCTGCTTTCATAAATTCACAGTCTTCTAGTTAGAAAGGAAAAGAATAATAGAAGTTTGGGTCTCAGATGTCGCAGGAGACCGCCTGTCTAGAAAAGGGAGGAGGAGCTCCTAGAACTACCTTCTGGTAGAGGTCACGTACAACCATGGGTGCATCCTCTGTGCTTTGTGCCTTGTCTGCTGGACCAAGGCATTAGATTTCCTGGATAAATGGAAATGTTGGATAGTCTACCCATAAATTCGCAAAACATCTTTATAGTAGAGTACTCTTTAAAATACGGTGGTTTTTTGTTTGTTTGTTTTTAACAGTCTTTTTTTTTTTAATTTCTTTTCAGCATAACAGTATTCATTGTTTTTGCACCACACCCATTGCTCCATGCAATCCGTGCCCTCTCCAATACCCACCACCTGGTTCCTCCAACCTCCTACCCTCCCGCCCCTTCAAAACCCTCAGATTGTTTTTCAGAGTCCATAGTCTCTCATGGTTCACCTCCCCTTCCAATTTGTTTTTGTTTCTACTAGATGTATAAATGCTTTTCTCTGATTATATTTCTCTTTTAAAAACTTTCTCATCTGTCTTTTAAAGATCTCTTTCCTAGTGCAGATACCACCACTCGGACTGAAAGTGTATACCATTTTGGAATCAGCAAGTTCAGACCCACATTTAGCTGAGTATGTCCTGCATAATGGTAACGTCAAAGATAAAGGAATTTTCAACATGAAGAATGTAAAAAGTACTGACGAAAATATAATTCTAGAGAACTCCTTTGTTAAACTTCGGTTTGGTCCATCTGGGCTTATGGAGGTATGTTCTGAATAGTTTTCAAAGTCATGAAAGGCTTATCACTTTTATTATAATGTGTGCAGATTATGTATGTAAAGAGGGGAAAGTTGATGCAAATAACATGGGAGAAAGAATGGATGAGCTATAGGTATCTGATTTTCGGGGTGCACTGTGACCACTTGCTCCTAACAAGTGTGGTCTGTGTGGTGTTGCTCCATGAACTGTTACTGGTCCACAAGATAAGCATAGAAGCTGGTACAGTTGAGAACAATGTTTGTGGAAACTCTGAAAGCACCACGACACAGTAAGTTTATGCCTGCTGAATCTAATAGTAAAAAATTTGAGTTTATATTTGGTCTATCACTTTAAATTTAATTGTCCTAGTAATTCACTGTTATAGTACTTCACAAAAATACTGGTCTGTGCATACTGGAAATTAAAAAAAAAAAAAGAAAATGTGCTCCTTCAGTACAGAAAGTTTTAGAAGCACTCGTCTACATCTCTTCATTTGTGTGTCTCTCTTCCTGGATGAAATGTGTTCTGACTTTTTGTTTCTGCTGTGAATGTTTTAAATTCAAAGGTATAAAAGTATACTTCTAAGTATTAGTTTTGGGTGTTCATCCAAGAATCATGAACATTAGAAGCAGAATGTTAGCTGTTTTCAGTCTGTCTTCAGGTTTGGTTTTTTTTGTTTTTTTTTTAATCAACATAAACATAGAACCAGGTGCAACATCATTAAAATCTTAAAAGTGAGTTGCTTTTAAACATCGTTTTTATCCTTAGGAAATGATAAATAAAGAAGATGGTAAACGTCATGAAGTAAAAGTGCAATTTTCATGGTATGGAACCACCAGTAAAAAAGACAAAAGTGGTGCCTACCTCTTCTTACCTGATGGGGAAGCCAAGGTAAGTGCCAATGAGCTGAGCTGTGATTAAGGATTTATTGAAAGAGTAATGAAGAAAAAAATAACGTCATCTCATTATTTGGTCATCTGTTTGGTATAGATGAGTTGGTTCCACTATTATATTTCCTTATTGGCACTTGGCAATTGGTAGTCTTAAGTGTTAGGTAAAAAAAAATAATTTTTTAGGAATTCAATAAGATGATATAATGAACAATGGATCTCCATGGAAAGAAGTCAGATTTGATGGAGTTCAGGTGTTGTGAGGGTGTTCTATACATATGTGGCATGGCATATAGACAGACATAAATTATCTAGCCAGAGGAGAAAAATAAATTGCCCAGTGAGCCATTTTTTTTACTTAACTTTCAACACTTAAAAAACAAAAAAAAAATTTTCCCTCCCTTTGACCGTAAAGGTGTAAAATATGCAAATTTTGGTACATTTTTGAAAATGCAGAAGACTGAAGAAAACAACAAAATTTACTAGCTATTCCAAAGGCCGTACAAACTACTGCCAACATTTTGATATATTTTTTGTTGTCTTACTATGCGTATCCCTTTCTCCCCCATTTTCAAGTTTTGCCTTCTTACATTTACATATTTTTTCATTGTGACAGTGCTCACAATCAGATGGTGTGTTCTTTGAAAGCACAATTTTAATATATACTGTTGTGATTAAAGGTCTGAGGATTCAATGTCTAATATGGTGACTATAGTTGATAACACTGTATTAATGGATATGCGGAGGGAGTAGAACTTAAATGTTCTCACACACACACAAATGTATATATATGTGGAAAAAAAGAATTTCCTGTTGTTGCATATGTAGATTTTCTCCCAATACTTCAGTACTGTGTAGCATTGTGATAAGCTTTCTTTGTACCATCCTTTTTATGCAGTGATGATTATTTCCTGAGAATAACTTTCTAGAGGAGTCATTTTGTGTCAGTGGATGAGGCCTTTAAGACTTGATTCATGCTATTTCTCTGTCCTATAAAGTGACTGCATAAATATTCGCTCCCACCAGCGTTTTTGAGAGTAGCTCTCTAATACACCACTCCAAGCACTGAGAATCAGCCATATCAAAAGCTTTTCCTATAATAATGGGTGAAAAATACTTTACTGTTAACATTTTGCGATTATTAGGGAAGCTAACCTTCATACTCTCTCCTATATCTTTTGTGAGTTTTCTGTTTAAGTTCTTTGACCATTCTTCTACTGGTACAACTTACGGATCTGTAAGCATTCTTTATATATGGTAAAAATTAATCCTTTTTCCTATATATAGCAAAGTGTTCCATCAGCGTGTCATTTAATTATTTTATGTTGTTATGGTATTTTTTAAATTTTTGTGTAGTCCGTTCTGTATTTTTTTCTTTAGAACATCTTCTTTGCTCTTCTACTTATATAGGTTTTCTCTACTTCAAGATAAGTTTAATTTTTTCCCCATATTTTGTTGTCTAGAGACCTGTCTCCTGCAAAAGTTACTTTTGTTCTACAATTTAGAAAAGCTTGCTAACCAAAATCAAATAATAGATTTTAAAGAATATAGCATTGATCACCCTGAGGAATCTAGTTTTTTGTTCTTTTGATTTTTTAAAATTAGGTAGAAATTAAAGGTAAACTATAGCTCAGAGTAGTCATTCCAGAAAGGGCAGTGGATCCTTATAAGCTGTATTAGTCTGTATTCACTTGGACAGGAATTTGGGGTTTTTTTTTATATGTGTTTTTGTTTTTTAACATTTATATTTATTTATTTGAGTGAGAGAGCCAGAGAGAGGGCACAAGCGAGGGGAGCAACAGAGGGAAAGGGAGAAGCAGACTCCCTGCAGAACAGGGAGCCCAATGCAGGGCTCACTCCCAGAACCCTGGGACCATGACCTGAGTGGAGGGCAGATGCTCAACCAACTGAGCCACCCAGGTGTCCCAGGAATTTGGTTTTGATTGACTGGGTTTTTTTTTTTTTTTTTTTTTTTTTTTTTTTTTTTTTTTTTTTTTGTTTATTTGACAGGCAGAGAGGCAGGCAGAGAAAGAGAGAGGAGGAAGCAAGCTCCCCACTGAGCAGAGAGCCTGACGAGGGGCTCAATCCCAGGGCTTTGGGATCACAACCCGAGCCAAAGGCAGAGGCTTTAAGCTACTGAGCCACACAGGTGCCCCATTGATTGCTCTTATACTAAAGGAAAAATGAAAGGTAGCTGTACTTACAGAATATTATTCATGGACAGTTGTGACTAATTTATTTAAAATTATTCTATCTTTAAATAGCTCTAATATTAGATAAAAAGACCAAGAGAATTATCATGTGTTTACAAAGAGAAAATACAAGACTCTCAGGGAGGCAGCTGGGCACATCAGAAGTAGACAAGAGCCCAGAAATCCCCATGCCAGCTCTTGTCTTCTTCCCTTACTTTTTAGCTATATGGTAAAATTAGGTCTAAGAACTTTGTAAACCTTAACATTTTATGTTAATTTCAGAATATTTTTTCTAGAACTAGAGAGGTACATTTGGAAGAAAACTGCACAGTCTGAAAATCTGACACTGCTTAAGTAGTATCTTACTTACTCGACATGCCATTGTTGAGCCTTTCCAGCCTGTAATGCTTAAGAAAATATAATTCCTTGTAGAAAAAAAAGAAAAATATATATAATTCTTCATAAATGCTTTCTATTTGTTTCTGTGTTGCAGAAGTTACATTCTGTTCCTGTTTTTTCTTGACACTAGGTTCGAAATGATGAAACCTAAACCAATGGTTGCCATAGCTATTTCAAGTTTGTAAATTTGCTTTATATTCAGCTATTTCTTTCTAGTAAAAGGGCAGTGTGTTTTATAGAGTAGTAAACCTAACTGTGATTAAACGGTATCTCTGAATCCTGCTTTCTCTTTGCTTAGATGACTCCCTGTGGTCATCCTTGCCACCTGCCCCGACCCCTGAACATTAGGGGGCCATGGTTAGAATAAATGTTTCCCTGGGAAAATGTCACTGCTGTAGAATGAATGGTATTTCTAATAAATAACATATGGACTATATAGAAGGGTTTTAATTAGAAATTGTTATAGCTGGGAGAAATGTTTGTAGATCATCTAGGCCAGTCACATTGTAAACATTTTTATTTTCCGTTTTCAGCACTTTCTGTCTAATGGAAAACCTTATATTCCATTTTTATAGCATGTGCATATTCTGATACATTGTAAGGTTTGGTTTTCACTTGAAATAGCAAATATCAGGTGTTATGTATTATTTTGGAAATGGTAATAAACATCACTTGGAAAAGTTAAAAGCTAAAATTTTTTTTAAAAAATGTCATTTCCTCCTCAGCCTTATGTTTACACAGCACTGCCCTTTGTCAGAGTGCAACATGGAAGGTTTTACTCAGACGTGACTTGCTTTTTGGAACATGTTACCCATAGAGTTCGACTGTACAACATACAGGGTAAGAAAACAGAGAAGCATAGTTGTGAAACAGGAATACTGGTTATGGAATTTGTGTGTGTGTCACTTTTAGTAAATTAGCCATTGGTTTTTGAACACGGTATATATGGTAGTCTTTTCTTAACTTGCCATCATACTCACTGTGTGGTTTAAAAATATACTTAACCTTTTGATAATCAGAAATGGTCAGACATTTAACTCTACATATATAGGTTTTTTCCTTCTGTGTATCACCCGTATCTATCATAATATCTGTCTTGGTCATGAGTTCATTAGGTGGAAGCTTTATTTCTAAGATCTAAAAAGAGGGGTTTTTTTGTTTTGTTTTGCTTTTAATTTTACCAAATGGGAATTCTGTCAAGTATGGCTTTCAGTTAGTGGATCACTGACCACCTCGGGGACATACACACACACGCGCACACCCCCTCCACCCCACGTACAGCCTGTCTTAAATATGGAATATATTACACTAGCAGGTGTTACTGGAACTTAACTTCTTTTTAAGAAAAACATTAGTTACTAGTTCTTTTTGTTTACATCTCTTTACCTCGGAGAGTATAAAGCCGGGCAATTGTTTGTTGCTTTCGGGATGGGACCGAGCAGCATCTGTATCAAACAAGTTATAGTAAATAGGCTTTTAATCCTCTTAGGGATTTAACCACAGGCAGTGGCTCTTGTCCTTCCTTCAGATTTGGGTGGAGCCCGGGTTCCCAGATACCCTCAGAGTTGTACATTTATTTTGGTTGGTGTTGAATTCACTGTTTTTAGAATAAAGTACCTTTCCAACCACAAGCCTAATCCTAGTAAGTGGGCCACTTACCATGGTCTCAACTCTCTTAGGAAAGGACCTCATAAAAATGCCACGTTAGATTTTTCTTTGCTGTTAGCTAGGCTGCAAAAATTAGAAAAGGAAATATTGTTTCCCTGAATCTTTATACCAGTAGATAATAAAGTGTTTGAAAACTAATGACAAAATATATGGTCAGATGCTCTTTGCTTTTTGGGTTTTGTGGGGAAGCAAAGGGTACTGCGCTCAGGGAATGTTCACTTTCCTCCCTGCAAGGAAGCCTGTGCTTCTGAAATAAGCTTTTATTGAGTTTTCTAAAATCTCTAGAGAGTCAGAAATAATATTTTTGACTATCCCTTTCTGCTCTTGCATAAGCCATTGTTCAACATCTCTGAGTGCTCTAAATTACTCCTTCAGCTATGGCCAAAGGTTTCGTTTTATGGGTAAAAAGTAGCATCGTCACATAGCAGATGTGCTTATCTTCTGTTAGATTTGCTTATAACTGTTGCTTGTAATGGAATGTTTCTTCCTTGAGTACAATGGGGCACCCACTTTGGCCCAGACCTGTGTCATCAAGCATGGTTTACCGTCGTTTTTCGTCAGGTATACTCAGGGAATAGGCTGTGTCGCAGAGTTAACGCTGAAACTACTCGCCGGATAATTCCAACTTCTCAGTCAAGTCTGTTCGCTTAATTGCTTTTGCTTTTGTTTAAATGAGTCTGTCCACTATCACGGCAGCCTCAGTTTTCTCGGGTTGTCCAGGGGATCTGGAGCTCATCACAGAGACGGTTTCTATAAATTAGAGGGCCTTCTGCTACTGCTGTGACTATAAGCTTAGTTTGCTGTCATACCCCAGTGGTTGATTTGGAAATTAATAGACTCTGGCTGACTTGCCTCATCCCAGAGAACATGTACTTACCAGACCCTAAATGCCTTTGTTTTCTCCTCTCTCCTTCTCCCCTACTGAGTAGTCTAAAATTCCCAGTGGCTGACTAGCAGTCCCTTAGCGTAATCAGGAACCACCAAGATTTAACTGACTCCCAGCCCTCCAAGGTGACCATGCCGGTGGATTAGTGAGTTAAGAAACAGAAGTTGTTCACAACTGGGGTGCTTAGAGTATTAGCATAACAAAAGTAATAATAATAAAGTAAGAATACGGACCCCAGATTGCCTCTAGATGTCACAGTGCGTGGAATAAACAGGCTGAAGCATTTGTATTAGATTTTTGTAGTTTGAAAGCAGAAAGCTTCAGAAGTTGGTGGGAAACGACGTATAATGTGAAGTTAACTCAGAGTGCTTCTCCAGATGAGTTTTACTGTTCTTGCCTGGATTGAACCTGAAACCAGCGTATATAACTATTCGAAGTGACATAGCAATTTTTCTTTTTGCACTCTCAAGCCCAGAGCGTTTATATTTTTTGGTGGGTTTTTTTTTTTTCCCCCAACATGAAAGCTCTCGGTAGGAGATGGAGTTACCAGTTCACCTGAAAGGCTTTCATCCAAACTATACATCCTTCTGTGTTTGTATCTGAACCCCATTCAATAGATCTCCCTCTTGGGAAAAATAAGGCCTGTTGCGGAGAGAGAGCCTTTTTCTCAGTGGCCTTCCTGACCTCCCTCCATCTGTCATTTTCTTTTACACACCGTTGCATGAAGGCTCAGGTTGTCTGGATCCTGGCTTATTGGGGTTTTAATTCACTGATCAAAACCTAAGAAAGAGATGTGAGGTCTTCAGGGTGTTTGGATGTCGACAAGTTCAAAGTGCCTGAACGGGGTCTGTTTATGCCGTACCAAAGCAGCCGCACTTGCCATACTTGAAAGCTCTTCGGTGTTTTAAACTTTGGCCTCATGTAAACCAGGCATCTGGGTGATTGAGCAAGATCCATGGACAGGATGTAGCTTTCCCTCTTAGGTGTTAAAGAAAACATCAGCCAACTTACATGCTTTTGTAGATCGGCTTGTATTTAATATTTCTTAAAAGAACACAAATACCTACTTTTGAATTTAATTTACTAAACTGTCTTTGGATGTATGCTAATTTTGCCTCCTTTAAACTGACCAGATGCAGTTACTGGATGAGTATTAAAGAATAGAGCATGTTTGTTGTTAGTTCCAAATTTATGAGCCAGAAAAAAATGGGGCTTGGGGGAGAGAAACTATTAATATTTTATGATTAGATACTATAATTGTATTAGGTTACTAAACCATTAATTAAACAAAAGATTTTATTATCTCTCAGCAACAGGATAAAGAAACAGGAAGATTTGTGATATTATGGATTATTTGTCTTTATTGAGAGTCTATATTAAGTATTTCAAAATCCGTTTACTTGAAATACTCTTTTAAAAAACTAAAGTAATGTGAACCTGATAAAGTATCCTTAAATTCCTCAATCTCTGTTTTAGTTACTCTATGACCATTTTCTCCCCAAAGTAACCTTTGGCCCAAATTAAGCTTTGAGAGAAAACAAAGTCAAGAACAAAGCTCAAATAGCACTTGCCAGATTATAAAAACTGTGTGGTCATCATGGATTTTGCAACAAACTGAATTGGTATGGGTTCAACCAACTTTGTTTGTTTGGTTCCCCCCCCCCCTTAGTGTTTTATATTTAAGTTTCAGTGTCTTATTTGCATTCTCTCCAAATTCTGAAAATGGTAGGGGTTGCTGTTTAGAGCCCTCTCTTAACATCATTTAAGCTATTAAAAAACACTTTGTGTTTCTTTTCATTATTGTTCAAACATTACATTCAAAGGTTCCTAGAAATATTAAATTAGAGGAAATCTTGTGCTCACTAGCTTTAAAAGCTCTACAAGATCAGAGGGATTTGAGAGATTTCTAATGCAACACAATGTTTTGCCTTCCATCAGGTTAAATAAGAAATCCATTTTGTAGCACCCATAATTTAATGAAATGCCCTTTTGTAACTATTTTTTTTTCAAAGATTATATTTCATTTATAGAAAATAACATTTTTCTGGAGGAAATGGTGGGAGAAGTGAAGATTAGTTTTCTCGTACTATAATCATCTTTTATTTAGTTGAAGCTTTACGTGTTCCTAAGGCTGCTTTGGCTACGTTAGCTTTTTTTGTTAATCTTGGTTTGGAAGATAGAATGTGATATAGGCAGAAGCCCATGTATCCCCTTATATTTGTTTCTGTGCCATCACAGTAAGTGCATAACTTGCAGTGACATCATGATCAGTAGGTGACATTTCTTAGCTGTGGCTTCATTTGTCTTTGGAGCGGTAATTATTAGACTTTGGTGCCCTAGTTTTCTGACATCAGCAGCTACTTTGAAGAATTAGGTTGCTATGGGTTACCAATGTGTCATGTACATTTTCTCCAGCACAAGGTTCAGGTTCCAGATCAGTTATAATACATACCTTCAAGCTTCTTTTCCCTGGGACTACGTTCTTCTAGGCAGGTGTTTGTGAGTGAATGAGTATGTGTGTAAACCATGTTTCAGCCCTTAGGAGAAATACCTAAATGCAATACTTTTGGCCTATTTTCTGCTGACATATTATGAAAGTACTAAATGTAATGGATCTTGCTAAAAGAAAGCAAGTAGCCTGGAGGTAAAATGTAATGAACTGCCATCAAAAAGTATGGAAGAAAAGACTTTCCTTTGGCAGCTATGACTGAATAATTTCCTTGAGTGGGCACAGTTAGCATTCAAAAAGAGGTCGCTTAGTTTTTCTCTGTTTTGAATATGTAATATGATTGGATTCATAACATGACCCTTGACTTTTAGAGAGTCAAAATGAACTTCATCTGGTTAAATACATAAGAGAATCCACATTGGGAATTAGAGATTTGAATCCTTAGTTGCACCTTGAAGCCAACCAGAGTGACCTTGAGTTTGTCCTTAAATTTCTTATGGGCTCAGTTTCTTAAATGGTAGAAAGACTAGATGGCCAATTAGGTGTGGCCAATTAAAGTTAAGCACATAAAGTCTCTGTTGTGCTTAACTCCTTGCTCCTAAATTCCATCTTCTAAGGATGCTTGAATCTGGGCCTTCCATCCCTAGAGTCCTCCTACTTGTAAACAAGGTCTCAGAGCTTCCTGAAGCTGTTTTTATTTCCATAAAAAGATTCATGAGGGTATTAAAATGGTTTGCAGTCAATCTCTCATGCCCCCCCCCCAGGACTACATTCCATATTTAGTTTAAGAGTAAAAGCATTAAGTAAGTTATGGCTAGGCAGACTTAGGTAATTAAAACATTTTTGGAATACCATAATATGTAATTGACTGCTAAGGATTTTTTTTTTCCTTTTAATTGGAACTTTTAAAAATTGAATAAGGAGCTATGCGTTGAATCTGATTATTCCCAACAGGCATGAAAGGAAAGGTTATTTTGAGGGACTATAAGCACATGCTGTTTATACAAATTCAGAACTCAGAGGTTATCTTGGGGGCTCTTTGACATCAGCTGCCATCTTGAAGGCATAGCTTCCTAGCAGGGAAACATCATCCCCTACAAATAAGTGTTGTAGTAAACTCAGATGAAGGGTGTAGGGATGGGAAATATAGGGGAAGTATGATGGTTAAGAGCTCAAACTCCAGAGTCAACACACTTGCATGTCATTTCCAGCTCCTGCCCTAGCTCCCACTGCTTACCGTCTAGCTGCTTGATCTTGCACAAGTTATTACCTCTCTGTCCTTGGTTTTGTCATCCTGAAAAAGATGACAATAAAAGAGTCTACCTCATGGAAGTATTGGAGGATTAACTGAATTAATAATGTACATAAAGCCTGGCACATATTAAGTGTTGTTTCTCCTTAAGATGATGTGTAGGCTTTGGGCACCTGGGTGGCTCTGTCTGTTCGGCGTCTGACTCTTGATTTCAGCTCAGGTCTGGATCTTAGGGCTTGTGAGTTCAAGCCCCACACTGGGCTCCATGCTGGGTGTGGAGTCTACTTTAAAAAAAAAAAAAGAGGATGTGGGCCAGATGAATTAGACATAAGTGTTAGAAAAGAGAGTAGCCATTGAGGTTTGGGGGTGTTGGGGAAGATTTGATAAAGGAAGTGGGCTGTTGAGATGCTGTGTCTTAGAGAAATGTCATTTATATAGGCAGAAAGGAGGGAAAGAACATTACAAAGCATGAAGTGGGTTTTTTTTTTTTAATCAAACTCCTTTGTTCCTATAAGGATTTGGAAAACTATTACATATATTTAAGTTGACATCTATTTTTTATACATTTTAAAAATTGCAAAAGATGTTTTTTCTGGAGTATAATAAATACTGACATTTTAAAATAAGCATATCCAGTGAGTAGCGATTTGATTTTGAAATCACGCATTTTTAAAAAGGCCTGAATAAGACCTTTAACAGTCAAATTTCACATCTTTATTTTCTCCTTGAACTCGTATTTCCATTCCGCTTCCCACCGAGTTTTATCTTAATATACTATTTTTATGCTTGAGGGTATTGATCAACCTTTCATTATTCTTATGAAACATATATGTATGTGTATATTAATTTAAGTTCAACAATTCATTTATCCTAAAAGTAAGTGTTAAATTTTTTCTGGATTGAGTTATAAAAATTATTAATAGTATACAGTTGATCAAAACAGTCCCAATGTATTACCGTTTTGGTCATTTATTTCATGAGCTTGAATGAAAACCTTTCTCTCAGTGGATGAATCATATGTACCCTTTATATTCCACATATGTTCATATATCCATTGGTGAATTATACTTAATGCTAGAGTGAGATAGGTTTCAGCATCGATTTCTTCTTAATTTTTGTTTTTATAAAGGTAAGGCAAAAAAAAAAAAAAGTTACCATAAATAAGTAGGTGGGAATGGAAGGAGCTCTATTATAAGAATGTCATTCAGGGACACCTGGGTGGCTGGCTCAGTTGGTCAAGCCACTGCCTTCAGCTCGGGTCATGGTCCCAGGGTCCTGGGATCGAGTCCTGCATCAGGCTCCTTGCTCGGCAGGGAGCCTGCTTCTCTCGTTGCCTCTGCCTGCCTCTCTGCCTTCTTGTATGTACTCTCTCTCTCTCGCTCGCTCTCTCTCTGGCAAATAAATAAAATCTCTTAAAAAAAAAATGTCATTCAGTCCCTTGAACTCCTTGTGAGTTATATTCCATAAATCACAGAATTGTCTATTGTCAAACATGAATTTCAGTCAGTTAATTATAATGCTTTACTGCCTGACAAATTGATTAGATACACCTTCAATTTTGTTGAAAGCAAACAAAAGAAAATCACATGTTTTGGAAAAATGTTTGTTACCCAACCATTAAAGTTCAGCCAAACACCAGTACTGCAAATTGTCTCTGTTTAGCATCCACTGAGTTAGGATGAGTGAGAGGTATCCTACTGCTTCTTTTTTGGTAAGTTGAGAGAAGTAATGGTAAAAGTGTGGTTTAAAAAAAAAGAAAGAAAGAAAAAACAAGGAAGAACTGCTTGCCTCCATGGCAAGATCAACTTGAGAAGTAAGAGTACACAGAATCCAAGCTTCCTGCATTAAGCTACCTTGGAAAGGAACATGTTCAGGAGAGCAGGAAGTAGGCAAGTTCAGAGTGACTGTCAGTCTGAAGGGTATACAAACAGATCATTGTGATTATTCCATATTCTTCCCTCACTTGTCCTAGACCAGCCCCAGCTTGGAAGGGAACTGAAGGGAACAGAAAAGTTTCAGTGTTGTGAGCTGTTTTATTCTCTTCCCATGGAAATGCTTTCATTAGACCTTGTCTGTTGGAATACTGTGCAGCCTTCAAAAACCCAAATCTTGCCATTTGCAATGGCATGGATGGAATTAGAGGGTATTATGCTAAGTGAAACAATCAGAGAAAGACAATTATCATATGCTCTCTCTGATAGGAGGAATTTGAGAGGGAGGGGGGGTGTTCATGGGAGATGGGGAGGGAAGAAATGAAACAAGGTGGGACCACAGAGGGAGACAAACCATAAGTGACTCTTAATCTCAGGAAACAAACTGAGGATTGCTAAGGGTTGGGAGAATAGGAATAGGATAGCTGGGTGATGGACACTGGGGAGGGTATTTGCTGTGGTGAGTGCTGTGAATTGTGTAAGCCTGATGATTCACAGACCTGTACTCCTGAAACAAATAAATATATTATATGTTAATTTTTAAAAAGTTACTGATGTAGATGTTGCATTCCCATGAAGACAGAGCTTCCAAAATACCTGTTGTTTCTTAAAATCAATACTCAATAGGACCAAAAAAAATAAAAAAAAGAAAAGCTTCCAGTGTTATTGTGTATTTTTTTTTCTATTATTAGGTCTTCAAGTATATTGTGGTTAATTGGTATCATCTTTAATCAAAATTTGCAATCCATGGAATCAAATGCTCTAACTTTGCTATTATGCGTGTACTTTTGTGTCATTGTAAGAATTACCGAAATGAAAAGCCTAAAATTTTGTACACTAGTGCCTTGCTCGTAATAAGTTCATCCCTAAGTCGTAGTAGTTATTTATCTAGTGCTTTAGAAATGAAACAAAGTGGTACATCATCATTTTCTTAAATTCAAGACTTGGAATGAAATTTACTCAAATTTATATTCATGAAAGCAGATGTTAAAATTTTCACTTGTGGAGAAATAATCAATGTGAACATTTACAGACCTGGAAATCAGCAAGTACCTCAGAGGATAAATTAGATCTTACAATGGATAGGCAAGTTGAGTAAGTCAACATGGAGAAAAAGGTCATCCAAATGTGGGAATTATTACCATTTTTATTCTTGGTGCTTTCAGATGTGAGTACAGTTTTAAAAAATGATAATATTTGCTTTTTTAGAAACATCATCTCCATAATGGCCTACTAAATTTATCATTGTTGCAAGAATTATCCTTAAAGTTTATGTGTTGAATGAAGCAGTGTGTAATTAGTTAATAATTCTACGTGTCAACTCCTGGTTAAGTTGGATAAGTTCACAAAAGCACTGTCACGAAAGTAAATATATAATGTGAAAATTATTTTTTGTACTTTTGATGATTTAAATACAGAACAAAATACTCCCCACATTGGAGGGGCAATATTTAGACTTACAATCCGTGGTTTTTCGTGACAGCTTTTATTGTCCCTATTGTTATTGTTACCATTGTCCTACTTCTGCAGTGAAGCGATGGCTCGGGCACCCCTCTACTTAGACATAGATTCAAGAAAAGGGAATGAGGGCAACAATGATATAATAAGCTGGCATTTTTGCCCAAGAACCTACATTTTTAGGACATTCACTGAAAACCTTGCTTTGAATCTTAGATGGGTTTTTTGAGGTTTGATTTTATATGATTTCATATCTATTTCAAATTCAGTTAAACACCTCTTTTAGGTTCTCACCTTCACTTTTCAGTTTCCTAGGTGGGTGTGGCCCAGTTGCTGTTAGGGCACATTGATGTAAGGACTTGTCCTAATCATACATTGAGCGGCACTAATAAGATATGGAAAACTTGTTCTTTCTCCCAAGCTGCTGCCTCTCACTCTGATAACCATTTGAATATGGTGGGCAGTGTCTCGTATACTCCTTGGAAAAGTTCTCTTTGCATTTCAAAATTGCTAGAATAAGGTGATTGGGTTGGTGGAGAAAATTGGGCCAACTCTGAGATTCTGCAGGTCAGGCTTGACTTCCGCTGCCCAGATAGGTGTTAAAATGATCTGATGATGAAGTAAGGAGACTGCAAGAAAATGAGGCCTACAGTTCTCTGAAAGCCACCAGCTGCTGTCTGGAGCCATGGCCCCAGGCTTTCCATCTGCATTCCTCAGCCACACCCTCCCTGGACATTTTCATCTACCTCTTCTTTCACACACAAAGGATGTGTCAGAGATACCTTCTAGTTTTTCTTCCCACACAAGAAAGGGAATCCTTCTCAGTTTCATTAAGACTGGTGCTAAGCAACAAAATCAGAAGGTGAAGCCTCCCGCCCTGACCCTTTGCCTATTCAATTTCATCTTTTTCCCTACCTTCCTAAAAAATAATCTTCTTTTAAAAATACTTAAAATAATTTTTACGTATACAAGTAATATCTATGTATACTTTTTTGAAAAAAATGTCACACATTATAATATATGTATATAATGTAAAATCCCTCTAGAATCTGTCATGGCCCCTATCCACTACTCTAGAGAGGTAATCAGATAACTGTGTGCACACTCGATCACTTGCGTTCTCTCTCTCTCTCTCTCTCTCTCTCTCTCTCTCTCTCTCTCTCTCTCTCTCGCGCGCGCGCGCGCACACACAAACACTTGAAATGCACACCTGTGTTTGGTTTTAGCATGAAGTTCATCACACTGTACAAATGCTGCATTCACTTCTTGCATCAGATATCTTTCGTGGCCCCGGGCAGGGAGCTATCTCATTCATTTGCTACAGAGCATTTATTTGCCTATTGGTGGACATCTCGCCTATTTTCCATGTTTCTACCCTTGGCAGCAGTGCACAGTGAATATGCTTGTGCTTGTGATTAGTGTTCATCTTATGTAGACAAGTGAGATCATAGTGTCTTTAATTAATATATATTACTTTATTGGCTTTAAAGTGACTGTGACAATTTTTTTTTCCAGGATATTTTGTTCTCATAACATCAGGTTATAGAACCTGAGGCTCTGGCACTGTCCATGTAATTTGTCCATAAAAGTCATTTGCTGTTAACTTTAAAAAAAAAAAAAAAAAGATTTTGTATTTTTTTTTTATAATAGTGGGGTGTTTTTTAAAAGTTTTTATTTATTTATTTGACAGAGAAATCACAAGTAGGCAGAGAGGCAGGTGGGGCAGGGGGCGGGGGGGGAGCAGACTCCCCGCTGAGCCGAGAGCCTGACGTCGGGCTCCATCCCAGAACCCTGAGATCATATCCTGAGCCGAAGGCAGAGGCTTAACCCACTGAGCCACCCAGGCGCCCCAAAGATTTTGTATTGTTTTAAAGAAGTTTTGTATTCCAGCAAGCCCATCCTGTAATTATTTTTTATTATTTTTATTTTTATTCTATTGTCATTTTCTTCATAATTTATTTGGCTCTGTTAAGTAGCACTTGTAGCATATCAGATCCCAGATCAGTACCCTTTTCCTTTCTTAAAAAATAACATGGGGGTCTCCCTTCTACTTAGAGTCACTGCAAAGCTCCTCCAATCTCTGGTCCCAAAGTAACTTCAACATTCTCTAGTGTTCAGTTTGCCAGCGAGGCATGATGGCCAAGGGGCTTAGTGCTGGTTCTGCCAGCCTTGTGATCTGGGGCAAGGAATGTCCTCCTAGGCCTACAGTCAGGATTGAATGAACTACCGTAGTTACTGTACGTAAAGCTATGGCAAGCATATGGTACACAGCAAGGACTTGGTAATTTTTGGCTTATTACTCCACGTAGCTTCTGCCTGTCACTCAGCAAACACTACTGTCTGCTCATATTATGTGCTGGGAGCATAAAGATAAATAAGACATGGTCTCAGTGCTTGAGGAGCTTTCACTCTAGCATGCATATGTTTGCTCAAAATTAAAGTGCTTATTCTCTTATCTTTCTATTTGTTTAAACTCTGTCCGTGGCCTGGTTTGCTTTCCTCCCATGTCAGCTGACTTGGGCATCGTGAAGGACAGCCTCTCCCCTCTTAACGCATTCTCTTTAATGGTGATTCAGCACCTGCTGCATTCCCAAAATGTTGTTAAAAACTGGAATGCAGAGATGTTGTGTAAGACCATCTGTAAGAAGCTAACAGCCTCTAGGGAGGAAGAAGAAAGTGGGTTCTGCAAGACTCTTTCCATTCTCTATGATGGCTTTCCACCTATGGACTTGCTTCGTTTTTAGTTTGCATTTCTTCTGCTAATAAAGATAAAATAGTCTCCATTCTCTCTTTCTCGGGACAGAGTGTGAAGCATTAGCAGCAAGAGGGCACTTACTTCTCTTTCTTTTTTTTTTTTTTTTAAAGATTTTATTTATTTATTTGACAGACAGAGATCACAAGTAGGCAGAGAGGCAGACAGAGAGAGAGAAGGAAGCAGGCTCCCTGCTGAGCAGAGAGCCCGATGCAGGGCTTGATCCCAGGACCCTGGGACCATGACCTGAGCTGAAGGCAGAGGCCTAACCCACTGAGCCACCCAGGCGCCCCTACTTCTCTTTCTTTATCAATGACATACATCACGTCTTTGGACTTTGGACTGCTCTTGTTAGGTAGGAGCTGTTTTCTGTCCTAGGACTGAATTAAAACCAGAGGGGCTTAGAAATCCCTGGCTGTCCATGCCCAGATGGAACGACTTTGGTAAAAGGACCTTTTGCTGCCACATAACTGCAAAGATTCTGCAGACCACTGAGACCACTGGGTTCATACCCATGCTTTCCAGGGAGTTGTCCCCTCAATGCCATGAACTTCTTTGGGAATGGCACACCTTAGGGAATTCTTGACCTAGAGTAGGAAAAGGTAGCAGTCTTTCATCTCCCGCACACAGATTCTTCTTTAAAAAGTAATAAATTCCCTTTCCTAACTCAGGGATATCTCCTTGCTTTGATTACCATTACAAGATTTGTTTGGTTTGTTCATAGTAAGTGTATTAAGTTTGATCTTACTTTAAAAGCCTGTCCTGGCATAGAATTTAAATTAATGTCTCACTGAATTGTGAATGGACACTGAGGCTCCTTTTATTTATTTATTTTCTAAGATTTTATTTATTTATTTGACAGGGAGAGAGAGATCACAAGTAGGCAGAGAGGCAGGCACAGAGAGAAGAAGGGAAGCAGGCTTCCTGCTGAGCAGAGAGCCTGATGCTTGGCTCTATTCCAGGACCCTGAGATCATGACCTGAGCTAAAGGCAGAGGCTTAACCCATTGAGCCACCTCGGCACCCCTTGAATCTCCTTTTAAAGGAGATGTAAACATTTGTTGCCACAACAGGATCTGAGCATAATACTGAGCTCAAGAAGGATGATTTTCTCAACAGAAATCATTTATTATTGCCAGAGGTAATGTGAAATTACCTATTTTTTCTTGAAACATGTTTTTTTGTAAATGTTTTCTAGAGATACATGACTTGAAATTAACAACACTCTCCTTTGTTAAGACTTTATTTCATTTCATGTATTGTGTTGACCCCTGAGAGAATATCCAGTCTAGAGAGGAGAAAAGGTACGCAGTGCTCAAAACCCTATGAACGCTTCCAGCAAATGAGGTGTTCTCCTGATTGCTCTAGAGGGGACTACATCCCTATTGCTACATTTTGTGTTTTTGGCATCTTTGGTTCATTTATAGAAGCTTGTCTGTTAAAATTCCATATACATTTCATTGGCTTTGAAAAATACTGAGATTGACATCAACCTACTGAAAGATACTTTGCATTGAAAGTAATACATTTCCTAACCAAAGAAGATACCATTGTTCTAGCATCAGTAGATGTCACTTTTTTTTTTCCCCCTTTTAACTTCCCAGTTGTAGTGAAGCTCTTTGGGTCAGCTATCTGGTAATTGTCATAAAAAGGGTTATATGTATATTTAACTGGACAGAAGTTAGTGGTTCAAACTGACCATAAAGTGGAAGGGAATAATGGTGCCCTCTTCCTGCACACATGAGGTCATACTGCTCATCTCAGCTTTGTGAACATAGTAAGAAACAAGTCATTTCTGACAGAGGTTGTCAAGTTGGAAGAGTAACATCTCCCAGAAGAGAACTCCTGTGTGAATTTTGAAAATTCTATTGATGGAGGCTTTTGCCCATTTAGCATTGTCAGTATATTACTCTTTATGTTTTACAATTTCTGGTGTACTTCTCACATAAACCTATATTGCCTCGGCTAGCTGCATTTTCATGATTTTCCTCAAGTTCCACAGATTCAAACTTCCTTTCCTTAACTCTTTTACCTTCTCTAAGCCCTGGGGATTCTTCTTGGCTCCCAGAAAAAGTTCTCCTTTCTCCCTTCCCTCACTCCCCATTTCTCTTTACATAGCCCTCTTTATCTAAGAGTGTGCTGGTTAATTGCACACTGTGACAGATTGTGTGTGAGGCACGCTGGGTAACAACTAACAACGGCCAGTACATGTCCAGGGCTCTTAGAACCTTAGAAACCTTCTGCCGTATGAAATAGAATAGAGCCAGTCTTTCTTCTTTTGACTGCTTGCTTTCCTGAATGCTCTTTTTTAGAAGATCCAATATCTCTTCTACACACTCAATCTGTATTAGGAGTGTTGGATTTCTTCCTAACTCCCCTCTCCATCTCTGAAATAGATCCAAGGCTTCACTGAGGACCAGAAGATAGAGTCAGGGTGGCGTGACAGATAGAAATTAGTGAACAGTTTAGGCTTATCCAAAAAAATAAATGCTTGATACATCTGGGACTTCTTCAAGCTGTCCTCTGCTTTATCCAGCAAAGGGCAAAATGAATCACTCCATAACAAGGGGTCCTAAGAGATAACAAACTCAATTAAAATTGATTTAACTTCTGGGGAGTTCTCCAGATTATACTCCACAAATACTAATATGATAATACCCACTTCAGCCATAAATCATCTCATTGGACCTCGTGTCTCTTTTCCTAGATTATAGATCATGGGCAATAATAGACTGCCTCTTGAACCAACAGGGTGTAAATTTCACTGCTTTGGATTTCCAGTGCAGAAGGTGAGTGGTGAAGAAGTAGGCTCCAGTGGTTCTGTCGGGGAAGGACAGTACACAGGACAGGTGGCCTCTTAACGCATTTTAACAACCTTTTCTCATTCAATGTCCTCTTTTCCCTCCGAAACTTACTGGAGAATCATTTGCATGTTATATTTCATCTTCATTTATTTCATCCTAACCTCTTCATCCTTCTGTTGAGTTCTATGTGCCCTGGAGAAAGCGTTTTCTACCATTTGACAGTTTAGGAAAAAAAAAAAAAAGAAAGAAAGAAAAAGAAAAGAAAAGAAAAGGTGAACAGTGGCACAGCTAGCATGAAAAATGGTAAAGATAGGAGTAGAAAATGGGAAAAATGTATGTCACTTTGTTAGTTCCGTACAGTATATTTAAGAAAAGTGGAGCAATAAATTTCTATTAACGTATATATTCTTTTAAATTTAGGAATAGACGGACAGTCTGTGGAAGTATCCAATATCGTGGACATCCGAAAAGAACATAACCGTGAGATTGCAATGAGAATTTCTTCTAGCATAAACAGTCAAAACAGATTTTATACTGACCTGAATGGATACCAGGTAATTTTCCTTTAAAATGTCTAAGTAATAGCGGTTTTAGTGTGCAAGTTTTATGTATGGAAATGGGTCAGTTAAATTCACATCCTTCGAAAAATTTGCTTAAGTTTACAAATTATTTCTAAAGGAAAACTGAATTTTAACAGGTACTTATAGGTTCTATATTCAACCAGATTTCCAAAGTTAGAACAAATATTTGAGAGATTGGTTTGTAGAACATCTGATTTACAGATGTATTTTTTTCAAAGGCATTTGCATGTTAAATGCCTTGATACCAAAATATATCTGAATTTGTCTCATAGAAAGGAAACATAATTAGGGACTGATGGAATATATATTTTCCCCTCATAAGGAAACGGTCTGTGCATATTTAATTATTACATATATACTTTTAAATGTGTAATGTAATAATAGGCTCTTAAATTTCAGGGAAACTCTTCCTCTCTTTTTATCAATAATGTAAGGGTGTTTACCTTTATGCACACACATATGTGTACATAGACTTAGACAAAGAAATACAAACATGTATCTATTTAGAAATGTGGGTAGGTATGTATTTAATCAAAATGTTCACAAAATAGTTTGAAATGGTAATGAGAAAATTGACTCAAAATTTTTCGAGATTGTCAGCACTCTAATTTAATAGGGCTCTTTTGATTGTTACCTAAATCTCTGTATTCAGAGTATATGTGTGTGACAACATAGCTTTGAAATAATACTATTAAAAACATTAGCATGTTTTTGAGACATTAGCATTTTAGAAAGTTCTGGCTATGAATAGAAATAATTTCACAACAAATGCTTTTACTTTGTCTGATTTTCAACTGGGTTGAGTGGAAGGGATTGTGGTAATTTTCTCTTGTGCAATTTCCTGCAAAGGTTAAATTTAAACCTTTTCCAAAGCATAAAAATTGCATTATACGCTTTGAATTTACATGTTAATTCTACCGCAGCTGTTTGGTTTTCAAATGAAGCCATGACTTTATGGTGATTCATTTTCCTCGTGTACAAAAGAAACTCTTTTTCTTAAAATCTTACAGAAGCAATTATTTGTATGTGTGGGTGTATACATGAATGAAAAAAAAAAACTTAGTAAAAGTGAATAAAAATGTGAATTTTCTTTTCAAGGATCAAGCATTTGAATAAGTAGGGAAATATTATTTCTAAATTTATAAATGTCTAAATTTATAATGTAAATATTTCTGCTTCTAAAATAGGCCATTTTTTTAAGCCTTGAAAGAGTAGTTCTTGGGCAAAACCAGAAATCTAGACCCACAGGTAGGGAGCATGGCTGGCAGCCCCTTAGTCATGACAGTGTGAATGTGTGAATGCCCTTTGCATTGAGTATACAAGTTAATTTGAATGGAAGGATTAGGACTGGAAAGAAGAAATGGAGAATTCTTTGAAACTATCTCTCTTTTTTTTTTTTTTTAAACATTTTACAGTTGTTTCTTCAGTTTCATAATTTCCTGGGCCTGTGATACAAATTACCACAAACTGGGTGGCTTAGAACAGCAGAATTTATTCTTGTCACAGTTCTGGACAGCCAAAGTCCAAAATCAAGATGTCTTCAGGGTCACACTCCCTCCAGAGTGTGTAGGGAAATACTCTTCCTTGCCTGTTCTAGCTTCTGGAGACATCAGGCCATTCTGGGCCCTGTTGGCTTGTAGAGCCATCACTCTACTGTCTGCCTCTGCTGTCACAGAGTCCCTGTTGTATTCTCCGTGTGTCTCCATTGTGTGCAGACTTCCCTCTTAGAAGGACTCCAGTCCTTGGATTAGAGCCCACCCTAATCCAGTATACCTTATGTCTGTAGAGATCCTATTTCAAAATAAAATCACATTCACAGATTGTGGGTGACCATGAATTTGGGGGGCTCTATTCGGTACAACCAGTAACTTGAAGGACACACTGTGGAGTTGTTGTAAAGATTAAAAGATGGTATTTGTGAATACCTAGTACTTTGCCTCGTTATAATGAGCACTCAATACGTGTTAACTATTACATTAACTTTATATTTCTTTCCTTCTCGAATGTCCTGTCATGTCATGTCAAGCTTGCATGAGCTGAATAGGAGAGGTATCATTTTTATGTGGTGTGAATAAGACACCTGATAACAAAGTCTCTGTTTGATGTTTACTGCTGTGGTTTGAGGGAGTTTCCTTGACCCCAGCCAGCTTAGTGCATTTTCAGTCAGAAAATAAAATTATGTATTTCATGCATTCACATACGAGACCAAGAAAAATTAAAATATGGAACTATCTACATTGAAACTAAACAGGAAAAGTAAGCACTGAAGAGTCTTTAAATATAAATGTGAATTTGATTACTTTAGTGTAACATGTTGGAGAATTCGATGAGGGAATCTGTGGTATTTATTAAAACTGATTCAAGAATTATAAAAGATATTTTTTGAAAGGGGATAGAGAGCTATTATGCTTAACATTCATTACAAAAGCAGTATGTTAGATTTAGATGAGAAATGAATACTTAATACCTTTATAATTTGTTTTATGCAAATATTAGAAAGCTAGAAGACTTTTGTTAAGGATTTTTATTCTGAATTTAAATAGGAATGCCTATTTTAAAAACCTGGATAAGTTCTACCTTTTTTCACTTTAAATTTCTCTAAGATCCTCATTATTTTTTTTATATTGTTTTGAGGAATGTTTTAATTCTTAAATTAGCTCTTCCTTTGAACAAGAAAGGAAGCTATACTCTTTTCTCTTTGGAAGAAAAGTCATCTGTCTGTAGTCAGTACTAATTTTTTAAAGTACATCTGTAAATATCACTTGATTTCTTTTTTTTAAAGTGAACTGTTTGGTCTTTTAGATTCAGCCTAGAATGACAATGAGCAAATTACCTCTTCAAGCAAACGTCTATCCGATGACTACAATGGCCTATATCCAGGATGCCAAACATCGTTTGACATTACTCTCTGCTCAGTCTTTAGGGGTGTCAAGTTTGAAAAGTGGTACGTATTGTTTGGAATCTTTTGGGCTCTTACAAGTTTCATTTTCAAGTGTATAATTTTTCTCTTGGTCATGTGTAATAATTATCATCTTCAGCCAGCCTCCTTCTTTTGAGAACCAGACTATTTATTAGTTAATTTTGGTTTTGTGAGAATAACATAAAATAATGTATTTGCTCAATCTTCTGAGGAAGAATGAGGGACCTAAAACCCCACAAAACCATTGCTTCTTAAAGATAATTTATCTCCCCTGATAGCTCATTGTTTGCACAGTCTTCTGCCATTGTTATAATGGAATAGCTGTGGAAATTCTCCAGAAGTAAAAGAAGAGAAGTGGCTGGGAGAAAAGTTAGAGAATTTCAAGAGTTGCGTAAGTTCCCACAAACTTAGGTCCTTCTGAATCGCAGCCTTCTAGGGCACTACCACCTGAAAGGTGAGAGCTGAAATCATATAGCTAGGGGAATAAAGACGTGACAGACACAATTTCAAGGATTCTGAAAGAGAGAACAAGATGGAAAGATAAGATAAATCATAAACACAGATTAATTTTTATAAAATCTTCTATAGGGAGGCTTATGTCCTTCATAATACATGTTTTTCATTGTCATTTATATGTAGTCAGTTGTTCTTCTTTCTAACATCTTAAGAGTTGCTAAGACAAAATGTCTTAAGGAGCCAGACAGATAATAAAGGGGTGCGGGTGCCTGGCTTACCCTTTGCCACAAACCCATTTTTTTTATTAGGCATATGCATACATTCTGTATGCCCCCCCCGCCCCGCCCACGAAAAAGCATACTATTCCTCTTTCTTCATGGCTTTCGTTACACAAAATCATGAGATGATACTGTAAAGCCATGAATGCCATCACAAAGATAATAATGGCCTCACATCAGGGATGCAGAGGGAGTGGTGGGGCTTTAGCAGGCTGGGGCCCACCACTCCCAGTGTACGACGATGGGGCAGCTGCAGCTCAGTGCCGGACTCTTATTGCCCTGGGGTAAGGGGCCCCGGGTTGCCAAATTTTGCTGTTGCTGAAGAGTCCAGAAGTCTTGAACTGCTTATGTTTTAATTTTTAAAAAATTAAGTACATTTATAGATTGGACAACTTTACATAAAATTCCTAAATGTGGTTTAGGGGCAGAGGAGCTTTATTTCTCAGCTCGCCTTTATCAAGGGAAGTGATATGTAACGTCTAGTCCATGACTGCTCCACTCCTCATGTCTAGTTCCCTACTTAAGGACCCAGCTTTGAGAATTTAAGGCAAGGTTTAAAAATGGGCTCAAGAGTCATACCTGGCCTAGGTGCCCCTGCTAGAGACACTCAAATACCCTAGCATTTGAGTACCTACAAACATAAGAACAATTTTGAGGACAACCCAGATTTTACTGAGTGTCGCATATTAAGAGGGCTAACATTTGGAGACAGGGAGAAGAGAGAAATTGCCAAGAGACCGATGTACTAATTTGGGTCTGAAATGATCAATGCCTGAGGAGCAAATTCTAGACAGTTAAATGACTATGGTTCTGGGTGGTTTTTGGATAGGGCTTTTTTTTTTTTTTTTTAGTTTTTGGGTTTTGTTTTGTTTTGTTTTGTTTTTGAAATTTGTAGTCTCGTAGTCTAACTATTGTTTACAACTTAAACTAGAGGAACTGTGGAATTATTGCATAGAAATGAAAGAAGCAAATATGACCACTTTTTGAGCTGGAGGAGAGAGGATAGTTGATGATACTAATGTAATACCAGGGAGGGAACTGGGGTACATGGTGGATGTCTTCAAATCCTAGGGTTTCTTCAGAGAATCCCCAGATACTTTCAAATCCTACTTAGATTCTACCCAATCTGTATTTGTCTTGTTTTTCCATGTGTGATGTATGTTTCCTAATGAACCTCATGAACATTTTTAAATTCCAGATGCTGCCACTAAAAACTTTAGAGGACATAATTTTCTCTTCAGATTAATTCTTTTTAGCTCTCACTTAAATTTTGATCTGTCTTGTTTTTAAATTTCATTACCAGATTTTACCAGACATTAATGAAGAAACACAGTCCTATTTTTTACATTTATATTAGCTGCTTTGAGAAAGCCCTTGGTACTGTTTGCTGTACAGATCTGTCTCCGTGGCTTAAATCAGAACCATGCCTACACTTAAGAGATCCTTACTAAATGTTGGTATCAAATAACCCTGGCCAGTTTGTTTGTTTGTCTGTTTGTTTGTTAGGTCAGATTGAAGTTATCATGGATCGAAGACTGATGCAAGATGATAATCGCGGCCTTGAGCAAGGTGTCCATGATAACAAGGTTACAGCTAATTTATTTCGAATACTACTGGAAAAAAGAAGTGTTGTGAATATGGTAGGAAAAAAAATAACTCGTATGTTCTGATGTTGATTGTTCTTTGCTACCCAAAATTTGACATTATGACTTTCCACTTTTTTTTTATGACTTAACAATTCCCGGTATTGAGATATCTTTATACTAGATGTAGCCTATAGTCACAAGAAAGAGGACTTCAGTTACACAGAAGTCAGATTTGCATTTAGGTCATCTTCTTTTTTTATTTTTGCTTATTATGCAGATGGAAAATAATGTTAAGGAATCAGTTTGGATGAAATTTTCTGAAATTATTTCGAAAGAAAATAAGAGTTGAATTTAAGAATAGAACCTTGGCCCATTCTTAGGAGATCAAGTTTGATTAGTAAACTTTATTGGAAACCTTTGTGTGCTTATTGTAGTCCTAGACTCCTCACCTGAAAATGGATTTACTTGTCTGTCTTCTTGCTCAGTTTTCATTTCTCAGAACAAACGCCAGCATTCCATTAAACAATCCAGCTAAAGCTCCATTAGACGTCAAGCAACATGACAATACACCCCTTCAAGGCCACACCAAAGTCATCTTCACCATCCCCCCATCCTTTACTGATTTCCCACCACAGATGACTCTCTTACACAGCCCTTTTTTTCCCTCATTCTGCTCTCTTCCTTTCTTCACTGACCCATTTCAGATCTTTTCAGCTCTTCTCAGCTGGCAGCCTCCCCACTGACTTCACATTTGACAGGGCTCTCTGTTCTAGGTATCAGCCATCTCCTCCCACACTTTCCTTCTTCCCTCATGTTGCAGTGGAGACGCCACCCTCCTCCTCCCCTCCCCCTGCCCGGCAGAGCCAGCGTTCCCCTAGGAAACCCTTTCTTCAGGCTTTCAGACACTCTTCCTTATCTCCTATTAGAAATAAAAACCAAAACAGCCTCCATGCAGACTCCTCCCCTTTTCTCCTGCACTACCATCCTGGCTCCCACACCCGCTTGAGCCAGTTTGTGAGAGGTTTATGTCATTGCTTCCGTGTCACACTCCCTTCATTTTAGTGGTGCTTTAGCCTCCCCCACACACCTTTGCCAGTGTCACCGGATCCAGTAGATGTTTCACACCCTTTCCAGGATCACAAGATCTATCGTCTTAGTTCACCTTGCAGCAACATTTGACACTGACCATGTCACTTCTTAGAAGACATTCTGAGCCAGCGCTTCCATGGTACCATGCTCATTTGGTTTCCCTCCTGCCTCCCAAGTGGTTCTTTCTCTATCTCTCCAGTGGTTATTGATTCAGCCACTAAATGTCAGAGCTCCCAAGGGTTGGCCTCATGTCTTCTCCTTTTCTCATGATACTTTGTCCCTCTGCAATATCTCCTACTCCCGTGGCTATGTGACCACCTCTACACGGATGAAACCGGCACAAACATTTCACCTCTAACCTGCAGACCCTACCACATAGCTGTGTCCTACTGTTCAGACCCAACATATATCCATGATTACTCCCATGGTCTCTCTCCCCATCCAAACCTGCTCTTTTCTAGTGTTCCCTCTCTCCGGGACTGGCACCACCTTTCATCCAGTGCCACACACATAGGAGGGACCTCTCATTGGTACTCTCTTTGGCCTGCCCCTTTCTTAAAACAATAATCACCAGTGCTTGGCTCTCTTATTGCCTAAATATTTCAAATCTATAAGCCCGCTTATTAACACCACCCTAACCTAAACATCATGTTTTTCCTGAATCATTCTGCTCTTCTTTTCCTGACATATTTGTTCTCAATCAAGTAGGCAAAGTGATTTGTTTTTTCAAAACTCAATCTGATCTCACTGCCCCCTTCGAAACCCCTCAGATATCTTCTCATTGCTCTCCTGATAAAAGCCAAAAACCCTTCCCACAGCCTGAAGAGCCCCCTTCGTGATCTGGGCCCTGCCTGTCCCCCAGCCTCATCTAGCATGACTCACACTATTTCTGCTCTGGGCCCACTGATTTTCTTTCAGTCCCAAGTACTCCCCATGCATCCTGCGCCCATGGCACCTTTCCGTGGATATTATTAATACATACATACATACATGGGCATTTCCCCAGGGAACTATTCAAAGGAGTTAGGTCAAAGCTGCCTTGGTCGACTGCTTTTACTTGAGCAGGCCAGAGCACCGTCTTCAGTGCCTCCTCAGAATTGCGCATCTGTCCTCTGTGCATAGATGTGATTATTTTTGATCATTGTCTCTCTCTCTCCTCTTTTGGACCATAACTTCACGAGTGTGGGGGCCATGTTCCTCTGCTTCTAGAATTGTTGCTAACAGAGGAAGCACCCCATCCTTATTGCAGGAATGAATGCACAAAGGAATCCACGAGGGAACCGTAACAGCGCCTGATGCCACCACACTTACCCCAGGCCCCTCTTGCTGCCTCGTCACATGAGGCGTGTTCTCTTCCCCCTGCTCGATTCCAGGGACTCGTCTGCTTCATTTTCATGTGCCCCACACGGCTCCTTGCCTGTGGTAGCTATTCTATAAATAAAACACTAGTTGATTGAATGAAATGGCAACAGCTCATTAAAGCCAAGAATTCTTCCAGAATCTAGCATCTTTTAGGAAAAAAAGATTTTAATATCCATTTTTAGATGTCAAGATTTAAACCAGTTCTTGGGACTCGTGGTTTAAATCAATTACTGACAAGATAGCTTAATTTTAGGACTGAAACTGCACAGGAAAATCATTGTCTGAGTGCTGGCAGCTACTATCTTTTTCTCCTCCCGAAAATGTTTCCAGCTTTTATGATTTTTTTTCTCTATATATAGACACTAATTTGCAAAGCTTCTGTTAACTGTGGCAATAAGCATTTTCATGTCAGATCTATAAAGCTTTCACTTAGAAGTAAAATAATTTGTTTATTCCCATTCAAAAACTCCTTGGATAGTAATTGATTGAAATTTGATCCAATGTTTTTATAATCCTGTGTTGGTTAAATTTTTCTTTTGCTCAACTCTAGATTCTTGGACTTAGATCAGTAGTTTCTTTTAAATAAAAAATGAACTAGAGAAGAGAAAATACATTTTAATTTCTAGTGACATTGATTAAAAAGACAATTGATTAAGGAATGTTCCATCTCATATAGCTTAAACTTTCCGGAAAGTACTTTTTTTTTTTTTTTCCAGAAAGTACTTTTATTTTCAACTCAGACTCTCATGTTTAAACCATTGACAGTAGGAAGCAGGGTGATGAGGAGACCCTCTCTATACAAGAAGACATTTTAGCAGGAGGTCTTCAGCCTGCCGGAGCCTCTGGGAGTAATCCGGGTGACTAAGTAGAACTGAGTCCTGTTCTTGAGTGTTCCACAGAGAGAGAGTGAGAACAGGGACTGGAGTGATACTTTTGAGATGTGAAGATGTCCAGTCGGTTGCCGTAGCTCTATGAGGTGAACTGTCATCCATGGTAATGACACTTGGGGGTCAACGGAAGTGGAAAATGAGAATCGTCTGTTTGGCATTGACCCTTTAGGTTTTGTTTCCTTGATGCTTACTCCCTTTCCCTTCCCGCCGACTGCTGTATACAGTCGAGGGCGTTGAACCAGGAATTAGAAGTGCTACAAGTGTTCAGGTATTACAGTTGTGTCTTTTGACCTGTGATACCAGTTATTTACGTGTAAGGAAAAAGAGCTAGGAGAGATCAGAGGAAAAGTTCACATGCTTACAGGGCTCAGAGAAGTGATGGCATGAGGGAGGTTGGTCAGGTTTCAGGGCAAACACTTAAGTGAGGTGACCCCAAGTCTGTGATGGGTATGAGGATACATCCCACTGAGAGCTACAACTCAGCTGCATTTGAGGGAATGTCAGGGCCCTGTGTAACTTGGATTTGCGGTGTTTTGGGTGAAAAAAATAAAGTTACCTGTTGTGGGGAGTTGTTTTTTTTTATTGTTGTTGAGAATTTCAACATGAAATCTCCTGGATGGTTTTTTTTCTTTTTTTGAGAGTTGGCCGAAAAGCAGACATTAGTATCATGCAGACCTACCAAAACCTATCTATAGGCAAATTTAGCCCACAGATCACCAGGCTTTACCTCTGCATTAAATGAGGTTTATTTCTAAATCTTATGATTCATTTTATTTTCATTCATTATTTCTTCTGTCTCTGTCTTTTCCTGCATCCTTTCCCCTACTGTATTTTTCTCTCATTTATTTATATTACATTTGCTTGTTGATAGATTAAGTTCAAAAAACATTTATCAAGTTCCCACCATGTATCAGGTCATACCGAATAAGCAAAAGTGATTCAAGATATCATCTCTTATTATCTTAGATAATTTATTTAGCAAGTTTTGATGTAGATGAATGGAAACCTTTGATATTTAGGGATCACATAACTTAAGTGGGCTTAATGAAGGACACCATGGAGCCTAGCAAGAGATTCTGACTTCTGAAATAAGGGCTAGAACCCAAAGGAGGTCACAACTTGGTATGGTTTGGAATCAGAATGTGCTGGAAACTCTTTATAATTTCATACAGGCTGAAAGGAAAAAGCTAGACCTGAACAGCTTGAAGCCTTCCAACACACAAGAAACCAAATAATGTTTAGAATAGTATATTAGTTACTGCAAGGCTGGGGAATTCATTTACAGCTTAAACAAACACATAAAATTTCCCATAACAAACATGTATTATCAGCTTTGGGTTTATCATAAAAGTTTCAGTTAAAAGATTACCTTTCCAGGAGATTAGTCAAAAAATGATAGTTCATCAGCTATAAATATCTTGCCAAGCCCCTCATTGCTATAAAAATGTTAAGAAAGTACATGAATCCTGGAACTTCTGTGTGATTTTGTCCCACCCCACCTGGCCAGCTTCCAGCGATGTTGTATGTTCTTGGTGCTTTTATAACTCTGAACTACAACTCTTTCATAGACTTCTCTTCCTTATCCTGCTTAGGACAATAAATGGCACAGTTTTCGAATTCTCAAAGCACTTACATTCATGGCATTGTTTCCTTTGACGAGGCTTATAATTAACATGTTTCTGAGTCTGAATCACTTCCTTAATCCAAAACTTTTTGAAGGGTGAGACTTAGACATTCAGTTCCAAAAAGAACGGTTTCTTGTGCAAGGTTGTCTGGGGCGACGGTTTCCGGCATATGTCCACAGAGCTGTGTCAGATCGACTGAGATTTTGAGATTTGTTTTGGGGGCTAAACTTTGGCTTGCTAGGGCTCATCCCAGGACGTTCTGATTAAGTATATTTGGGTTAGGGTTCAGGGATCCATGTTTAAATCTTCCCAAGCCATTCTTATGTGTGGTCAGTTTGGGGGCACTGAGAGCCAGGGAAACTGGTGCGGGTCAGGAGGAATGGTACATACGCCCACTACTGCTTGAAAGGTATACAAAATCCATCAAGAAGTAGCCCACCTATTCACTGAAGTGTCCAGGGATTCCTCCAAGGGCAGAGAACAAAGCCAGAGAGCTTTTTCTGAATCTTACTTGACCTAGAATGGACTTAATGCCTTCTGATTCTGATACAGCAGGTGTCTTCTTTTCTGTTGGAATCTTTTATCTTTTATTACTGAAAACTGATTTTGTCAGCAATCCTGACCTAGATTATGAAGCTCTTTGATCTTGGAATACATTTAAAGTTTCCGGTTGAAACTGTTCCCTCAATATTCAACAACATGCATTAAATTTCAGTATTGTTGGTGAATATAATTATCTATGCTTTATTTAATCTTTCTTGTAAGGAAAGAGTGTGGGATGGGTACATATTTGGTTTTTTTTTTCCAACTCTTTCAGACCTGATATATTTTGTCAGTATCTTAATATTACAGTGTCCCTCTATTGCCTTTAATTTTTTTTCTCTCTCTCCGTAGTCTGAATTGTAATGACATCTACAGTTCACTGCTGGCAAGATGCCTGTCACTCTTTGCTCAACACCCTCTGTTCAGTGCTAATCTGACATTCTGATTCTTAAGCCCCATATCTCCTATAAATCCTATCCTTTCACCCAGATAAGTAGCCAAGCCTTTTATTTGAGCTCCATATTACAAAAAGGATGCAAAATCAGAGGATATCAGTGAAATGGACAGTTTAAAAATAAGATACAAAATTAAATTTGTTCCACGTGTCACTGTTGATCAAAAAACCTTTCTACATAAATTATTTTTTTCTCAGTGTTTTTCTATGTGTGTTCTCTTATACCTTAGGCGTTATTGGTTAAGTTTCTACTTAGTCATTGATTTAATTAATTGAGTGTGTCATCTACCATATGCCTATCCCCAGCCCTGGCAGGCTTATTTAATATCTGAACATGCTGAACCACTTGTTTGAAAGTACATACCATAGCAATGACTAAAGTACTTTTTAAATTCTAGTGAATAATTATGTACGAGGTAAATATGTACTAACTATTGCACATAATTTAAACAGTTCCTGTTCAGTGGCTGTGATTTACCAAATTTAACAGATGATCTTGGAATACTCATTGTGCTACTTAAAAACCTTATTTATTTTGAGAGTTTCACACCCCCCCCAAAAAAAAAATCCTATAATTGGGTAACATGTATAGAGCATAGCTTTGGATCGCCACAAGAATTATGGTCTAGTTGAGTATAAATGAAACCACGAGAATATGCTGGGTAAAACCCAAGGGAGAAGAGATCATATTTGATGGTGTGCAAGATGTGTGAATATCCCAACCTGTCTATTTAAGAATTGTGTGGTAGGTTGAGAAAGAGTTTCCATAAAACATTATACCTTATCCTAAAATTTTTTTTTTTTTGAAAACATTGTCAGGATTTTTAGTACTAAAACAGTGGAAAAAAGATCTTTCTAAACATGAGCTAAGTGGACACTGTTCATTTTCTTATATTGCTTACAGATGAACTTGGTAATCTCTGTGTTGGCTAAGACTGTTAGTTCCAAAATATCATGAAATTAAACATAAACTGCTTATATTTCTTTTCTACTTAAACCCTGTTGGGTAATTCCATTAATATTGTGAAAACTGCAACTTTGTCACACTTAAGCATTTCTGTTTTTTCTTGATAGGAAGAAGAAAAGAAGTCGGTCAGTTATCCTTCTCTCGTTAGCCACATAACTTCCTTTTTCCTGAATCATCCTGTCTTCACAATGACAGAAAAGATCCCCGTGCCCACCCTTCAGCTGCTAGGTGAATTCTCTCCGTTACTGTCGTCTTTGCCTTGTGACATTCATCTAGTTAATCTGAGGACAATACAGTCAAAGGTATATCCCAAAATGTATCTATAAAGAATTACTTATTACAATATATTTGATATAAGGGGATGAGAAGCAGAAAGAAATCCAGCTGACCCTTGAACCGGAGGAGCTGGAATGCACTGGCCAGCTAACCCAGGTTGTTTTCGGTAAACACAGTACAGGACTGAAAATGTATTTTCTCTTCCTTATGATTTTCTGAATAGTTTCTTTTCTCTAGCTTACTTCATTAAAAGAATACAGGGTAACATACATATAACATATAAAATATGTGCTGATCATCTATCGATGTTATCAGTAAGGCTTCCAATCAAGGGGAGGCTATTAGTAGTTATGTTTTGGGAGAGTCAGAGTCCTGTGGATTTTTGACTTGCGGGGAGGGGGGTCATCACCCCTAACCCCCTGCACTGTTCAAGGGTTAACCATACTGTGAGTTTTACTATGCTTCAAGGAGCCTTTAAGAGGACTTGACCTTTAGGCAAAATCATTCTACCTTTCATTTGGTTAGGGAATATTATCTTTTTATAGATAAGAAAGCAAACTCTGCCCCCAGGGTCACATAATAGTAGGTGAGAGAACAGGCCTTAAGATCAGCTCTTCTGACATTTTCCATTCATTTCTCCTTGTTAGCCAGTATTTCTTGAGGAGTTAGAGAATTAAGAAGCATAGCATTTAATTATTTCTCTATCAGAGGACTTGTACACTGATATCTTTCTCCTGAAAGTGACTGCAACTCAGACCTTTGCATTGAGAAACAAACTCTTTAAAGACATCTAGAGATGGGCTAGAGGAAGAGAGGGAAAGGCTTTATTAGATTCGGAATTTCTCTTCGGTTAAGACTGCTTTTGTTTACATGTATGCCAACTTTTAAAAGTCAGAGATTGCATTTGAAAAGAATAAAAATTAGACATTTGACATCATTTTTGTCCTTCGTGGAGCTGTTTTGATACCGTGAATTGACACATGCGTGGCTGGAAATAGTAAGTGCTTAGGGATTCTGTAGGGAATGTGATAAATGGCCCAAGTATGAAAAAAAAGAGAATGTTCATGTTTGAAGACCACGTAAGAAGAGAAAAAGGTTTCATTTAAGCACAAAGAACTAAAGCGAACCAAAGTAAGGATAAATGCCTGCAAATCTGGACATACAGGGCTTTTAAAACTGTAGTGACCAAGAGAAAGAACTTAGCCCTAACTCTGTAGGAATATCCATACGGCCCGTGATAATGAATACAGGTGAACGCAGGAGGCCTGCATCTATCTGCATGTGTCAGAAGTCTTGTTCGATCATGTGAACAAACCTGCAGGATTTATTTCGTGCCTACTACATTACAGTTACAGCTAAAGGCACTAGGGATACCGTCATGGGCAAACCCATGACAAACAATAACCCCTGCCTTTCTGAAGCATGGATCCTGATGGGGGGAGAAAAATAAGAAAAAAGAAGAGAGACGTACAATGTATTAGATGGTGATAAGCGTCAGGGAGGGAAAGCCGGAGGGAAGGATGGCTCTGGAAGTTGACGCAAGTTTGCATGTGGTTGGAGGAGGAACTTGCCTTAAGAGTGTTAATGGAGTAAAAATCCGAGGGAGGTTAGAGAGTAAGAGACCCATGCAGATTTCTGGAGGTAGAGTGGTCCGGGAAGAGTTACAAGCAAGCAGAATGGCCTAAATGTGGGTGCTGTGGTGAGAACAGAAGCTCCGTGGGAGCTGGCCTTTTCTTTGATTCCTTGCATCGTTCTGTTGCCTAGAAGAGCGCTTGCACATAGAAGGGATTCAGCCACAATTGCTGATTGAGCAAATCTCATGAGTGCTCTTTCTAGGATTCTGCTAGTCTTTTGTGGGTCGACTTTTTGACTCATGGAAAGAACACAGCAGCGATGGATAGCCTCCCTGAGTTTTCCTCTTATTAATTCATGAGCCAGAGGGAACGAGGGGGTAGAGTGGCGGTTACCAAAGACTCCGAGCCTCAGTCTGCTGCCTCTGGGCATGGATGGTAGAGGATGTTAGCAGCCTATGGATCTGAGGGCTTCTGGGGCACACGGCGGCCGCTGTTCCTTCACCTCGTTTCTAGATGTCTCTCCCATGATTATTTTCCAGAAGCCGATCTAGTTGTCTACAGTCAACGAATGTAGGGTCTCACCCACCATAACCCACGGCTGGCACCTGTTTTCCATATCACCTCTTTTTTATGGATACCTGCTTCTTTCATTCTCCCTGCATGTTGCCTAGCTTTCTGTCACCCAAGTCTCATCTCTTCCCAGATTAAAAATCCCGTTGCTACTCAACTGATTGATGCTCTCAAGAATTTGGGCTCTGTGTGGTCTGGCCTTCACTCACTGTATTCGCTTGGCGTCCCCTTGCTCCTCACGCCCTTCGGGTAGTGGCCCACGCCCACTCCCTGATGGCTGGCCGGGGGCTGACTCAGCTACCTGTTATAAAATGGGGCTGCTCTCAGAGCCACCGCCTCAGGTCTGTGGGGAGAAACACAGAAGCTATTGCTGTGAAGGCCCTTTGGAAACAGAAATGCTTTGTAAACATACATTTGTGTCCTGGTGGGGCTTATGGTACTGGTCAGCCCAGGGGCAAACCAGGGGTTTAGCAGAGGAAATAGAGAGGAATTTAACAATTGGGCCAGGAAGAATCAAGACTGAAATGTTAATGTTTAACCATAACTAGCATGTTGGCTCATGGTCCAAACTCAGTATTTGGGGCTGTTTCGCATTATCCTATCAATCAGTGCTGGTTCCTATGTTCGTCTTTGACTCTTAGCACATATTTCTAACAGCTATTTAAAAAGCTCACCAGTAATCCAAGGGGATTGATTTGGCCATTCAAAATTGCTTCTTTAAAGAATTGCTTTCTGTCCCTTAACCTCTGGTAATAGGAAAATAATCATTTAAAGAAGCTGATGTAGGTATTGAATCAAAGAAAGCTTGGTGCTTAAAAAGATGTCAAGTGTAATTTCATGGTTACACTAAAAGAAGACAAAAATGACTTGGAAGAAATCCAGAAGCCAGACCTCAACATTTTGGATTGTGTTCCTATTTTTATATGCTGGCAGCTCCAAACATACAACCGTGAATTGTTCCTTTGGACATTGAAAACATTTTTCCCATTGAAATAATGTGAACATGGCTCTCGGCTTCTAAGCAAGACCAGAGCTCTGCATTGGTCTGTGTGTAAGTAAGCATTTTCATAACTACCACCTCCCAGTGTTTCCACAAAAACATGTTTGAGAATCCATCCCCTGGACATGAGGGAGTCACATCTCTCTTCCTGCCTCACTGATGGAGGAGGCCTCTGCTTGCCCAGCTCCTGGGCCACATTGTCAGAAGCTTCCTCACGTCCTAAACCTCATGTGGGCAGCCTGACAGGGAGAAAGTGGTTATGGGCTCGAGCAACAGTAAGAGGAGCGAGGGGCTGGAGGTGTGCTGACTCATCACGGTGCTTCAGCATTTCCAACTCCCCATCCTCAGAGTCAATGTGTCCGGGTCACACTGGGGAGATTTTGAAACCGAGACTTCTACAGGGTTCCCCGTCTCTGCAGTTCTGATTCCAGAGGTGTGGGGTGGGGCAACTTAGGAATTAGTAATTTTTTAAAATTCTCATGATTCTAAAAATTACTGTTACCTCCATTTACTTAACTGGGAAAGTAAGAGCTGGAAATTAAATGCCTGAGATAAAATTACGCAGCAATGAATGGCAGAATTAGGGCCCAGATGCAGGTTTTCTGAATCTGAGTGCTGGACGGAGCCTCAGAGGGTGGTGGTGGACTTCTTAAGAGTTACTAAATCTGCTCCTCCCAAATCCAGTTTTTCAGGAATTATTCTGTATTGGTAGATGAGTTTATGTTTTTATATAAGCATATCTTGCTCTTATTCTGTATGTTTTTGGAGAAAAACTGATTGCGTGTCATATAGTTGCAGTCAGATGAAATTGGAAGCAAACATCTCTTAAACCGTGTCTCACAGCATTACCGAGTGCCTCCGTGCAGTCCCGTCTAGCAGTGTAACTGTCAGCCTTCTCCTTCTGTAGGCTCGCCCCCCACTTCGCTTTACCACCTCCTTTTCTTATACTGTCAAAAGCTTGACATATTAAAAAGAGGATTTTATAAAGGTTTGAAAACTGGGAACAGGAGCACCGCTGAAGTGGTCGGGAACAGGAATCCCATGCCATCATCAGGAAGGGTATTAATTAAGGGAGAAGGGAGTCTTGGTAGAGAGGATGCTGGGAGAATCTCACAGGGGCACAGATCATCGATCAGGGTTCTGTAGGCTGGAATGATAGGTTCAGCCTGGAATGCAGACATTCCAGGGACCAGAAGGAATTTGATTAAGCCATTTAATTAGGCTTCATGGAGCCATGCTGCCTTGATGTTTTGCACAATGATATGTTGTTCGACCTTTTTCCTCTCCCCCAGATTATTTCCACCACTTTTATGTTCAGATGTATTTTTATTTAATTCACGTATAGATCTGTATCTTTGTATCCACCTCTATCTCTGTGTATTATATTTAGCTCTATTCTCTGTGACATTTTATTCTGATTCTGCTTAACAATTTCTTGCAGATAGTTAACTAATCATTTCAACATCAGCATCACTTACTGAACAAGATTTTCTCTCTCCACTTGTTTATACCACCCCCTTTTCTTATAAGAGGCAGTTTAAGGTATTTCTTCATTTTGCCTTTCTTACAAGAATTGATTGGTGCTTTATTAATCTCCCTGGCATCTGGAAAGGTGAAAATTGTGGAGAAAATTTCCTTTGTTGTATGTATCTAAGAACAGATACGTACCTGTTCTTTCATTCACCTTACCTGTTCTTTCTGTCATCTTATCTTGTTGATCAAAACAGGATAACTGTTATTGGACATTTTAATGAATACCCTGGAAAATGAATTTCAACTGGTTACTTATTTCCTGTCTCAGGACTTAAAACACTGTGCAATTTTCTCACCTTTCCAGTTGCCAGAATAACATGGAAAGATGGATGTTGGTAAGCATTTTCAAGGAATCTGGGCAGGTTGGAGAAATTTTTCCACCAGGTGTTTAGCTCTGCCGTTATCTATTAGACCTTAGACATTCTTTGAGGAGGGTGGGGACACATTTCTCTTGGAGAATGTAGTCAAAGTTATGGCTTCTCTCTTCCACAGAAAAAAAGTGTGCACCCATAACATTTACTAGTTTCCAGAAGTGTACTTCTCTGTGAAGCTCGCATTATTCATGAGCAAATCAGGTTTCTTTTGGTGTGAGACCAGACCGGCACAGCTTTCTATTCTGAGTTCTCACCCACTTTGGTAAAGGAACACTGGCGTGCTCCTTTGCTTATGAGACCCTGCCATGTGTGTGGATAATTTTCAGCATGGCCTTAAATCCTGCTTAAAATGGGGTGTATGGATGGGTAGGCAGGCTGGCTGGATGGAAATGACCGCGTCCACGCCTTCCTTTCTGAATTGATGTATATTTTGATAAATTGTGGTTTTAGCACTGCTGGAACTATAGATTAAATACTCCCTTTTTCTAACCTCAGATCAGAGAGTGAGCTCCTTCTGGTTGTAGGCTTTTCTTCTATTACATTAGAAGCGATCTTTCTCCTTTCCTTCCAGTCCTTAGCCAGGGTGAAGGCAGGAGGGTGAAGCTGTTACTGTCCTGCTGCCTTTGTTTGAGCCCTCACCTGCACTTACCACCTGGTTCGCTTAGCACACAGCCCCTCATTCTCTCACTTGCCTCATTCACAACATGGCAGTGATAATAGGACCCACCTCAGAGATGTGCTAGGGATTAAATGACTCACTTAGAAGCGTGTCTGGCAGGTAGTAAGCACGGGGTGCTTGACAAATGAAGTTCTTAACAGTCACGAGCAGTGGTGATTGTTACTAAAAATGTAGGCACTTTTTTTTTTTTAATTGAACGTTGAAGTTTATTCCCAAAGTAAATCTTGATGTCACTTTGACTTGTATTCTTTATATATTTTTGGGAGGGTGTGTGGTTTAAGATTTATTTATTTATTTGACAGAGAGAAGAAGATCACAAGTAGGCAGAGAGGCAGGCAGAGAGAGAGGGAAGCAGGCTCCCTGCGGAGCAGAGAGCCCGATGCGGGGCTCAATCCCAGGACCCTGAGATCATGACCTGAGCCGAAGGCAGAGGCTTTAATCCACTGAGCCATCCAGGTGCCCCTCCTTATATATGTTTTTGAAAACTCTGAGAAGTTATTAATAAAGTACCTAAAATTGTCTGCGTGCCAGGCATAATGCTGAGGGTTTTCTTTGTAAAGAGAGCCTTATTTAGCTCTCCCAGCTCTACTGTGAAGGTAGGTGGGCAATATCATGCCCCCATGTTTCAGAAGAGGACACTCGCCGACTGAGAGATGGTAGGTAGCCTTCTCAGATCATGCAGTCAGTAAATGGCGTGCTAAGGGGTGCAGCCCAGCATGGCTGACTCCAGATCCCCACCCAGAACCTCATACTCCTCTTCTCTGGGAACAAAGGGAAGTGAGAATGCCGAAAATGTTAGGGAATACTCTGCCTGTTTTTCTCTTGACCACTCAGTCATGACGGGACACCCTTAGAAGGATCCACCCACCATCTGTGGGGAGGATCATGAAGGACTAAGGTAGGGTGGATGGGTGATCATTGCTAGTTGACCGTGAGAGAGTATGCTTCGTGACTGGGACATTCACGTGCACGTAAATATAATAATGCAAACTTGCATACCACCTCCCCTGTTTCAGAGACTGTTGTGAGAGGAATTGAGTTCTTCCGTGAGAAGTATTCCGTACAGGGTTCCACACACGGTGAGCGCTCAGAAAGCGTTAGCTGCGGTTACTGTTAGTTACTGTTATCTGGCACTTGATCCTCCGAGGGGCGCTTTGGGAGCCTCACCGAGTTTTTTGAGTTCTGAGAAGTTAAATGACGTATTCGCAGACACGCGACTGGCTTATGGTAGAACCAAACCAAACCTTGCCTCCGATCCAGCTTTTTCTAACCTTGATGGCTTCATTCTGCCAGCCGCACCGCTTTCCCTCCACTCCCCCCAGTTGCCAGAGAAACCTCATGGGCCCCGCTTAGCCTCAGAGCCGCTGGTTGCTTTATCCAGTGGAAGTTAGTTCCACAGTGGATTCTCCAAGTGCCTTTGGAACACCCGAGTCCTTCTGAGGCGATTCAGCCTTCGCTGTGATCTGAGCTGTTTCACAGACACGCTCGATTTGCCACTCACCTTGCACAGTGCTTGGCCCAATGTCAAAGTTGGTAAATTTTCTTCCCTACCCACTTCCCTTGTTTTGTTTTGTTTTTTCCTGAGGTCCGGATAGTACTCATACACTAATGAGTGTGAAAACAGGTCTTTCAGAGTCTGTTTACTCTCCTCGAGTCTTTTTGGTGAAGGTATCTGTTTTCTTGCATGCATATTCAAGTTAAATTCACAGTTTCCCTACTTTGAAAAACAGTTTTCTTGGAAATAAAATGACAAGACAGACTTTGAAACTGAAAAACTGCTGCTTTGCCTCAGGTATTTTTGCTTGAAAACTGATACTTTCATGAATATTTAATTTTTAAAAACTTGGACACGATGATTGCTATTTCAGTTGGTGTTCTGGTCCTTACGAAAGCGATGCAGTTTTGGTTTTGAGAGAAAGTGTAACTTTTTTTTCCAGCAGTGAAAATTACTCTTTATGACTTCAATTTCTACTTTTCATATTGTTTCAATCTCTTCTAAAACTAATGGCAAAATTCCAAAGATACTTCCTTACCTCTTATTTGTTTTTTTTTATTGTCACCTCCAGTCTGCTAAAGGCCTCACACGCTCATTATTTCAAGAGCACATGTGTTGCTGTGTTGCTCTAGTGAATTAAAATGGCCAAATGCTTCCCCCTCTCTCTCTGCCTACCTCTCTACTCACTTGTAATCAATCTCTCTCTCTCTCTCTCTCTCTCTGTGTGTGTTAAATAAATAAATAAATAAGTAATCTTTAAAAAAAGAAAAGGACGCCTGGGTGGCTCAATGGGTTAAGCCTCTGCCTTCAGCGCAGGTCATGATCCCAAAGTCCTGGGATGAAGCCCCACATCAGGCTCTCTGCTCAGCGGGAAGCCTGCTCCACCCCCCACTCCCCACCCCCGCCTGCCTTTCTGCCTGCTTATAATCTTTTCTCTCTCTCTCTCTCTCTCTCTCTCTGTCAAATAAATAAATAAATAAATCTTTAAAAATGGCCAGAGTCTTTGGTTATAATGATAGGGGCTTTTAAAAGAGCCTCACAAATAGACCACGTAAGTAGTGAATCCAAATTGTGACTTTGTTATGATTTTGATGCATAATCGTTGACATATAGTTTGGAGGGTCTCTGATTCCTCAGCTACAAAGTTATGACATCATGAAAGAAAAATTGTGAATGAAAAGTTAAGTGAGAGTATTGATTAATTGGTAACTGCTTGGAAAATAGTCACCAGCACTTAATTGATAGATTCCATTGATAGAAATAATAATAGCTAAAATGTACCCAGGTCTTCCTCTACTGCAGACACTGGGCTGAGTCCCTATTACACGATTGAATTTCATCTCCATTTTATGGTAAAGGAGAAACCAGGTTTTGCTAAAAGCATCTAAGAAATTGTAGAAGTAGCATCTAGATCCTGAGCTGCCTGAATCCCAGCCAACGTTTGGATCCATTTGCTACAGCTTCTGTACTAGCACTTTCTGTCTCATAAGCTAAGCCACCATAAATAGTATTTTCAGCATTTTATGAGACACCACGTCTCCAGGAAGAAGGGAAACCTGCATTAACTCCATTTTGCAGACAGACAAACTGATGCTTAGGTAATCAGTGATTATCCTAAGCCTAAACACTTAGCACATGACAGAATTATCCTTGTTTTTCTCCTGGAGACCTTGTATAGGATACACGAAGGATTTTTTTTTTTTTTTTTTTTACTCTGCTCTTTTCATGCTGTTTTGGGACTGTGTGAAACACATTGAAATTTTATTAGAAATTTTTATCATATGATTTAAACCTTCTATGTTTATCATGTTGGTCCTGTGATGACTCAGAATTCCTTAAATGACTTTTTTCCTCTCCCTTCAAACAAAATCTTAGCAGCACCACTACAAAATACCAGTGTGAAATGTCATAAAGCAGGTTATTCCAGCCAAGAATCTGAGGTGAGGACAGCTTTAAATTGTTGAGGCACATTAAAATCAAATCAGTGATGAGAATGCTGGCAGCTCTTCACCAAAGATGTCTCTATGGCACATTTAAAAATCGTATGCCCTAGTGAGGATGATTAAGAACTCGGACATATGTGTATCTGTGGCCACAGAGGAGAAAAAGGGATCATTGTCATCACAGGTCAGTGCTGAGCACACTCAACTCCTTTGAATAGCTGTATCTTTCTTAATTCATCCAAGGATTCTTAATTTATTTTGCTTATTATTAGAAACATTGCCGCCCTTTAGGAAACATAAAATTTATTAAGAGAATTGTAATTTAAAATACTCAGAGCACTCACGGCATCCTTATTTAAATGGATGCAGGAAATTTTACTGCAAGAAAGTGTATATTGATCCCTGTAGCTGACTTGTCATGTTTAGTATTTTTCTCTTTGCCTGCACGAGAATAGCTTCTGTAATGTGAATTTAAATGATACATCAAGCTAATAAATGTGGTTGGCCTAGCAAGTGATAAGCATAACTAATTCAATTTAAATGTCTTTTATATAAAAATAATGAACCAATGCATTAAAGATTAAAAATGTTAATGCAATTAGCAAAAATTAGCATTCAATAAAGAAGTCTATTTCAGTTTTGAGATGGATGATGTATCATGCAATGTCCAGATAAGGACTAAATTCAGGTACACTTTATTCAGCTGATGTATATGTTAAAAACTAACTAAATAAAAATTCAATGCTTTTTTTGCCCCTTTGCAGCGACGTGGATTGAACTAGAGGGTATTACGCCAAGCTAAATAAATCAGAGAAAGATAATTATCGTATGATCTCACTCATACGTGGAATTTAAGAAACAAAACAGAGGGGACCATAGGGGAAGGGAGGGAAAAGTAAAACAAGACAAAACCAGGGAGGGAGAGAAACTGTAAGAGACTGTTAATCATAGGAAACAAACTGAGGGTTGCTGGAGGGATGGGGTAACGGGGAAATAGGCATTAAGGAGAGCACATGATGTAATGAGCGCTGAGCATTATATAAGACTGATGAATCGCCAAGCTCTACCTAGACATGAAGCCAATAATTTATTATATGTTAAGTAATTAAATTTAATAAATAAATAAATGCTTTATTTGAAGAAACTTTGGTAAAACAGCATGTGACATGTAGACAAAAGGACACCCAGATCCTCAGGGACTGTACTGGGAACCAGGGCATGAGGTGACTTAACAAGGAGCCTTAAAACTTAGTGTCCCCTGCCTCCTTGTGGGGGGAGGTAGAGGGAATGTAGCAGGTATGACAGTGAATGTGAGACCTGAGGGGAAATGAACGTTCCTGGCATCACTGCTAAGTAAAGTGAGCATTTGTGGTTGGAGGACACTGACTTCAAGACAGTGGAGTATACGGTGGTGTCGCTATTTGCCTTAATGTCGCTGTGGTGTGATGGCACTCTACCCATCTGCAGGTGGACGGCAAGCATTCCGATGAAGCAGCCTTGATCCTCCACAGGAAAGGGTTTGACTGCCGCTTCTCTAGCAGAGACACGGGGCTGCTTTGTTCCACGACCCAGGGAAAGGTGAGCTGAAAAGAGATTTTTGCTTGTTGACTTCATGTACTTCGAAATCTTTGTTTTCTGCTAATAATTCTGACAGTAAGAAGGTAATGTTTCATTGCCTCTTCACGGACTATTCCCCTCAGCTGATAAAATTAGCTCAAATCTCTCCATCTTAAGAAAGCAACTTTCAGGTTCCTAGGTGGCCCAGTCATTAAGCTTCTGCCTTTGGCTTGGGTCATCCTAGAGTCCTGGGATCTCAAATAAATAAACAAAATCTTGGGCGCCTGGGTGGCTCAGTGGGTTAAGCCGCTGCCTTCGGCTCAGGTCATGATCTCAGGGTCCTGGGATCGAGGCCCACATCGGGCTCTCTGCTCAGCAGGGAGCCTGCTTCCCTCTCTCTCTCTCTCTGCCTGCCTCTCTGCCTCCTTGTGATCTCTGCCTGTCAAATAAATAAATAAAATCTTTAAAATAAATAAATAAATAAATAAATAAACAAAATCTTAAAAAGAAAAAAAAAAAACTTTCTCCACCTTCAGAAAGAAAGAAAGCAACTTTCTCCCCCTTCAGTCTCTCTTCCTTGTCAGTATTCAAAATCCATGTCTGGAACATGGGCACCTGTGAGGACAACATTCTCCTCCATTCTTAGGCCTTCCATTGCCAACAGACAAAGCACCGTCTTCCCACCCACTCTCTCCATACTTCCTCCTGTCTCACACATGCTCATGTAGGATCCAGATCTGCAAAGTCTCAAAGGGACGAAAGCAGATTCTGTAATAACTAAAGTGGGGTGGCAGTAGGGAAGTGACAGGAAGCAGTGACATTGTGGCCATTCAGGGAGTTTTACCACAGCCCTGAAGCAGCCTCACTGAGCTCCAGTCAGTTGTTTCCTCGGGGGACACGAGGGTCTGGATCTCCTGGTCAGGCCAGATTTGCATGGGAGTCCATGGGGTCCTCAGGCTGACCTGCTGGCTACCTCATTTTTATGTCTCCTTTGAGCTGGTCTTGCTGATAGTTCCCACAGGCCTTTCCTTGGAAGGAAAAGAATCTCCAGCCTTGTGCCTCTGGCTCTGAGTGGGTTGTGCTCAGAGAAGGCAGTTGAATGGCACAGAGGCAGGTCTCTGCCCCATGGGGCAGCTCTTCTCCAAAACCTCACAGATACCCTATAGATCAGACTCCAGTGATTCACTTCCAACCCTACAAATTAGAATGTGCATCGGATATGAAAAGGATAGAAAAGAAAATGTGGTAGGTGGTCAAAATCCTCTTAGGTAGATAAGCTGCTCCATTTCTTGTATCATGCCCTACATGGAGTTGGTGCTAAGAAAGCACCGATGTTTTTTTTTTCTTTTTTTCGTTTTACCTTATTACTGATGATGTGTGTATACTTGGTTGTAAGCATTTGTATATAGATGTTGAGGCCTCAAGTCTTAAGGGGATTATAGGATCCAGAGAAACATGGAGTGAGGGTAGTACTTTTCCAGCCCCCTCAACCTTCAAAATGGGAGTCCCTGATACGAGCAGCCTTCCTTGTAGCAGGCCTCTGTCCTTTCTCTCTGCTCTTTGGGCACAAGAAGAACCATGACTGTTAGGTGTTAAGTGTTGAGTATAAGAGGATATGCATGTTTTTAAAGCTTGCTGGGGTATAGATGTTTTTTTCTTTTATTGAAAAAGTGGTCTCGGGGCGCCTGGGTGGTTCAGTGGGTTAAAGCCTCTGCCTTCGGCTCAGGTCATGATCCCAGAGTCCTGGGATTGAGCCCCACATCAGGCCCTCTGCTCCGCGGAGAGCCTGCTTTCCCCTCTCTCTCTGTCTGCTCTGCCTACTTGTGATCTCTGTCTGTCAAATAAATAAATTAAAAAAATTTTTATAAGTCAAGCAGAGAGAGTCAGAGAGTCAATTATCATATGGTTTCACTTATTTGTGGAGCATAACAAATAGCATGGAGGACAAGGGGAGTTAGAGAGGAGAAGGGAGTTGGGGTAAATTGGAAGGGGAGGTAAACCATGAAGGACTATGGACTCTGAAAAACAATCTGAGGGGTTTGAAGTGGTGGGGGGCGGTGGGAGGTTGGGGGAACCAGGTGGTGGGTATAAAATTCAGAAGAAGAACGTAGAGCGAGCCGTCCTCTCCTGGCTACCCTTCTCCTAGGTGTCCCTCAAAGGACGGTCTGTGTGTCCAAGCACGCTGAGCTGTATCTAATCTCCTTCCCTTTCCCCTTTTGACTTTAAAAGGAAACTAAATACGCTTTTTCATTCTACTGTTTTCTACTCACAAAGTATATAGATGTGCCGGTAACCTTTCCTCAAAGTTGACCTAACTGTGCAACTTTTTTGTCGTTTATTTTCCAGATTTTGGTACAGAAGCTTTTTAGCATGTTTACTGTCACAAGTCTCATACCTTCGTCATTATCCTTGATGCATTCACCTCCAGACGCCCGAAATATAAGTGAGATCAACTTGAGTCCCATGGAAATCAGCACGTTCCGAATCCAGTTGAGATGAACCCGGCTTTCAGATTTGGATTGGGAAGCATTGTCTTTTATACACTTCTAGGTTTGACGTGCAATAAGGAAGCACATTATTTTAGCTTCTGGCTACTGTGAGGACATGAATTCTGTGATTGTTACTTTTTTTTTTTTTTTTTTTTTTTTTAACCAGTATAGAAAGAAAAAAAAAAAAAAAAGCCATGTGATAGCCATTTTTTTTTTTTAAGTTCCATCCATGAACCACCACCCTCAGTATGAATCGATGCAACAATGAAGGAAGAAATGTCGAAAACAACCTCTCCACAGATTGTATCTCAGGTTAAATGCTAACTAACTATATCTGTGTCGGGGGTTGTGAGGAGATTGTTATAAGTAGTCATGTTGCTGATCCTTCATTAGTTTTACAGAAATACCCGTTTGTACCAAAATGGAATAAAAGGCTGCGGGGTAAAAGCTAACGGCCAAAATGGTTGCAGTCGTTCATACTCATTGGAAAAATTTTGTGTTTTGACATATGTGGAAAAGTGCAATCCATCAGCCCTTAACGATACCTGTACATCATTGATCTTCACACCCTTTTCTAATGTACCACTTGACCCCTCCCTTCTCACCCTTTGTAAGTATTTCCAGAAATAGCAGATTTTGAATCATTCAATAGTAGAAAAAGAGGCATATTTTCATGACTTGACAACGTGGGATAGGTGCAATTTATTCCATTGTCACTAAAATAGAAGAAGCAATTCCATAGGTACCATAACCTGTTTTAGGTACCACAAGGTGTCTTTTTACACAGCTCATTTGAATACAGATGTTCGGAGAGGGGTTTTCTATTTTAAAAATAACCATATCAAGATAAATGTGCCTTATTTTTTTATAAGTCTTGTTAAATCTTTTGGTGTCCCATGTGACTGAGGAAGGGGGGAGAGGGCGGGGGTGGGGAGGAGGTGGGTACTTTCGATGACACATGACGTGTTATCAGTTTTGCCTGACAATGCTGGCCACGTTCTGATCTGTTTCATTAAATTTGTGGTGATGTTATTCTAAACATTTTGACTATTTGAATGTACGGAGATGTCAGAAAACAAAACAAAGAAGAAAAAATACTGTTAATTAAAATACGCTGCTGCCAGGAAGACTGCAGCTTGAAGCAAGGATTTTGTAACGTGCAAAATCCATACACTTGTTCCATTTCGCAGGAGGTAACTCAATGAAAGAATGCTTTAAAAGGGACCCTGTTTTGAAACCCACTTATATGTAGCTCATAATTAGATGTAGCTCGTGGTTTATTTTATTGAAGAACACGTGTGTTGAGTGAATTCCAAACTTTTGTACATGCTAACCTCAAAGGGAAGTTCCAAGCCTATGTGCCATTACAATATGTGTGATAAAATTTGTTGGAGATCTTTATTCACGTGCCATTGAAGTTGAAGCAACATTAGAAGCATCTAGAACGTTCAGTTTTAGGATAGAAAGGATTCACTGAGTATGTACACTTTTGAAAATTCTCTGTGTTACCTAATGAATTTAGTATTCTCTGTCTTTACACTTCCCTCTTACCTCCTGCCAGTCCAACATCTTTACAGAGAAGTTGAAACCTAATTTCTGTTTCACCATGTAGTCTGATGATCACCTGTTTTGTTTTGTTTTGTTTTTTAATCAAGATGCAGCTCCTAAGATTATTGCTAAGTTATGTTAAGTTCATAAACTTTTTTCGCCTTTAATAATTAAGGAAACAATACTAGTGTTGATGAAGATATTATAAGGGAGTAATTTCATGCAATAAACATGTACTGTAAGTTTCCTTCCTCATTTTGGGAGATAAACAACTAAAAGGAAAAGAAAAACCACACTTCCTTTTTGTGGACATCTATAGATGTTAAGATTGCCAGAAGCAAATCCCAGGAATAAGATCAGTATTTTCTTTGCATCTTAAATGTAAAACCTTCCTTTGGGAGTTCACTGTGTTCTGTGGTTAAGTGGGTGTGCTTAATCATTCTGGAAATTCTGATCAGTTGAAATAAAAAATCTTGATGCAATAACAGTGGTTTTGCCACTTCTGGTGTTGGAGATGGATCTGTCCCATGTCAGTCGAGGTCTTAGTGTGTGTCGCCACCAGCTGCTCACCGGTAAAGTAGAAACTCTCTTGAAACCAGCAAGTTTCTGCTTTTTATTTTTAGAATAAATCATCAGGGAAATGAAGAGAGGACGCTTTTGCTTTGGGTTGTGGTCAAGAACTGATTAAATAGTTTAGTGTCTCTGGCACACAGTAAAAACCGTACACTTCAGTTGTGATCTCGGTGGCATATTTGTTTGCTTAGGTTTTATTATGTTGGTTATCACAGATGTTCAGTTAAGCAACTAGTTCGTTCCTTTTTGTGATCTTTGTTTTTCTTTTTGAATATCTGAGCTTATACCTGCAGTGTTTGAGAACTTGGCATCCTTGTTTTCTTCAAACGCTGATTAAAATAAAATGCTACAAAATGTGTTGTGAAACATTGCAATTACCTTCCCATGTCTTTGTTGTACTTGTGCCGAAATGTTTTCACATTCCTTTGTCTAGAAGAAAATCTTTGCTTTCGTTGTGATGATGTTGCTTATCTTGGAATCAAATAGGTTTTGATATTTTTCTCTTGGAAGATTTTATATCTTTTTGGGAATATGTAATATAAGATCTCTAATAAAAGATGAATCTTACCATGTACATAGTCCTCTAGAGTGCTGCTTCAGACTTATTTGGTCAACAGCGTATATTAATACATTTTTGAGGGGTAGGGTGGAATAGTGAGGGGCTGTTTTCTGTTCTTTGAGGAATGAACCACTCCCACCTTCTGCCCACTGCTAGCTGGGAAATGTGGTTTTAGAGAGCAAGGGGCAGACGGGGGTGGGGTGGTGAGTTTCTTGTCGGGGTTTGGGGCCATCTTCGAGTTTGGAGTCTAGGGAACTTCCCAACAACACGGTACCTGTGGGGCCTTCTGAGCCAATTGGAGGAGCAGATTCTGGTCAGATTCCATATACTGCAGGACACAAATGAGGCTAAGAAGGTCCTTGGGAACTGATCCAAAAGGTAGAGTGTGTTGGAAGAGTGGGACCTGGAGGAATGCCACCAGCCTGCTGGCCCCAAGTAGCCCCCAGTGTAGTAGTTTTCATGAAGTTCCTTCAAAAGCCGGGAGGTGGGGGTGGCTGAAGGACAAATACACTGGAGGTTCCTAAGGGTTAGCCAGACAAGTGATACATGCTAACCAGGGAGTTTGGGCTTGTTTTGGGTGACTTAGGAAAGAGGCTAACGATTCATAATATCTATATGCCAAACTGTAAAAACTTGAGAAATATCCATAAACATTTCATTAGCAGATAATGGAAATTGTCTTTGGCTCCATCATACTTGATTATCTGTGTACCAAAAATAATTTGAATATTAAAACTTTTAAAGAAAAACCTAATTAAGGTAAGTATATTTGCATGTCTCCTATGAGTCTGTGTACTGAAACCAAGGAAATGTGATTGGGACTGTCTGGTTGAAGGGGTAGCCAGGAGGGGAGTGGCCAAGAATTAGCAAGGGCCCCGTGCTGCTGTATGTCAGAGCAGAGTACTGATGCCCAGAGAGAGGTTGTAATAAATAATACCCTCATGGGATACTGACTGAAGCAAAACTAGGAGATTTATTGTTCCCAGCAACGGTCAAGGATAGATAGAGCCCTCCAAATACAGTCAGAGCCAGGTATGAGATGATGTCATCCAGTAACTGTCCTTATCTCCTGTTTTTGCTTTCCTCTCTGTGATTCTCATTCCCAGGCAAGGGCTCCACATTTGAGGGCACAATGCCTGCCAGCAGACCCAGACTCGCTGGGTTGGATAATGAATGAATGAATGAAAATATGTTTACCCCCAGTAAGGGTTGTGAAACAAGAATTAGAATTTTCAGAATTACAGTTTTTCCAAATCCTTTACATCTTAATCTGTTCGTGTTATTTTCCCACTCAAAAACCTTCAGGAAGTTCCCTTTACCAGAAATTAAAGTATGGAGGCTTCAAGGTGCATTCCTAATCTCCCTGAAGGATGTGACCTCCTTATGGAAGATACTATAGTTGCTTAATGAGCAGCTAAGTTGGATACTTAGAATACTAGGCGGACAAAATTCAGTAGAAATACATTGCCAGAAAGAGCCAAATACATAGATTTGAAGGAAGTAGGACACCCAGTTTCAGTTCCAGGAAAGTTCCATAGAAGAGGTAGACTTAAGATAGTTCTTAAAGGATGCCTTTGATTGTGTTGCTTGGAAAAGACAGAGTAAGGAAAGATGGTAACAGGAAGCATAGAGAACTAGAAATATTTTCTTCTGCCTGGTGCATTGCCACCCAATAAAATTTTCTTAATAAGGGCAAATTCATTATACATGCACTATCCAATAGAGTAGCCACAAGCCACCTATAGCTTTTGAACATTTGAAATGTAGTAGTGCAACTAAGGAACTGAGTATCTTATTTTAGCTTACTTATCTTTATTTTTTTTTATTTTTATTTTTTTTTAAAGATTTTATTTATTTATTTGACAGACAGAGATCACAAGTAGGCAGAGAGACAGGCAAATTCATTATACATGCACCATCCAATAGAGTAGCCACAAGCCACCTATAGCTTTTGAACATTTGAAATGTAGTAGTGCAACTAAGGAACTGAGTATCTTATTTTAGCTTACTTATCTTTATTTTTTTTTATTTTTTATTTTTTTTTAAGATTTTATTTATTTATTTGACAGACAGAGATCACAAGTAGGCAGAGAGACAGGCAGAGAGCGGGGAAGCAGGCTCCCCGCTGAGCAGAGAGCCCGATACGGGGCTTGATCCCAGGACCCTGGGATCATGACCTGAGCTGAAGGCAGAGGCTTTAACCCACTGAGCCACCCAGGCGCTCCGCTTACTTATCTTTAAATAGCAACATGTGGCCAATGTTTTAGCACCAGTCTGTTTAGGACAGTAGTAGGAGATACAACTAAATATACGTTAAGGTCACAGGAGCTAGAATCCTGCTACTGACAGTGGTTCTCAGATGAGAAACTGACGTCACTTGGAAAACTGTTTAGAAATGCAGGATCCCAGGCCCCACCTCAGACCTGCTGAGTCACAATCTGTGCTTTACAAAGATCCCTAGAGGGTTCACATGCACACTAAATCACTGGCCTAGAACATTCCTCAGGAAGTAATTTCTCTCTGCTCTTACTGAACTTTTCTAAACAGCTCTTGACCATAACTCCTATCCCCTACAGTCTCTAGGAAGCATCCCATAATACCTGTCTGGCTGTCCCACTGCCGCCCAATTCCAAGCCACCTTCATGTACATGCATTGTGCCTTATAACAGCTCTACTTCTGCTCTTTCCCCCTTACGTTTCTTTTTTTCCACACAGAAGCCAGAAAGTAAGATTCAAAAAATACCCTGCCTGTTGAAAATTGTGTGTTTCCCATCATACCGGGAATAACATACAAACTTTCACCATGGTCTAGAAGCCCTGCCTGGATTGGTCCCTGTCCTTCCCTTCACCTCAACTCTGCAAAGGGGGTGCAGGTGTTGAAGAAATCCTTTCCAGACCCAAATCAGCCTTCTCTCCTCTCCCAGGCTCGCTCTTAACTGTTGTCCAGGATCCTGATGGGTCTCTCACATGCCAAGATTATTCCTCTTGGGGGCTTTGCCCTTGTCCCTTCTGCTTCATACTTGCTCTCAAATCCTTCCCTGGTGCCTAGTTATTCTGGTTTGGTTCAAGTGTCATTTCTCCAGAATCTTCCTTCTCGTCCCGCCTCCACTCCTTCACTGGACATTTTTATGTCACTGCTTCTTTTCTGCTTCAACAAAACCAAACTTGAAATTACGTAGTCTGCCTTCCCCACTAGAATGTAAGCTCCCCCGAAGGCAAGACCCCCACTGTTCACTCAGCGTCACATCCTCACACGTAGAACAGCAGGTGTTCAGAAAATATTTGCTCAAAAAAATGAATGAAAATATGTTTACCCCCAGTAAGGGTTGTGAAACAAGAATTAGAATTTTCAGAATTACAATTTTTCCAAATCCTTTACATCTTATTCTGTTAGTGTTACTTTCCCACTCAAAAACTTTCAGGAAGTTCTCATTAGCAGAAATTAAAGTATGGAGGCTTCAAGGTGCATTCCTAATGTCCCTGAAGGATGTGACCTCCTTCTGTAAGATACTATAGTTGCTTAATGAGCAGCCAAGGTCCTTCTGCCTTTTGTGCTAATAAACCCTGATTTTATTCATAATCAGAAACCCATGAGCTTCGGGAGGTGAATTGTTCTTGATCTAAATTAGTCATGAGAATTTTCTTCTCCAGGCTGGATGATGCATTTAGGAATTGGCAAGTGACACAATTTTGGCCAATTGACTGTCGGGAAGTCAGCTGGGGACTCCTGGGGGAGGCTTCCTTCCTCTTCAGAAGGAGGGAGCGTCTTACCTTCATGGTAATGTTTAAAGGCAGTATTGGTCTAAGTGTTGATGCTGGAGCTGCTGCAGCCATTTTTGCAACCCTGCAGTGACAAGCCTGAGGACAAAAGACAACTAGACGACCAAGTAAAAAATGAGTAGAGCTTGGGTCCCTGATGATGTTGAGCAGCTGAAATGAACGAACTCCAAAATTCTTGTTACGTAAAACAATACCACTTTGCTATTTAAGCCATTTTGAGCTTAGTGTTTTGCTAGAACGAACTAAAAACAAACTGCTGATTCTCGCCATGGCCTCAGCGCTGTGCTTTCTCGGTTAGGTATTTTCCTGAATGGGTGCATGCGTACTTGCACAGCTAAGGCTTGGTCAAAGGTCATAGTCGGTTCTTCAGAGCACAGCCCCTTACTTTGTCCCTGCTGTTCCCACCCCCTTGCATATTTTGTTCAATACGTTCAATAAAATTGTGTTTAATTAATTATATTGTGCAGAGATTTATTTTTAATTTATTTTATTTTATTTTGCAAATGTAAGGTGAGAAGAAGGTTTTTAGGAAATGCAAAGTGAGTTAAGGATGTGTGTACTAACAACATGCCTGAAGATGGCACAGTCCCTGCGGCACATGTAGTCAGTGTCTCATTCACTTCAAATATGGGATAGGGGCTGGCTCCTGTGAAGCAAGATGAACCTTCCAAATGTCAAATAAAATCTGGAAGGAAGAGGAGAAAATGAGCAAGGGGCTGGGGTCGGAGCAACGAATGGGTGGGACTCGCTCCTTTGAAGTATGTCAGCTAATGCTTTAAATATTTTAATATTTTTTCCCAATAGATGTATATCATTGAAAAACTATAAATGAATTTCTGAATCTCCAAGCAAGCAAAGGAGGGAAATTGGAAGAGTGCTATTGAAAAGGACGTATTTTAAGGGCTTTGGATGGAGCCTTGTGTTCTTGGCTCCCATGCTCCACATAGCTTTCCAATTTTTTTATTCACAAGCTTAGCCTTGGGGCTCATTTTCTGGTCCCAAGTACTTGGTAGCATTGCTACCAAGTAAGATGTGTCTCTAGGGTCTGGATGTATAAAACTTTTCAGTAAACCAAATGGAGCATTCGTTGGTTGGCTTTCCATGCATGATCTGAAGTCTCAGTGAGGCCTTTGTTTTGGTCCGAAACTCCATCTCTGGAGCAGAAGATCAGAGCATTTGCCTTTCTTGGGTTGGATTTCCTTGCCACACGCAGGACTGAAATCATTTCAGGCTGCCTGTATGGAAGTGAGTTTTCAAGAAAAACAATTTGACTCATTCGTTTACATTCCTAAATGGATTTTTAAAGTGCAGTTAATAAGATTACTTTGAAGTTAAAATCTATTTTCTTAGGTAAAAATCTACAAATTAATCCTCATTGAATTTATGGGGCTCCCTTTAATAGAGCCTGAAGGTAATCTGTTTTAGATTTTGCACTGAGCTTTCAACAAACATTAACTGAAGTTGTCATTTGGGCAGGATACCTGTGCTAGGCTCCGAGGGAGAAAGATTTTCATAATCTTGCCCTGAGGTCTAGTACAGGAGAGAAGTCCTGTATGGAGTCAAGAAGCCACATGACCAGAGAGCAGGGGAGCCACCTCAGGGCTGGCTATAGGGATGATGGATATTTGGATACAGGGGAAGGAGATTTGGCTTCTGTGTGGAGTGATGCAGGCAGACGGCAGGGAAGTGGGAGGATCTGAACTGAGCCTGGAAGGATGGAAGTGTATCACCAACTATGTGGTTACATGTGGGAGAGGAGGTGACATGACACTAATGGCACCAAAACAAGGGATCTCAAATCTGGTGGAAGTTCCATGAAGGGAAATCACCGAAAGTTAGACCGAAAGTGTCTTTCCTGAATTTAAAGACCCTCCTTAATCTGTATTTAAGCTTTGGACCCTACAGAAGAGAAGGACGTGCGGTAGCATGAAAGGAAAGAAACGCATGTGTCATTTTCAGGAAACTTTGATGCAATGTCACATAGTTGCCAAAATTGTGAAGAAAAGCACACCTATATCTCTGAATTTGTGATACTTTTTTTTTTTTTGTAGCCACATGATACTGGATTAAGGCAATTAGGAAATGTATATTTCTTATATATGAACCTGTTGACTCCAGAGCTCTGTGGCAATGATTCGGTGAAGACTTCCAGTGTCGAATCCAAACTTGGACAGAACAATTTTACAGGGTATTTCATTAGTCCACAGTCAATCTACTTCAGGATTGTCTCTAGGGTTTAATTTGTCAACCATAAATTCAGGAATATTTGTCACCTAGATAAGAGGTTAAAGAATTAATGAGACACATTATTAAATACTTTCAGCTTCAAAAGGATTTAATATTTTAAAGTTTAGATGAACCTTGTCATAATGCAATCTCTGGGGCCTGTGTCATTGAAATGTAATAATGATGAGGTTTTATAATTCAGTAAAACCTGCAGCAGGTGAAAGATGAGCCCACCTCCTCCTGAATCCTATCCTATTTACATGAGGAGAGAAGAGTAAGGCTTTAGCAAAGTTGAAGTCCCAGTTTCCGTGGCTTTCACAAGCTCTAGGAAAAGGGAGCTCTGTGAAGTACAAAATTTCAAATTAGAAGGAAACACAAGGGGCAGGGTGGCACCAGCAAAAACGACTGGTCTTTGAAACTGTGCACCTGGCTTCCTTAAAATATCTAGAAATAAACAATGAAAGTGAAAGCTGTTCAATATTTTAAAAGAAACTATCGGTTTGAGCACCTGGTGTCGGGGAGCCAGGAGGCGGTAGGAACTCTTGCCAGGGTTCCAAATAGAAGACAAACTGTCCATCTCAGGCATACGGAGCCCTGAGAGCCCACAGTGTGATGGTACCATCTGTGTGACTGTGGCTACCCGATGATGTTCGTGAAGCCGTCGGGGGCTCAAGGCAGTGGGCACATGTTAGTTTGTCTGGGTGCAAGGGAAAAAGAAAGGATCACGCACTTAATGTTGGTTCTTTTGTTTCTCTTCCTTTTTTGAAAGGTATAGTAAAAAGTAAACTAGTGATAAAACAATAATAGAAAATAATAAATGGGGTGAATGGGTGAAGTAGGTAAAGGAGATTAAGAATAGATTTATCATGATGAGCATGGAGTGAGTATACAATTGTTGAACTACTGATATTGTTCACTTGAAATTAACAGTAGGTTAATTATAGTGAAATTAAAAAAATAAAAGGGGCTCCTGGGTGACTCAGTTGGTTAAGTATCTCTCTTCAGCTCAGGTCATGATCTTGGGGTTCTGGGATTAAGCCCATGTCGGTCTCCTTGCTCAGCGGGGAGCCTACTTTTCCTTCTCCCTCTGCCCCTACCACCCCCCATGCTCTCTCTCTTTCTCTCTCAAATAAATAAAACCTTTCATAATAATAATTAATAATAATAATAATTGCCAACATTTATTGAGTGTTAAGTGCCAGGCACTGTGAATCTATGATATACTTATATCATTGAATCCTTATAACCAACCTATACAGCTAAACTATTATTATACCCATTTTACAGAACAGGAAAGTGAATATTGAAACTTAACTCCAATCTTAGTCTTTCTAGGGGCCTGAGAACTACAGTCCACAGGCCAAAGCTAGCCCACTGCCTGTTTTTGTAAATATAGTTTATTATTTGAACATCATGTTACTATTTGTTTACATATTTTCCATGGCTGCTCTGTGGCTACAAGGGCAGAGTTGAGCAGTTCTAACAGAAACCATATGGCCCCCAAAGTGGAAAATATTTACTAATGGTCCTTTAGAGAAAGACTAGACCATTTGTTTATCCGACTGTCAAGTCTGCTTGATGTGGAATCCATAAAGTTGTCACTCCAGGGAGTATCTTAGTTTTAAGAGAATGGATGGGGTGCCAGTGTGGTTCAGTCAGTTGAGTGAGGGACTCTTGGTTTTGGCTCAGGCCATGATCTCAGGATCATGGGATTGAGCCCTGTATTGGGCTCTGTAATCAGTGTAGAGTCTACTTAAGATTCTTTCTCCCTCTCCCTCCCATGACTTGTGTACTCTCTCTCTCAAATAAATAAATATTTATTTATTTGTTTTTTTTAAAGAGAGAGAATGGGAAATGTGGTATCAGTAGTGGAAAGAGCACTAGACTGGGAGCCTGTCAAAAAGTGGCCATGGGACCTTGGAAAAGTCCCTCTACCTCCTAAGAAATTTTTTTTCTGATCTACTAATTAAAGCCAAACTGCCAAGTTTCCAAAGTAGAAGGTGTCCTAAACACTTCTTTCTTTTATTTCTTTTTAAAATATTTTATTTATTTACTTGACAGAGATCACAAGCAGGCAGAAAGGCAGGCAGAGAGAGAGGAAGGGAAGCAGGCTCCCTGCTGAGCAGAAAGCCTGAATGCGGAACCCTGAGATCATGACCTGACCTGAAGGCAAAGGCTTTAACCCACTGAGCTACCCAGGTGCCCCTAAACACTTCTTCTTGATTTGCAAAAAACTATTTAACAGATGAAATAAAATAAAAACTGGTTCTCCATGGCAACACTCACAGCCCTTGCCAAGTTACCTTTTGAAGTCCTATTTCTCCACATTTTGGTTATGGCACCTTTGGGTAGCTAGATGTTTGGGAATGGAAATAGAATGATCTGTTTGAGGCAAAAATGTATTTTTGTTTTGTTTTCTTTTTGTGAGCACCAATATTTCCTTCTGAAACAACCTAAGCCTGGAGCTTTCTCTGGAGAGGTAGAAGCCTGTGATTGAAGAATAAGATGAAAAATCCTGAAAGGATGATGTGAAGACCATGGAGTTTTGCCCTATGAATGAGCACTAAAAACGTCTACACAGCGTGGCTTCAGAAGAGTGCAGGTGACCCCTGGAAAGGGAAATTCTTCTGCTGAAGGACTAACACAAGAGATCACTTTAGATCTCAAGGAATCTTAATCTTTGGCCTTCTGTGTTTAAGTCAGTCCTGCTGCAGCTTTGCTCTGAAAGTTTGAGGGAAAGGTCTGCTTAGGAGAATACAGGCTGCCCTTGGGAGAAGCTCCTGGGCTTTGCCTTTTGCAAAGAGGATTTGACTGGAAGACTGGTGTTGAGATCTTTATCTTATTCCATGATGCCACACGGTAGTTTGAAATAAGAAACGTGCTAGTTTGGTGGTCCTGTCTTGACTCTTTTTTTATTTAGGGTTTGAAGATTTGGAGCGGGAACCAGAAGGAGATAATTAAATGTAAGTCTTTGATTTCAACCTCAGTCAAGTTTGAGTCTGAGAGAAGCTATATGAATATTTTAGGAACAGCAAAATGTCAGAACGTCATGTGCATCCTCTGAAAATGAACTTCCATTTGGCTAATATCAGCCTTGGCCTGTTGGGTCTAGGCTGATAAAACACTGCATGTTCTGAGCTTGCTTTGCATTCACCTCCTCTTATGATGCAATGCCTTCGGGGTGGGTTGAATGGTGGTTCCCCAAAAGATCTGTCTCTGTCCTTATACTGGGAACCTGCCAATGTTACCTCATTTGGGAAAGAAGCCTTTGCAGAAGTACTTAAATTAAAGACTTAGAGATGAGATCATCCTGGATTATCTGGGTGGGTCCTAAATCTAATGACAAATACCCTTAATAAGAGCCAGAATAGAAAAAAACAGCGAGGAGGGGGCAAGGTGACCTCACAGGCAGAGACCACAAGTCAAAAAATGCTAGCTGCTACCAGAAGCAGGCAGAAGCCAGGAAGGATTCTCCCCTGGATCCTCCAGAGGGTGTGTGGCCCTGTGTAAATTTCTGAGGTTTTAAATCACCTGGTTTGTGGTAATTTTTACAGAAGCCTCAGGAAACTAATAGAGCTCTCAAAACACATGTATCCAGGCCATCCCACTGCCCTCTGGAGAAGGGCATGGCAGGGATGGGGGCTTCTCCGGTCTCCCTGGGATCCTGTCGGAGAACGAAGGGCTGTGGGATTATGTTGATTTGTGACAGACATGGTACTGGGCCAAAACAGGTACAAAACGAGACAAGAAAGCCTTTGGTATTTGATTCATTTTGTGTGATGGCCTCCCCACTGGCGGTTCAGAATACATGTTGGACTAAAAATAGGAAGATGTTTTCACTGATTTGCCACCATTTACCACAGAATGTTACTCATCTAGTTCCAATCCATTCAAGATGAATGGATTTCAAGATGAAGTAGCTGGATACTTGTCAATAATAGAGAATATGAATAATTTTCACTTCTCAGGAACGTCTAATTTTTAGAGCACTTTTAATATGCAGACCAATTTGCACCCTCTCATCTCACAATAACTCTGTGAAGCAGGTCAGACAGGTATGATTACGGATCATTCAAAACTGTGCATCTTAACGGTGGAGAGCTAATGAAGGAGGCCAGATTGGAAGATTATTTTTCCTGATCCAATACCCTGCTCATCGGCTTACTCTTTAGGGAATAACTGCACTTAACAGAGACTTGGCAAATTGACACCATATTTACCTGGAAATATCCTTGTATGAGATGGGGGTGGGGGGAGTAAAAAGCCTTAAAGAAGAAAAACAGATTTTTTTCCCCATCACATAACAAAACATACATGTAAACTATAAACATGTGTCCTACATAGGATATGATAAAGATTGCTCTCACATTGGTGGTAAAGAGATAGATCATTCAATAAATAGTAGGGTGTTTATTTGGAGAAAAATAAAATCATGTATCTACCTTAACAGACAAAAATAATTTGCAGATGGAAGATTTATTGCAAAAATTAGGACTATAAATATAATAGAAGAAATGCAGGAAAATATCTTAAATCATTTGAGGGTAAAGGCCCTTCTATGCATGGTAGGAACTTGAGAGCAAAAAAAAATATAGAAAAATTTAATTATAAAATTTAAAAATCATATGGCCAAAGATGCCATTAATATGGTTAAAAGAAAAAGAAAACAAAGCTATTCAATACTTTTGGAGCTATTTATTCAAATATGAACCAGACACTGTAGTCGGAGCTGGGAACAAAGACAAGTGCATGTCTGACCTCATGGAGCTTGTGATCCAGTGAGTGACAAACCCACACTGAACAAGTACCTTTGAGTGTAATGAATATTATAACGGTCAAGTCTGGTGGCCATAGGAGAGTATGATGTGGATGAGTATTGACAGACAAGAATGAACACCTCCTATGTATAAAAAATTCATGGAAATCAATGAGAAAAATATTAGTATAGAAAAGCTAGTATAGTATAGTATAGTATAGTATAGAAAAGTATAGAAAAGTTGACAAAGGATATGCAGTGGAAAGTCCCAAATGAGGAAATATACTCCACCAAGGAACATAGGAAAAGATATTTATCTTCATGAATAATCAAATATATGCAAATCAAAAATTGATATAATGTTTTACCTATCAGATTATCAAAGAATAAAATGAATAGTTAATGATGAGATGTAGAGGATTGGTCACTCTCGCATACTTCAGGAGAAGTATAAATGGTAGAAAGTCTGATACACATATTAATACAAACTGTCTAAAAATCTATTACTAATATGTTATAATATGTTATGGACTGTCTAATATGTTATGGACTGAACATTGCTGTCTTCCCCAAAATTCACATGTTGGAGCCCTAAGCTCACAATGTGATGGTATTTGGAGATGGGGCCTACAGGAGGTAATTAGTATTAGAGGGGGTTATGAGGGTGGAACCCCATGGTAGGACTAGTGCCCTCGTGAAAAGAGACACCAAGAGTTTGTTCTCTCTCTCTTCACAGACACACTGTGCAGAAAGGCCATGTGAGGATATAGAGTACTATAGAGAATTATGTAGCAACTGACAGATTCTTACATATAGACATGGGTGTATGTCTTAAGATACTTTGTTAAGTGAGAATTATAGTTAAATATGTATGGCATGATCCATTTATGTAAACAATATATGTAAAGACAGATATATAGATTTTTATGTAACCATTTACAAAGTGCTAGAGTGTGCCAAGTACTGTGCTCAGCACTTAGCATAATTTATCTCATTTTCATCCATAGAAGAGCCACAAGTGGTAGGTAGTATTATTATTCCTGTTTTGCAGATGAAATATTGAGGGCTGAGGTTAATTTGCCTAGTCACACAGCTAATAAGTGGCAAAGCTGGAATGTGAATTCATGTTCTTTACTATTACAACTCTGCGTGAATGTTCAGAAAGGAGAAATACCGATAGTTATGGTTGTAGAATAGAGATGGGAATAGGAATAGGACTGCGGAAGTCTTTAATTTTTTGCTATTATTTATTGTGTTTACTGGTAACATGCGATTATTGTTAAAAATTCAAAGTTACTTCTGTTTTTGGAAGAAAAAGAATGTATGAGAGCATCTTGCCTATCTATGAAACAATGTTTATAGTCAGTACACTGTTGATTGCTATCACATTAATCCAAAATACACCGAAAGCTGTCATTTGGGATCACTTCTTAATTAATTAAGCTTTTACCAAAAAAAGCCAATTCAGTTTATAAATGAAGGAAAAAAAGCTTTAATATAAATTATTTCTATAAAACTTGCAAGACAAAGAAAACTATAAAAGGTCAAAGCTTAGAGTAACCACCCTAGAGTCCCCTAAGTTTTCATTAGTCAAAGGGATACAATTTTCCTCCCAAGTGTTTGAGAGGCATAGTTGTGGCTTGGTGAAAACAGGTTTACAATGGAAATAAATTAGGTTGACTTAACTAAATGATATGGATTTAAATCTTGTCCCTGCCCTTTTACTAGGTAGTGCATTAAGTAACAATTATTTACTCTCTTGAAACCTTGCTTTCTTCATGTTTAAAATGGGGATGTTAGTCCCTAACTTTCTGGGTTTACATACATTAAATTCTCCAGAACATTGCCAACCACTTAGGTGCTTACTAACAGTGGCTATATCTATAGAGATATAATTTAAGCTCTTAAGTAGAGAGTTAAAATCGGTCACCTCAGATTTTTCTGTCCTCTGCTACACTAGTCCAGAAGGAAAGTGGTTTTCTCCCACTCACTAGCAGAAGCCGGCAACAGCACCATCCGGACTGGATGTTCATCACTATGGTAACAACCGTGGTCTCCCTGCTTCCCGCTCAGTGTTTATTCTCCCATTTTTCTCTCTTCTCAGAGCCAGACTCAGCTTCATGGCTCCCACTCAGAAGTCCTTTCAAAACGAATAGACAAATTATAGCAAAGTGAAATTGGACATCATCTCTTGTTCCCTCAAAGTAAGATACTGCTATAGTACTTTTTTTTTTTTGGTAAAAGGAATCTAAATATGGTACTTCCATCTTTGTAACAACACAAGATTACCCCGTTTGATGAAAATATAAGCAGGAGACAAGATTTTTGATACTCACTTGATCCTGATGCATTTGCTGACTACTCTTTAAAGCCCTAACATAGGAGCATTCCCTTGAAGGGACTGTGAGAGCAAAGATACAGATATAGGAATGCGATCAGTGGATCCACAAAGGTCCTTGTTTGGTTGGCTTCGTTGGAAGAGAAGATTGACACACATGAGGAGTGGGTTGTAAAGCTGAAGTGCTAGTTTGGGGCCATGTTGTCCAAGAGTAGATATCACTACTCTTGTTAGTTTCCCAAAAGAAGTCATCTCTCATTATATCAGTTTCCTCTGTAATGATATCTAGAGTATTGCACTCCCTGTTTCTGTAATTCTTGCATCTGCAAGAGACCCTAAAGTAGAGAAACCCAACAATATTTGGTCCTAAGTTTACCATCAATGGCCTTAGGGGCAATGCTTATATTTGCATAAAGTATAATCTTCTTAGCTTCCTATTTCTGTGAAGCAATCTACTTAGATTCTTGTTTTCACAGAAAAAATACTTTTGCTTACATTAAACTGGCATTTTTTCATTCCCAGAAGTCATGTGCCTATGTGGCTTGGCACTTATTAAATCGATGGGCTTCATCATTTCAAAGGAGGTTAGAAGAGAGAAGTCATTTCTTGGCCTTCAGTGGGAAAATATAGTTTTAAAAACTCACAGCGAGACCCTAGTGTTGAAATCCAGGCTTTGTTGAGAGGGGGAAAAAGTTGTTTAAATTTGCCAAAATTCCTTTTACAAATCAAATGCTGAGCCCCAGGGAATCTGGATCACTGAATTTTATTATAAGTCTTTGTGGAGAGGACCAATAATATGCTTTAAGGGTCATTTAAAGGAGGAACAGGAAAAACCCTTCTTATTTCTGAGAGGAGGTGGCTGGGAGAAGAAAGAAGAAATACACATCATTAGACATGAATATCCCAGCAGTCTAGGCCCCTTTGGGGTTGTGTTTTGCTGGATTATGTGGTGGAAACATGTTCCAGAACAGTGGGTTTATCCTAGCATATATTTCAGAGCTTCCCCACAGTTGGCATGACACTACGTCTAACGTGGCGCCAGACAGGATTTTAGAAACGGCTGAGGGAGGTGTCTACGGGGCTGCGCATTAGATATCACCCCATTTCTTCATATCCTACCATATGCCTTATCCATGGAAGAGAGGGGAAAGGAAGAAGCAGTGGACCAGGAGAACTCAAGCGTCAGAAAGAAGGCATTACACGTGTGACCCTACAACTAAGGCTGTGACTTCAGCAGGGGGTGCCCACGTGGCATTTGAAGGAACCAGGTGAGGAGAAGCATACCTCAGTGGATGCCCCTATTGTCACATGGGCAGCAGACTAAACAACTGGCAACGCCTCAGAGACCAGCAAGGATCCAGGGGACGATACATGACCCTAAGGACATTTCATTTCTGGTACGTGGTCACACACAAACGTACCTTTTTAAAAAAAAAAAAAAAAAAAAAAAAAGATTTTATTTATTTATTTATTTGACAGACAGAGATCACAAGTAGGCTGAGAGGCAGGCAGACAGAGAGAGGAGGAAGCAGGCTCCCTGCTGAGCAGAGAGCCCCATGTGGGGCTTGATCCCAGGACCCTGGGATCATGACCTGAGCTGAAGGTGGAGGCTTAACCCACTGAGCCACCCAGGCGCCCCACCCAAATGTACCTTTATGTCCAGATGCCAGGTTGAGCAAGGAAGAGGGCAGGACGGTACTGAGAAGGAGATCAAATTTTGAACTCTCTAAGACAGAGGCATTTTTAGAGAGCAGATATATAGAGGATCGAGAAAGTTTATTTTTACTCAGTGTGTGTAATTCTGAACACTCTACAACAGCATTCTTAACCCCACAGAGAACTTCTTGGAGGACTTCTGGAGGAATAAATGTAAGTTTAGCCTTAAATAACAGAGAAAAACTAGCCACTCCTAATGGTTGACCTAATGTTATGATAGAATCATAGCATCTCATGATTAAGGGAGATCTTTTAGTTTAACCATGTAGTTAACCTGTGCCAGTGAAAAAATGAACCTACCAACCAGTGTGCAGCCAACAGAATGCTGTGATGTGCCATGAGGACTGGAATCTTTGTTACCCAACCCAGTACCCAGTGAATAAGGATCTCAAATAAAAATAGATGTTATCTGAGCACGTTTGGATTTTGTCAGGCATAGTACATTCTGTGAATGGTCAATAAACATTGAGTAGAAGACAGTTAAGTTGTAAGAGACGTAGAGGTCATGTGTTTTAATGTTTCTCTGGATTCTCTGCATTAGAATCCCCTTAAATGTGCCCAAGTGCAGATTTTTGGACCTTACCTTCTATCTACTGAATCACAAATCTCTAGAGAAGGGCTTGGGGTCTACAGTTTCTAGAGCAAATTTGTTTTATGCCCCTCACGTCACTGATCTACCCAACCCCTCATTTAGCAGCTGAAGAAACTGAGGTGAAAAGTAAAGGGTTGGTCTAGATCATTTCACAGGTTAGTGAAAGAGCCAAAATTCTATCTAATATTGCTTGTTGACAATTCATTCATGGAAGGAGTTAGTTTCTATACACAGTATGGTGAAAAAGGAGGGAGAGATGGTGGGGGTCATTGGATGGGATACACCAGGCTGGTTGATCTTGGTTTATTTAGTTAGTTTTTATTAGCATATAATGTATTATTTGCTTCAGGGGTACAGGTCTGGGAATCATCAGTCAAACACAATTCACAGCATTCAGAATAGCACATACTTACCCCAATGTCCATAATTCAGCTACCCTATCCCTCCTCCCCACAACTGCTCAGCAACCTTCATTTCGTTTCCTGAGATTTAGAGTTTCTTATGGTTTGTCACCCTCCCCGGTCCCATCTTGTTTCATTTTTTCCCCTCCCTACATACCATGAACCCCCCTCCCACCTCTCAAACTCCTCATATCAGAGAGATCAATGATAATTATCTTTTAGTGATTGACTTATTTCACTTAGCATAATACCCTCCAGTTCCGTACACATCATTGCAAATAGCAAGATTTCATTTCATTTCTTGATGGCTGCATAGTATTCCATTGTACATAGATATACCACCTCTTCTTTATCCATTCATCTGTTGAGGGACATCTAGGTTCTTTCCATAGTTTCGCTATTGTGGACATTGCTGCTATAAACATTTTGGTGCATGCCCCTTTGTATCACCACATTTGTATCTCTAGGATAAATACACAGTAGTGTGATTGCTGGGTCGTAGGGTAGCTCTATTTTCAACTTTTGGGGGAACCTCCATACTGTTTTCCAGAGTGGCTGCACCAGCTTGCATTCCCACCAACAGTGTAGGAGGGTTCCCCTTTCTCCACACCCTTGCCACCCCCTGTCATTTTCTGACTGGTTACTTTTAACCATTCTGACTGGTATGAGGTAATATCTCACTGTGGTTTTGATTTGTGTTTCCCTGATGCCAAGTGATGTTGAGAACTTTTTCATGTGTTTATTGGTCATCTGAATGTCCTCTTTGCAGAAATGGCTGTTCATGTCTTCTGTCCATTTCTTTATTGGATTCTTTGTTCTTTGGGTGTTGAGTTTGATAAGTTCTTTATAGATTTTGGATACTAGCCCTTTATCTCATATGTCATTTGAAAATATCTTCTCCCATTCTATCAGTTATCTTTTGGTTTTGTTGACTGTTCCCTTTGCTGTGCAAAAGCTTTTTAACCCTGATGAAGTCGCAATAGCTCATTTTTGCCCTTACTTCCTTTGCCTTTGGTGCTGTTTCTAGAAAGAAGTTCCTGTAGCTATGGTCAAAGAGGTTGTTGCTTGTATTCCCCTCAAGGATCTGGATGGACTCCTGTCTCACACTGAGGTCTTTCATCCATATTGAGTCTGTTTTTGTGTGTGGTGTAAGGAAATTACCCAGTTTCATTCTTGGGCATGTGCTTGTCCAATTTTCCCAACACCATTTGTTGAAGAGACTTTTTTCAATTGGACATTCTTTCCTGCTTTGTCAAAGATTAATTGATCATAGAGTCAGGTTTATTTCTGGGTTCTCTATTCTGTTCCATTGATGTATGTGTCTGTTTCTGTGCCAGTACCATACTGCCTTGATGATAACAGCTTTGTAATAGACTTTGAAGTCTGGAATTGTGATGCCACCAACTTTGGCTTTCTTTTTCAACATTTCTCTGACTACATGGAGTCTTTCCTGGTTCCATATAAATTTTAGGATTATTTGTTTCATTTCTTCAAAAAAGTTGATAGTATTTTTATAGGGATTGCATTAAATGTGTAGATTGCTTTAGGTAGCATAGACATTTTCACAGTATTTGTTATTCCAATCCATAATCATGGAACATTTTTCCATTTCTTTGTGTCTTCCTCAATTTCTTTCATGAGTACCTTATAGTTTTCTGAGTACAGGTTCTTTGCCTCTTTGGTTAGGTTTATTTCTAGGTGTCTTATGGTTTTGGGTGCTATTGTAAATGGATCGACTCCTTAATTTCTTTTTTATGTATTGCTGTTGGTGTATAGAAATGTAAATGATTTCTGTGCATTGATTTTATATCCTGACATGTTACCGAATTCCTGTATGACTTCTAGAAGTTTTGGAGTGGAGTCTTTTGGTTTTCTACATAAAGTATGATATCACCTGCAAAGAGGGAGAGTAGGACTTCTTCTTTGCCAATTCAGATGTCTTTTATTTCTTTTTGTTGTCTGATTGCTGAGGCTAGGACTTCTAGTACTATGTTGAATAGCAGTGGTGATAGCAGATATCCCTGCCATGTTGCTGACCTTAGGGGAAAAGCTCTCAGTTTTTCCACATGGAGAATGATATTCACTGTGGGATTTTCATATATGGCTTTTATGAGGTATATACCTCAATCAGAGTTTTGATCAAGAAAAGATGCTGTAATTTGTCAACTGCTTATTCAGCATCTATTGAGAATATCATATGGTTCTTGTTCTTTTTTGTTATTAATGTATTGTATCACATTGATTGATTTGTGGATGTGGAACCAACCTTGCAGCCCAGGAATGAATCCCATGTGGTCGTGGTGAATAATCCTTTTAATGTACTGTTGCATTCTATTGGCTAATATTTTGGTGAGAATTTTTACATCTGTGTTCATCAAGGATATTGGTCTGTAAGTCTCCTTTTTGATGGGGTCTTTTTCTGGTTTTGGAATCAAGGTAATGCTGGCCTCATAAAGTGAGTTTGGAAGTTTTCCTTCCATTTCTAGGAACAGTTTCAGGAGAATAGGTATTAATTCTCCTTTTAATGTTTGGAAGAATTCCACTGGGAAGCCATCTGGTCCTGGACTCTTGCTTTTTGGGAGATTTTTTATGACTACTTCAATCTTCTTACTGGTTATGGGTCTATTCAGGTTTTCTATTTCTTCTTGGTTCAGTTTTGGTAGTTAAATGTCTCTAGGGATGCATCCATTTCTTCCAGATTTACTGGTGTATAGTTGCTCGTAATATGTTCTTATAATTGTTTGTATTTCTTTGGTGTTGGTTGTAAACTCTCCTTTTTCATTCATGATTTTATTAATTTGGGTCTTTTCTCCTTTCTTTTTGATAAGTCTGGCCAGGGGTTATCAATCTTATTCATTTTTTCAAAGAGCAAGCTCCTGGTTTCGTTGATTTGTTTTACTATTCTTTGGGTCTCTATTTCATTGATTTCTGCTCTGATCTTTATTATTTCTCTTCTCTTGCTGGGTGTAGGCTTTCTTTGTTGTTCTTTCTACAGCTCCTTTTGGTGTAGGGTGAGGTTGTGCACTTGAGACCCTTTTTGTTTCTTGAGAAATGCTTTTATTGCTTTATATGTTGCTCTCATGAGCGCTTTTTTTGTGTTCCAAGGATTTTGAACAGTTGTGTTTTCATTTGTTTCCACGAATATTTTTAAATCTTATTTAGTTTCCTGGTTGACCCATTCATTCTTTAGTAGGATGCTCTTTTGCCTCCATGTATTTGAGTTCTTTCCAACTTTCCTCTTGTGGTTGACTTCTAGTTTCAAAGCATTGTGTTCTGAAAATATGCAGGGAGTGATCCCAGTCTTTTGGTACTGGTTGAGATCTATTTTGTGACCCAGGATATGATCTATTCTGGAGAATAATGTTCCATAGGCACTACAGAAAAATGTGTACTCTGTTGCTTTGGGATGGAATATTCTGACTATATCTGTGATGTCTATCTGGTCCAGTATGTCATTTAAAGCCTTTATTTCCTTGTTGATCTTTATCTTAGATGATCTGTCCATTTTAGTGAGGGAGGTGTTAACGTCCCCTACTATTATTGTTTATTATTGTTGATGTGTTTCTTTGATTTTGTTATTAATTGGTTTATATAATTGGCTGCCCCCATGTTAGAGGCATAGATACTTAAAATTGTTAGATCTTTTTGTAGGGCAGACCTTTTAAGATGATATACTGTCCTTCCTCATCCCTTATTATAGTCTTTCACTTAAAAATCTAATTTATCTGATATAAGGATTGCCATTCCAGCTTTCTTTTGTTGTCCATTAGCATGGTAAATGGTTTTCAACCCCCTCCCTTTAAATCTGGAGGTGTATTTGGGTCTAAAATGAGTTTGTTATAGACAGCATATCAATGAGTCTTGTTTTTTATCCATTCTGTTACCTTGTGTCCTTTGATTGGGAATTTAGCCCATTTACATTCTGGGTAACTTTTGAAAGATATGAATTTAGTGCCATTGTATTTCCTGTAAGGCGACTGTTACTATATATTGTCTCTGTACCTTTCTGGCCTGTTGCTTTTAGGCTCTCTCTTTGCTTAGAGGACCCCTTTCAATATTTCCAGTAAGTCTGGTTTGGTGTTTGGAAGTTCTTTTAGTTTTTCTTTGTCCTGGAAGATTTTATCTCTCCTATTTCCAATGACAGCCTAGCTGGATATAGTATTCTTGGGAGCATATTTTTCTCATTTAGTGCTCTGAATATATCCTGCCAGTCAGTTTTGGCCTGCCAGGTCTCTGTAGAAAGGTATGCCACCAATCTAATATTTCTACCATTGTAGTCTACAGACGTCTTGTCCAGAGCTATTTTCAGGATTTTCTCTTTGTCACCAAGACTTGTAAGTTTTACTATTTAATGACAGGGTGTAGACCTAGTTTTATTGATTTTGAAGGGTGTTCTCTGTGTCTCCTGGATTTTGATGCTTATTCCCTTTGCCATGTTAGGGAAATTCTCTGCTATAATTTGGTCCAATATACCTCTGCCCCTCTCTCTCTTTCTTCTTCTTCTTCTTGGATCCCAATTATTCTAATATTGTTCCATCTTACAGTATCACTTATTTCTCGAATTCTACCCTCATGGTCCAGTAGTTGTTTGTCTCTCTTTTTCTTATCTTTATTCTCCATCGTTTGGTCTTCTGTATCACTAATTTTCTCTTCTGCCTCATTTATTCTAACAGTAAGAGCCTCCACTTTTTATTGTACTTCATTAATAACTTCTTAAATTTCAACTTGGTTAGGTTTTAGTTCTTTTATTTCTCCAGAGAAGGTTTCTCTAGTATCTTCCATGATTTTTTTGAGCCCATATAGCACCTCGATAATTGTCATTCTGAACTCTAGTTCTGACATCTTACTGATGTCTATATTGATTAGATCCCTAGCCATTTGTACTGCGTCTTGTTCCTTCCCCCCCGCCCCGAGGTGAGTTTTTCCACCTTGTCATTTTATCCAGATAAGAACAGATGAATGAGAGAACAAAATACTAGAAGGGTAGCAGAAAAATATACATTAACCAAGTCAGAAGAGACCTGAAACCTTGTGGGGGGGGGGGAGAAAGAAGGGGGAAATATATATATATATATATTAGACTGGTGAATAAAACACCAGACTAATATATATATACATGATTTTGGGTGTATTTTGGTTTGTTAGAAGAAAGTGCCTCCCAAAATTTTAAGAAAAGAAAAACATATATGTACAAAAATAAGGGTAAACACAATAAAGGGATGGAATATAACTGAAAGATGAAAATTTTTAAAGATTCTAAAAAAGGAATTGATAAGATTAGAAGTTTGTTGAAAAAAGAAAAAAGAGAAAGAATGTGATCAGGCTGGAGACTAGAACAAAGCCATGTGCTAGATTTAGGGTATATTTTGATCTGTTAGAAGAAACTTTATCCCAGAATTTTAAAGAAAGAAAAACCTACATGTATACAAAAAATAAGGTTAAATACAATGAAGGGAAAGACTAGGACTATAACAATGAAAATTTTAAAAGACTTTTAAAAAGGTATTGATAAGATAAAATTGTTAAAAATGTCAAAATAGGAAAGAGGACAATTTTAAAAAATAGAAAAAGAAAAAATAAAATTAAAAAAATCTAACTTTGAATGACTAAAGAATCATGGGAAAAAAAGCCATGAATTCTATGTGTTGTACTCCAGTAGCTCTCAAGTTTTAAAGTTCTCATTGATTGGTGAACTTTGTCTTGGCTGGATGTTTTTGTTGATCTTCAGGGGCAGGGGCCTGTTGCTGTGATACTCAAATGTCTTTGGCTGAGGTGGAATTGCACCACCCTTGTCAGGGCAAGACTAAATAATCTGCTCCAGTTAGCTCTCGGAGCATTTGTTCCCTGAACAGTTTCCATAAAGCTTTGGAGGACAGGAATGAAAATGGCGGCCTCCCTATTTCCTACCTGGAGGAGTCGAGAGCTCAGGGCCCCACTCCTCAGTGCACCCTCAGAGAAAAGAGATCAATTACTCCCATCTCCCTTATCTCTGGCTGCACTCTGTGCTCACCCAGCCTGTACTGAGTGTTTCTGTCTCTGGCGCTTGGCCATGTTTGGAGTCTCCAAACCTGCAGATTCCTGCCACCCACTCCTGCACCACTGATCCTGGAGGAGGAAGGAGGGGGTCTCTCTGAATCTGCCACTTGTAGGGTCCCTGCTTGAAGAGCAGCAGCCCAACTCTGCCTTGGATCATGGTTTAAGGTAACCCTGAGCAGAGAGCTCACTCTTCGGCCCTGTCTCTGCAGCCGGCTTCCCCGCTGTGATACCTGGCAGCTCTGCCACACTCAGATGCCCCTGATCTTTCTGTGATCCCACAGGTCCTGAGACTACACTGTCCCAGCAAGGGCTCTACCCACACCCCCCACCTCCGGCTCAGCCTCTGGAGCCTCTGGAGCAACATCCCTCAGTGGAGCAGACTTCTAAAAGTTCCGATTTTGTGTTCTGCTGCTCTACCACTTACCAGGAGCCAGCCCCTCCCCTGTGGCCTCTCTTCCTGTATGTGGCCTTGGATTCAGTTCGCTGCATGTCCTACCTCCCAGAAACTGGTCGCTTTTCTGTTCCTAGAATTGCTGTTCTTCTCTTTGATCTCCTGTTGAGTTTGTAGGTGTTCAGAATGGCTTGATAACTATCTAGCTGAATGCCTGGGACCAGACGAAACACAGGTCTCCTACTTCTCCACCATCTTGCACCTCCCCTGATCTTGATTTATAGTCTCATGATGCTCCTTTTTCTCCCACACTCCACCTCCATGATTCTCCTAAAGCTATTGCTTAAATGGTTATTGTTCATGTGAATCTGACTAGGTCATTAAACTCCGTTAGCTAGGAGTTACATTCTCAGTCCAGTGACATAAGAATTTCGATGATCAGCACATTCCAGTGATGAGGTTCTAAAAGAACAGATTCTTACCCATATACAACTTTTCTTTGTACTGGGAAGGTGATTTCCTAAATTATATAGGAGGCACAGGTTCACCCAGAATCAAGACTGCTCGTCCACCTTCAGAGGTCAGTCCTTTCTTATTTGAAAAATACACTGAAGAATGCATGTTCCACGTCAGTATATTGTTTTTATTAAATTTTTCCCCAAGAAAGGAGTTTAGGTATTCTGCCCAGAGTTAATTTCTTTTCTTTTCTTTCTTTTTTTTTTTTTTTAAGATTTTATTTATTTATTTGACAGAGAGAAAGATCACAAGTAGGCAGAGAGGCAGGCATAGAAAGAGGGGGAAGCAGGCTCGATCCCAGGACCCTGAGATCATGACCCGAGCCGAAGGCAGTGGCTTAACTCACTGAGCCACCCAGGTGCCCCAGTTAATTTCTTTTCAAATATATAGTTGCTGTGAGCCATTTGCTATCAATAGAGGCTCCTTTAGTTCCATTCTTCTTCTTCTTCTTCTTCTTCTTCTTCTTCTTCTTCTTCTTCTTCTTCTTCTTCCTCTTCTTCTATTAAAAAGATTTTATTTGTTTGTCAGAGAGAGAGGGCAAAAGCAGGGTAAGCAGCAGGCAGAGGGCCCGATGTGGGACTCCATCTGGGACCTGTGACCTGAGCCAAAGGCAGACGCTTAACCAACTGAGCCACCCAGGTGTCCCTAGTTCCATTCTTCTATCGTCCTAAATGCAATGCAGATTTTTGTCTTTATGTCTCCAGCAGATATTCAACCTTGCCTAATTCTTCTTCTCCTCCATGGAATGTTTTCTCATTTCTAGAGTTGTTCTAGGACCTGCTTTCACTTACCTGTTTATATGTTTATGGACATTTTTATGTTATCATTGGCATTGAACAAATGAGAATTTTAAGGGACAGTAATAAAATCAATGAAATTTTTTTTTTCTCTTACAACGAATGTAGCAAACCCAATTTAAGGGCTGGCCCAGATGAACTCACACAGCAGGAAATAAAATAGCGGTTTATTTCCAGAGTAGTGTCTGTCAATTCTGCCATGTGGATGTCCATCCAGTCAAAACTAAAAAGTTTACTGAAAGTTATATTCTCCCCTCTTCCAGCTTTGACCTGGCAGGGCCCAAGAGGAGAAGGTGAGTAGGATGTTATTGGCACCCTTACTGTGCAAGCTCCTCTCTACTGTCCTCCCTAGCTCTCTGACAAAATAAGAGGGAAGAAGGAGAGGCCAGGACTGGCATTAATCTCTGAGAGACACTTAAAGCTGACTTTGTCCCGGGACATTCTCCTGGGTTCTCTGGGATCATCCATTGCTGGGAATCTCTCATTGACCCTTTCCTCCATGTGGGTACATGCTTTTGCTAATAACTATGGCTTCCTCCCCCTGCCCTCTGGGTATCTTGTTGTGCCTCTCCTTTCTTGAGTGCACTGTCTTCCCAAAACACAGTCCATTTTTCCTTTAGCCACCCTTTAGCACCAAGCCTCATCCCCATAGTTAACTTTTATATTTCTCAGACACTAGTTTCGTGCTAACCTGGTGTCAGAGATCACACTGAAGCTTCCACCTGTGTTCTGCTTTAAGCCCCCTCACTAGACGTGGAGAAATGACACAGGAGAAAGCAACACTGTCTCCCAACTGGGGTTGGAGAAGGCACAGGGTGTGGGAAGGGATGAGATTCATAAATGCAGCAAATCTCTCTAAAGAAATATTTTTTTTCTCCCAGTGCCTGGGTGGCTCAGTTGGTTAAGCATCTGCCTTTAGCTCAGGTTATGATTCCAGGGTTCTGGGATCAAGCCTCACATCTGGTTCCCTCCTCAGTGGGGAGTCTGTTTCTCCCTCTCACTCTGCCTTCTGCTCCCCCTGCTTGTGTTCTCTCTCTCTCTCTGTGTGTCCAAAAAAATAAAAAAATAAAAAATAAATTCAAAAAAGAAAAATGTTTTTCTCTAATTGCTATTCCCCGGGTATTTAATTTTTTGATTTTCTTTTGAGAAAGGTAAAACTGGATTTGAACCATGTCCATTACAATTCCTGCAGAGGTAGTTCTGTGCATCATTTTGGAATTGGGGGGCAGTTTCCAGCTATTGTCCCAGAGCCCAGACTCAACTGCATTCCATTTTACCTTCCTGTGGTGTTCAGTTGGTGACAAATCTATGCACCTGGGGGTGAGGTGGTAAAGACATAACCTCTGGGGGCTTGTCCACCTCTGTGTTTCCTTATGTTTTGGACCTTCTCCTCCCCTCCTCTACCTCTTAACATCCTCTCCTGTGACGTCAACCCCACAGCACCTATTTTGTACCATTCTTCATCCTTTGATTCTGTGACTCTCTCCGATTTGATATTTCCTTGGCTGCTATCTCCCCAACCCCAAACCTGAGGATTTTTAGATTTTGTGCCAACTGACTATTCAGCTCAAGGCTCCTATTAAAAGGTAAGAGATATAGCTCTTAGAAAGGAACATTAGGCAAGTTTTTCCAATACCCTGGGCTCTTGGTCCCCCAAGTACTTGTCCTCCAGCCCTTCCACAGAGTCTTGCTCACTTCAACAGAACTCTGCCTGCTTTGTGGGCACAGAAAGACCCTGTTGTTTGTTGCCTACATAAGTGTGGTATAAAGTATTCATGCTGTGAACTCTATGCCAGTGTATTTCAGCTTGTATGTACATATTTTTTTCCAATTCTTTACTTGCAGTCAAAGAACAAACAAAAGCAAACTTAAAAAATGACTTTGGAAAAAAATAAATAAAAATAAAAAATGACTTTGGGAAAACAACAGAAAGCAAACATAGCCATTTTTTTTTCAGACTAAGGGTTTTTTTTTTTGAAGTATTTTATTTACTGTTGAAAAGAAACTAATAGAAATAGATTAAAATAATGTAGATGCAGAGCTAGGAAGATATTAAAATCAACACACTGCATTATATTGTTATCAGTGATTTATTTGGCCATATGACAAACATTATAAATGTTTCAACTTTCCTCTAGACCCTAAAAAGAATGCTTCTTGTTCATGTTAGACTAATATACTTTGGAAAATAATTTGAATTTAAGAAGCTAAATATTTAGAAAAATTTTGATTAGACTGTATATTAAAGAGGGTTTATATATTCATCATTAGTAATTCCCAATCTAATATTGCCAATGAGGAAACTCTGAACAGCTGCCATCTAGAATTCTAAAATATCACTCGTTGATAAATGTGCAACATAAGCACCATAGCTCAACAAAATGAAGTGCAATTTTCTCTTCAGTCAGAGAAAAGAGCAAGTTCAAGATTAGTTATGCATTAAACAGTCCATTTGGGGAGGCTAATTAGAGAGAGAAGACCTTGAAATAGAAGTCATCAGAAAAAGCTAGCAGATGAGTATTTTGGAGACTTAATTTGTCCTTTGTCACAGACAAGAACACCTGTGAAGAGTGCAAGTTGCCCTCATCCAAACTCTGGTTATGAGGTTCAGAAGGTTTTCTAATCCTAGAGAGGAAAAAACAAAGCCAAAGTGAAACAGTGGTAGTTTAGGAGACTGTCTTCAGGGGTACTAGAGCCTTTGGAGTTTAGGTTTCCAAACTGGTACAACAGGCATGCAAATTAAGTGCCCCCAAAAGACATGAACACAGAATTTGGATTGTTCTCTTTTCCCCGGGACTTCACAAGGACTGAGAATGAAGAGGGCATATGGTGTTAAGACAGCCACAATTTCAACAGGAAATCTAACATGTGAAAAAAACTATCTGAGTTCTATGCCATTTAAATGCACTTGGATCAGTGTAATTCTCACTCCTACCATATAACAATGCTCTGAAGCTGCCCCAGTTTAATATCACGTATTTTTTTTTGTAGTATATTAATCACGAACAAGAAAGAGGTAATTTTTGTGTAAGTTGGAATCATATTAGTATCATCAATGTGCGAACTTCCCAGAAAATTTAGATGACATTTTTAAACAAATTTGTGTTAGATGATAAACCCAGAAGGTTTCTCAGTATTTTCGTATAAAAGGGCAAGGAAAAAAATGTTTTGGAGAAGGGTAAGAGTGTTGATTGTCCATTATAAGGGGTTTCTACCAGAATTAGTGGTCACTCCCATGAAATATCTCTGAGCAGACTGTCCTAGGCTTGTCTTTTCTGAAGAATGGACAAAATGCCCTCAAGAAAAGACCAGAATCATAAATTAAGAGGTTTTTTTTTTTTCCCCCTTAGAGGCTATTTTCTGAAGAGTTGTCAGCCCAGGCCTGAAGCGAGATGGGCCAGAAGTTCAACTCCTAAACTTTATCAGTGTCAAAAACTCTCAGATGATCTATTAAAATCTAAGGCTGTGTATTTATCTTCAGAAAAACTATTTTTATTGTAAAAATAAATGAGTTTTGTTCTTCCTGTGCAAGTAACAAGGCTAAAGAAGGTCACTTGTGGTGATTAAATAATGTGGCTTAATGCATGGCTGACCTTGCCCACTCCTCTGAACTCAGGGGAGGCAGTGCTTAAAGGCCAGAGAGTTGCTTCTGGGTCATACCAGTCAGTGCTCTTCCCTTTCTCCTCAATCTTCCTCACCTTTGTAGGGGATTGTAGCTTAGTCCCAAGGGGCAAAACATCCTATTGATCTGAGAAGATTACTGCGCATATATGTTTCTTGAAAAAAAGCTCCCAATCTCCTCAGTCTATGATCTCACCCATGTGAATCACCTCATTCATATTTAATTCCCACAACCAGAGAAAATATTCACACTAACGACAATAAGGCACCTTTACGGATAATTCCAATGGCACCCTGGAATCGTATTGAAGCAGGACCCTGGAGGCCCCAGTGCCTTTAGTTGGAAGATTATGGAGAAGGCAAGTAGAAACCATGGGGAACACTGGAGGGCCTAGGGCACCAGTTATTTGCCAACTGGTACTGAAGAATTTCAGTATTTTAATCATCAATACAGCTATACCAGTATATGGCATCTGGATAGAGGCCCTGCTCACAGCACTATGAGGTAGAAATTATAATCTCTCCTTCACAGTTGAAGAAACAAAGACGCAGAAGGTTAGGGATTTTCGCTGTGATCACTCAGCTAGAGGGAGACAGGGAGAAGGGGGAACCTAGAGCACAGCCGTGCTGTTAAGACTCTACGTGGCCTCTCCATGAGCCAGGCCGGCATTTATCATCAGCGCCTCAGTGTCCAGTCTGGTGTTAAACCAAGTTTAGTTACGTCCTCCGATGCTCCCTCATTCTGTGAAGCTGACCTGGCTGGAAAAGGCTACAAGGAGACCAGGGAACTGAGATTCCACGGAGAACAGGTAGGTGGTCACTGTCCTACACCCTCCCTCCAGCAGCTGAAGGAGCCCATGGCTAGATTCAGGCTGTGCAAGACCCCATTCAGTGGCTGTGTTCCCAAATAGGAGATATCAGTTTGAGGGGACATCTTTTCTGAGGTTGCTTTGGGAACAGGAGGCTTAAATACAGTCCTCTTCTATATACTTTTTTCCCTCCTCTGCTTTTCTCTCTGAAGATCAGGGAAATGTATGAAGGAAACAAATTTTCTTTTTTCTTCTTAAAATTTCTTGAAATCCAAGAAATTTTGGTATTGCCTGTTAAATTCACATATATTCCTTGTAGACAATTGAAAAAAATGGAAGGCAGTTTTAAAAAATACTTATGCTCAAAAAAAAAAAACTACTTATGCTCCTATTGCCTGTCAATTTATTTATTTACATACATAGTCTTGGAATCATACTTAGCGTTTTAAAGTTGGTTTTTAAGTTATCAGTTGTTTTTATTTTTTAAAGATTTTATTTATTTATTTGAAAGAGAGAAATCACAAGTAGACGGAGAGGCAGGCAGAGAGAGAGAGAGAGGGAACAGGCTCCCTGCTGAGCAGAGAGCCCGATGCGGGACTCGATCCCAGGACCCTGAGATCATGACCTGAGCCGAAGGCAGCGGCTTAACCCACTAAGCCACCCAGGCGTCCCTAAGTTATCAGTTTTTTAAAGGTATTTTTGAAATAGTCTATGAACTCTCCCCCCACTTTCTTACATTATCTTTGACATTTATTTGATTACTTCTTTCCTTTGTTGTCAGACATTAAGGATACATCCAGTGTTTCACTGTTCTGCATGAGGCTCCCTCGAAATCCTGATAACATGACTCTCTGACTCACCACAGACTGTTTCTAGGGAAACAGAGAGAGGAATGTGGAAAGATTTTCCTTAAAGGCCCTTTGTCAGTTTTGTTTTTCTAGTTTGTTATAGCCCTTAACCCACAGTTGTAATCATGTTAGTGCTTGTCTTATTTTTTTCCTTTAACATCTTTTTTTAAAAAAATATTTTATTTATTTGTTTGACAGAGAGAGAGATCACAAACAGGCAGAGAGGCAGGCGGAGAGAGAGGGGGAAGTTGGCTCCCTGCTGAGCAAAGAGCCTGATGTGGGGCTCGATCCCAGGACCCTGAGATCATGACCTGAGCTGAAGGCAGCAGCTTAACCCACTGAGTCACCCGGGTTCCCCTCCTTTAACATCTTTATATTAAAGATTTTATGTTTTGAACTAGCATATTTCATATCAAATAATGGCTCCCAGTATATTGTTTACCAATTGAGATTTTTTTTTTTTTGTATAGAAAAGTTTTCCATTTTATGACCAATCCACCTCCCTTTTCTATTTTGATTCTTACATTAGTTAATTATTTTTTTAAGATTTTTTATTCATATATTTGACAGAGAGAGAGAGAGAGAGAGAGAGACAGCAAGAGAGGGAACACAAGCAGCGGGAGTGGGAGAGGGAGAAGCAGGTTTTCCGCTGAGCAGGGAGACCGAGGCAGGGCTGGATCTCAAGACTCCAGGATTATGACCCAAGCCGAAGGCTCACACTTAACAGCTGAGCCACCTAGGTGTCCCATTTTTGGTTAATTCGTTAAAAGACATTCCAAAAATCTAGATCTGATAAGAATTGAATATATTTTCTTCTCATTTCTTTGAGGCTAATTTTTAACATTTGACTCTTTAAGCCATCAGAAGATTTATTTGATGGAGGTAAAAATCTTTTCTTCAAAATAGTAATGTAGTTATTCCAGCACTGTTTATTAAGTATTCGTTCTTTTCCCATTAACATATGATACTACAGGGACACCTGGGTGGCTGAGTTGGTTAAACATTGCTTTTTGTTCAGGTCATAATCCCAGGGTCCTGGGTTTGAGTTCTGCATCGGCTCCCTGCTCAGTTGGGGAGCCTGCTTCTCCCTTTCCCTCTGCCTGCGGCTCTGCCGGCTTGTACTTCCTCTCACTCTCTCTTTCTGTCAAATAAGTAAATAAAAATTAAAAAAAAGATATGATACTACATTTCTCTTACACTAAATCGTCATATATAAACATGAAATATTATACATACAAACCAAGTATTGGTTTCTTGGCAATTTGTTTTGCCCTATTGATGTACATATATTTCCTCGAAGCAATACATACCACTTGGTTTACTGAAACAAGACTCACACAATTATTATAAAAGAATTACTGTCTATTCTTGAGTTTTCATTTTTAAAAACCCCATTTATGTTAAAAGACCTGAAAAATTACTTACAAAGAGATATATGTACATAATTTATTTATGCATCTTCATTACCAAAGGCTTTTGAATATTTTAGACAACTGTGACATAGCATAATAGAATGAAAAAATTAAAAATAAGGTAAATTCAGGGGTCAGGTTCGGATATGAAATGATTGTCCCAAGATAGCAGAGAATAGGCCGTGTATTATCAGCCCTAAGCTTTCTAGTAGTAAGAGCGAAGAAGAAAATGTGACCAGCAAGATTCCAAGGTTAAGTGACAGAAATGATCTTTCTGGAAGTGCTGCTCCCCTAACACGGAGACCCAAAGTGATGGCAATCATTTGGGATTACATCTCTATGAGACCAGTGAGTCCCTCCCTCCCTGTGCTTTTGAGGTGTTCCTGTGTGGCTCTCACAACACTCAGGAGTAGTACTGTAACAATGAAACATGATTTGTTGCCTCCCCCCACCAGGACCTTCCCAAACCCCACCTGTAATCCTCTTCAGTGTTATTGTTGTTGTTGTTGTTGTTTAATTTATTTATTGTCAGAGAGAGAACACCAGCAGGCAGAGTCGCAGGCAGAGGTGGAGAGAGAAAGCAGGCTCCCTGCTGGACAAGGAGCCTGATGCGGGACTTGATCCCAGGATCCTGGGATCATGACCTGAGCCGAAGGCAGCGGCTTAACCAACTGAGCCACCCAGGCGTCCCTCTTCAGTGTTTTTTTTTTTTTTTTTTTTTTTTTTTTTTCACAACCTTTGTGACAGGCATAGTGCTTGGAACAGTTGAGAACGTGAAAATTATTTTAAAAATAATAAATAAAAGAAAGAAAACAAGGAGACAGGGGAAGAAGGAAAGGACCTTGTAATCAACACGGATTATTTGAAGTTAGCACCGACCTATTTTATTCTTTTCAATGCTGTTACAAATGAAATTGCTTTTCCTAAGCTCCTTTCCAGGTAGTTTGTTATTAACGTATAGAAAGGCAACTGATTTTTATATGCTGCAACTTTATTGTATTTGTTTATTACTTTTCATATTTTTTGTGATGTCGTTAGGGTTTCTTATATATAAGATTATGCCATTCGCAAATAGGGACACTTTTACTTTTTTCTTTCTGATTTGCATGCTTTTTTTTTTTCCTCTTTCCTGCCTAATTTCTCTGTCGAGGACTTCCAGGACTGTATGGGATAGAAGTGGCAAGAGCGGGCCTCTATGCATTGTTCTGTGGATTAGTGGAAAAGCTTTCTGGTTTTCACCTTTAAGTATGATGTTAGCTATGGGCTGTTCACGTATGGCTTTTATTATGGTGAGGTACATTTCTTCTATACCTAGTTTATTGAGCATTTTGATCACGAGAGTTGGATTTTATCAAACGCCTTTTCTGCATCTATTGAGATGATCATGTGATTTTTATCCCTCATCCTGTTAATGAAGCAAATCACATTAATTGATTTTCATATGCTGAACCGTCTTTGCATCCTAGGGATAAATACCACTTGGTCATGGTGTATGATCCCTTTAATGTGCTGTTGAATTTGGTTTGCTAGGATTTTATAAGAGGTTTTTTGTATCTATGTTCATCACGGATACTGGCTGTAGCTCTCTTCTCTTTGGTGTCTTTGTCTGCCTACTCTATTTTTCAGTTCAATTATCTTCAGCAACCTTTTCTGTTTGCTGACATTTTCACTTTGTTCATGCATTGTTCTCCTGACCTCAGTAAGCATTATTATCTTGGTTATTTTGAATTCTCTACTAGGTATATCATAGATCTCATCTGATTACAATCAGTTTCTGGAGATTTATCTTTTTCTTTTGTTGGGGGGCGGGCGTGGGCAGGGGCGGGGAGAACATATTTCCCTGTCTCTCTTTTCCTTGACTCTCTGTGTTGGTGGCTGTGCATTTTATAAAATAGCCACTTCCCCCAATCTTCATGGACTGACCTTGTAAAGGAGAAGACCCTCAGGGGTGCCTGGGTGGCTCAGTCAGCTAAGTGTCTGCCTTCTGCTCAGGTCATGATCCCGGGGTCCCAGGATTAAGCCCCACATTCAGGCTCCCTGGTCAGCAGGGAGTCTGCTTTTCCCTCTGCGTCTCCCTCCTTCACCCGCCTCCACTCATGCTCATGTTCTCGTTCTCTCAAATTAAAAAAAAAAAAAGAACCTAAAAAAATAAAATCTAAAAAAAAAAAAAGAGATGACCCTCAGCAATATGTCCAGTCAGAGATTCTGGAACCTTCTCAAAGCTTTGTGCTTCTCCAACCTGTTTTCTTTGTTCTTAGCAGCCCCCAGGCATCCAGTGTATGCCAGGTCCTGTCAGTATGCTGAGACAGAGGAGACTGAAGGCAGCTCCTCAGGCAGCCCCCAGAAAAGCTGGATTGTTGAACACTCCTTCCAACTCTTTCCCTCCCCAAAAAGAAGCTGGGATCTGAGGGGTTTTGCCTGTTTGCTATCTTCTGGGTTGGCAGGATGGCTGTGGTGGTGAGCTGTATGCTAGATCAAATCGCCATCTCTCTTCTCTGTAGCCCTGAGGGGCTTGTGTCTGAGGGGACCCATCGGTTCTCTGAGATAGGTGAGATTGAAGCCAGCTCCTCAGGCAGCACTAGGAAAAGTTGGGACATTAGATGTGCGATTGGACTCTCTCCCTCCTCAGGGAGCAGCTGGGGTTTATGGCCTGCTCACTCCGTGCTGTGCCAGAGGGGAGAGCTGTAGCAATTGCCTGCACACCAGTGCAAGCTACCACTTTGTTCTCTGGAACCTCAGGGGACTAGCAACTCTCCGTGAGAGACGCGATACAAGCCAGACCCTTGGGTGGCACTCAGCAGAGTTGAGACCCTGGATGTGTGTTCCAACTCCTTTCCTCCTTAGGGAGAAAGCGGGCACTGGGGGTTCCTTCTTCATCACATGGCTCTGTACCAGAAGCGGGGTTTCTGGAGAGAGAGTGTTTGTTTCCCATACTCGCTTTGATGTGGCTGGATTTTGCACTTGCCAGGGGTGCCGGAAACTTTCCGCTGGTTTCTGGACTTCTCACAAAGGGTATTAAACCATGTGCTGTTGTGAATCATTGTGTCTGTGGAAGAAAGGAGTGTTCAAGGCTTCCTAGTCCACCATCTCCATGATGTGAGGAGAGACGCAGCCTGTCCTTCTCCTGTGTCACTGGAACCATCCAGGGTCCCAAATTCAGTTCCCATCACTCATCTCAGTAGGAATGGGGTTTTAGGCTCTTGGCTCCCTCTCCCCAATCCCAGCCCTGACAGTACGTAACTGTATATGCTCATATTAAATGGCACCAGATGATTTTTATTGTCAAAGCTATGGAATTTTAGGGACAGAATCATTTCCAGTTAATAGTGTGACATTAGTAGTTGATAGATTTAGCTTCAGCCTCAGAAACTAAGTCCAGCTCACTCAACTGCCTTCAGCGATGCTATAACTTAGTTCAAAAAGACTGTGTGGAAAGGCAAGCTGCCAGCTGCTTGCTCACTGCTCCTAAGATAAGGGAGGCCCATTCCCTTCGCTTATTCTCTGACCATAATGTGCTCACAGAATCTGTCAGGACTCATTGCTTACAAAAGAAAAGGACTTACCTTAAATCAGCTTAAGCATGAAATGAAACTCAAAGCAACTAACTCATGTAACTTGTGCAGCTAAAATGTCTAGGGAAAGTTGTCTCAGGGCTCAAACCAAACCCTGTCACCAAGCCTCAGTTTCTCTCTTTTTTTTAATCTTGTCACCTCTCAGCTCCATTCTTGTGTGTTGGGATTAATCTTAGGTAGGTCCTCTCCACAGGACTTGAGGAGTTCTCGCTCTGTATCCTACCAACATTATTAACCCCAGAATGGAATGTCCCTTTTCATTTTATTTTCCTGAGTGAGATTCAGTGGTCTCAGAATCACTCACTCTATCCAGAGGGCTGAAATGCTCTCACATTGTCTATTCCTAGAAATTTAGGATTGGGGGGGGGCCCTGGGTGGCTCAGTGGGTTAAAGCCTCTGCCTTCGGCTCAGGTCATGATCCCAGGGTCCTGGGATTGAGCCCCGCGTCGGGCTCTCTGCTCAGCGGGGAGCCTGCTTCCTCCTCTTCCTCTCTGCCTGCTTGTGATCTCTGTCAAATAAATAAACAAAATCTTAAAAAAAAAAAAAAAAAAGAAATTTAGGATTGGGGTCAGCCCTGACCCATCTACATGGATGGAGTGTGGGCAAGCGGTGGTTCCCTAAAGCGAAAGAGCGTCATGGAGTTACAATAGGAAAGAGTGGATGTTGGGCAGATGTAACAGTTAATTTTATCTGTCAACTTGAATGGGTCCTGGGGTGCCCATATATTTGGTCAAATTATTTTAGGTGTTTTTGTGAGGGTGCTCGAGATTAACATTTAAATTGGTAGACAGAGTAAAGCAAACTGCTCTCCCTAATGTTGGTGGGAATCACCCAATCGTTGCAGGCCTGAATTTAAAAAGACTGGCCTTCCTCCAAGTGAAAGAGAATGACCTTTACCCCAATACATTTGACCTAGAACACTGGCTTTTCCTTGCCTTCAGACTCAAACTGAAACATCAGTTCTTTTGTGTCTTGTCTTCTTTCTGCTGGCCTTTGGATTGGAAATTATACCACTGGTTCTCCTTTTTCCGCAGACCTTCAGACTCTCCTAGGTCTCCAGCTTGCAGCTTACCTGCAGGTCCTGGGACTTGTCAACCTCCATAATAATTGTGAACCAATTCTTTATAATAAGTATCTTTTTGGAAAAAAATGTATTTTATTGAATTATTTGAGAGAAAGAAAGAGAGAGAGAGAGCATGAGCAGGGGGAGGGGCAGCGGGAGAGCAGGAAGCAGATGAGAACAACTGACGCGGGGCTTGATCCCAGGACCCTGGATCATGACCTGAGCTAAAGGCCGCCACTTAACCAACTGAGCCACCGAGGCACACCATAATAAACATTTTTATATTTATAGGTATAACCAACTGGTTCTGTGTCTTTGCAGAACCCTGGTTAATAGAGCAGGCAAAACAATAGAAACTCTTTACACCCTCCATTTCCTCTCCAACTCTTCTGGTTGTTTTTGTTGTTGTTGAGGTGTGTGTGTATGTATGTGTGTGTGTGTGTGTGTGTGTGTGTGTGTGTTTAAGGCCCTGTATTCTATCTACCTGACCTCTCCTCCCTGTCCCTGAAAAATGTGGGTGGCCTAGTCCAGAGCTTGTCCTTAACGTCTCATTTAAAGTCCTCTCTTGCTTTATTCTTGAAGAACAAGGCATCACCTACCTCATAGTTTCACAGGGCACTGGAGTTCCTCGCATCTGTTCATTCTGTTTTTACATAGACTTCTCTAGCTTCCCTACCTTTAAGGAAGAAAGCACACTTTCTTTTTTTGTGCACCTACTATGTATAAAACTTTGTGTTAAATGTTTTATGTAATAGGGGTAGGAAATACTTGCTTCTTTCTCACCAACAAGGCAAGACTCAGATAATCATTCTTTCCTTCTCCCCTCTGCTAACCTTGTTTTCTTAGTCATCTCTGATGAGGCAGTTCATGATATTTTTAAAAACTTCTACTTTGCCCCCAGCCCTGCTGTTAAGGTAGTAATTTCGGTTCTATGATCAGCTGCAGTAAAGCAGAGTAACATCTAGAAAGAGCAGTGGAATTACCTTGAGTAGCAAGCTAATTAGTGGTAAGCGGTGTGAGAGTTGGTCCCTTAGGGTGGTTAGAGCCTGCTGAAGGAGGGTCAAGGCCAGAGGCAGTGCTGTTGTGCCTGAATGGGGAGGGACATCAATTACAAATGTAGCAGTAAGACCCACCCCCAAAATGTCTGGTTTTCCTTGCAGAAGTCGGTCTCGCAGGCTGCAAACAATTGCAAGGCCCAGGATCAGATCTGGTGCCACCATTGTTCTAATGTGAGATCATGAAGAGTCCACTTCAGCTTTCAGGGTTTGCTTTCCTCTCTGTGACTTGAGGATAATGAGTCCTCAAGGTCGACTTCATGGTTGTGCTAGCTCAGTGTAGTCCCTCAGAGTCCCATGCTTAGAATGGCCCCACACTTGGGTTATTGCTCTGCTGTCACTGTCTTGGAATTCTTAATGACTTTTGAATAAGGGGCCCAGGATTTTCATTTTTCACTGGGCCCTGCAAATTAGCCAGATGGTCCTGTAGGCCAGGTCAGTGGTTCCATAGGACCCCTAGGTTTCTTCCGTGGAATTCAAGAGACCCGAAACCCTATTAGTTTGAAAGAAATAAGCTAACTGTTAACAAAGCTAAATAGGTCTCTCTGTGTTGGAGGACATCTCAAAGTCTTCAGTATGTTAATGTGCTTTGTCATTTTCCAGGAAGGGGATATGAAAGTCATTTTTTAAACTTATTTGACTACAAAGCCCCTCCACTTTTTTTTTCAAGAAGGATCTCACGGAACAAGTACTACACATAATACATCCTAGGAAATCTTGACCTTGGTGTTTGCATAGGGGGCTGTCATCTCTAGCAACCTTGACTACTTTGATTATAATGAGTCATGTGGGGATGGCTGAGGTTGGGAGTAGGAAATAAAGCTGGAACTAAGGAATGAGGATAATGCTATTTCATGCCCCACGACTCTGTTGCAAGGAAAAGTTATGCTGTTCTAATCTCCCCGGAGTCCATGTAGACCCACCATTTTTCTCCTCTGAATCTTTACTTATGTTGTTTTGTCTTCTTAAATGCCCTTATCCACCTTCCTCTAGTAAATTCTTATTTCTTTTTCTAAAATACATCTCAAATTTATCTACCTTTGTATCTTCCAGCTTTACCCTTATGTAAAATACTTGTCACAAGTGTACTAATGCTGTTGTCTCCTAGCTCACCTCCCGGCTCCAGCACTTTCTCCACATGGCACTCTGACTTGAATTCTCTTTTCAAAATGCAAGTTAGCCTCATGCCCATGCCCAGCTTAACACCCTTTAGAGATCCTGCTACAGTTAGCAGAAAAACCAGACCCTCTCCTACCACCAAATGCCTGACAAGTGAACCTCACTACTTCTTGAGACTCTACTTAAGCTGGCCTGCCCATTGCTCCCATTCTCCAGTCACAGTGAAATTTTGAGTCTTCCTTGATATTACCCCATTCTTTTTTTTTCTTTAAAGATTTTATTTATTAATTTGACAGAGAGGGAGATCGCAAGTAGGCAGAGAGATGGGCAGAGAGAGAGGGGAAACAGTCTCCCCGCCGAGCAGAGACCCCTATGTGGGACTTGATCCCAGGACCCTGAGACTGTGACCCAAGCCGAAGACAGTGGCCCAACCCAATGAGCCACCCAGGTGTTGGGCCATTTTTTTTTTTTTTTCTTTTTAGGAACATTTTACTTACTTACTGCTCACTGTATCTTGAACATTCCAACTTCTGCTTTTCAAATGGTTCTTCCTCATTCCCCAGATTGTCACTGAAAATCATTTTCTTGGTAAGTAAGACCTTCCTTGACTGCTTTGCCAGAGTAGGTGCCCCCCATCATCAACACCACATACCCCAGTTAGGTTACACAATCAGTGCATACTCTCATTCAATTCTCAGTGTCCATAATAAGCCATAATTAATTAATCTGTTTACTTGTTCATTGTCTAATTTATCACTAGATTGCAGATGCCTTGAAGGCAAGGATTAGGTACCTCTTGTGTCTCCAGTTGTTAGCTTATACTTAGATGTTCCCTAAATATTTATTGACTGAGTGAGTGACTAAATTAATTCCTAAAGGCCTGTATCAAATGCTAACTCCTTATCTATGGTGTCTTCCCTGACTCAGAAGTGAGTCTCTTGTCTAAATTCCTGTGCTGTTTTAGCTGTACTCCTTAGCATTATTTGTGGGTTTTACTGAGTCTTCCTAGTGGCTCAAGGTCCTAGAGCAGTATCTCAGAGATCTTTTCATACCCCAGCTATCCCCAGCAAAAATAGGTGCTCTGTAAATTCTGATTGAATTTATTTGAATAATTGAAAGAACTTTCAATAAAATAAGCAACTAAAAAAATGTTAGAGGAGGGCGCCTGGGTGGCTCAGTGGGTTAAGCCGCTGCCTTTGGCTCAGGTCATGATCTCAGGGTCCTGGGATCGAGCCCCGCATTGGGCTCTCTGCTCAGCGGGGAGCCTGCTTCCTCCCTCTCTCTCTCTCTCTCTTGCCTACTTGTGATCTCTCTCTGTCAAATAAATAAATAAAATCTTAAAAAAAATGTTAGAGAGGTTTATTTAAAAATAAAACCACAATAAGCACTGGACTCTTTGCCAAAAATGGGCACGCTTCCCAGACATTTTAGAGGTCTTGGAGGATGGCCTAAACACTGATCTCCACTGATCCAAATCAACTTCATTAAACACTCCCTGGGCCTGTGAGATGGATGGCATGGGAACCGAGTCCTGACAGGTAGGGAGAAGAGAGCTCCTGCCTCCAGGTGTTCCTGGCCTCAATTAATGGCCCTGCCATGGACACTTTCAAGGAGGAAACTGCCATGGTCATGAGGACTGAATGGTGCCTTTCTCCAGATCTTTTGCAAGTTCCCTCCACCTGGAGGAAGCCTGCATGTGTGTGCACGGGTATGATTGCAATGAAGACTTAGGGAAATGGGAAGGTGTCCATTCTGGCCAACACACTCAAATGTGAGATCATTTCATCTGTAGAAGTAATAATAGATAACTCATGGAGTTTGGGAGTATTAATTATATTAATATATATCTTAACTTCATATGCTTTTAATGGATGGTAAATACAAGTTAAGTTCCTTCCTTTCTCCCTTTCCATTCCAGGTTGAGAGCTCTACCTATGACCTCTAGGTAGACTGCTTCAGGGTACATAGCTAGAATTTGTGGAAAAGGGGAAGCATAGATATAGATAGATAGATAGATATGTTTATGTATGTGTGTGTGTGTGTGTGCATATGGCTCATGTACATATGTTAGATAAAGGGAAGTTTCTATTTGCTATGCATTTTGATATAGTAAGTGAACAACAAAATGATGACAATTAGCATCTGTTACTTTTGCCCTCCCAAGAGAATGTGATTGGAATCTTGGTCTCAAAATGGATGGAGATGAGTTGCTAGACTAATGTTATTCTGTAGAAAGAAAAGTTCTACAACTGTAAAGAGGCAAACAAAAGGAAGATTTTCTTACTCAAACCAGGAATAAGAACACATTTAATGTGAGGCAGACTGACAAGCAGCATAGAAAAATCAGAATTTCTTGTTTAAAATTTGCTTAGTAGCCAGAGGGAGGAATTTCCACTGGTAGATATGGAAAATTTTCAGGTCGGTCTCCAATATTTATTAAATGAACATGGGAAATGGTTGCTTAAATGAGTACCTATATTGGTTTTCTAGGGCTACTATAACAAAGGACCACAAACTGGGTGGCTTAAACAACAGATATTTATTGTCTCATTGTTCTGGAGGTCAGAAGTCAGAAATCAAAATGTTGGCAGGCTTGGTTCCTTCTGGGCACTGCGGAGGAGTGATGTGTTCCAGGCCTTTCCCCTTGGTTTGTTGATAGCTGTCTTCTCCTTGTTTCTTCACATCATCCTCCCTCTGTATGTATCTGTCTCCTTGTTGCCCCTCTTTATAAGGACACTATTCATAGTGGATTAGGGCCCACACTAATATCCTTGTTTTAACTCATTTACCTCTCTCAGGACCCTATCTCCAATTTGGTCACCTTCTGAGGAACTGGGGATTAGGACTTTCACGTAGGAATTTGAGGTGAGATAGGAGATACATTTCAATTGAATTTCATAACAATTCTAAAACTTGAAAGTCCCTGCTAAGATGCTATGCTCCTCGCTCAGCAAACAAGCGACCAAGTCATAAGGTAGTCATTCTTGTGTCTCTGATGACCAGTTCTGGACACAGGTATGGAAAACAGATTACATGGATATAGAACACTTCCAGGAAGAGCTCACTGAAGGTTGAGGAAGTTCTTAAGGCAGTAAGTGTGACATGATGTGAGAGACTCATGTATGGACAAACTGAAGCAAATGCATGAAGGCCCACTGAGGTATGCATCTCCTGGAGGATTTTATTTTATTTTTTTAATTTATTTGATAGACAGAGACCACAAGTAGGCAGACAGGTAGGCAGAGAGGAAGGGAAGCAGGCTCTCTGCTGAGCAAAGAGCCCAATGCGGGGCTCGATCCCAGGACTCTGGGATCATGACCCGAGCCAAAGGCAGAGGTTTCAACCCACTGAGCCACCCAGGCGCCCCTCCTGGAGGATTTTAAATGGCACGTGAACTGGAAAACCATTGTGGGATTTTCTTTTTTGTGTGTGTCTCTTCTATAATTATAAGGTGTGGAAAATAATATGCATATTTGTTTCACTGTCAATGTTAAAAAGGGCGCAGAGTTGCAGTAGGAGATTCTTCCAGAGAAATGGTCATCTGCCCTGACATCCAATACTCTAACAGCAAACACAGCAAAGCGATAGGGAACTAATGTAACAAGTTCCAGAACGTTAATATTTCAGAGCAACCTCCCCAACTATTTGTTTCTTCACTCCTCCATCCCAGTAACACAGAGGCATAGTGGCATAGGGCCATTTATTAGATGAGGCTATCTATAAGATGAAACAATGAAGTTTCTTTGGAGTGGAGACCTATTCAGTCATTGAGGGAAGGCACGGGCTGGTAATGGGAAGAGCATAGGTCCCGCAGGCATTATTAAAGATGGCCGGGCGTTGACACAGCAGGATGTCAAGATGTATTTGGAGAAGGGTTTTAGTCTTCTTTTAGCAAAGAGCAGAACACCTCATATAAAGACAGGCAGAGCCCTCTGAAATCTTTCCTGGAGCTTAACCAATGGATTTGAACACGCTTATAAAAACGACTGCAAAAATATTTTTCTTTGCCCATTTCAGCGCATGCTAATCAGAAAGGCTCTTTGAAAACAATATTTTTATCTGTACCTCAGATTCATCCATACCCATTAGCTGCTCAATTAGGCGAAACAAACTTTTAGTTGCATGCCAGGGGCTTAATTTAATTTGCCTGGGATAAGCAGTTGGCTATAACTGTGAAACCCTGTGTTTTTTTTTTTTAGAAATTAAACCAGAGTACTGAAGCAAAAAAACCTTAAAATACAGTGTGGAAATTGAAGCAGACCATAGTTCATATTGTGTGGCAATGCAAAGCGATTTAGTAAGCAGTATGCAGGTATGTTAGTCACATCCTCCTGACTTGTTCGCTTTCCAGTTACTGCTTGTTCTTTTTGTTGTTTTTCGCTCTAGTCTTGTGGATTCTAAAGCAGAACAACTCAAGTGGCATTAGTTCATGAAGACAAAAGTAGTTTTTCCCCCCTCTTTTTGATTGTGGCAGGGTGGGTGTGTAGTTCAAGCAAGAACAGAGCGAAATAAAAATGGTCTTTATAAATTCTTAGCCTAATATAATTTTCTTGGATTTGAAATGTAAATTCTATTGAATTACTTTCCAGCTATCATATAATGTACTTAAGCATTTCTAGACAGTGAGACCCATTTGACTCAAGTGCAAAGGGGGAATAATTTAACTTTGCCAAAAAATGTTCTTTTGTTGATAATCATCAAAACAACATCCATGATACACAATTCTTATAAAAAGGAAGTTAAAAAGTTGATTCTGTATGGCACATAAAAGAAGTATGAGTCACCTTCCTAGAAAAATGGTGGAATACGAGCAAAGCCTATTTCCGTTGCATCTCGTTCACGGACACACATGTGGTGTGGAAAAGCAGGAAGAACCACGGATGGGGCATCAGAGGCTCAGGGTGTGAGTTCTGCTCTGATACTAGTATTAGCTGCCTGACTGCCGGCAAGTCACCGGACTACGATGCCTCAGTCTTCTGATGTGTGAAAAGGTGAAAGGAATGCTATCTGTCTGAGACAGGCCACAGGTTGGTCTTTATCAAAGGAGAAAAAGAGTGTGATGACATATTTCAGGAGGCAGGAAATGGGCACCGGGGAACACAGGTTCAGAGGAATTTGGAAGTGAAAAGCGTAAGGGCCAGATGTACTGGCTACTGAGGAGGATGCATAGAAGAAAAGCCTCAAGAAGTGTGAGCAGGGAGGAGCTGGGGAGAGAATAGACAAAACACTGCGTGGAACTCCTTGAGGGAGATAGGTGGCCTCTTCCTGCTTGACTGTCTGTAGTGTGCACCTTCCGCTGAATGTCCCTGCTCCGCTGTCGGGGAGAGAGCGGGATTTAAGAATCCTCGTGAAGGGGCGCCTGGGTGGCTCAGTGGGTTAAAGCCTCTGCCTTCAGCTTGGGTCATGGTCCGGGGGTCCTGGGATCGAGCCCCACATTGGGCTTTCTGCTCAGCGGGGAGCCTGCTTCCTCCTCTCTCTCTCTGCCTACCTGTGATCTCTATCTGTCAAATAATAAATAAAATCTTTAAAAATAATAATAATAATCCTTGTGGAGTCAGGGCCAAGGAAGAATCAGGGGGGAAAACTGCACTGTGTTGAGACTTAGTCCCCAGCCAAACCTGGTGGAATGGAACAGTCCATGCAACCACTGACAGCGATGAGGTGACGACTGAAGAGATAGAGGAAAACGAAGAGAAAACCACTGGATGCCCATCTCGTGAGAGTCTCCTTGCACTGGGTTTATCCAGCAGGGAAAAGGGATAGAGGGAAGCAATTGGCTGATGATCGCTCATTTGTAGATTTACTTGCTTAATTGCCAATGAGGAAGAGAAGCTGCTCACAGGTGAGTTGCCAAAGCGAGTAAACGTGAGTTATGTTAAGAAATTAACAAAAGATGAATTTTAGGCAGCTTTCTGGAAAACACAGTCTGGTGATAAGATCCACTGGACTGTGAAATAGCCTTTCAGTGGAAAGGGGAGGGAGTGCCATCATTTAAGATATTTAAAACAAGACTAGCTAAAGCATCTGCTAGAATCTTATCCAGAAGGGAAAAATCCAGACCTGGCAAGAGATGAACTAGCTGATGTCTGGGAGTTCTCACACCTCTCATTCTTGATGTTGAGAAGTTGTGGTTGAATCCCTGAACATTTTCACAAATGCATTTAAGACTGGGAGCTGTGTGACTCATTAGTCATTGTGGTAATCTCTAGGATTCAGTGCCAGCTGTGGGATTTCAAGCAGATGTGGCAAAACAGTGAAGACCACCTTTCAGATTCATATCCTCTTTGTCTCTCACTCTGGTTCATCCTTGGAAGAATAAAGCATATTTTTAAAGGGCAACTTAGGTAGTGCAGAGATACTTAAAAAAAAAAAAAAAAAAAAAAGGAAAACGAAAAATCTGTTTAAGAAAGAAAGCTTCCAACTTCCTAATTTATATTAAGAAGAGGAAAGTTGCAAATGCCAGATTTGAGTACTGTAGACTATGCCTTGATCTGACAGTTGTAAGACTGTGCCGAACCCAGAACAATTGTCAACTGCTAATTATGCATTTGAGCATTAGGCCCAGCAAATTGATAATTCTAGACCATCTTCCCTCTGCTGTCTAATATGTTCCTAGTGTGTCCCTTGGCTATTTGCTAGCAGAATGAACTATATCCTTGATAAGATGGTCATTTGAGAGGAAATGCATCTGGAAACACTGGCAGAAGAGAAGAGATAGGAGTGCTCCCTTGGTAAGAGTAACAACCATCTGTCAGTTCTGAGTCTCTGGGCTAGCTAGCTGGGGAAAAGACAGGTGCAGATCAAAGTTGAAAAGACTCATTTTGAATGAATTTGTCAAAAGTTCCCCTTACTTAATTTCCAAAAGATACTAAACCAGTGGCTTTGAACTGGCCTCCTGAGAGCGCACTTCCATTGTCTACTACTGACATGCGTGCTGTGTGGAAAAGCAGAAAGAACCAGGGTTGGGGCCTCAGAAGCTCGGAGTGTATGTCCTGGCTCTGATATTTATATTAGCTGTTTGATTTCAGACAAGTTGCTTACCCATATTGTCTCAGTTTCCTGGTGTGTGAAAAGTGAAAAAAAAAATCCCTATCTTTCATAGATAGCCCAAAGGGTTGTCACTATTAAGGGAGGGAAAAAATGGAAGCAATTAGTATATTTATTCCGAAAGAAAAGCAACTTAGGTTAGAAAAATGTGTCTTATCAAAGCCAAGTTCTCTATCCATTTAGGAACTGGAGCTTATCCTCTCTCATGTGAACTCCAACAATTCCTTATTGTATTAGCCAGTTTGGGATGCTATAGCAAAAATATCATAAACTGGGTGGCTTAAACAGCAGAAACATACTTCTCAGAGTCTGGAGGCTGGGAAGTCCAAGACCAAGGTGTTGACAGATTCAGTTCCTGCTGAGGGCCATCCTCCTGGTTTACTGATGGTCTCCTTCTTGCTGTATCCCCACATGGCAGAGAGAACTAATTTCTCTGATATATCTTCTTAAATGGACACTAATCTCATTCATGAGGGCTCCACCCTCGTAACTTAATCACCGCTCAAAGCGCCCACCTCCCTGTCTCTTCACATTAAGAAGGCTTCAACATAGGACTTTTGAGGAGACACAAACATTCAGTTTGTAGCATCTACGATCAATTTTCTTGTCTCTACTGGATAATTCCCACAGGCTTGCCCTTATCATGTTTCTCATCTTAAAACAAAACACACAGACAAACAAGTTCTTTGAACCTGAGTTTCATGTCTTCCTCCACCTACTGCCTCTTTCCACTGTTCTCTTGGACAACACAACACTCCAAGAGAGTTGTCTGTACTCTGCTTTCATGATCACTTTTCAGTCCCTTTTTTAACTCATTCTCTTGGGTTTTGTCCTCACTACTCCTTGAAACCATCATGGCAAAGTCATCAGTCACTTCCCTATTACCAAATCTACCGGTTCACCTGACAGCCCTCATCTTTTGTGAACTTTCAGCCTCCTTTGACATACATTGTCACTCCTTGTTTTTGAAACATACTTCACTTGGCTTCTAACCATCACAAGTGCCTGATAGTCCTTCTATAACCTCAACTACTTCCCAGGCTCCTCTGCTGGTTCCACCTCTTCTTTCTGACCACAATTCTGGGGCGCTCTGGGGTTCATGCCTCAGATCTCTGTTTTTACATCTGTAGGTGATTGCATCTAGTTCCATGGGTTTCAATATTACCTGTCTCCCGTGTCTAACCTCAGCCCCTCCTCTGAGCTCCAAATCACATCAAGGTGCCTTGCTGGCATCTCCAACATCTAATACATTTCTCAAACTCAGCATGTCCAATAAATCTCCTCAGATATTCAGGTCAAAATTAAAGGAGTAGACATTTAATCTTTTGCTTCCTTCATATGCAGATCATATGCAGAAGCAAATCCTGTCCACTCTTCGATTACATCTCAAATCTAACTACTCCTCAATTTCAAAATGACTATTCTATTGCTTTACCGTCTGCTCTCATTTAGTGCAAAGGCCTCCTAATGGACTGTCTTGCTTCAGGTTGAGACTGCCCCGAATCCAATCTCAATGATCTTTTGGAAACTTAAGTCAGAGCCTGCCACTTCTCATTCAAAATTCTCTAACATATTGCTATCACATAAATGGTAAAATTCAAATTCTTTATCAGGCCAACAAGTCCCATATAACTGGCTTCTACCTACCTCTCTGATCTAATCTCCTACTTCTGTGCCCATTACATAGTCTGTTCAGTTACGTGAGCTTTCTTAGTTCCAGGAACATGCCAGCTTATGTCTTCCACTTGATTCTTGCAGTTTTTCTTCCCTCTGTCTGAAGGGTTTCTTTCAGATCTTTGCAAGAATTTTTATGTAGAATCTTTCCCTGACTGTCTTATCTGAAATTGTGCTTGATTCCCACTGTCTTACCACAATCCTTCAACCTGATCATATTGTCTTCAAAGGATCTATTAGCTATTAGTATCTGAAGTTATACCTTTTTGGTTATCACTTGCTTTTCTCTGTCTACCCAATAAATGTAAGTTCCCAATTAAATTTACCATTGGGGACACCTGGGTGGCTCAGTGGGTTAAGCCTCTGCCTTCCACTCAGGTCATGATCTCAGGGTCCTGGGATCAAGCCCTGCATTGGGTTCTCTGCTCAGCAGGGAACCTGCTTCTTCTTCCCTCTCTGCCTGCCTCTCTGCCTACTTGTGGTCTCTCTCTCTCTCAGTGTCAAATAAGTAAATAAATAAATAAAATCTTCAAAAAAATAAATTTACCATTGGATCAGTATGTAGAATAAACCTAGCATACAGTAAGTACTCTGCTATGGTATGAATGTTTGTGTCCCCTATCCACCTGCCCCCCTGGCCACCTCCCACCAAATTCATATGTTGAAATCCTATTCCTCCCAAACTATGTATTATAGGTAGAGCCTTTGGGAGGAGATTAGGTCATGAGGGTAAAGCCATTATTAATGGAATTAGTGCTTTTATTTAAGAAATCCCACAGAGTTCCCTCACCCCTTCTACCATGTGAGGACATAAGGAGAAGGTGTTGGTTATGAGCCGGAAAGAGGACCCTCAACAAAATATAGCCATACTCCTTAACCTTGGACTTCCCAGCTCCCAGAGCTATGAGAAAGAAATTTCTGTTGTTAATAAGCTACCCAGCCTGTGCTGTTTGTTTGTTTTTTTTTTTTAATAGCAGCCTGAATAGATTAAGATGTACTCCACAGTGTGCTTTTTTTTTTTTTTGCACCTTGTTAATTCACCACATCTTTTACATTTCCTTAAAAATTGTTTTGTTATGTTTGACTTTTGATGCATAAGGAAACCAGGTCTTCTTTACAGAGCCAGAAGATGCCTGTTTATTGGCTAATTCCAACATGCTATTCTTTATTCTCATTGTTGAGAAGTAGTATTTGTTTAGTGGCTGATTCTTTATAACTCCCATGTTTTTTCTCCTGAAAGACTCCTAGGTATGTCTGTGTATCATAGATCACAAGCAAAATTGACCACTTGTATGCTCTTTGGAATTGGCTTTTTGATGAAACTATAAAAAATCTGGGTTCCTCTTCTTTGGTCATCTTCCTGAAACATAGTTGTGTCAGTATGGGGATGCAGGTTGAAGCAATTAGACTTGAGAATAGAGGAGAGTGAGCTGACAAGAGTAAGCCAGGTTGAGTCTCGGTCCCAGCAGAGAGATGAAAGCAGAACTGAGGGCCTGGTGCATAGACTGATTTGACACCTTGAGGTAGAACAAAGAGGTCTGGTTGCTGGAAGGTGGGAAGCTAGTGAAGGCCAGTTATAAGTTAGGAGAGGAGATCATGGGACTGAGCCAGAGGAGTAGATAGCAGTCTGCAGAAAAGATGACATGGTGGTGAGGGAGAAATAAACTTCCACTCGGGGTGTCCCTCAGATAGCTCTTTCTGGAGCACTAACCGCATGCTTCGTTCAACTTAACTGATCATTTATGAAGACCCCACATCTTTCAAGCTTTGTGATTAGAAGCTGAAAGATCCATTCTATGTCCTCAAAGTGCTCACACTCTGATGTTTCTTTGTCCTTGATAAACCTATATGCATAACAAATCTTCGTTAAACTAAGTAAATTGGTTTAATTTCAGAAAGATAAAGATGAAATTGTTGAGATTAGGGGACAAAAGGAAGATTACAAGGAAGAGAGAAGATTTGAGGAGGAAAGGTGCCTCCTTGAAAATAACAGTCTTCCGGTCTTCCGGGGCACCTGGGTGGTTCAGTAGGTTAAGCCTCTGCCTTCGGCTAAGGTCATGTTCTCAGGGTCCTGGGATCGAGCCCCACATCGGGCTCTCTGCTCAACATGGAGCCTGATTCCTCCTCTCTTTCTCCGCCTGCCTCTCTGCATACTTGTGATCTCTATCTGTCAAATAAATAAATGAAATCTAAAAGAAAAAAAAAGAAAATAATGGTCTTTTTTGTTTTTTCATTATTATTTCAGTATTTATCAAAAGCTTCCTCAGTGTAACTAGTACTTCACTGTCAACAGGGAGAATTTCCCCCTTTTTCTCTTTTGCTCACATCAGCAAAGGAGCATGGATGATGAAATAGGAAATCTGAAATCAGTTAGATAGGCACATTATTTCCAAGTGTCTGAAAAATTTTATACAGGAGAATTTTAAATGTAGGCAAACGTTTATAAATGCTGTTCTTATCTTTTATGCTCTTCTTCTTTTTTTTTTTCCCCCTAGGACTCCTTGGAGAAGTTTGCATGACATTCTGTTTGACGTAAAATCAGCATGTGTCCCAAGTAAATCAACAACAGCTGTTTTAAATAGCAGATTGTATCCCAAAATATCATTATGAACCAAGGGAAGAATTGCTTGGATGCTTATGTTTTCAGATTACACTGATGGATCCTAGCATCTGGACATTGTGGCCAGGGGTAGACAGAGTTCAAGTTGGCTGAGAGATGGTGAGCTATTTAACAGAAAATGTGACCTTTGGGGGAAATTTCAATGTGATCTCAGGGTTAGACATGCCAGCAAGAAAGGAGCCCAGATACATTCCAAAGAGTCATGCTTCAGTTAGATGAAGCTTTTACTTGGAATCTTAGGGATTTCTCTGAATGGGCCAGCAAAGCAGTTCAATAACAGATGGTTCCCCCAAACACCCACATCAGTGTTCTAGCAAATATTCAGTACCCTCCTCCCTTCACGAATTTGTTGTATAATATGATGGGCTAATTGTGTTATGCAATGTCACAGAAAAAGTTTCTGTTCTATGACCTAAAGAATGTTTTAGACTCAGGATAGAACCGGCTCTACCCTCAGTCTTTTGCATTGCCTCCCATTAGCTGGGATTCCTTTGACAATGACTGTGGCACTGCTCTTCGTTTGGATATTAGGCATCACAGTAAGGACATTTCCACTTTACCTCCTAACAACTGCTTCTTTGAGCAGTATTTTCCCTTTCCACAATACTGCCAAATGCAAGCCTCATCTAATGAAATGGTTCCCGTGGGGTTACACAACAGCTTCAGACTGTAGGTGGCACATGCATATCCCAGGAGCTTTGGAGCAGGCCCAATGCATCCTTCCCATGAGGCAACACTTCTCTGGGGAGCCTCCCTTCTGCCTTATTTTGTAGGCTTGCTAAGTGGCATTACATCAACTTTCACTTCTAAGAGATCCCTCCCTGCCTGATCAGGCTTGTCCATTGGGCACAATTTTATAAGTCCCTGTGTCATCTCATATCTATTAAGAGGACTACTTTCAAAAAATCAGATAATAACAAGTGTCGGCAGGATATAGAGAAACCAGAATCCTTGTGTACTACTGATGGCAAGGTCAAAAGGCACAGTTGCTATGGAAAACAGTATGGTCATCCCTCAAAAAATTAGAAATGGAATTACTATATGATCTAATAATTCCATTTCTAGATATTTATCCAAAATAGTTGCAAGCAGGATCTTGAAAAATTATCTGTACACCTATATTAATTGCAACAATATTTACAAAAGCTAAAAAGTAGAGGCAACCCAAGTGTCCATTAATGAATGGATAGATAAATAAAATGTGCTATATATCTGCAATGGAATATTACTCAGCCTTGAAAAGAAGGGAAATTCTAACATATGCCACAGCATGGATGAACTTCGGGGACATTATACTAAGTGAACTAAGCCAGTCATGAAATAGACAAATATTGTACAAATCCAGGGGAAAGTCATAGTTTAATGGGTATAAAGTTTCAATTTTGCAAGATGAATAGAATTGGGGGAACTGGTTGTACAACAATGTGAGTGAGCTTAATACTATTATATATTTAAACATAATTAAGATGATAAATTTTGTGTTATATATATTTTAAAATAACCAGAAATTTTTAAAAAAAGATTAAAGAAAAAAAGCTGAGTGACTAGGCTTAGTATCTCAAGGAACTGCCAGCTTTGACCTTGTGTCCCAGATTCTCTGGGACATCATACCTGCTATCTTTGGACTGACAACCTTAGAAAGCTGGACTGTTGGCCAGAGATTTTCCACCATTCCTACACATATTCCAGCCTGAGGACAGTCCCTTCCCAAGCCCCCACACTTAGCCATTGGCAGGGCTTTGGGGCCCCTGCTACTCTGGGATGAAGTTTGCACATATCTCCATTGGTCATAAATGTCCAAAGACATTAATAAGAAACATCTATTTCTATCACTTTTATCCAGGTTTTGCCCAATACAAGTAAAAATGTGAGTCCAGAAAGTTCACTGGTCTAATTTGTGTTTTCCCACGAATTTGGTGCCCTTTTATTTGAAATGGTTGGTGTAGTACCTGATGAAACCTGCTGGTCCCGGACCTCTCTTGCCACAGAGAAAATTTATCTGGGGAACAACATGACTTATTTATTTTTAAATATTTACTGTTTAAAAAAATAGGAAAGAAAGCTTGTTAATTTCAATGCTTCTAGAATGGCTTCCAGTTCAAATCATACCCATCCTTTAAGGCTCAGCTCAAATGCCAAAAGATCCTCTGAGTCAGAGGACTTCCTCTTCTGAATTCCCTTTGCATTTTATCTGAAACTCTCTTAAGACATTTATACTTTTTATCCTAGGTTATGGTTATGGATATATATTCATATTCCATATAGACTTATGTCATATGGGTTACTGTATTGCTGTGTTTCCCACAATGCCTGTCCACGGAAGATGCTTAACATATATTTGCTGAATATAAAATACAGAAATCCTTGGAAAGATTGTGCTAACTCTGCAAAAATAAATAGGAAATGGCAAAATTTCTGGTTCCATAGCTCCCGGGTAGAGCAGATATCTTTGACCAAGGATAGTGGTCCCTTTCCAGTTCTTCCCACATCACCCTCCCCAGGCAGCTGAGACTCATGGGAAGCCTGACTCCAAGTGTGAAGTTGTTAATGAGACAAAGGCAATGTGATTTTGACCACTCACCCAGGTCAACATGGAATCTAATTAACAAGCGTGGTCTTGACCAATGCGTGAGAACAAGAGTTCACATGCATGCTCACAGAGAGAACTTTCTGAGGAAAAAGGAGTCTCACCAAGTGACAAAAATGGTTATTTCACCAAGAGAAGCAGCCTGGTTGTTATAATGGAGCACAGGCAGAGAAATCTGTTCGGCTTGAGAGACCCAGACTTAACTCTTTCAAGTGAGCAACAAAGGACTCTCCAGCTTTCAAACTACATTTCTTCAGTCTGGAAATCTCTCCTAACTCGTGCCCAAGGTCAGAGGAAGGAGGAAGCTACAAATGGAGTTACAGAAAATTTTTTATCAATGCTGCTACTTTTCCCTTGGAGGTTAATCTCTATTCGGAATCCTCTTCACGGAAGAGCTTAGAAAAAATGCAAAATAGAATCAGTGGGAACAGCATCCAAATTGCTCTTTCCCTGGGAAAGAGCTCTTAACAAACCCTTCATGGGACACGCCACTGAGAAAGGCATTCTTGCTCTTCTCCCCTCATAATTAACGGGTTAGGCAGCCATGTTACCCTGTCCTTTTACCTAGATCCTGAAGTTACTTTTAGTGCCTACCAAAAACAGTGAATATGGAGAACACGTCGTTTATGCCTTCTGGTGTACTGTATTTACTGTGTGATCTTGAACAGCCGGGAAGTATATGGATGAGTCTCCAAGACCGGCACCTCATGAGACCTCTTCTTTGTGGTACGTTTATTTCCCCTTTATTAGCCAACTAAATGCTGCTTATAGGTGCACAGTTTTCATTTTTGTTCAGTATATATTTGAGTGTCAGCAATAAGCCAAGTATAGAATATACATTTAGATAATGTTTCTACCCTTAAGGATGTGCACGGTGAGTGGAAAGTGAAATGATTACTAAAGAAACGCAATGCTTAGGGGCTTAGGGGAAGTACCAGCATCCATTCTAATTCCCTTTCCCTGGAGGAACCATGCAGAAGCCTTCTTTCCCCACAGATGTCCTCCATTCCCACCCACCAGCCCAACCCTTCTTTTGCTCCCACATCAGATGTGCTTACAGACTTGAGGACTGGCTCTAGCTCTTCTGAATTCCTGAACCATATGTTTAAATTCTTTGTTTTGCAAAGTGCTGAGTGGTTCTACCAGAGATAGAGATTCATAGCCAAACTCTACAGTAAGTATTCCCCGGTTTGGTGGGTGAAAATGATGATGTTCAGCGAGACCCAGTGTCATCTGAGAAAAAACTAATTGTGTGATACTCACAGAGCTAGAAAGCTGTGTTCAGTTATGTCCTATAATCTAACATGTGTGAGATAATCCAAAGTGTCTTGGGGTTTTCTCGGTGGAAAATATAGAGACTTTGGATCAGATTTATATGGGAACTTCCATTTCCCCCTTATTAATCCTTTCTTCATCAAAATTTGATCTGATTCCTGGGGCACCTGGGTGGCTCAGTGGGTTGAGCCTCTGCCTTCGGCTTGGGTCATGATTCCCAGGGTCCTGGGATCAAGCCCCATGTAGAGCTCTCTGCTCTGCAGGGAGCCTACTTCCCCCTCTCTCTCTGCCTGCCTCTCTGCCTACTTGTGATCTCTCTCTCTGTGTCAAATAAATAAATGAAATATTTAAAAAAATTTGATCTGATTCCTGAAAATAAGATAATTATCCTAGAATGCTCCATTTATTAATTTCTCTTTCAGGTGACATTTTTTTAGCATCTGCTATGTGCAGAAATGGTTCTCCAGACAAACAGAACACATATATGTTAATGTTTGATAAATATACATATGCTTTATAAAAAAAGAATTGTTTTCCCATGATTATGGAGACTAAGAAATTCTACCGTCTGCTGTCTGCAAACTGGAGATCCAGGAAAACCAGTGGTATAAATTCCAGGCTGAGTCCAAAGGTCTGAGAACCAGGAGCACCTGATGGCCTAAGTCCCAGTCTGAAAAGACAGATGTCTCAGCTCAGCAGTCAGGTAGAGAGAGTAATTCAGCTTCTTTCTGTTTTTTGTTCTATTTGAGTCTTGAGTGGGTTGGTTGATGCCCACCCACTGTGGGGAGGGCAATCTGCTTTACTCAGTCTACCAATTAAAATGCTCATCTATTCTGGAAACAGCTTCACAAACACATCCAGAAATAATATTTAACCAGGTCCCTGGGCCTCTTGTAGCTCAGTCAAGTTGATATATAAAATTAACCATCACACAAGTCTCCGCTCTGGATACAAATAAGTAAGAGCTGGGTCTTATCTTCAAGGTACAAAACCATTAAAATCATATCTCCGTTAAAGAGAGCCTCCAGTGGGCTTTGGCCAGCAAGCTCTTGCTCTTGCTCCTTCCCCCTCACCTTGCTTCTCCCTCGGTGTGACGGGACAGCTTGGAGTGATGTAGGTAAGTTGTGTTCTCCGAATCTTCTGACACTCAACACAAGCTATCTCCTTAGAGGGGCGTGGACTCCCTGCCTTTGTGTCCCTTAAACGCACGCTCATCTCTCCTATCGGAGCTCAACAACTCCTCTTCCATAAAGCCTTCCTTGATTTATCCAGCCAAATTTGGATGTTCCTTCTCCAATATTCTCCTAACACTTTGTACACAGCCTCATAAACTTGCTGAGAAATATGTCTCACCCCCAAACCATAAGCTCTTTGAGAGCAGAGACCACATATTTTTACCTCTCAATCCCCATCATCCTTCCCAGTGACTTGGGAGGCGTTCCGCAAATGGCAGATGGCGACAGAATAAATAAATAATTAAATGTAGAAAATGATGAATACCGGTAAGTGGCAACTTTTGTTTATTGAGTGGTTCTTCTATGTCAGCCCTTGAACTAAGGTTGTTGTATTTGTCATGTCATTGTCACTTCCCAGGGTACAGATGGGGAAACTGAGCTCGGAGAGGTATGTTGTCTTGCCTGGTTTGACACGGCTAGATGTGATGGAGTCAGATATGAACTCAGGCCTGTCTGGTTGCTTTTAAATGCCACATGGCATTGTCCTCATGGGGACTGAGCTGACCCACAAAAGTGAGCCTATAATTGAGAACATTGTAGCTCTTTTTAAAAGCAGCAATCAAACCCACGTGTATTATTGCAAAATGTTATCGCACGTGACTTCGGAGTCTGACCTACGGCCTCTGATGATGGTTTTAGGAGGAAACAAAACCCTGGAGCTGAATGAGCAGAGAACAGGCAGTGCCTCTTCTTCAGAAGTCAGGTCACCAAGTAATACACAGTGTTTAATTGATGCCTGATCAAATTCAAATCTCATTTGAATGTGGAAATTAAAGTTCTCTACAGTGAACTCCGAGGGATTTTGTCAACATGAGATAACTCTCTTCCAAGATAATGACTAAATTTAATCTCACATAAGCCTGATAACAGGCAATTCTCTTGACAGCCATGGAGCTGCTAGGCTGGTGTGTGAGTGGTGAGAAGCTGAAGAGTGTACGGAAGTCTTGGAGTATGGTATGTGAGGGAAGTCAGGAACAGACAACAGGGCATTTCTAGGAAAAAGAAGGCCTGCATCAAAGAGGCCTGGCTAGGCCTCTTAGAGCCAAGAGCTCTATCAAAGGTACACACAAAGATAGTATTGAGATCTTAGGGGCAATTTTGGATATATTCATTTCTATTTATTTTTCTTTCTTAATGCTGTAGCAATACTGCTCCTGGGAATTGGTTTCTCCTCCTCAGGGTAAAATAAATATATTGTAAGGGCCTATTTAGCCAGAGCGATTCCATCCGGTTAAACAGCGATTTTGTTTTTTATGCAGTAAAACTTAAACTGCCCCTGCAGCCCCTCCCCCAGGGGACTTACTTAAAACAAGTCCCGGAAACTAGTCCCAGGTAACAAAGCCCAAATACAAGGGTGGGTCAGGCCAGGTGGAGGTAGCCAATCAGCGGGGGCGCATACTGTCTCCCTAGCTACCAAGGAGTATGGGCCCTACCCTTTGGGCACATTTTGGGTGCCAATTCTGACCAAGGTGATAGGCTAGATCAAATATCTACTATAGGTTAAATTGTAATTCAATTGGTCACTTATGTGTGGCCTAGCAGGACTATGCAGCTTTCTCTGTGTGTTACAATCTCATTGGCCACCTGTGCGTGGTCACAGGTCACAGCCACATGGCCTCTGCCCTTAAAAGCTAGTCTGTAAGGCAGAGAGAGGTCGCCTCCTGGCAAGGGTGGACCCCAGCTGGTTGGTTCGATTCTCCATGCTTGGCGTGAAAATAAAGCTTTGCTTGACCTTCGCTTTGTATCAGTCTCGCTCCTTTGACCATGGACCCAACAATTTAATATTTCCTCATTTCATACCCCAATCCAGAAACACTTGGATTTACGGATTGGGGACAGAGAAATTAGCCAATGACTGAAGTTCTAGGTCCTGCTAAATTTATTAAACAAACAAACAAAGAAACAAAATAACTCCTCTTATTTGGACTCTGCTACGATCTGACATTGATTGGATTTTCTTTATTTCTTTTCCTCCTCAACCGCTGAGAGTGATCAGGGTCTCTGAGGCCTACAAGGGTCCCTGCTCTTTGCTTTCTGGGGCAGATGGAAGGTAGGACTGTTGATAGACCAGGGGCATGCCTCTGTGGATCATGGAGAACAAGGTGGGGGTAGGGATTGCTGTCTTTCTGTTGTATAGAGCTTTTTACCTATGGGTCTATTCAGCTAGCTTTACTCAGAATTTCTTTTCAAAAACCTCATTTCCAATTTCCTCAACTCTCAACAGGGCCTGGCCCTCCAAGGTCATTCAAGGTCAAGCAAACAGGCAGAGTCCTTGTGGTCCTTTCCAGTGATTACTGGCCACCTGTGGTCCATCCTTGCACTTGCGGGAGGCTCATGGTCCTGTTACCATCTCTTGCAGTTGAAAGGAGGCAGATCAGGCCTTTGACTGCCAAGGTGGGAGACCCAGAGCTGCTCAACAGTTGGGACAAAAGAAAGATGCTGCAATTATGGATTGGAAGGCACCACTCTTTGTATCACTGACTCCCTCACTGAGGGAAGAATTACACAGAGATAGACAGCAGGGACATCCATATGGACAAGACTTGCCAGACCTCTGTTGGCTGACCAAGGTCACCTTTTTCTGACCTTTGGAAATGACAGAGTGCTGTGTTCTCTTGACACAGAGTATGCATGGTAAGGGAGTGTGAAACCATGCCCTGAGATGTGTATTGTCACTGTTTTATTTTTCTTTTGAATCAGTCGTGGAATCTGAGAGTGTGCTGAGATGATTTGGGCTCGAGGAGCTTGTGATTACGGAGGGATGCAGTGATAACACAGACATAATAATGGAGAACAAAAGGAAGGAGTTTAAAATGTCTGCAAAATTGTGTGGAGGCATCTGAAAGGGCTGTAGCAGGAGACTTGAAGTCTCTCGTAGGTAGGTAGCCAAGACAGGATTTGAGAAAAAAAGCAACTAGCTTGGTCTTAGAGAATGTGCCAGATTTGAGTAGGGGGAGGGAAGGACATTCTCAGAGCCAAGAACAAAGGGAAGGCTACAGAAGCTTTGGTTCAGTGTTAGAGAAAAGTGGAACAATTCTAAGCCACAGAAGGACAGGCTGTGAGGGTCTTTGACTGAGCACCGAGTTCCTGAGGGCACCCTCGTTCAAGGCAAATCAACTGTGAATCTCCCGCATGTCAAGGGTCTGCTAGGTGACCCCTCAAGGTCACCAAGCAGCCGGGGTGGCAGATTGCTGTGGTGTATCTGTGCAGTCCAAGGGTCAAAGCACGGCTTTCTTAACCACTTTGATTTGCTCCCACTCCTAACCCCTTTGAAGCTTGCCAAAACACAGGTGTGCTTTTGTTTTGATTACAAACTCAGAGAGCGGCTGGTGGGACTTTCAGAGTCAGGAGGCTGCTGTTGCTTCCGCAGCTGCTTCTGTCCTTCCAGAGTGGAGGCCTGAGCTGTTGGGGGAGGGGAGCCTTCGGCTTCAGCGGTTTGGGTGGGAGGTGCCTTTCCCACCTCCCTCCTTTTGGAAGCAAAGGCTGCTGGCCCCTTTCAGAGAAGATCGGGAGCTTCCTCCTCGTCACCGGTGGCTCCGCAGTGCCAAGCGCTGACAGGAGGTCAGGGCTGCTTTCAGCTAAGCATTAGCCCTAATGGGTTTGGCAGGATTTTAAAATAATCAAAACAAAGCAGGTAAAAAGGTCTGGAGGGGGAGGGATATGGTGACTGCCTGAGCTCAGATCACAGGATCTGCCCTGCAGCCAGGGCCCAGAGCAGCTCCGAGGCCCGATGCCAAGGGTCTGAGCTGAATAGAAATCTGGAGTGGCTTTATCAGAGAAATTAGTCTGTGATTAGAGCTGAAAAGAGTCACGAGTCTTAACTTGTATTTAGCACTCCAAGGATAAGGTGTCCTGTGTGGTACTGAATCATGCCCTCTGGCTCCGGCAGTCTGCAGATGAATGGGGAGGCTTATCAAAGAAGTCGGTGGAGGAAAGATGGGGCGGGCAGGGGAAACCTGTGAGTGGACATGCTTTGGCTTTTTTGGGGGAGGTTTCCTTTCGGACATCAGATCCTAGAACATGTGTTCGAGCTCAGAAAGACACAACTCGGACCAGACTGGGTATTGAGCTCTTCATGAAGTTAGAATAGCATATAAAAGATCTCAGAAAGAAAGAACAGGCCTTCAAGGTGGTGGAGAGCAAGGGAGTCACCCACCTATCTTTCCTTCTGGCTTTGTGGTAGGAGATTTATGTTCTAGCCCCAGCGCTGAAGCATGGGGTGACCAGGTATGACTGCCTGCCCATGGTAGGGATTTGGGCTTGCTTCCTCGTCCCTGACCCCAGGGCAGAACTCAGGGGCACTTCAGGGGATCCACAGGAAGTTGGACTCTGAGGACAACCAGGGAGGGAAGCAGCCATCAGCCATCTCTGGTTTTGCTCCCACTTCTGCCAGAAGCTCTCTCCTTCAGCCTTGGTGCCTGTCTTCTAGCTCAGCATGCTTCTGGCAAGGGCAGAGCGTTGAACAGATTCTTTCAGAGATAGCAAGAGGATCTGGCTCTGAAATGGGTCAGGCATTGGTCAGGCCAGGCAGTGGGCAGCAGTGGGCCCAGCATGACCCCAGAGTCTGGACTGAGCCCTGCCCTCACTTGGCCAGCGTTCTTCCTCAAAGGGTTTTCTTTGACTGCACACAAACCAGGCAGAATGGTGGACTGAGGCTAAGAAAATGGGGCTCTTGCCTGAAACCAAAGGGAAGAACATGTGGCTAGGCTGAGGCCCAGGGCTGGCCAGGACCAGCCCCTGGAAAATGCTCAGAAAGCAGCACAATTTCTTTCTCTCTTTGTTTCACTCTGAGACATGCCAGGCTCTGGTTCTCCACCTGTTTGTGTTTCTGCTTTATTTTTTTTCTCACTGCACCAGGGTTTGCTATTTCTTCAGCATGTCACAGGAGAGGGCCATCTCTTAGCTCCCAATTTTGCAGAACCCTCAGTTCAGCTGAACAGTTGAGCTGGGCCTCTCAGTGCCAATTCTGAAGTCACAGAAAAGAAGCTGATTAGTTTAGATCAAGTCCGTGCAGGCAAAAGGGTTGGGAAAGAGGGATGTGATGATGGCCTCAGTTTGGATCATACTGTATTTCTAGCAACCTAGGGCTAGAGCAGCTCCAAGGCTATGGTCATGGGGTAGGGGGACAAGGGAGGGAGAAAGAGAGGGGTGCTTCTAGAGAAGGTCATAAAATATTATCATGCCTGCCTGGACCCTCATTCTGTAGGACTCAGAGACTTGTATTGGTATGTGTATTTGTGTATTGCGTGTGTGGTCTTATGGTTGGACGCAAACCCCCAAAGTGAAGATAACCAGATAGATAACCACATCAGACAGATAACCAGATAGAGAGGGGAAATTTGGATCCACCTTTTATCTAGACATTTCTTTTTTTTTTTGAAGGCACCTCTCTGCTTTATACATCAGTGAAGTTCCTCATTAACATGGCCCTTCTGAATCTAAAGATTTGGTCCCAGATTATGTAATCATCCTCTGTCTTCCCTGGGTAGATAAACTGATATATACTGGGGAGCCTTTTGTGAATTTACATTTCCTTTAATATGCATCGGGCACAGATGGTTACCAGGTTGTCTCCGATCCATAAGTCTTCTTTCATCAAGGGCTGATCAAAATTTAGTGCAAGCAGGTTTAAAGGGACAAGCTTTTAGGCTTGGAAATGTGCATATAAATAAAAATGCTGCTGTAGCGGCTTCATTGTTAATGAAAGAAAAATGATCCATGTCCTCTTCTGGGATAACGGAGTCTCTGAATATATTTATTTCAAGATTTAGGTGCTGGGGGGACTGGCCACAAATCACAGAACAACCATTAATGAGCCTCTGTCCCTACCTGTTAAGCTTATTAACTGCCTGTTACCTACAGTTCTATATCCCACCTGGGGAAACAAAATGGATGCTTTGGCAATACAAGGGCTGAAAAATACAGAAGTTAATCAAAAGCACAGGGGGGGCCTGGAAATGCAATCAGAAGACATGTGCTGTGTGAGATTACTGGGGGACCTGCGGGTTCTTGGGAGGAAGCCTCGGACGCTGTCTGATCTGAAATTTAGCTCATGAAACCCATCCCATTCTTAAATCAGTGACTCCTCCGAGGTACATGCAGAGGACGTGAAAGTCACCATCCCTGCCCTCAAGGAATCTGCATGCTAACTGGGTGGGCACTCACCCTGTACTTGAATTAAAGGCATTCTGATGGAAAGCAAGTTCAGGGCAGTTATGCAAAGTCCAAATGAGTTAGGGCTCACGTGATAAAAATAAGAGTGTGGTCTCGGTGGAACGAGCCCTTAGCTGGGACACAGACTTTGGGTTTTGCTTCGGTTCTACCATATGATAGTGTCTGTGCTATCTATTCATTCTCTCCCAGTCTTGGTTTTCTCACTGATAAAATAAGAACTTGAACTCTGTCATTGCTAAAGAGTATTCATGAAATGCACTTTTATGTTTCCATAGGACAGGAGTAGGGGCAGAAAATTGCTCAGAGAAAGGGAGAGTTGATTTGAGTGTTTAGCAAAGTATAGGATTTAACTCAGGGAGAGGAAGGAAGAACCATTCTTAAGGATACTCTTAGGCATGGAGCTTAGCGGTCCTCCTGTGTGTCAATGCAGAGGGTGGGGTGTCATGAAGGAAGGGGCTTGAGTACAGGCTACAGACAGAGATGGGCAGAGCCAGTTACGTGGATGGACTGCGCAGACTTAATGCTGGAGCCTGTGGCTGTGTTCTTTGACCCAGTTTTTAATCCTCCCAGTCGCCTCCCCACTTTAAGGCCAGGTTCTTGCTACTAACAGCCACAGCAGTCTTTTTTAAGTAATTTGAAGGCAGAGATAAATACTGGAAACTAAAAAGCCTTCACTCTGTGATTAATTAAAGGCATCACCTCAAATTTAGAAAATTGTTTAAATAAAGGAAGACACAAAATTGCATCAGTGTGCCTCCATATGTTAATTATGGCTATTTTTCCTTGTTTCTCTGCTGCTGCTACAGCCATGTCCCATCTATCACTTGGTTTCAGGCGTCATGATCAATCGACTGTACCATAAACAACATGTTGTACATGTGGCAAATGATAACATCATTTGGCTCGACACAGGGTAAAAAACTCCCACGTTTTCATCCTTCTCGTCTCTCAGAAGAGAAAAGGACAGCCTTGAATTAATTCCTTACTTATAGAGTCAAGCAGACATTTTTTGTGGGCTCTATTGGGGTAGAGAAGGGGGACCCAGCTGCCCCCAGCACTAGAGCCACAAAGATGGCGGCTGTGGAAAGGAAGACTGTGCTCTCCACAGAAGAGCATCTGACATGGAGTAGGCACTCAGTTGCTCTTTGTTAACCAAATCACCACTCCCTGTTTTAGTTTCTCTGTTATTGATGTTCAACTTCAGAGAGAATTTATATTTATCACCAGAAGAGATGTTTTTACCCTTGGAGAAGAGCAAGTCTTTTGTTTGTTGAGAAAAAGTCAATATTGAAGATCTCCTAAGGAGGAAGCACTTTACTGGCACCCAGCTCCTCATGGGATTAACCGGTGGTCTTCCATTTCTTTTCTAATACATGATGACTACAGCTTGGGGCACCCTGAATACATGTAGTCAGTTGGCCGTTCGGCACCATGCCTTTGTGCTTCTGCTCCTTCCGTTAGCTGTGTGGCTGTGTGCTTACAAGAGCCAATTGTGTTTGCTTCTGAACCTCTTCTATCTAGTTGTCCTTAGATATGTACTTGTTGGATTTAAATATTACATAAACTGATGATACCTTTAAGGAAAGAGAGTTTTCTTGATGAAAAATACATTGAGTGCTTTGGAAGAATTCAAGAAAGTCAAGTGCTTTTAAAGTCTATGTGAAATTAGTGGGCGAGATACCTGTAAATGATTGAAAAGAAGTAAACATCTAGGAGGAAGACACTTTCAACTTTAAAGAAACTAAATCTGGAAATAATTGGTGTTGTATGGGTTGTGTGAGTGTGCTTGATGCAAGAAAGACAATGTGCAACTCCAACTGGCAAGCACCCACTCAAAGAAAGTACACATAAAGTTTCAAGGGAACAGAGATATTTAAGCCATTAGGTATGCTTTTTGAAAATGTCTTGCTGCCTTCCTAAACTTTTTTCCAACAATTTTTTCTGATTGGTAGGCACATAAGAGTTCTACTAAAAAGAAAAAAAAAAGAATAAATTCAAAAATATTAAGGCCACAGAAAATCAGCAGTCTATGTTTCGTGAAAGCCCAGTAATTGGCAACCATACCCTTGGAGACTGCACCAATATGGGATCTTAGCCAAGCACCCCCAAGTGAAATGTGACCCGAGCCAGTGGCCTTTCATGGAAGGAGTTGGTGCTATCAGTAACAAATCCATTTTGCAATCACTTTGTTGTCTTATACATATCTCTTGCTCTCTTGTTCTCTATTATGTAATGTTTTACACAAATTATTTGGAAAAGTTTTCCAAGTTAATAGAAAAATATAATGTCATGAACTTTATATGCCTTTTGCCTAAATTCACAAGTGTTAACATTTTGCAATCATTGCTTTGTTTCTTTCTGCAGAGCTTCCTACCACACTTCTACTGCTTCTCCCCCTTTCCTCTTTTTCCTCTTCTTCCTTCTTCTTATGAAACTTGCTAAAGGGTTTGAGATGCCATGATGTTGACCCCTGAATACTTCTGTATGTATTTCTTAAAAACAAAAATATTCTTTTACTTACTCATCATGTAATGATCAGATTAAGGAAACTTAACATTGATATAATATTCCCTAATATACAGTTCATATGTAGACCTCATCTTAATCACATCTCCTTTTTTAAAAAATAAAAAAAAAATTCATTTGAGAGAGAGAGTTCGAGCATGGGGAGAGGCAGAGAGAGAGGGAGAGGGAGAGAATCCTCAAACAGACTCCCCACTGAGTGTGGAGCCCTGCATGGGTCTTGATCTCATGACCCATGAGATCATGACCTGAGCTGAAATCACCAGTCAGGTGCTTCATTGACTGAGCTACACAGGTGCCCCTCAATCACATCTTTTATATCATGTTTTCTTGGTCCATGATCAAATCTAAGATCACTCATTCTACTCACTGGTCACTTTTTGTCTGGAATAGTTCCTCAGCCTTTAGTTTTCTCTCATGGTCTTGATATTCTGAAAGAGTACCTAGACAGTTGTTTTGTAAAATGCTTCTTAATTTGTTTTTCTGACTTTTTGGCAGGAATACTACATAAGTAATATTATGTCCATCCTAATGCAACATACCAGGAGGCACAGGATGTCAGTTTGTCTCATTATTGGTGATGCTAGCTTGGATTGTGTGGTCATGGGGTATCCACTGTAAAGTTACCTCTTTTTCTTTTTAATTAGTATTTGGAAACTGTGTAAGTACCCTGTTTCCCATCAAACATTTACCCAACTGTTTTATCATCTTATGATAATTCTCGTGAGTCAGTTATTACTAATGGTTGACGAATGTTATACCTGTTTCTACCTCACCACTTTTAAATAGAGAAATCCAAGTACTTGCTAAAATTGGAGGTGAGGTTGGAGAAAAACAACATGGATTACTTCTTCACCCTGCAGCAGGCCAGTGAAGCAAAAATGTATTCCTTTAGCCACTTCCTGTGCCCACAAGTTGCATTCTAGATTCTTGGGCATGTTATATCCTTGGATATAACATATCCATGTATGTATGGTTATGGATATAACATAATTTCCTCCTTCCTTGGGCAAACCCTACAGTTTCTCAGTACTTTTAATCCCTTTGCTCACCATTCCTAATGTTTCTGCATTTCCTGTGTTCAGCCTCAAAAACATGCAGGATCAGTCATTTCTTGTTCAACCCATCCAGTTTTTTGTTTGTTTTTTTTTTTTTTTTTTTTGTTTTTTTTTTTTTTTTTTGAATGGAGTAAGTAGAGGGAAAACATACCTATAAAAGCACCATATCATGAGGATAAAGGAAAGGAGAGGAGAAGACCCTCAGATATCTGTCCTCAGTAAAATAACTAAAAAACACAACTGGATGTTTTGCATGATAAAGGTGAATGTCCTCAGAGCATGGCTATGGTTACTTTTGATTACCTTCTTTTTTCTTAAAATATTTTATTTATTTATATGACAGAGGTGGAGGGGAACACAAGCAGGGGGAGTGAGAGAGGGAGAAGCAGGCTGAGCAGGGAGCCCGCCTCGGGGCTCGATCCCAGGACCCCGAGACTATGACCCCAGCTGAAGGAAAACACTTAACAACTGACCCACCCAGGCACCCCTTTAATTTCCTTCTTTTTTTAAAAAAAGATTTTATTTATTTGTCAGAGAGAGAGGGAGAGCGAGCGAGCACAGGCACACAGAATGGCAGGCAGAGGCAGAGGGAGAAGCAGGCTCCCTGCCGAGCAAGGAGTCCGATGTGGGACTTGATCCCAGGACGCTGGGATCATGACCTGAGCCGAAGGCAGCTGCTTAACCAGCTGAGCCACTCAGGCATCCCTAGATTACCTTTTTATGCTAACTAAATCTACTGTCTACTCCTTGACTTACTTCTTTGCTTCATTTAATGCCTACATGTCCTAGTGCTTGGGTATCTCATTCACATCTCACAATATCCATATATCATAGGTACTACTGTCAGAGTCTCCATTTCACACAAGAGAAACCAGACTCTGGTTGGCCTAAGATCATGGAGCTGATAACTGAGGCAGTTTATTACCTGAGGCTGCTCCTTTTGCCACCCTGTTTCCTGAGAAGTGAGAAAACTAGGTGGCATAAAGCTCATGTACATAAGTACGGAATTACCTTCTGGCCCTCTAGCTAGAGTTTACTGACTACATTTTGCACAAAATTATGCTTTGCTATGTAATCATCTTGGTGATATGGTTCCCCCCTGACGAGTGGCAACTCTTCTCAAATCATGGTTGATTCTTAGGAGAAATAACAATGGCCACACTGACAGATGGCAGATGGATAGCTGGAAAGTTCCCAAATGGTCCACTACAGAACAACTGTAGTGAACAGCCTGACACACCCAACCCTTGAGACGACAGCTTAGAGCAGTGAGAGATGCTCATATACAGATAAAACTGAAAAAAGAAGAAAATCACGCCTTGTGTTCGATTCATCTCTTTTGACAAAAGAATTTACTTTTGTGAATCTGCTCCTACACTAATAAGAACAAGGTGTGGTGGTCTGGGGAAAAAAATCACCCCATCAGAGCTGCAAAACGAGGAAGCAGGATTCACTGTTCTCTAAAAGATCCCCTCCAGTTTCACGAATCTAAACATGAATTGTTATTGTAATCACCTAGTTCTAGAATATCAATAATTTCTTTGTTTGCGTGACACATAAACATGACCCACGCTGAAGTTAATCCTAATGTTCAAACCACAGTAAAATTCTTTAAGATAGTGCTCTCCTAATTGCTTCCTGGAGCAGACACTTTAGGTGAATAAACTCTCCCAAGACTAGGAAGAACACGGACATCATTACCATATTCAGAAGACAAACGTATCACCTCATGAAAATGTTAATGGGCAGCACTAATTGGAAGCAGAGGTCAGGCTGGGAGTTCCCTGTAGATGCTGCGAGCTCCCAGAGGACTCGGGCAGAAATAAAGCCCATCATTCCAGGTCTGGGCAAGGGAGTGTTTTAAGCCCCTTAGACTTCCTGATCTTTTCCTTCCCTTTGCCCTGTGCTGCCTTTGTTCTTAGCTTCCTCCTCCTCTCTGCCTCCCCCTCTTCTCTTTAGTAGCATATTCCTCCTCTCTGCTGTACATTTCTGGCATGCATGTTAAAGATCAGTGATGCAAAGGAAAGAGAACAAAACCAGGAGAAGTGTTGTCTTCAGAAGAAGCAATAATGAGACATCAACCTGAAAATTACTTGAATGGACTGGAACATCGAATATGGGGCATATCGTACATGAGGATTCCCCTTGCCCATGTCTCTGTCTCGCTGTTGTCTTTCCTTTGAGAGGCCAGTTCACAATAGGGGGGAAAAATGACAAGCAAAAAAGATCCGGGGTTAATTTCAGCTCTATCCTTGTTTTTACTTCTTTTGTTCCCACTTGAAAATTATGCTGTCCTACTGTATTTTACTTATTTTTTGCTAGCTGTGTCACACTCTTTCCACAATAAGAGGAAGTCAAACAACAAGCATGTATAATCTGTCCAATTGTGAAAAGCAATCAATGTGTTTCTATTATTCATAATGATAATCAACACTTACATAGTATGTACCACTTGCCAGGCACTGTTATATCCTTTTTTTTTTTTTTTTTTAAGATTTTATTTATTTTTTGACAGGCAGAGATCACAAGCAGGCAGAGAGGAAGGCAGAGAGAGAGAGGAGGGAAGCAGGCTCCCCGCTGAGCAGAGAGCCTGATGTGAGGCTTGATCCCAGGACCCTGGGATCATGACCTGAGACGAAGGCAGAGGCCTTAACCCACAGAGCCACCCAGGCACCCCTGTTTTATCTTTTTATATACATGTTGACTCGCTTAATTCTCCAACGCTCCCGTGAGTTCAGCCCCAGTATTGCCCCTCCTCCACATTTTGAGGAGAAAGAAATTGAAACCTAGAGCCATCAAGTCGATTCTGCAAGGTCACACACTTGAGAAGTGATAGAGCCATGACTTGAAATCATATATTCTGAGTCCAGATACCAGGCTTTTGACCACTGTGTGATGTTGCCTCCTTTGGTGCAGCTTCCGTACGTGTGATGAGTGAAAACAGGAATGAACCCATTGGGGCTGAGTGAACTATTCTGGACCAACTATTCTGAAGGTCGGACTCTACACAGCTACTCGTCAGGGGCTGTTAATACATGTAGATTTAAATACAACCCAATTGATTTCCAAACCCCCCAGAGATCTAACTAGAGATTCCAACTTTGACAAGGGTATTTTGTTTGATTTGGCAAGAATTTTCTGTTGGTCTCTTCTGGTCATTTTAAATTCTCATAAGAAATACGCTTCTCTGAAACCCTCACCTCTTCTTAGGCATTTTGAATGTCTCATCTTCCTCTTCCTTATCTCTATGGCTGTCCCTTATCATACCTGCAGCTTTTTCTATCTGACAGCAAATAGTTTATTTGCCTCTGAAGCAGTGCCAAAGAGACTGTTTCAGCCTGAAACCTCATTTGGCTCTTTTGCTAGAGAGCAAAGCTTGCCTGGCACAGAGGCCCTCATCAGTGGGGGCTGGTGGCTCCCACGTCCCTTTGAGGAATGGGGATGGAAGGGTTTCCTTGAGATGTCCATTCACTTCAAAGCTGAACTGTATTGCTTATGTTTGTGGATATTGTTCTCCCTTGAAGTAGAATTTTAGCTAATTCCAGGTCTTCTGATGTTCTGATGGTTATTTCCTGATACAAGGAAAGAGAGACAAATTTTCCTTTGAACTTCATCCATTGGCATGGCCCTCCCCTCGGCCCCAGTCACTAGAGCCAGCAGTGGGTTTCAGATGTTTTTCAGTCTGCCCACAGTGCTTTTAGCTAAGGGTGACAGAGAGAAGGGACCGCATAAAAATGTTGTGTTTGTTCACACCGTTTGTACAGAAGGATACATTTGTTAGCTCGTAACCTTAACCAAAAAATAGCTTTAGGAACCAGGGATCGGCATGATTAGTGGAAGCCCACTCTTCCATTTGGAAATCACGAAAAGTCCATTTCAGATTTTCTGTTTTTTAATGATATCCCAACGACGTGGCTTCCTTTCCTGCATGATCGCTGTGAGGGGCTGTTCCGGTAGAACTACCGCTGCCCAAGTTCTCTGAGGGATGGTTGTTCGGGGCACAAGTATGGCTCCGTGAAGTGAATTCCATTCCGCCACTGATGTTTTATTTATTCATCAGGTTGTGACACTGTCCTTATGCCATGGTTATGTGTAGGATGGCCCTTAGGAGGCCCTTGACTATGTTTTATGCCTTTCCCACCGTAGTGAGGAAAATTATTCCAGGTTTTCCTTGGCTAGTCCAAATTTATGCCTGCTGTCTCAGGCGTATTATGAAAAATATTCTTTTCCCTCTAAAAGCTGTCCCAATTTGGATGGTAAATGATATGAGTATACGGTTTCTAGGAAACCCAGAAAAATATCCTATGGAAAAACCATAGAATTGAAAAATTAGCCTTAGAACTGCACAGCTTCTTTGAAAGCCTGGATTTTCCACGGCTGATGGGACAATTTAAATCTCTCTGAGCTCTTGTTTCTACGTCCAGAGAACAGGAATTATAGCACCTCATCGAGTTTTTGTGAGAATTCACTGGGTCAACATATTTATGAAAACACTCAGACGCGTGCATGACACCCAAAAAGGAGTTACAACAACGATTGTTTAAAGACACAGTTTTTCACCTGAGGTGAGGGTAGGTCTGGATTGTACCAGGCTGTGGTTTAAAGGAAGTTTTAAGATGGAAATAGGGCAGGGAATTAAGTGAAAGAAGAAAGCTAGAAGGTAAGGGAGGAAATGAATCAGAAGTAATTCTACTGTAAGACACAAGAATGCTGATTTTAAACATAGCATGGAAATTGTTTCCACTCAGGGCTCCGTAATAACTGCCCACAGACTCTCCAGGGCATGTTGGAGGTTTCTCCATGTATTTCATGCCTGAAAATTTTGATGCTTTTCTGTGCTTCATCCCGTCTCTCACGTTCTTCTGAAGCAAGCTCGCTTCCTCTGAGGACACGGCATTTCTGTAGAAAGACGTGTAAGGGTTCTGAGACTTGAGTTTCCAATAAAAGAAAACCATTAATCTGAAAACAGAAGAAGCCTGATCGCCATGCTGGGGAGACCAAGAGAAAAAGTGATCCAGACAGAGCCATTTCTAGGCAGTTGGTTTTAGCTGGTTAAACATAAATTACAATAAATACAGTGACAGGCATCCTGTGTCTGCAAGATGTAAAGGTCTAGACACAACCAGGTTCTACTTTTTTCTGTCTCTATGTATGACCCATTGATTGGTTCACTAGGAATAAAGATAACTGCCCAAGAAGTGAAAGCCTTCAACATGTCTGTACTTAATCGTCTCACCATCAATGTAGTACATGTTTATTATAGGAAATATATCTGCCTTCCTACCATTCATGGGCAACCACTGTTTTGACGTATTTTATTTGGTCATATTTCTACAATTTTGTATTCATTTTTTTTCTTTTTGCTCACATTATGTTATAATGTTACTGTGTTGCAATTCCACTGGATTAATTGTCCAAAGCTTACATTATTATTCTCCAAATATTAGAGTTCATTTGTTTCAGATTCATGAATTATACCTCTTTGTGTACAAATCCTTTTCTGCATCTGGAATTATTCCTTTAGGATAAAAATTAAGGAAGGGGAAGTATAGGGACCAAGGTATGAATCTTTTTCAAGTTCTTCAGGTATACTGAGAAGCTGAGAAGCTATTTTAAAATACTGCTCAGTTCACAACTAATTTAACGTTCTTCTCAAAATCATTTTAATGATATATAGTAGGCATGAAGCATAATCATTGTAATTAATCTTTACAGCACTCTGTAACGTAACACTAGTCAAGCCAGCATATAGGTTAATGTAGATATCAATATGAGGATTCTGATTTCTCTTATACTTAATACTGATGATATGCAGTATTGAATACTAGAATAATAGAGGTTGGTTCTGTCACTCTTATGGTTTCTCATGGTCTGATGTTTTTCTGGGAGTCCTGATGGCACCTTTTCTTGCTCATCTGTGTATTCAAATTATTTTAAAAGCCAAGCTGGCAGCAGGTAGGGAGGAAGGGCAGACATTTCTTCCTTTAGAAACAGCTTAAGAAGTCACGGGTGGGCTACGACTTTGGTATTTGCAGCATGTTTCGACACAAATTGTGGAAAAGATGTTTAGTTTTAAAAAGAAGGATTTTTGTATTCTGTTAGTTTCTGTGGATGAGCATTGTAAAAATTGGGCAGAAATCTTGGAATGGATTTTCATAAGTGGGTGTTCAGTCTCTGTAGTTCCTTTGTGTCTCCTTGAGGGGAAAACTCGAGTCCAAAATGACAGCCTCCAGCTCTGTGGCTCTCTCTCTCAGAACTTATTGGCAAGAGAGAAACCTCTCCCCTGCAGAAGAGAATAGCTCTCTTCTTTCTTTGCTTTTCTCCTTCTCTGGCCAAGAGAGAAGAATTCCTCAGAACCAAGGTCAGTTCTCGGACTTGGATCACGATGCAAGGGTTCCATTGGGATCAGGCCCCGTGCTATGACTCAGTGGTACATGGTCAGTGGGGTGACTGCCAACTGACTTTCTTTGGGAAATCTTGCATTCAAAGTTTCTGCTCTCTTGCACAGTGAGAGAAGAGTGCTAGTTCAAGTTCAGGCAATTTTGGTCAAGATGGATGTGTTTAGAGTTGATTTTGGCATAGTATTTTTACAAGCATTGTATACTTTTTTTCTGGCTTAAACATTCTCAGTATCGTCAATAATTATTCTGATAGAGTAGCTTTTAGAACTTTGCCTCTGGTCAGCCTCCTCCACAAGATCACCAAACTCATTGACTCATCTAGAATCCTTCTTGAAATACTTTTTTTGAAGCACTGTAGCTATGTTAACAAAATCCTTTGTGCATCATCTAGTGTCACTAGCCCATATTTTAATAGTGCAATATATTCATGTGACCAGGAAACTACTATTGAGACAGGCCAAAGTTAAATTCCGCCCCCCCCACACACACATCATACCTTTGGCTTCTCATAGACCTGTTGTCTGTTATGGCCTTGGGAGTTACTACCAGTGCAAACTCAAGCCTCTTTATTCTGATCTTGTAGAAAATTTTCTATTTATTTGGCTACAAGACTTTCCATCTCTGTCAATTCAAAGGCATCTAGTTTAAGGCCATAGTATCATACTCTGTACCTAGAAAGTGTTTCATAAATGCTTGCGAACATTCAGTTCTTCCTGAAGTTGTCAGTGAAGAAATCTGTTTTCTCTCTCATCTCCCTGCTTGCATGAACGCAACACTAGAATGGGTCTCTAATGGTCCTAGTGCCACACTTTTAGAGAAAGGAGGAAAGGGAAAAGAAAGGAGTCAAGGATGCATTGCCCTCCTCAATAATACAGGTTTTCTCTTCTGTGGGTAGGTTATTATTTAGAAACTGTGGGCTCCAGTATCTTTCCTATAGCAAACAGAAACAACATAGGGTAAATCAGGATGATTAGTATGCAAAGGGCTGATTCTGGGATATTCACTATAGCTTGTCCTTTCAATGTGTCTTCTTTTGACATCTTCACCCTGGGTATCCTGGCAACAGAGCCCTTCACAAAAAACAAAAGTCCCATAGACACTGTTTGCTGAATTCCATCAGAATAATAAAAAGACTGTTTTATTGAAGCATTTGCTGAAGACAGTAATTTAGAAAAATAGCAAGACTGCAGCTAAATGTACTTGATTCAAAAGTGACTGACACTGAAGGAAACCTCAGTCCACGGATGGTGTCTTTGGGTCATATAATTTCTCAACCATCTGTGGGAAGACAGGAGAGTGAAAAAGAGATGATTTATGGGCTAAGATGGGAAGTAAACCAACATGAATGTATTAGAGTGAGAAATCCCTAAAAGGGCCTCAGTGTATAATGCGGGGCACCTGTCCCCACACGAGCCAGGGAGGTGTCTTCCCAGCGTGTGTGAATAACCTTAGAAAAGTCCTCTGTTGGCTGCCCCGGGGGAGCCTTCCCGTCCCCAGCGCCCTATCTACTCTACGCTAGAGTCGTCAGCTGGCTACTTAGGACGGCACACGGACTCTTTCCAGGCCTTTGGGGATCCACTCACCTTAGCAAGACATTTGGAACTTCTGATCCATTTAGTGCTGTGATAATGCCATCAATGATTCCCTCTGGGCCTTAACAGGTTAATTAAAGCCCCTCCTTCAGTCTCTAGCTATCTCCTCGCATAGACACTGGGGAGAGGAGGTAGCAGTGCAGGAGTGGATGGCTAATATGCTCTGACTCCTATTTTTTTCAAACTTGTCCTTACAGTTCCATACCTTGCGACTAAAGGCTTCCTGCATTGGTGCGGGGACTGTCTGCTCTTCTCCTGAGGTGAAATGAGGACATGCTATCCTACCCCAAGGTTCTTTGTCTTTGTTGAACAGAACTCAGAACTCACAAGGGAGGAGCTTAGGGACTAGAAGTTTAAGGTCCTCAAAGAATTGCATCCAAGCAGGCTGCGGAGTGAAGGCAGGCTTTGGGCCAGTCTTACAGCCCAAGAGGTCCCTCCTCATGCTGGCTCTCTCACCACGCCCTTTCCCATATTTAGCTGACGGGCTCTCTTGTGCTGTGAGAGCCTGAATCCCACCCCCACCCCTCTCCCGGGCCATGGCTGATGGGACCAGGATCAGACCCCTGGCCCCATCTGTCTGGGGCCTCACCCAGCGTCTCTCACCTGGGAATTTGGAAATGGAATTCAGCCATACTTGTCAGTTGAGCAGTGTTTTGACCTGAGGACATTTGTACTTGGAGGGCCAACTCACGTTAGCATGCGAGAGCAGACAGAAATGACAGCCACATAGTACAGCTAGATGAGAGGTCATGAAGAGAGGGAGGGAGAGAGAGAGAAAGAGAGAGAGATGGTGGGTGGAGGGAAACAGAAGGAGGGGAAAGGAGTGAGAGAGAGAAAAACTGTCCTGGATCTTGGCCTCTTTCTAGGTGTAAGTTCCAGTTTCTTCTGGGGTTCAATTCTACTTGTTTCTCTTGGGTTGTCTGCAAGACTTACACCAGAGACCTGATTTGGTATAAGCTAATTTGAGTGCGTTGAGCTTAATTATAATTAAAAAAAAAAAAAAAGGCATAACCAAAACAACTGATGAAAGCAAGCTTCAGGACTAGAACCCAGGCCTTCTTTTCCCAGGAGATCCTGTTGCCTGCATTACCAGATCTTGGGTCTCCTGCTCGACTCCAGACTGCGGGGGAGGAATCTCTTTCCTTGATAGCTCAGCTCTGTCGTGGTGGGGCCAAGGAGCACAGACCAGAAGTTTTCTCTGAATGGGTCTACCCTCAGCCCACGTCCCCAGATTGTTTCCAAACCAGACCATCTGTTGACATCCAATGCTCGTCCTCACTAAGACTAGAAGAGAATACTCTAATCTGTCTAGAAGAGAATACTCTTCTAGGCTGTGGCCCCCTCCACATGCCCATCTGAATGGTATGTCTGAAGAACTCTTGGACCCTTGCATTCCGGATTCCTGGATAACCTCCAACGAGCTCAGGATCAGTTTCTGGGACCCCATACCTGTGAGGCCTCAGGTGACCAAGGTAATGACTCTTCCCCTTTGGAAGGGGTCACCTGAGAATCATTGGAGGAGAAGGATCCCAGGCAGACCCTCACTCACTGCTCTGAGATCCTGGTTCTTATTCTTTTGTGATTGTATGCCATTAGCACAAGGGTGAGCTGACATTCTGAGTGAGGCTAATTGTTGGGGACAGGAGGGAAGCAAGAGCAAACCTGGGCTTCTGATGCTGTCAACAGTGTTTCTGTAGCTCCTGCTGGGGGAAGGCCCCTCTCTCCAGGACAAAGCAGGCTGCATGCTTTGGGTATGAATAAAAGCCATGTAGTGATCCAGGTTTGATCTCTGCACAGAAGAGCTTCCTGCATAATTTATGGCTTTAGCGTGGGCAGTCATAGGTTTCTGGGCAGAAAAGGAGGCTAACATATTCTTGTGGAGCAAAGGGTAGAATTAGGGAGATAAATGGTCCTCGAGAAGCTTCTTACCATTCCCATGCTAATCAGAAAAAAAATGTCTAAGTGATGCTGATTACACTTTAAACAATTTTGGTGGGGGAAGGGCTAATTTGACCCAGCTGGCTGCATTCTCACGTAGGGCATGAAACATGGTGAAGAGGGGTAGCTCTAGTCCTTTTGTGACCATTGTCACAGCAACACTTTCCTTCTCTTTGAGAGATGGAGCAAGTTCTGTTCACAGAAACCAGTGTGTTGTTCGGCAGTGCCAGGGTATATCAACATGCAAATGGGCTGGAGTCTGAAATTAATGGCCTTTTTCCATGTCAGGCATCACCTTCCTGACAAAATACATGCAGGCACATACACACACACACTCGTGTTCACAAGCGTATGCCCATACATACTCATCCCACAGCAGTAATCCCTTGGATACAATAGATTATCAAACTAATGTAATATTAGGATGAGAAGGGCCTTTAAAGGCTGTGCTGGTCATTTATCACTGTGTTGCAAATTACTCTAAAACCTAGCAGCTAAAAAGAACAAACCTTGATTATCTCACAGACTCTGGGGCAGGAAACTGACAAGGCAGCTGCCTCTGGCTCAGGGTAAAAAAAAAAAAAAGAAAGAAAAGAAGAGAGAAGACACCCAAGGTGAAAGTCATCTACTCTTTTTTTTTTTTTTTTTAAAGATTTTATTTATTTATTTGACAGAAAGAGAGAGATCACAAGTAGGCAGAGAGGCAGGCAGAGAGAGAGGGGGGAGCAGGCTCCTTGCTGAGCAGAGAGCCCGATGCAGGACCTGATCCCAGGACCCTGAGATCATGACCCAAGCCGAAGGTAGAGGCCCAACCCACTGAGCCACTCAGGTGCCCTGAAAGTCATCTACTCTGGAAAGTGACTTCCCATCATCTCTGCTGCATCTGATTCTCTAGAAGTAAGTCACTAAATCTGACCCATCCTCAAGGAGAGGGAATTACTCAAGGGCGTGAATACTAGGGGAATGAGTCACTGGGGTTTCTTTTAAAGTTGCCGGTCTACCACAAGGGCCCTCCATTTAGACCCTCCAGGCAACTGCTGCATACCTCTCAGACCAGAAGCTTAATCACTTTTGAGGCAGATTTCTCCATTCAACTTTTAAAATTCCTGAGATGGAACCATCAAATCTGTTTTCTTATAGTGGGCATGCTTTGTTTGCAATTGCTCAGCTTTCCTTTCCTTCTCTGTGCTGGCCCTTCACTTTTCCTTTGGAGGCTTCCTCTTCTCCTCTCTTTGGTCTGGTCTTAGGGTGGGCAGAGGACCCAACCATGGACAATCAGAATTTTGTGCCTTCTTCATCACAGAAAGATACATTCCTCACGTGGATACAGTTTGCATACTCAGAGGCCTCTTTTCACCATTTCGATGACCCTCATCCCTTCTCCACCCCAGCACCTTCTGTGTGTTCTCAGGTGCCAACTATGGTCCCTCTCTACAGACCAGTCTTGGGCTACACCAGCCACTTTGCCCCAGCCGGATGATGGGAGGTGCCAAGTAATTTATATTACACACCTTCCTCTTTTTGTTTTCATTTGTCATGATTTTTCACCAGTTCTCTAAAAAAAAAAAAATATTGGGCGGCAAGTCCTACATCATACATGTCACCCCTGTATATGCACAATTCAGTGGTTTTTATGTTTTACAGATGCATGCAACGATCACCACCATTTTAGCACATTTGCATCACCTCCGAGATAAAAAAACACACTCTTTAGCTACTAACCTTCTTTCTACCTTCCACCCCTCCACAACTGCAAATCTATTTTCTGTCTTTCTGTATTTGCCTATTCTGGACTTTTCTTGTTAACTGGATCAAATGTGGTACCCTGTAACTGGCTTCTTTCACAGAGTATAACGTTTTTTAGGGATCATCCACATTGTGGCAGGTAGCATGTTGTGTGCTCTATTCCTTCCAGTGCTTCATTCCTTCTTGTGGTCAAATAAAAGTCCATTATTCGGATAGACCACATTTTGTTCATCAGCCAGTGGGCATTTGGATCACTTCTACTTTTTGGCTATCGCCAATAATGCTGCTATAAACTTCCATATATGTGTTTTTCTACAGACAAATGTTTTCATTTGTATACATATTGAGGAGTAGAATTGGCTGGGTCTTAGGATAACTCTGTTTTAATTGTTTAAGGAACTGCCAGACCATTCGTTTTTTTTTTTTTTTTTTAAGATTTTATTTATTTATTTGACAGAGCTCACAAGCAGGCAGAGAGACAGGCAGAGAGAGAGGTGGAAGAAGCAGGCTCCCTGCTGAGCAGAGAGCCCCATGTGGGGCTGGATACCAGGACCCTGGGATCATGAGAGCTGAAAGCAAAAGCTTTAACCCATTGAGCCACCCAGGCACCCCACTGCCAGACCATTTTTTAAAGTGACCACACACCATTTTACATTTTCCTATCCGTAGTGTATTCTGAGGGTTCTGCTTTTTCCTTATCCTGACCAACATTTGTTACTGTGTGACTTTTTGGTTCTAGTTGTCCTAGTGGGTGGGCAGTGGTATTTCATTGTGGTTTTAATTTACAATTCCTTGATGACTAATGATGTGGAACATTTTTTAAAAATGTACTTATTGGTCAGTTGTAGATCTTTCATGGAGAAATGTCTATTGAAGTCCTTTGCCTATTTTTTAAAATGGTTTCACCCACCCTGTTGACATCTTTTGGTGTGAGGACATGAAACTTAGCTGCCACCTCTTAGGCTGAGACAACTCTGAAGCATGACTATCTCTCTATAATTCTAAAGAATCAGGTAGAAACCAACACTCTGCAACTTTTGACTTCTTCCCTTCCCTATCAGACCCTCTTGGGAATATGTGTTTTCTTTCTTTCTTTTTTTAAATTTTTAAAAGATTTTCTTTATTTATTTGAAAGAGATCACAAGTAGGCAGAGAGGTAGGCAGAGAGAGAGAGAGAGAGGAGGAAGCAGGCTCCCTGCTGAGCAGAGAGCCTGATGCGGGGCTCGATCCCAGGACCCTGAGATCATGACCCAAGCCGAAGGCAGAGGCTTAACCCACTGAACCACCAGGCGCCCCCATGTGGTGTTTCTTGAAAATGACTGCCTTCCCTTCAGTTCCTTCCCTGCCCATATACACATCATTTCTGCACTGAGACGCAGAGTGTCTGCCTCTACCTCCTTGAATCTGGGCTGACTTGCGACTGCTTTGTCCAGCAGAATACAGCAGAAGTGGTGTTACCCATTCCTGGACCTAGAATTAAGAATGTCAGCCGTTTCTACTGAAAGACCCCCCCCCCACCCCCCCGCCCCGTCGTTAACTAATTAACTGCTCTTTTGTTGTGTAAAAGTACATTCTCTCTTGAATAACTGCATAAGAAGTCCAAGTGGTGGTTGGAATCTTATCCCCCCTCTGGGTTTTCCAAGTTTTATAGACCATTTCTGTTTTTATCCCACTATAAAACATTTTTTCCTCATTATAAACTATAGTTTCTCACTGGGGCAAGTTGGGAAAAAAAAATAAAGGGATATGGGTTGGGGCAGAGAGAGGGATGAACAGGCAGAGCACAGAGGATTTCTAAGGCAGTAAAAACACCCTGTATGATATCGTAATGATAGAAACATGTCATTGCCTGCTTTCTCAAACCCATGGACTGCAGAGCACAGAGAGAGAACCCTAAGGTAAACTATGGACTTGGGGTGATTAAAATGTTTCGGTGTATGGTCATCAGTGTCAACAAAGGCCCCACTCTGGTGGGGGATGTTGATATCAACGGAGGCTATGCTGAGTGGAGGCGGGGCATATATGGGAAATCTCTTTACCGTCCCTTCAATTTTGCTTTGAGCTTAAACTGCTCTGAAAATTAAGTTGTTGTTTTTTTTAAGTACACATAAGATAATAAAAATCATTGGACTTATACTCCTTAGTGATAAGCACTGCTAACATTTTGCTATATATCCTTGCAATTCTGCCTCACTAATAAATCCATCACTTGTCTACCAATCAATTGATCTTTATGTGTTTTATCAAAAATATTCAGCTTGATTTATAGGTGCCTTTAAAAACTCTGCCAACTTTCTGGCCAGGGTCATTATTCTCCTGGTCTTAGAAGCCTAGGACACTCTGACAAAGTGTTGTAAGGTATTTGGCTTTAGGAATTATCCATTAAGAAAGAGAGCTTGGAAGAGAGCACTGTGGAAGAGGGAGAGAGAGAAGAGCCACAATTTCCCCCTAATTGATTTTAAAAAACCCTAATTGATTTTAAAATCTCTGATTCTTAGCATACCCATTTTCTCCATCTTTTAGTGCTCAAAACCATTTTGTTTTGTTTTAACTTCAGAGGACCCACTTCTATTAAGGGAGTGGAATGGATAAGCTACAGAAAAAGTTCTCCCTGTGAAAGCACTTACTCAGCAGAGGCCCCATTGCCTAAAACACTTAGTCTAGATGAAAGAACAGATAACCAACACAGATCTGCAAGTCTGAGATGATGAGTTCTGCTTCAGGTAACACAGAGTGAAGTAGAATCACAGAAGATGATTCTCAAACAACGACTGCAAAGCCCGGGGGCGAGATGCATGAATGGGAGGGGAGGGTTGGGGTGGGGACAGAATACATCTGGGCTACAACGGCTGGTGTGGCTGCTAAACATCCTGGGGAAGAGAACAGCTAGTCCGTCAGCAGCATGTCCTAAGGGAAGCCCAGGAATCATTTGCGGCTCTAGAGTAACATAAAGTAAAACATTAGATATAGTGTCTGCTCTATTAGGATGGTGAGAGAGTGAGCACAGACCATGGGAGAAGGATCCGCTGACAAGTACAAACTATCGTAGCTATGAACAATCAATAGAAAGTTGATTGCAAATACATCCATACCGGGAGTCATGTAAAATTCAAGAAAATCTGCTTTGCCACCTTCTTGCGACAGCATAAACAGATAGCAAATGAATTAAAGGTAACGGATCATTTGGGGGAATGAAGTGGGTACCTTCTCCACCCTATGAATATTGAAAATGTCATTTGTTACAGCGAAGCTTGGAAGAGTGGAGGCCTGTGGCTCTCCCTGAAGCATCTGCTTTCCTTCCTTGCTCTTCTGGCATGAGAAGGCTGGACTCTTTTTCTTTGCTGGAGGATGCTGGTTTTGAGGCTTGCCATCACCCTCTACACTCCCATGTCTGTTCGATGGCAGTGTCGTATTTTATAGGTTCTTATAACTTATTATGTCCAAGTTTCCTGCCATTAATCACCAAAGTCTACCATCTTCACATTTCTGAAATACAATTTAATGAATTCACATCCACTGAAACAAACCCCCTTCCCCTGGCTGCTGTAGTGCTGAAAAAGGAATGTGTATGTCTGGCAAGTTGTCTGATCGAATGCAGTTCCACCACGGAAGAATAACTCTCTCGATTCTAGCATCAACTCTCTCCTTTTTTTTTTTTTTTTTTTTTATTCCTAGAGTGCATTTTTGCAAATCTGTGATTGTTGCAGCATTAATTAGAAAGACCTTTGACTTTAGTAGATAACAACCGTTGACCCTGTTTGGCTTCTCATGCTGAACTGAGTCCAAATGACTGGTTGACAGGCTGGGTATTATGACAAATTTCTTGATTGTGCCGGTTTACTGCAACTAATGTTAGCATTGGACAAAACAATGTCTGTACCCCATTACATGCGAAGATAACAAATATATGTTAAGAAATGGCAAAATGGAGATGCACATCACATGTGAGTCTCTTTCTATAGAATATATTCCCATCATAAATATTTGAACATACAGTTTTAAATTCAGATAATAAAATACAGGCTACCTGGTTCTTCCCCTCATTGTTATTGTGTATCCATGTACATGTTCATGAGGTGTCTACCACAGTGAATAAGATAGTATTAGCGAGGAGTCGTCAAGTTCTGGTAGGACTGTAGTGGCGGAGACACAGAAGAGAGAACTGAAGAACATTTTCCATAAGGAATCCACAGGAAAGTAATTCTATGTAGAGGAAGAAAGATTTGGATAACTGCGCTTTTTCTCTTGAAGATAGCATTACCTGGGTGTTGGGTATGTTGGGTTCAAGGTGCCAACTGACACGAAGGAAATGAAAAATTAACTCTACCACAGTAACCCTTCTGGAACTAAGAAAGCTGCTGGAAGATGTCCCTTCTTCCCCCTAGAAAAGCAGGAGTGAGCCTTTGGCCTGGAGTTGGGTGTGGGATCCCAGAACCAGCTGCTGGCAGTGCCTGGACTTGATGTGTGCATATCTCAGATTTAACAGGTAAGATCTGGGGGAAGGCATATTGAAAAGCCAGGGGGGAATGTCTAAACCTATGTTTGAATTCATTCTAATAAACCCCATTATAGAAGAAATATAATTTTGTTTTCTGAAAATCAACTGGATTTGGACCCCTGTGTGCACATTTCTGTTCGGTTGGTGACACAGTCCTTCACTGTCCTTGGGATTCTTTCTCCCCCTTGAGACTGCACCAAACCTTGGGAGATGGGGATCGTACATGTGTAATGTCTGCAAAAGAAAAGATCTCTGACTTATAAGTCCACCGTGTTCACTGCTGGCATCCTTGCTTCCAAATCCTCACTGTCTCCTGACATCTGGTAGTTCCTCTGGTTCTATGTCCCATGGGGATGTGAATGACTTTGCCAAAGCCAGGACCCTCTGTGCTTACGGTTCTTCCTCTTGGGGTGCCCATGGCACCATCTCTTTCTGAGGTCTTTATGCTGTAAGGTGCCACCCCCGAACAAGACCAGGTAGTTCTGCTGTTCTCTGGGTGCACACCACTCTCTTGCCCCAGCCCAGTCCCATCCTGTACTTGCTACTTTTCCCAAGCCTTCTGCTTCTGCAGGCAGACCTCCTCCTCCTCAGTGGGTTTAGGGTTAAGGAAACACAAACCGGAAAATACAACAGGTTTCTTGTTTTACTTTGCCATGGACCTGCCCTAAGGCAATGAATCAAAGAGCTGGCTACCCGCTTTGATGAAGGAAGAAAGAGGGGGAAAGCAGGGGGAGGAAATCAACTTAAATTAATACTTCAAAATATGATGCAGCTGCTTCAGGCGTGAACCCGAAGGGGCTGGGCAGAGAGGGAAATTCTAGGCTTGAACACCACCTCGGTGAAAAGTCTGGGGAGCCCACAGATTGCAGGCTTAGAGAAGTAAGTGGGAGGTGGAGCCTGAAATAGTTCCTTCAGCTGGGGTGGAAGCGTCCAGCTCTGGCATCTCTTGGCAGGATGTGTGGGGTTCCATGGAAATGGGGGGAGAGGAAGCAGCATGAATGTTTCTTTCCGTATTTGGTTTTGAAAGAACTTAGAGAGTTAGAGGTTTACCCTCGAAAGGAAGTTGGGTTTATCCTACTTTCTGTAGATGGATTGATCTGCATTTGCCTTTCTGCTTCCTGGTACACCTTGTCCCTCCCGGGCCCTGGAACGCAATGTGCTCATAACCCAGGGCAAAGCAGGCTTGGAAGGCTGGGGTGAGCAGAAGGGGAATATTCGTTGATCCAACTGCTGGGCTGGACTCAGTTATTGATTAACTTACGGAGCAGAGAAGACACCGCAGATGATGCTCTTTCAAAATAAATCAGTATTCCGGACACTGAAAGGAAAACCAGGTTTGAGGAAATCGCAAAGACAGGCTGAGAAAAGATCAAACCACAGAAGGTCAGGTACCACCAAGAGGTTGCTGGCAGAATGATGTAGCCTCTTTATTGATGATTGTAGGCAGCTGGGGAAAGGCACCTAGGGAGGTGATCTCTTCACAGCTCCCTCATTCCAATGTGGCCTGCATCTTTGAGTTTACTCAGAAAAGAGCTAGAGGAGAACGAGCTGGGAGTGAGGAGAAAGGGGTGGTTCAGCGGCACTGATGGAAACAGAGACGGGAGGTGAAGGGAAGAATGCAACAGAGCTGAGATGTATCCTTCCGACGTGGATGTCATCTTGGGGTAGGCTACAAGATGGCAGAAGTGAGAGGGACTGCTCCCTTTTCCCTGCCAGGAGCTGTCAAGTGCTAGAAACATCATGAAGGGCTGGGCACAAGTGCCTTCATTTGCTTGTGTGGGCATGGCCCAGGGCGGACGGGTAATGTGGAGTCAAGCATGGAGGGGGCTCAGTGGCCATGAAGACCACTGGAGCAGACACAGCAAATCACCGACAGCTGGGGTTTCCTAGCTCAGCTTTTGTCTTCTCACCTGTGTGACGATGATGCCCGGATGGAGTTGCAGTATTAAATGAGATCATATAGTGATTTAGGCATTAACTTATTCATCTATTTTTTTTCTTTCTTTCTGGATAGTGAGGATATCAGTGTAAAAATGAAGTCTCTGTCTTTGCAGAGGACACAGTCGATAAACAACTCAACAGAGAAATGAAAAGAGAGGGTCAGGTCCTGACCAGTGACGGAAGCAAAATGAAGCAGGCTGTGCAGACAGAGTGCCGTGGTGTTAGGGAAGGTCTCTTGACTGAGGGGTCATTTGAGGAGACGCCAATGAACAATGGGAACAAGCCATGCCCCTCTCTAGAGGAGGAGCATTCTAGACTGTGGAAACAGCAGAGGAAACCTGAGGACTGAACAGATTTGGTGCACTTGGGAAATGACTAGACTGGAAGCTGATAAGAAAGATGAGAGCCATAGGAAATGAGATTAGAGAAATGGCCAGATCATGGAGGGCCTTGTAAGCCATGGGAAAAACTTAGGGCATTATTTTAAGTGTGATGGGAAATCCTGACATATGCAAAGGTTTTAATGAAAACATATATAAAGCACTTAGAGTGTGTGAGACTGTGTTCTAGAACTTCACTAATTCAACCCTCACATAACCCTATGATGGACGCAGGAGGTTAAGTCACTTGCTGAAGGTCACATGGCTAGCAAGTGGCAGAACCCGGATTTGAACCTTGACAGTGTGTCCTCAGATTAATGCTTGTCACTTCCCATTCTCAGTCGCATCTTCTGGTTAATTGTGACCTAGTGGTTTCTTGAGCATTCCTGGCCTTTGTCCTCCTTGGAGCTTTTGCAGAGGACTCTGTCTCTGCCTGGAATGTTCTCGTGCCTCAGGGCCTTGCTCAACGTTGCTCATTCTCTTCTCAAATGGGATGACTGACTGCACCTCTAATGGTTGGCCTACCCATCCTGTGATTTTCTTCGTTGGTTTCTTGTTTTTTTCATGGCTTGCTACTCTCTGCGATGTTTTCCTGTGTTTGTTCCCTCATTATTTTTGTTTCTGTATGTCCTGTCCATTTGACTCTAAGCTCCATATGAATAGGAGCATCTGGCTTATTCACTCAGTATCGCTGGGGCCGGGACTCAAAACACATTTTTTGAATAAATGAATAAATGGACAAATTAATATTCTGTGAACAGATTTTATGTGAAATTTCAAATATTTTTCTTTTTTAAACAATATAACCATTTGGACATGGCCTGGTTGAAGTGTCATAGTTACATCGAAGTGTTCATGGTTTTTCTTTTCTATAGATGAGAAGGTTTGGAGTTTTGCAGAGTTGCAAGACAAATAGAACTTTGACTTACCTTTCATGATTTCATGACTAATTGCATGTATTATTGGTTATAATTGGTTTCTTTCTAGTGGGAAGTATTCCAACAGTCAAGAGGCACAAAAATGATGATACTTTTTTTTAGCCTAAGTGGAAAATATTTACATACAAATATTTCAAAATATGGAAAATTACACGAATATACACAATTCTTTAATTAATCATTAATTAAGGCATTAATCCAAACAATAATTGCGTACCTCTATGAAACAGACAATGTGCTACGTTCTGGAGATAGAGATAAATATGTCAAAGTTCTTCTTCCCAATGAGTTTATAATTTAATGGGTAAGACAGCTAAACATGGTTAGAACCCATCTCAACAAGCTCTATGCTAGAAGGAAGCCCAAGATATAACAGTATGTGAGAAGGAGTACCTAATCCTGGGCAGGGGGCTTTTCTCAAGGTGGGCTTCATGGGTTTCCTGCCTGAGATGAAAGCTGAAGGGGTCAGAAATGGCATTCCTGGCTGAGGAACAGTGTGTTCAAAGGTACAGGGGTATGAGAGGGCCTGTAACATTCTAGGAGCTGGAGACAGAACAGTTAGAGCCCATCCTACATGGATATCCTTAATGGGCTCCATATTGATAATAAGCAGAGGCTCTGTCATCTGGTTCCCAGATTTCTCTGCGTATTTACCCCACCTTCCCTCCAATAGCTGTTTTCCCCTCTGTTTAGGGTTATTCTACATACTCCCTACTTATTCCAACCTATAAACCTTTTTTATGATATTACCAATCAATTGTGTCTTTCCTAGTCTCTTATGGTATTTAACCTTTTTGCTACCCTTTATTGCCTGGCTCTACTACTGCCTCTTCCAAAAAGACTTTTCTAACTGAACCTGTCCATAGTGATCTCTCCCAGCTTTAAAATGATTTCATCCTTAAAGCAATACCCTAAAAATCGATTCCATCCTCTTTTAATTATTTTAAGCATTAAATTTGCATTCCCGAGTCATTCGTGAATTGGCAATGTAGATTCCCATTTGTGACTTAAATTTGTTTATCTAGCTCAGTATAGGGCATGATGGACATACTACAGTTTGATAGATATTAACTGATGCTTTTTTCCCCCAAAGGCACTGCTATATGCTGGCTGTGGTTTGGACTCCCTAGCCTCTTGTACCTGGGTGGTAAAATGGGCAGGGTTGGGTTTTTTTTTTTTCCTCCTATATTAATATGTCCTGTGACCCTGGGGAATTAAAAAGAATGAACTAGATCTGTATATACCTATATATATATACATCACCAAAACACAATGTTGAATGGAGACATCAACTTGCAGAACGATACAGTATGATACCATTTAGGTAAATTTAAAATTTATATATATACTATAGCATATTTTTAATGGTCATTTATATGTATGTTAGAGTATAAAAAATGGACTGGAAGTCTATATGTGCTAATTCATGCTAATGGATTCAGAAAGAATGGTCAAAGACTACAATGTGATCTATTTTTATTTCACAAAATAAAAAATCCAAAGCACCTAAGACAAAACATTTTCAATAGTCCATGCTATTTTTCTAATATGTTAATAGGTTGTGGCAGTGTTTACAGTATTATTTCTTATATTTTTCTCTATTTAAAGATTTTTCTCAAACATGTAAGTAGACAGGCAAACATAGAAATTGCATATGTGTTTAAGAGCTACAATATTTAGGAGGAACAGAGGAACAAGGAAGGTAGGGTTATAGCTTGAACAGCTCAATCACTGTGAGGAGAACATTTTTCTCATAAAATATTCAAGGCCCTGCTAGTTTCTTGTTATTGCCATTGTAGCTCAGGACACGATTCTAGTAAAAATAAATTCTGTGGCTTTGGCATGGTCTTTGGTTTTACTGTAGGCTCCATGAGATAATATGGGATCTGCCCTAGAGGACTTCAGCTACCTCTCTCTGGTGAACTGGAGCTTTCTCTCTGCCTTTTCTGAGCTATATGATTTCAGGTGAGGTTAATGGACATTAGTTTTACGAGTAGGTGGACTATATGGGGCCTGAATTTTAATGCCTGAGCCCCTGACATTCTAAGGTGAATACGGACTCAGGAGAGTTACAAATAGGTAGAAAGCATCAAGGGGCTGATCATTAACATTCCTGTGAAAGCTAAGAGCGGGGTGGTAGGTCGAAGGGTTCGGCAGTGATCTAGAGCCCAGAGGACCTGAGGACATTACCAACTTACAAGGTCTGAATTGCTCTCACTTAAACTCACATCAGTAGAAACGATGGGAAGACTTTAAATGAACAAATTGAGCTGATTCAACAAGATTATGTGACCTTACAACCAAGTTCAGCCTGAAGAGATAATCAAGAGACAAGTGAATCCAAAAAAGGAGAGACCGGTTGTTTTAATACCAACTCAGAGAGAGGGAAGTTACTTTGAAATCCACGTCTGCCCAGCTTCCAAAGAATAGGTCTTGAAGTAGTCATTTAAAAATGTTTAAAAAGGAATGCCTGAGTGGCTCAGTGGGCCTCTCCCTTTGGCTCAGGTCATGGTCCCGGGGTCCTGGGATAAAGTCCTGCATCGGGCTCTCTGCACCACCCTCCCCTGCCTGCCTCTCTGCCTACTTGTGATCTCTGTCAAATAAATAAAATCTTTAAAAAAATAAAATAAAAAATAAAAATAAAAATGTTAAAAAATTACACACCTGTACGTGTGTGTATGTGTGTGTATGCACGCACACACATACTACATGCACACATACCCCTGAACATATGCAAATGAGACATTTATATGTCAGACTATTTATAAATATGTATTTCATATATGTAAGCCAATAGATTATGGGCATATAGATCCCAGTATAATCGGTTCCTACGATCAAGAGATGAAGCAAAGCAGCAAGCAGCCCGTGGTAGGCGCTAAATTGCAGGTTGCTATCGTTATTATTAACCATAGTGATAAAATTTGCTGGCCATTAACCTTAGGGAAAAGAGTGCACAGAGGTCTAGGTAGAGGTAGAATGCGTCTCCGCACCTAGGGCAAATACACAGCTCATGTGCCAGCAGCACAGAGGGTCCTGGTGGAGATGACCTTTCCTTCACTGCGCACAGGGGTGGTGGGGCTCCGTGGTGCTGGCTGCATTCTCCAGCACCGACACTAACAAGGGAGTGGGGCCATCACCATTCTAGACCTTCAAAAACAGAGGCTCAGTGAAGTTAAGTCACTTTCCCAAGGCTGCAAAACAATGAAGTGGCAGGTCTGGGATTTGATCAAAGGTCATTCCCCTGCACCCATATTTTGTAATATGGTTGATCCAGAAGCCCCTGAATGGTACTAGAGCAGACCCTGCAGGGCATCTGGAGCGATCCTGCTCTGGCTCAGGGGTGTGGGCCATCTTTGGACATTTCTCCACCTTGGTCCCTTCTCTTGTGTGTCCTGAAGGGACCCAGGCCCTGGCGTGCTAGCATTTTTTTAGGTGGAGAGTTTTCTCTTTAATTGAATGGTTTCTGTTTGAACAAAGATTTTCATTCCCGAGGGGAGCCCATGCACACATTGATTATCATGGATAGACTTGCAGAAGAAAGAGAGCAGAGATGATCAGCTTTCATAGCTAACAATTATTTAGCACCTACTGTGTGCCAGGCTCTGTTTTCAGTGTTTTCCATGTGTTAGTCACTCAATTCCTTAATCCTTAGGATAACACAATTAAGTAGATACTATTGTTATCTGATTTTACAGTTGAGGAAGCAGACACCAAAGGTCACAGTCTTTCAGTGGCGGAGTTAGGATGCCAGCCCAGGCAGTCCAGCGCCAAGCTTCTTGCACAGTGGAGGCAATAATTGCTACTTATGGCCCTGAAGGCTTTATATCATGGTAACAGAGTTGTGTACAAAGCAAAACGGCAGTTAGCAGAAACAGTTCTCTCTACCTCAGCAACCCAAAGGCTCTGCTACCCAGAGTTAAAGATATGCTTCTCCTACGATTGTGTCACTGGCATCTAATTTTAGAGCAGTTAGGTAGCAGCAGGGATTCTAACCCATATTTACTGAAATCAAATTAAATGTCTGCTCATTTTGTTATCTTGGAAATATACCTTGCTTTAATGATATGCTAAGTGGATACAATGTCATGGCAAAATCACAGAGTATACCATCTTTGTTGGCTATATATAGGCAAGCTTTTGTGATGTTATTTTTATGGGAACTCATGTTTTTGGTTGTCTGATTTATGCATACTCCAACTTCTTTTATGCTCTACATTTTGCTTGTTCCCCTTTCACAAATTTGCCTTGCTTGTAACAGGGAGTGTATTTTTGGGTTCAAATGGATAAGGTAGCCCAATACATTCCAGGCCCCAGGAGTTCTCAAATATTCTAATGGTTTCTAGTTAGAAAGAAACAAGTAACAAGGTAATAAGGAGCACTCAGGAGAACACTCAACTGCTAAATTTCATTCTGCTTGTTTTCATTTATAGCATAGACCTCAAGATCTGCAGTGTTTACCTCCCTTCTGTGCTACAGAGAATGGTTGGGTCCTGGATTTCCTCGTTGATTGCAGAAGCCATTGACCTAACCCTTTCTGCCAAATGTATGGGTAATTCATGGTCCAGACAGCAAAATACTCTGTTATATAATTGTCCAGTAACATGTTCAGGGAACCACATGAGTTTTGAGAGTACCATCTTTTGTTAGGCAAATCTGGATCATGGAGCTTTATTCATTTTGATTCCGTAGTCTTTCACTTAAGATCACTGGGCCTGGCTTAGCCCACTGAGACAAGGCTTTGCCAAATGTATAGATGAGTCCAGGCCTGGGTGAAATGATGATGTTGGTGAACTTTTCAGTGTTGAGCTTTTCCAATGTACGTGTCCTTTTCTTGTCGTGATGAGGCCACCTCTGGTGAATCATGCCTATGACTTCACCTTCTTGCTCCTATCACATTTGGGGTCTGTAAAAAGATGTGAGAAAATCATTTGCAATAATAGGTGATTGACTGATGAGATTCATTTGTTTGTGTACTTATAGTATATTCTGGGACATTTGCATTTTAATAGAACTTCATTCTTCCTCCAGAGGAATTGATGCATTCTAGAAGTAAGGAGCTGGTCAAGCAAGCATATTTCTGAAATTGGACATTTCTTTCTGGTACCCATGAACACATAAATGGCCACTTTTACTGCATACTTGGGAGACTGACCGTGCATATTAAATGTTCACTTGAAGAGAAAAATAAAATGTATACCAAGGTTCTTTGTCAACTGCCAAAGGCAAATGATGAGATTATTATAGCTTGTTGTTAACTACGGTGCATCAACACAGTCCGATAATACATGTGCTTATAAAAATTAGCAGAAGTTATTTTACATATAAAGTTAACATTAAAATACAAGTTTCTATAACTTGAACTTTGCACTACTCTAGAGGGCAGTAATGAAGCTAAAAGGAGCTTTAAAGGTCAGTGTCTTCAAAGTGCGGTCTGTGTACCAGCAACATCACCATCAACTGGAAACTTGTTAGAAATATGCATTCTTGGGCTGCTCCTGAGAACTACCACATCAGAACCTCTGGGAATGAGCCCCACGGTCTGTATTTTCACAAGCTCTCTGGATATTTTCATGGGGCACATTATGCCCAGAGACTGAGATCTGTCTTTGCCAGTAATTCAGCTCGCACAGATTGACTGCGGGAATTATAATTTTTAGCAATAATATTTCACGAGCCAAAAGCACATAGGGTAAAGTCTCCTGATGAGCCAATAAAGAAATAACACTCCAGACCAATGAGAGAGTAACTGCATTATTGTTCTAGGCAAAGAGGAGATGAAAGAATGTCCAAACATAGTTGAGGTGTCTCTTTCTCCATGGTCGTTCTTGGGAGAATCAGTCCTTCCAACTCAAAAGCTGGGTGTCAGCTTTTGGCTGTCCCTTGCTTTGGGGGCACTCTCTAGTGGGTGATGGCATGGGGGTTGGAAGGCAGGGTGGGCTACTCCAAAGGTTACTGTTACTCCAGTGACCCCCAACATGGCTTGCACCATTGCCTACAAGGAGTAGCCCTGCTAAGCAGAAAGAGATGTCCCTTCCTGCCTGAGTCTGCTGCCTGCTCTAACAACCCTGCAGACCGAGAGAGCCCTGGCTACAGCAGGAACAAGTATCTCAAGATCTTTGGGAGAGTTATTTAGATCAGCAAAGAGTGGCCTTGCCCAGGCAACATTCTTGGTAAGTCCTCATCGATTCTGGGTATTTAAAATTTGAACGTGCCTTATGTCATAGTAGCTCCTCCGCACAGTCGTATGAAAACGCGTTCAGTAGGACAACATTTCTGCCCATATCATCTTGGCATGGCCTCCTCAATTTTCCCTTAGATCAAAACAACGTTACCTAAGTCTTGAACAAGGAGATCAAAACAATGTCACTTAAGTCACAAACAAGTGGATTTGAGAAATCACAACAAACCAATACACAACACTGGGTAATTCTGATGCATCCAAAACTGTGAGAAGCAGGGTTATAGATGCTTATGTTTGAACGCATCCTACTCAAAGATGAGCAAATTGAGGCTCAGAAGGATGAAGACGCTGAGCAGAGCTGCTGATTTTTACCATCCTGGGAGAAGTCCGTCTTGCTCATCAGCCTGGTGGAGTGAGGTTTGTGCAGCATCTTTGATTGACTGGATGGTCAAATCATTTTCCTGATTGTGCGGCTTTACCCTTTAAGGCTGGGGCGGGCTGGGCGGTGGGGAGGTGAGACTTGAACAACTTCAATCTCTTGGAGCCTCTTAGGGATCCGGCTGCTCCATATTCACTCTCTTTAAAAAGATCAGCATTCATTTTCCTTTAAAGTTGGGGTTAGTCTACCTGAGTTGCATACAAATAAGATGAATGAATTCATTACCAAAAGCTAGATTAAGTTTTGCAGCTGTTCCGCCTGGGGATCTAGTAGAGCGAGGGACCAGCACAACGGAAAGTCCTTTACTGATCAAGGCAGTCTGAAAATGCAATCTTACGTGGTAAGTAGCATTCAGAAATACTGAAATGAAGTGAAAAATTAAAATGACTTTTGCCTAAACACGTGGGGAATGGGGAAATCCTGGGGTGCCACCACACACACATCAGAGCTGTGGAATGCAGATGGTGCCTTTTTAGCTGACTCACCTCAAGGGGAAGGGAACTCAGAGATATGGGAAAAAAGGATTCACATGCAAGATTTCAAAGGGGCTGTGTACATTTCAGGACAAATACCGATGTGTGCCACTTTAGCAGACTCGTTTATCTCTGAATCACAACCTCCAACCTAGGCGGTATCCCAGAACGGCTTTCTTTCTTACCTGGTATCCTCAGAAGAGGAATGTCAACACTGCATTCACCCAGCCCTTCCTTCATGAATGCAGCCATTCATCCTGCCAATATTTTAAGACTACTATGTGCCAGGGACTATTCTGGGGTTGTTTTTTTTTCCTTTTCCTTTCTTGCCTTTTATTCTCAATTGAATGAGTAATTTTTATCTTCTATTTTTCCCTCCACTAATTTGGAAGTTACATGTGCTGTTGCTTTCTTTTAGTGGTTTTCCTAGAATTGTACCAGATATACTTAAATCACTGAAGTTTAAAATTAGTCAGAATATTGAACCTCCTTCCAGTAATACCAGTTCTCTTCAAAGTTGAATTCCGTTTGCCCCTCTCTTGACATTGGTCATTGTGTTGTATTTTTAAATTACCTTTAAAAAAGTTGACATTATTATCACTGCTTGATACAATCAATGTTGATTAATTTTGGTTCCCTTTATTCCATCCTGCATCTCAAAGCCTACATCTAGAATCGCTTTCCTTCTGCCTGAATACTTTCGAGGTGATCCTTTAATGGGTGTGTGCTAACGATGAACTCTCTCAGGTCTGTAAATGTCTTCATTTTTACTTTTTTTTTTTTTTTAAGGTTTTATTTATTTTTTTGACACAGAGAGAGAGAGAGAGAGATAGAGAGACCACCAGCAGGGGTTGCTGCAGAGGGAGAGGAAGAATCAGGCTCCCTGCTGAGCAAGGAGGCAGATGTGGGAATCGATCCCAGGACCCTGGGATCATGACTTCAGCTGAAGGTAGATTCTTAACTAACTGAGTCATCCAGTTGCCCCAATTTTTACTCTTTTCTTGAAAGATGTTTCACAGGATATATACTTTCAGATCGGCAGGCATTTTCTTTGAGGACTTTGAAGGTGTCATTCCACCACTTTCAGGATTCTACTGATGGTACTGAGAAATTAACTGTCTAATTTCTTTCTTTGTTTACAATCTGGGTTGTTTTTTGTTTTTGTTTTTGTTTTTTTTTTTCTCCTGACATCTTTATCTGCTTGTTGATTTTCAACAATTTTACTATAATACATTTAAGCTTGAAGTTTCTTTTAATGTATTCTATTTAGATGCACTAGGTTTCTTGAATCTCTGGATTGTTGGTTCAGATTAGTCTTTGAAAGTTTTCACATAGCATCTTCTCAAATATTGCTCTGACCTCTTCTGCCTCTTCTCTCATATTAGTTCTCTAGTATTTTTACCTTGTCATGACATTTTCCACCATCACTTGCCCTGTCTTCTGTGTGTTCTGGCTTTTTTTTTTTTTTTTCCCCCCTCTTCACAGGGCACTCAGGATCATTTGTCTGATTTTATTTTCCTAGAATACAGAAGGCCTTCAGTAAATTTTTGTTGAATGAAATGAAATACTAAACTTGAAAAAATGTTTTTACTACATGACACTAGTTTTTTGTAAGACATACTTCTTGGAAAAACCTGATCTGATATAATTAGCTACAAAAACTAAAGCCTATAATGTCAATGATTTGGCTAAGGGTAAAGAGCCAGGTGGGGGCTTGTCTGCTCTTAGAACTTAGATCCGACTCTAAGGCCACTGCTCCTTACAGTCCACCACACCATTATTTCATGATCTGAAATATTATGATAAAGGTATTGGGTAATACGGTAAGAGGGCTCCACTATTTTCCCTCATGAGATGTTACAGTAGTGTCTTAAAAATAACCCATTTCTGGGGCTCCTGGTGGCTTAGTTCATTAAGTGACTGCCTTTGGCTCAGGCCATGATCCTGGAGTCCCAGGATGGAGCCCCGCATCAGGCTCCCTTGCTCAGGAGGGAGTCTGTTTCTCCCTCGGACCCTCTCCCCTCTCACGCTCTCTCTCTCTCTTAAGTAAATAAATAAAATCTTTAAAAACAAAAAAGTATCTCATTTCCTCTAGTAATGCTAATGAGAGATAAGGTCATCAGAAGTGAGGTAGGAAAGGACAGCAGGTGGTTTGAGAGTTAAGCAAGGAAGGTCTGGACATCTTTCAGTAAGATGACTCACTAGCAGCGAGCCCTCAGGTAAGCAAGTGTCTTCGGGTTCAGTGGCTGGCAAGAGCCACCCATAAGTGTAACAGGTAAAAGCAGTAGATTTACAATGAAATCTTGTCTAGAGTAAAGTTGATGGAGAATGTTTCAAGAAGGATAAGCACTTACACTAATGCCTAAATAATTAGCTCTAGGATAGAGATCCCTTCTCACAATTCTAAGAGCAGTTGTCTGCTGAAATTAGATCCTTTCTCCTGAGTGAGAACACAACTGAAATTCGCTACAATCTATGAATGTGGTGTGAGGGGAGTCTTAAGTGATGGGGGAAAGTGGAAAAGCAGAGAAAATACAAGATAAACCCAAACACCTGCAACAAAAATATATTTGTGTGTGGGAGCAGGGAGATGGAGGGAAAATGAATTCTTCTCAGTTGTTAATAAAAGACTACCAAATAGTAGCATTTATATATGGATAAATCAGTGTAATAGCCTAAAAGCTTTTTATGAAAATTTGGACTAAAGCAAGCATCCCGGAGAACTGAGAGATGCCATATTTTTACCCTTTTGCTTTTGGCTATTTTAGCACATTTTTGAAAATAATAGTCATAGACTTGTTCAGTTCTCCCCACTTCTGTTAGTTCCCAATACAAAATCACAGAATGTTTAAAAAAAAAAAAAGCACACAAAGTAATAACTCCATGTACTCACTTTCTTGCCATCTCCCCATCCTTGGCTTTGAAGCAATAATCACTCCTGTATACCTGTCTCTCCAGTTCCTCCCAATTACCCTGTATAGTACATTGCTTCACAGACACAATCCAGAGCTGCATGATGATAAAACGGGGGGGGGGGGCTACTTTCATGTTCATCTTCTCTCTTAGCTTTGAAACAGTAATCATTCCCATGATCTTTATCCTACCTTGCTGTCAAGACAGACTCATTAGTTCCAAGCCTTAGACTAACATGGCTCTAAGAGCAGCTCTCTGGAGAGGAGGGACAATCCCAACTTGTACAGCAAAGAGGAATGACTGATGGTTAGGGTGGGGGGGACAGGGGCAGATCCAAGCCTGCACCACAAACTATAGATATCTTGGCAACATGCTTCCTGCCTTTATTCTCAAAGAGACAAAGCAAAAGATTCAGACCAATATAGTTTCTCCTTTTCACCCCAATAAAAAACATCATCCTATCATGAAATGATAAGATCTGACGTGTTCTCTGAAGACCATCTCTTTTCAGGCAGTCATCTGCATTAAAGCCATCTGTCAGCTCCTCTTGCTTATTAGTCATGTCCCTGAGAAACCAACTGTAGTCTCTACTAATCCTGCAAGCCATGAAATATTATTGATCAGAAATTGGGAAGGATGACACTGAGTTGCACATAGTCTCTATCCCTGCAGTGTAGAGAGTAAAAAAAAAAAAAAAAAAAGGAAAATTTGATTAATTTTTATGAGGCTAGAAAGCCAGACAAGAACAATCATCTTTCAGTATATATTTTTTTTCTATCTCTCTCCCTTTTCTTCTGGTTAGTTGGTTGGAATTTTAATCTGTTTTGTGTCCTGAAAACTGATTAGGATACATTTTCTGTCCTAAATATTTTTACTTGCTTACTTGTCATAATTGCCATGTACAAAGAGGTGATTATTCACCCAAATCATTTAATCCTAATCCTTTTCCAAATCTGAAGTTTAATCTAGAGTGTGTTTTGAAATTAGTGGGATAGAAAGAACACTGGCTTTTTAGTCTGACAGCCAAGCATTGAGATCAGTTCTTATACTAAGTTACCCTGAAATTTGGGTAGGGTATTTTGATGTGACTTATTTTTTTTATATAATTTAAATTGAAATGACCTAATATATTCATTAGTTCAGTCATTCAATTATCCACCCACCCACCTTTCCATCTATCTATCCAACCAACTATTTGTCCTTTCTTTTTTTTTTTAAAAGATTTTATTTATTTATTTGACAGAGAGAGATCACAAGTAGGCAGAGAGGCAGGCAGAGAGAGACAAGAGGAGGAAGCAGGCTCCCTGCTGAGCAGAGAGCCCGATGCGGGACTCCATCCCGGGACGTGAGATCATGACCTGAGCCGAAGGCAGCATCTTAACCCACTGAGCCACCCAGGTGCCCCCCATTTTTCCTTTCAAAAGACATAATTAGTAACATGGGTCAGGAAGTAGGGATAAAGCAGCAAACTCCCCAGAAACTGTCTGTCCTTGTCAAGCTGAACATCTAGTAAAGGAAAATAAATAGGTGATAAATAATTAAGCTATAGACTATATCAAATGATCATGGGGGTAATGGAGAAAAATTAAGTAGGAAGGGTGCTAGGGAGTTGTGCTTTTAAACTGAGTAAGCCAGGGAAGTCTTTCCAGAGAAGGGGGCACTTGAGCAAAGACCTAAAGGAGGTGAAGAAGTGAGTCATACAAATACCTGGGTACAAAGTGTTTCAACCGAGGAAACGGAGTAAAATTCCTGAGGCGGGAATGTGCCCGCCACATTCAAGGAGAATCCAGGAACTCAGTGTGGTTGGCTTGCCCCGAGAAAGGGCAGAGTGGCAGAAGATCCGAGAGATATTGGGGGCAGATAATGAAGAGTCTTGCAGGCCACTGAAAGGATTTTTGGCTTCTCCTCTGGAGGAGATGAGGAACCATGGGAGATTTGGGACAGAGGAGTGACATGATCTGACTTAGGTTTTGGGTTCCGTGTTGAGAACAAGCTGTGCTGGTTGGGAAGGGAGTGGAAGAAAAGTCAGAGACCCAGAGACTAGTTAGGAGACTATTGGTATCATCCTGGGCCAAGGGAATAGCAGTAAGGTGGTGAACAGTAGTAGATTCTGATGGGTTCTGAAGGTAGACTTAGGTTGATTTGCTGTTTAGAAAGGAAAGAAAAAGAGAAATTAAGGATATTTATAGGATTTGGCCTGAGGGGTTTGAATAATAAGCTGTCGAGGACTGAGATGGTAACATGGGGCCAAATGGGAGAGGAACAATTCAATGGGGTGAATAAAGAGGTGGGTGTTGGACTGATGAGTTTGAGATGCTTGTATATGTGCCCCGAAGAGGCCAAAACACCAGGAGCCAGACCACACTGAGTCCTTGGGTCTATGGACAAAGTAATAGACAGAGATGATGGAACGGCCACCCCAGCTCTCGAAGTTCTTATTCCTTACAGAGGGAGCCAGGCAGGAAGACAGATAATCACAGCCAGTAGGCAGACTAGCCTAGACTGCAGGAACAAGTCATTTTTTTACCCAGAACGTTCCTTTAGGATACAAACCAGTAGCCCTCCATATGGCTCAAACTTTTGATCACTTATTCAGCTTTCAGACTAGGCACAATCAATATCACGCCTCATCTGATTACAATCCCATTCCTGACACCGTTAGAGATAAGACTGGAAGAGACCTCTATGGCCCTACGCACACTTGCGAACCACACTTTGATGGGTATGTGATTGTACGCCTCTTTGAAAAAAGTTTCAAGTGAAATCAAATCCTCCTGCTGATATTTCTGACCTTCACCTTTTGGTTCTATATATTTTTGCCCAATTTTTTGCCTGAAGCTAGGAATTGTGCAGATTAAGCTATGTATTCACCAGCATGCTAACACAGAAAAGATGTTGTTTTGCTACCATGCGTGATTACCAGTGAGACCATGTATTTTCACAAAATTGTCTAAGATTGGTTTTGAATGAAATTAAGTGGTATCAAAAATAAAGTTATGGCAATTTATTTTATTTAAGCTTTATTTATTTGAGAGAGAGGGAGAAAGCATGGGGATGGCAGGGGGGTGCGCGGGGAGAGAATCTCAAGTAGGTTCCCCGCTGAAGGCAGAGCCCGACATGAGGCTCAATCCTCATGACCCTGAGATCATGATCTGAGCCAAAATCAAGAGTCAGATGCTCAACTGACTGAGTCACCCTGGAGCCCCTAGTTAAACTTAAAATTGATGTCTAAGACTGAATGAACACCTATAAGAATTAAAGTAATTGTGCTGGGTGGTAGATTATAGGTGTTTTACTTTTCTTTTTTCAAAGTTTTAAAGATTTAAAACTCTATAGGAAGAAAACATTGCCATGATTGTATATTAGATTGATATCATGCGCTTGAATATTGATTTAAGAAGCATCTATTTTCTATTTTTTAAAAATATATATTTTATCTTCCTATCTTTCTTTTAAATTACATTGTGAAGCTAGTCCACAACGTGTTTGTGCTATAGGTCATTTTTTCCCTATTTATTACTATGCCCACAGTTCAAATGAGCTGACAATGAGGAAATGAAGACCTGGCTTGCCCTGACAGGTATCAGCATGAGCTAAAGCCACTCATTCGGGCTTCTTTGGATATTCTTTTCTCGCAGCTTCCTCCAGGAAGAGCCTTGGAGGGGCATGGTAGGGGAAAATATGGGGCCAGTCCTCAGAGAGGTGAAAATGAACAAACACAAGAGTTGGGTGACATAGACCCACAGGACTGAGATGTAGTGAAATGACTGGTTGTATTGGGATAGAGGTTTGGCAGACATACCTGTCAGTCAACAATTTCATTTCCTTTAACCTCCAGGATAAGAATTAGAAACTTGGGCAAGAGTAGGAATAATAAAAATGCATCTTTTTTGTTTCCTGGAGATGTTCTGGCCTGTGGGTTTTGGGGTTTGAGGTTTTAGGGAGTCTCTCTGTATCTGTCTTTGCATGAGGCTTGCAAGACAACTTTGACTTTGTAGACTCAGACCCTGACGGGGCTCACTGCAGAGAGAGAGAGAGCATGTGTCGGCCACCTAAGTCTAAGGCTCGCTCCAAGCTCCAGGAGACAAAAATAGATGTGGGGAACAACTGTTGTTTCCATACAGCATCTCTTCTTGGTTAATAGCATCCACATACAGCATCTCTTCTTGGTTAATAGCATCCACTCCCCTAACTGGTCCTCTTCTACTCAGCCTGATTTTGTAAGAAGTGGCCGTTACCGGGGCACCTGGGTGGCTCAGTGGGTTGAGCCGCTGCCTTCGGCTCAGGTCATGATCTCAGGGTCCTGGGATCGAGTCCCGCATCAGGCTCTCTGCTCAGCAGGGAGCCTGCTTCCCCTCTCTCTCTCTGTCTGCCTCTCCATCTACTTGTGATTTCTCTCTATCAAATAAATAAATAAAATCTTTAAAAAAAAAAAAGAAGTGGCCGTTACCTCTCTGGCCTAACCAGTGAGTGGGTCTGTGAACCAAGCATATATAATCAGTGCTCTTTGCTGAAGTTGAAAGGTTGAAAGGAAGAGCTTTCTATTTCCCGTGGGCCATGACATGCAGAGACATGACTTCAAAGCTGCCAGATACCCCAGAGTGTGGAAGATACCTGATAGGGTAAAGTCAGTGAAGACAGAAGCTGAGATGAGAAATGGGTAGAAGTGGAGTCGATGAGATGGGGAGTGGATGTAATCTAGACAGTGAGAATGCTTTACCTTATTTCAATCCCGTGTTCCTAGAGACACTCTACTCCTTCCTTTTTGTGCTTTGGTGCTGTGATCCAGTAAATCACCTTTAATTTTTTTTTTAAATTCTTTGAATTTGTTTCTATTAGTTTCAGCCAAATAATACAGATGAATACAGGGGAATGCATATTTTATTCTAAAACTCTGAGTTCATGTTTCCAACATAGGTAGAGGCAGGTGAGAGAGAGATTGTGCATATGCCTGGAGGTTTTCTGAGCTGATTGTTTTTTCTTTTCTATTCCTCCTACCTTTCCCCATTTCTCTCCTTCTTTCGTTCCTTCTCTCCTTTTTTCCTTCCCCCTTTCTTCCCTCCCTTACTTTCTTTCTGAAACTGAGCAGAAGATGGCAGAAGTAGATGAAGACCCTTACAGTAGCAGAGAAGAAATGGTAATCAACTGATTAATCACATTTACTGGAATTACTAGTAACTAATGTATAGGGTCCAATTTAAGTGAGGATTTAATGAAGTAGAAACATTTGGGAGAGGAAGGGAGGTAACGTTAAACTGTGCCCATTACATCGTCAACACAAGCTAGACGCTCTATATCCATTACCTTGTTTAAGTGTTTATGAGAGGCTTATAAAGGAACTGTATAAATTACACATACTTTAAGACCTACCTTAAGTGAAAAAGAAAACTTATTGGCTCCCATAATTGAAATTGACTAACTCCAAGAGTAGGAATGGTTTTGGAGGGGCTTTATTCGGTGCTTACGTGATGTCATCAGATCAGTTTCGGAGTCAGGACCTCTGTGTTGTGAAATTCCTGTTATATGGAAAACTGTGTGAGCGGCACTCCCAGGATTGGGCAGCTGCTCCTGTTCTTTTTCCTCATGTTTCCTTTATTCTTAGACTTACCTTGGTGGATCCTGGAACCTGAGTCTCACATTATGCCAGCACCTATGAAGGAGAGTCAGTTTCCATCATAGTATGAAGAAAAGTCCTAGAATTGAGTCTTGGCATTTCTCTGCAATTCCAAACACAGTTGAGATTACTATAGTTCCTTGGAGTCAGGCATGTTGACATTAAGTCCTGACTCTACCACTTGCTGGCTGTGTGAGCTTAGGTATGTCCTTGACCTCTCTGAATCTCAGAGATGGCCAGTACCTTCCTGCTAAATTTAGTGCCAGACATTTGCTATCAGAAAATGAAAGTTATATAACCTGATTTGTTTGCTATGTCTTTTTGAGATCCTAGCCGTTAACTCTTTGGTTCGGGAGCTACAATATACTTCACTCAAGAAACTTGGTGCCTTGATTCTTCTTCTTAATTCACATAGACTTTTTTTTTTAATCTTTAAATTGTCTTTGATAGTTATTTCTAGCAGTAGCCAGCAGATAATCTGTTGAAAGAGAAAAGGTTATGGTCACCCAACTTTTGCCTGAGAGACTTCACTCTGATGTTTTCTTTCCAACTAGAAAGAAGCTTTTATTAATTCATACTAAACTTTTCTCCTTTCATCAAAATCTGAAACTTTTGTATAATGAGAGACTCCACAAATTGTTCTAACATTGATTTCTGTTGTGTACAAGTTATATTTTAAAACATCGCCATCTTTGTTTTTCTTAGATTTTTAACTTCCTAAGGGCTGCAAAACAGTAACTAGAAACTGAAAACTAGACACCTGTTTGTCTTATGTGAAATTATACACACAGAAGGCAGTGACTATCTTCTTGCCCCTCTCTCACACCTCTACTGTACCCCTCCTGCCCATAGAAATTTATACCTGTCCTCCCCTGACAGGGCTATCTTTGGTGCTCAGTCTGTCTGGCAAGTATCTTAATGTGGGGTAACGCTCCTTTTGATAGCACAAACACATATGCTCTTGAGATTCGCCCCTGGAAAATTAGAGGAAATTCAGAATTTGTCATCTTCGATTCCTTTTTAAAAAAAAAAAAAACATTCTTTTCCCTTTCATTTTTTAAAAATTATGTTATGTTAGTCACTGTTGAGTACATCATTAGTTTCTGATGTAGTATTCCATGATTCATTGTTTGGGTATAACACACCCAGTGCTCCATGCCATCCGTGCCTTCCCTAATAACCCATCACCAGGCTCACCCAGCCCTCTACCCCCCCACCCCTCTGAAACCCTGTTTGTTTCCCAGAGTCCACAGTCTCTCATGGTTTGTCTTCCCCCCTGATTCCCCCGCTTCATTTTTCTCTTCCTTCTCCTAATGTCCTCCATGCTATTCCTTGTGTTCCATAAGTAAATAAAACCCTTTAATTGACTTTCTCTTTTGAACCGAATTTAGGTTATGAGAACACATACTTATCAACAAGGCTGAAGTATCCAAAGCACACTGGGAAGCTGGAAACTTCCAGAACATTTCTGTAGTTCAGAGGTGGAGACACAGTTTCTACCCACTAAGGCATCCTCCTGCGTAAAAACCTCAGGGAATCCAGTCCTGCGAGCTTGGAAGATTATCTTTCATTGTCAGAACTTCACATTTTTAAGATATAATAATATAAAAAGAGGAGATCTGCAGGCATCCTTCCCCCCCACTTCTGATGGAGTTCTACATCACTGACCATGTCGCACACTTTGAAACCAGGCGCATTCCTCTGTGGGGGACACAGGCAGCTTTTTGTGAGAATTGTCAGGTGCTTAAGGCTTAGAGGAGATAGGAGAGCTGCCCCCAAATATTTGATATTTGTCAGGTGAAAAGTGCTCCCAAGGACTGAACTCGAGGTAGAACCAGTGGATGGAAGCTTTTATGGGGGGGCAATTTAATGAGAAGTTTCCTAAGAATTGTAGCTGTTCAACAAAAGAACAAGTTTCCCTGAGGTCTTCAGTTAAGAGCTCTCTGATATTATTCAGGTTAGAGAGCAGAAGCAAGAGGTTCAACCTAGGGTTCATGGGCCCTGAGAATGTCCTAAAAACAAAGGAATCAAAATAGTTTCTTGGTCCTATTGGATACACTGACATTCTGAATTGTGAAGAAAATTTATTCTGTCCCAGTCTCAGCATTACCTCCACACATTTTTTCCCTCAAGGAGTGGAATATAAATACTTGAAAGGGCAGAGGGGATATGCAGGATGGAAACATAAAAAGCAAAGTGAGCCAGGTGGGCACTGGGATGAAATAGAGTCAAAATCTGTTTGGAAGTGCTTGCTCCTACTGCGTCAAACCTTTGTCGTGTGGGAATTGCGACCCAGTGTTGCCAAATCTCCTGAAGCTGCAAGAAAACCAGGAAACAGATTTATTTTTTTAATTTTTTTAAAATAATTTTTTATTTTTTATAAACATATATTTTTATCCCCAGGGGTACAGGTCTGTGAATCACCAGGTTTACACACTTCACAGCACTCACCAAAGCACATACCCTCCCCAATGTCCATAATCCCACCACCCTTCTCACAAACCCCCTCCCCCCAGCAACCCTTAGTTTGTTTTGTGAGATTAAGAGTCACTTATGGTTTGTCTCCCTCCCAATCCCATCTTGTTTCATTGATTCTTCTCCTACCCACTTAAGCCCCCGTGTTGCATCACCACTTCCTCATATCAGGGAGATCATATGATAGTTGTCTTTCTCTGCTTGACTTATTTCGCTAAGCATGATACGCTCTAGTTCCATCCATGTTGTCGCAAATGGCAAGATTTCATTTCTTTTGATGGCTGCATAGTATTCCATTGTGTATATATACTGAAAAGACCCCCCCCCCCCCCGTCGTTAACTAATTAACTGCTCTTTTGTTGTGTAAGAGTACCCCTCCTCCCCTTGCAGTGAAAAGACCCTTCCCCCAGGGTTGAATTCAATGTAACTGCTCTTTTGCCTTTCTGTAACTGCTTGGCTTTTAGGGCATGACACTTGTCTCCTGTTTGAACAAGATACCTTCTCCTAATAGCCGAGGCATGGTCACATAGGCAAGGGGGCTGCATGGTCACGTAGGTCACGTAGACAGGGGGCTGCATAGTCAGGTAGGCAGGATGTCTTTCTGCTGAGTAATAAGGTCAAACTTCCCCTCTTTGTTTCCCCTTCCTGCCTTTCTCTTCGCGCGAGGGGGTCTTCCAAAGCCAATCCACTAACACCAAGTATGCCTTTTTTCAAATGTTCAAATTGTCAGCCAATCGGCCCCGTCCCATCCGGGACTTGTTTGTACCTGTCTATAAAAATCCTGCACCACCCCAGCCAGGTGTGCTCAGCTAGCAGGAGCTGCTGACCACCCGCAGGCGTGCGCTGACCACCCGCAGGCGCCTGCGTAACAATAAAGAACCTCTTGCTGTTTGCATCCTGTGGCAGTGTTGAATTCTTGGGTAAGGGGATCCGCGGGTCTTTCAATACCACATCTTCTTGATCCATTTATCTGTTGATGGACATCTAGGTTCTTTCCATAGATTTATTTTTTTAAAGATGTGAAAGCTCTTGATCTTTGAAATGTTGGTAACTAAAAACATTCAAAACACAGTGCAGGACTGAGGGTAGGGGGTTCAAATAAAACTTGTCTGCAAATCAAATTTAGCCCTCAGGCCACTTTCTTGTGACATCTGGAATGAGCAAAGAGATAATAAAGTGAATGAATAAGTAACTATCCTGGTCACGAATGAGAGCACAGATGAGAATTTGTGATTTCTCAGTCATGTATCATTAACTTTGTCATTGTTTGTGTCATGTAATGTCTTGATCATGGGGCTTAGGTCTACTAAACATATCTGCTGTCCTCAGAGTGGGGCAGACATCTCAAGAAGCAATATGGCAGTGTTAAAATATTCTAGGTACACATATACAGTGAGGGCTCTTCTGTAGAACATTGTCAACAGTGTACCATATTGGAGGTATGATAGGGCAATTCAGTCAGAGAGACTTGAGGTAATATTCCTATGTCCCTCCTCACCTGCAGGTGGCCTTGGGAAGATCACTTAACCTACCCAAGTCCTAGGTTTGGGGTCTGAAAGATGGGTAAGATGACACCGACTTCAAAATGTGGGTGTGGGTTTGAGTGGAAGTTTTATGAGGTACCCAGCAGAGGGCTCAACGCAAGGCTGGAACTCAATTAACTTCTCTAGATTTTTCTCTGGGATCTTCCCTATCACTCATTTAAGATAATTTTCAATTGAAAAATATGAGTATCGTCAGAGTTCATCCAGGAAAAATAAATGAATGAATCAAACAAATAAACAACATAACTAACATAACTCATATAATGGTTAATTTTATATATCCCAGCTGTGCCACGGTGCCCATATTTTGTCAAACATTATTCCAGATGTTGCTGTGAAGTTGGTTTTTTGGGTAAGTTTAACTTATAAATTGGTAGACTTTGAATAAAGCTGATTACTTCTATAATGTGGGTGGGCCTCACCCAATCAGTTGAAGATCTGAATAAAGCAAAAGCTGACTTTCCCAGAGCAAGAAGGAATTCTGCAAACAGAGAGCCTTTGGGCTCAGACTGCATACATAGGCCATACATGTGTATGTTATGTATATTTATATCTATATTCACCCTGTTGGTTTTGCTTCTCTGGAGATTCCGGACTAATACACCCAACAATTCCTCAATCGGCAGTATAAGATGTATGAAAGGGTAATTAATTCATGTAAAAAGTGGTGATGAGTTATGCAGGGGCTTTGATTTGAGTCCTGAACTATGTCTCCCCTGGGGCCTATGGTCCTGGAGGTAGGTCCAGACTGGTTTGGTGCCAAGTGCTTAGTTAGTCTGACTTCAGTAAAAATCCCAGTTGACAGATGACAGAGTTATTGCTGATGCCCATTTGATGATTCACCTTTCAAAACCTCCTTCCCAGTGCTGGGGAAGAAAAAATTTCCTGCTCCTTCTGTTCTTGATGCTTTATATCCTGCCACTTCATAAAATGCTCTTAACGTTGCTGGGAAAGACTGTGTGGAGTTAAGCTGGTTGGGATTACACTTGCTCACAAAGTTCTCCTTGTGAAAATATGGGAGATAGAAATTTATTACTGCAGGAATTTCATGTGGGGTTCTTTGGGGCCCGTATCATCATGTTTTGTGTTTAGCGGATCTCAGGAAGTGACGGTGATACTAGAGTTTTCTGGGTTATTCTGATTGTATTCAAAGTAAAAACGGGCACAGGTGATGGTCGTCCAGAAATCATGTCATTGATTAGGAGCTATGATGTCATAGGCTAAGAAAAAGGCAGGACTTGTACCGTCATCACTAAACATATCCATTTGCCCCACATCCGCACCTACAAGGCACGGACGGGAACCATTTCACAGAGTACAACCTGCGGCAGGAATGGATGGTCACACAGAGCATTGCTCCCACAGTAAACAGGATTGCGCTGCTCAATATTTATTCTGTAATTTATGGAGACTTGAACGTCCATTGTGAGGGGGCTGGGCAGAGAGAGAGTTAGAGGTATGAAGGGGAACTTCAATTACTTTTCTTTCAAAAAACGAGAGCAACCTTTCCAGAGAAGGTATATGTGTATAAATTCTTTAAAGAAAAATAAAGGTTGGCCAGGAACTTTTTAAAAAATCAGAAGAAAATGTTGAGATGGTCATCACTTGGTACCTGTAGTTGAAAGAGGGTCTGAATCTCTTATTTGAGTCGTTAAAGGTAAGCAGAATTCCAGACACAGCACTTAGACTTTCATTTTAAAAGTTGCTAAAATCTGGTGGGATCAGGACTCCCTTAATGTGACATGCAAGACCTTCTACTTGCACTAGGACACCTTCTGGGTTCTCTGAACAGGGGCGTCCTAATTTGGATTCAGACCTTTATTAACTGAAAAGGCCTGGAAAATTGCTCCCACTGGAAGTTTGACAGCACCCATTATCTTAAAGCAATGCCTAGTCACCATTTTTAGGTCAAAACGTTATTAAATAGATTCTTCACTCTTTCTTCCTTATGATGCTGCTTTCACACAAATTTCATCTCACATTTATAATTCATTCCTCCATAATTTCCTCCCATTATGTCAAAATTTTTCAAATGTTTCTGTCTTAGGTTTTAAAAAAAAAATTTCTTCTATTCCTTCCCAATTACCATATTTCTTTTCCTTCAAATGTTGCTCACCATTGTGGCATTAGTCTTTTAAAATATACGTATCAGAACCTTTTATTCACGGGGAACAATGATCTCCATTCAAATGTCTTCTCCGATTTTTTATGTCTTTGTAAAAGTGTAAAAGAAGAAAGAAAATGATTGGAGCTGACATTGGTTTCCCTCTCTCCGTCAGAGTGCAGACGATCCACCTCCTGTGTGCACGAGCCTGCACAACCCCCACTTTCCCCCACGCTCTGTCGGTGGCACCCACCATTCATCAAGTCACCCAGGATAGAATCTCCCAAGACTGACACTGCTCCCTTGTTTTCCAAGTCCTCCATTACCCTCACTACTTCACTGGGTACACTCCCTGATGTCTCTCCTATCGGTCTCCAACCCTGTGGCCACTGCCATGATGGAAAGATCCTAGTTATCCCCCCCCACCCCGCCACCCCTTCTCCCCAGTCCCCACTGGACTATTTCAGTTGCCTCCTATTTCTAATCTCACCTTCTCCATTTATTCCATAAATACTCTTGAGATCCCTACCATCAACTGTGTTGGGGCGCTTATCATGTTGGGCAAAACTGACGATCAGTATCCTAATGGGTACTGAGGGGAGGGAAATGTGAATTACATGATCACAAAAATATGTAAGCATAGACCCTCAGCTGCCATAGTAACTCTCCCCACCCCCAAATCTCCTCACAGGGTGTAAAATCCTTCCGTGTCTCCCCGTTTCCTTTAGGATAAAAATCCCAAACCTAGCGAGGCATGGCATGTAGATCCTTCATGCTCGGCCCCTTAAGGATCTTTCCAATCCTTTCTCTCAACACTGGCATCTCACATCCTTCCCCCAACACCCAACAGGTCACCAAGCCAGTGGGACCTGCCTCAGCTGCCTGCTTTTGCTGTTCGAAAGAACATCTGTTTGAATGTTCTCCTTCTCAGCTAGGCTTCAACTGATGCATTTTCCCAGACCCAACTCAAATACCAACTCGAATTTTTTTGACGACTTTCTTGCCTTCCTCATATCATTTTTGTCTCTCCAACATGTGGCATGATCTAGCTTTGTGTCCCTCTGGGCCTTATTTAGAGGTGGGACCCACTTCTATGGGACTCCACTGCAACTGCACATTCCTATGAGCCTCTTATGGGGGAGATTAGAAATGCTGTGAGGTCAGAGATCCTGTTTCATTCCTCATCTCTGTATTCTTAGGGTCATTTATTTCTTTCCTTCTTTCTCTCTTTAAATTTATTTGGGAGAGAGCAAGCTAGAGAGAGAGAGAGAGAGAGAGAGAAGCACAAGCAGGGGCAGAGGAAGAGGGAGAAGCAGCTCCCTCCCGGTGAGCAGGGAACCCGCAGACAGACTCGATCCCAGGACTCCAGGAATATGATCTGAGCATAAGGCAGATGCTTAACCTACTGCACACCCAAACATCCCTCTCAGGGCTAATTCTTATCACTGACACCCGGCAAGGTAGTTAATTACATATGAATACGTGAACGAGTGAAGAGCGAATGCTTGTACTGCACATATGTTTTTCATCCTGCCATCAACCCAGAAGGGATTTTTTTTCATTTATAAATGGGTTTCTATTTACAGATGGGGCCATCATGTTAAAAAACCCCAGCTTACACAAGTTGTAAGGGTTGGAGCTTAGCCTTAGCCATGAGCAGGAATGAGTGATTGAAAGACTCGATGAATGACTAAGTGGATGACTTCAGAAAAACTAAAATAACTTCATGAAATTTAATTGTTCTTTTTTTTTTTTTTTTCTGTTGCTGTGGAGGAAAATTATTTGTAGATGAGACAGCTCTGACTCTAACTTGATAGAAATGTGGGCAAGGTCTTTGGTCTTACTTTATCTACAAGGAGACTGTGGTGTACCTGTCACAGGTTTTCGGGGCCGATTGAGTGAGATAAAGCGTGTAAGGTGCTTCCCGACGTGGCAGGCACGTGGTCAGGCTGGGTGAGTGGGAGCACCTGCTCTTATCTTCAATCATGCTAGGCTTTCCCTTTTTTTCTTCTAAAGTTTTAAAAAGAAGAGTACAGAAAATAATCATGCAACCCTCCATGTATGGAACAGCTAGACCTACATAAATTAACAACGTGCAAATCCCTTTTACAGGTAAAGTCATAACATAGTAACCTTTTCACAGTTACTGTTGAAATCTGCCTGTACCTCCCTTCCCGGAGGTAAGGCCTATACTGGCCTTGAGCTGGCTTTTCCCATTACTTACAGTTTATACTTTTGTCACACACATGTGTTTATGGAAAAAAAAATGTATACAAATATTTTGAAAGCTATTACATTTTGTGTGAAAGTATATTTTTTTTTTACTTCTCGCAGCTTGCCTTTTCACTTTATACTATTGAAATTTACCTATTTGTGCACACATATAACTGGATCATTCATTGTTTTATGAATATGATATCAATTTCTTCATCATATGAACATATATTCATAAATATACATTTTTTAAAATGTTGGCTGTTAAAACAAAGCTCATTGAATATCCTGATATATGTCTTACTGGGTACATATGCAAGAGTTTCTTTTTGTCCCTTGTCAGCTAGGATTTTAGGAGAGAATTAAAGCCTTCTGCCCTCATATGTAATGAATGAATTCTCTCCTATGAACCTAGAATGGAACTAGCTATGTATCCTGGGTGAATGGAAAAAATTGTTACTCAAATTATTTTTTTATGGGACAGTTTTCTCATAGAACCCTGTAAGAGGGGTTATACACAGATAGGGAAATACTTGATCATATGTACATGTTGGCTCAACCCTATGAAATTGCCAATATGTAATCACTTTTGATATACAAAAATAACAATTTTATAGAACTCAACCCATGTGTCTTTAACTGAAAAATTTTGCCTAATGAGATGACATTTTATTGTTTATGAGATGATATTTTGTTTTAATTTGTATTTACTGGATTACAAAAGAGTCTGAGAATCTTTTTATATACTTTCGATAATTTGTCTTTTCTTTTCTATTTATTTTAATTTTTGCTCCGTCTCCCCCCCTACACCCCATTTCTCTAACCTCTTGCCTTTAAAGATACATGTATGTATGTGATAGTATATATCGTCTCCCTATCTTTGGGCCTTTAAAAATTTTGTATCATTTTATGCAGAAGTTTAAATTTCACTATAATCAAAATCATCAATCTTTTCCTTTAAAGGTTTTTCTTATTATTTAAGAGTCCTTTTCTTTGAGGTCAAAATACATTTTCTGTATTTCCTCTAACAGATTCAAAGTTTTGCGTTTTTACATTGTTTCTTAAAATATTTAGACTTTACATTTTTGTGTGTGGGATGAGGTAGTGATCTAATGTAAGCTTTTTCTACCACCCCACCTTGCCTCCTCAAACCCACTCATGATGTAGAAATTAAAGACTTAATATCTGGCACACCCAGAGGATCTGGGATCTGTGCTAAATCCCTTTTATGTGATTAGTGCCCATACTTTTTGAATATTTGGACCTCATTCTTGCCAGTACTCACTATCTTCAATGTGATAGTTTAATAATTTCTTTATATGTGGGAGAGAAACTGCCTATGTTGTGTTGTTGTCTTCAAAATTGTCACACATCTTTGCTTTTTGTTCTATGGATTTTTAAGATCGGTTTATCAAATAAGGTCCACCTAAAAAAAATCTAATAGGATTTTTAGGAGAATGGTTTATCATTTGGATCAAAACAGAAAATAGAAATGATAAATATTTTGTCCATGTTTCTCTTTTAATCTGGAGGTCTTCTCTCCTCTCTTTTTCTCTTGTAATTTATTTATTAAAACAACAGCAACAAAACAAGCAAACATGTTTTGTGAGCTGCTGAGTTTCTCATGAAAACAGACTGTTGGTTCCTGATTGCATTTTCAAGGCATCCTTCAACATGTTTCTCTGGCCCTGATAGTTCCTATAAATTGCTAGTTAGAGCTAGATGATTGATCAGCTTCAGATTTTACTTTTTTTTTTTTTTCCAGTTGCATGACTCCATCAAAGACAGGATTATAAACTTGAATCAAGAAACAGAATATGGGGGCACCTGGGTGGCTCAGTGGGTTGAGCCTCTGCCTTCGGCTCAGGTCATGATCTCAGGGTCCTGGGATTGAGTCCCGCGTCGGGCTCTCTGCTCAGCAGGGAGCCTGCTTCCTCCTCTCTCTCTGCCTGCCTCTCTGCCTGCTTGTGATCTCTGTCAAATACATAAATAAAATCTTAAAAGAAAATGAAAACAAAAACAAAAACAACAACAAAAAAAACCAGAATGTGTTGGAGTGCCTGGTGGCTCAGTTGTTAGGTGCCTGCCTTCAGCTCAGTTCATGATCCCAGGGTCCTGGGATTGAGCCCCACATCGGGCTCCCTACTTGGTGGGAAGCCCACTTCTCATTCTCCCACTCCCCCTGCTTGTGTTCCCTCTCTCGCCGTGTCTCTCTCTGTCAAAATCTTAAAAAAAAAAACCAAAATCTTAAAAAAAAAAAAAAAAAGAATGTGTTGTTATTTCTGTTGCGTCATATTATCAGCTTCCATGATTGTTGCCTAGATCCTTAATGCAACAATGCGTGAAAAATCATGATATTCTAATTCTATCATTCTTTCTCCATTTACTAGCTGGGATACATCTATCGAGAAGAACTTTCCTTTCTCAACTATTACTCTGAAATGCAGTTTGAATAAACCAGGCAAGATGAATTCTTAACTCTTTTCCCTTTTTTATCAGTTTCCAAAATAATGGGTTACTTATGTAGCAGACCTCAAGGTGATCTTTAGTATTGTTTTTAACTCATGGCTTTAAACTTATTTGGTATATCTTAGTCCATTTCATTATATTGTCATCACTGATGTCTAAACTGTCGCTGAACAATCATAATGTCTCCTCCATTGGGGTTGGCTTCATCAGCACATAGCCTGTGTAGTCCTCCAGGACCCCATTCTCTGGAGGGCCCTGCATTAGTCTCCTGTGCCTGCTAGAACAAACGACTGCACACTAAGAGTCTTGCAGCAGCAGAAATTTAATTTTCTCACAGTTCTGGAAACTAGAAGTCCAAGATCAAGGTATTGGTTGAACTGTACTCCCTCCAAAGGCTCTAAAGGCAGATCCTTCCTTGCCATTTCCAGCTTCTGGTGGCTCAAAGTGTTCCTTGGATTGTGCCTGAGTAACTCCAGTCTCTCTGTCTTTTTCTCTTCCTTTGGGACACTCCTTTCTGTGTGTCTCTTACAAGCACACTTGTCACTGGATTTAGGGCTCACCCGATAATCCAGGATGATCTCATTTCAAAATCCATAATTACACTGGCAAAGACCCTTCTACGAAAAAAGATGACATTCACTGGTTCTGGGGGTCAGGCTCTGGGCGTATCTTTTTGGAGGACTCCTTTTCAGCCCACTCTAGGCCATATGCTTGGTTTAATTTCAACGTAGGTAAATTTTATTATTGTTTTTCTCTAGGGTTAGTGTCTTTTGTGTCCCATTTTAGAAAAGCTTTGACTATTCCTAAGTTGTGGATGTATATTCCATGTTTTCCTCAAAGCCGTTTGCTTATTTTTTTTGCATTTAAATCTGCAATCCATCTGAAAGTATTTTTTGAGTGAAGTAGGAGACTGGGTTCTACATCCATATTTTAATACGTAGCAATTGACCTGGCACCGTTTTTGAAAGATCATTCTTTTTCTTGCACTGCAGTGTCATCTTCAGAAGTCCTGTCACTGAATGTGTATTTACTGACTCTATCTATTCCACTGGCCTGTGTATCATAATTGTTCTTGATATCTTTTGGTGTCACATCCCCAGTACTCATCTTCTTCAAGCTTGCCTTGGTTTTGTAAGGTCTTTGCGCTTATCTGCACATTTGAGAATGTGTATGAAATACGGAGTTTTAGAATCCTGTTAATTTGCACAATTTGGGGGGATTTTGTTTGGGAATGCGTTGTATCTGTAGATTAATTTTGACATTACTGACACATTCACAATGCTGCACTTTACAAAACGTGTCCGTGATAAGTCTCTCCATTTAGTTAGAATTCTATTTTTTTGTTGTATGCTTCGTTTTCGTGTAGAAATCTTTTACAATTTTGTTAGGTATAACCCTAGGCATTTGATATATTTTAGTGCCACTGTAAATAGTATTGTTTGTTAAATTCTATTCTGACTTATTTGCTGTTAAATATTAAGTCAAACAGTTGCTTACATTTGCTTGCCACTTTTCTACAACTTTGATCAGTAAGGAAAGGAGTCAATGGTTGTAGATAATTTATTAGTCAGGGCACATATTTACATGACTCTTTTTAGCTACCCCCCCTTCCCAACCTCCATCAAGTTCATGGGGGTGAGGCAGAGTGGGCCAAGGGGAATTCTGCCCACACAGGTCTGTGGGCAGCTGAGCAACACTGAACATTGGAAACTCCCAATCTTTTTTTTTTTCAAAGATTTTAATTTTTTTAATTTGTGAAAGAGCATAAGGAGGTGGAGCAACAGGCAGAGTGAGAAGCAGGCTCCCTGGTGAGCAAGGAGCCCAATGCTGGCCCCTGATCCAGGAGGCTGGGATCATGACCTGAGCCAAAGGCAGACACTCAACTAACTGAGCCACCCAGAGGTCCCTGGAAACTTCTGATCTTATGAGGCTGCTGTAAACCTGCCTGTTCTCCCTGCAGGAGACAGAGATTAGGTTTATTATCCAAGAATGTAAGCAAGTGGCTCTAGTGAGATAAATCTCTCAATCTCTCTAGAATGGTATATTATCTCTTCCTTCCAAGGGCTTTACTATTCACACTTGCTGCCTTATTTAGAATGTCAGGACTTTACAGAAATGAAAATATTCATGGAGAATTTTCATCAAATCTATGTAAAATCACTTAAGAATTCTAATTGTTGTGGATTTTCAGTTGATTAATTGAATTTTCTGTATCACAATCATATCTTCTGTGAATAACAGCAGTTTTATTTTTCCGTTTCCAATCGTTTAGCTTTTGATTTCATCTTGCCTCACTGCATTGCTTGGAATCTCTAATCAAGCTTGCGTAGAAACAGGGATAGTGAGTTTCCTGGTTCATTTCTCATTTTAGGGAGAAACCTCTCATTTTGCATGTTGTTAGACTGTTGTAGTAAACTTATGTCAGGTTCAGGAAGTTCTGTTTTTTTTTAAAAGATAATAAATGGACATTGAATTTTCATGAGATGCTTTTTTTTTTTTTTGCCCCTATTGACAGATAATTATATAATGTCTCTACTTTTTTGTACTTAATATGGTAAATTACTACTGATAACATTTTGAATGTTAAACCACCTTCGCCTACCTGAAATACCCATTTGGTGGTGATATATTGACCTTTTTATGGGTGAGATATTATAATATTTTGTTTGGGATTTTTTTATGTGAGCTCGTAAGATATGTTCTCTAATTTTCCAGTCTTGTAATGTTCTTGTCGGACATTGATATCAAGGTTAGGCTGCCCTCAGGAAATGAATCTGAAAGCATTTACTATTTCTCTTCTCTGTAAGTATTGGTATGAGTGTTAATTCTTTAAATATTTGCAATAGTTCATCAGTGAATGCATCCAGACTTGTTGGAGTATTCTTTATATGGGAAGGTTTTAATAATGAATTCAATTGCTTTAAAGGTTATGGACCTAATTATTTTTCTTTCTCTCCTTTATTAAATTTTAATCAGTTCTTTTTTTCAAGAAAATTGTTCATTTCATCTAAATTTTATAATTTCTTTAAATTTTGGATGTATATTTACCATGTCCTTTCTGTTTTCTTCGGGGTTGATTTACTTTATTTTATTTAGCTTCTTGAATACAAAGGTTTTTTTTTTTAAGATTTTGCTTATTTGAGAGAAGGAAAGACAAAGCACCCACGAGTCTGTGGTGAGGGTAGAGAAAGAAGGAGAAGCAGACCCCCACCCTTGCCCAGCAGGGAGACCCATGTGGAGCTCCATCCCAAGACCCCTGAGATCATGCCTGAGCTCAAAGGCAGGTCCTTAACTGTCTGAGTCACCCAGGCATGCTTATTTATGTATTTTAAAGGTAAGGTCTAGGGGCACCTGGGTGGGTCAGTGGGTTAAAACCTCTGCCTTTAGCTCAGGTCATGACCTCAGGGTCCTGGGATCAAAGCCCTGCATTGGGCCTCTCTGCTCTGCAGGAAGCCTGCTACTGCCTCTCTGCCTGCCTTTCTGCCTACTTGTGATCTCTGCCTGTCAAATAAATAAATAAAATCTTAAAAAAGAAAAAAAAAGGTAAGGTCTAGGTTCAGTCTTGGGTTTGAACTTATCACCCCCTAAGATTGAGAGTCTTAGGCTCTACAGACAAAGCCAGCCAGATGCCTCCAGATTGTTGATTATTTTTTAGCCTTTTTTTTTTTTTAAGTGTATTTTTGAAGATTATAAATTTTCTTTTGAGTACTGTTTTAGTTGCACCCTTCATGTTTCAAGTTTTGATAAATCGTGTCTTCGTTATTATTTAATTTAAAATCTGTTCTGATGTATTGCTGGAGTATTGCTGGAGTATGTTTTGCTGGAGACGATTATCCCTAGCCAGCCACGGACGGCTGACCCTGGAGCTGCACCTGGGCGGTGAGAAGCTCCAGACTCTCCTCCCGTGCCCAAGGAATGCTGGTTCCGCCCGCGTTTTTGCGGTGGGAGGCATTTTCAGTGTCGCACGCAGCCTTGGAGGAGTACAGTGCTGTTGAGACTCTGGGGGACTGTGTCAGTGAGGGAACCGAGGTAAGGGCTCCATATGAACTTGAAGATTCTGGGGGGTGGTTGCTGAAATGCACTCATCTTATGACGCCCTCAACAAATATCATTAAGTTCCCTCACTTCTAAAAACTGCCGGCAACCAGTGTGGAGTGGTTTGCTGCTTTCTTCCATCTCCTTGCCCCTGTGTATATGGCCAGTTTGCAAACCAACAGTTTTCTTTTTGACTGATGAATATGTATAAGTATGCTGTTCAGTTTTCAAGCAATTGGGGATTTTCTAGTTATCTTCATGGGATTTTTTTTTTTTTTCAAGCCATTTGATTGATTTTAAGCTTGACCCTGTTATGGTCAGAAAAAAAAAAACAAACAAAACCGCTGAAATTATTTAAATCCTTTGCAGTTTGTTGAGATTTGTTTTATGGGGCAGCATATGGTGTGCTTTGTAAATACTCCATTTTACACTTCAAAGATTTTGTATTGTTCACTTGTTGGATGCAATGATTTATATGTATCAGTATCTTTACTGATTTTTTTAAATCTGCTTATTCTATCCCTAAAGTTTTAAACAACGAATTCTCCTTTATTTTGCTAGATTTTTTTTTTTTCAGTTGTCAACCTGTTATTGGTAGCCAAACTATCAGTAGGTGTTTGGAAGCTCTGTTGTTGAAGTAATACAGATTTAGAACTATTATATCTTTCTGGTGGATTGGATCATTTATCATTATAAAATACTCCATTAATCTCTGCAAATGTTCTTGCCTTAAAATTTTTTTCATCTGACTTTGTATTGAGATTTCCATGGTGTATCTTTTGCCTTCCCTTTGCTTTCAACCTTTTCCTGTCCTTGTACTTCAAATTTGTCTCTTGAAGCAATTTAGAGTTAAATACTGTATTTTTAAATACTGTATTCTTAGATGATAATCTTAGTCTTTTAATGGTAGCATTAAGTCCCTTTATGTTAATATGATTATATATTTGTGTTTAAATTAGCATTTTATTTGACCTCTTTTTATGTTCCTTTTTATTTTTTTTTAACTCTCCTTTTTGGACTAATCAAATTATGTTTTTATTTTTCTTCTTTTATGTAGTTTATTCTTTTTCAATTTCTAGAGATTAAAGCATGCATATTCATTTTGATATAAGCTAATATTACTTTACCACTTCCTTAAAACTGTAGAACCTTAGAACACTTTAATACACCCTTTTCTGTATTTTTTTATTCATGTTTTTAAAGATTTTATCTTTTTATTTAGAGAGAGAGTGTTGGCACCTGTGCTCCCATGCTTGAGCGCGATGAGGGGGGAGGACCAGAGGGAGAGGGACATGCCAGTTCTGCACTGAGCTCCTAACCCTACCTGTGAGGCTTGATCCCGCATCCCTGAGATCCAGATCGGAGCTGAAATCAACAATTGGATGCGCTCAACCGACCCAGCCACCCAGGTGTCCCTAGTTATTTTTTTATTGTGGGTCTACTGGAAATGATTTTTTTCAGAATTTGTAATCAAAATGTATTTATTTTGCTGTTTATTTAAAAATATTTTTTCTGGATATAGAATTTTATGTTGGCAGTTTGTCATTCCTTTGTTTTCTGGTTTTCGTTATTTCTTTTGAAAAATAGCTTTAATCTTTTCATAGTCACCTTTGAAGACAAAATTTCTTTATTCAATTTAAATAGTTAATATGTTTTGTCTTTGTTTTTCAGCACTTTTGAAATAATTAGTCTGGTTTTTAAAAAAAAATTTTTTTTTCAAAGCAATTTTTATTTTCTTCCCACTTCCCTCTTCTACTAACCTAAGGTAAAGATAATGTTTTTTAAACATTTTCGGGAGACAAAACTTAATTCCCTGTATTTGATGCTTAATTTGTGGGTAGATTTTTTAAAAATTCTAATATAATTTTTTTAATTGTTACTGGATGACACAGGTTTTTTACTTATTCAGGTATAAGTTTTGGCAATGTATATTTTTCTATAAAATTATTTCACCTGAGTTTTCAGATTTATTGTTAAAAATGTTCATAGTATTCTCTCCCTCCCTCCTCCTATATATTCCCCCCTTTCTCTCTTTCTCAGTCTGGATTTTTTTTTTTCTTTTTCCTTTTTTCTTTGTTAACTCAGTTGTATGGTTATGATTTTTAAATATATTTTCTAAAGCATTTCTAATAATTTATTTTGCTAGAGAAGACCATATAACTTCCGTAATCTTAGTAACTTAGTAAGCATGTAACCAACCATAACTGTGTTAGGCCCTGGACAGATTCAGCAGAATATTTTCATATTATCAAGAAACAAAACACAGCCAATTGTATTACCTTCCTGACACAGCACAGTTTCTTTTGTGATAGTGTGACTTATAATTTATTATAAGTAGTGATTTATAATTTATTTATAAGTAGTGACTTATAATTTATTTATTTTCCTATCCTAATTCTATTTTTATTGCTCTACATTTTCATCTACGTTTATTTTCCTTTTCTGTTCTCTTCTGTTTTGGGGACAATGCAGGGTCATTTTAAAAAACCTGCCATCTTAGTGGAAAGAATCCACTTTTGACCATCCTAAAAAATTAAGTAAGAAACAATAAATATGTCAAGATAAAAAATGTTTCACCCATTTTTTCAGATAAACAGATGTATACTGTAGAGATGTCATGATATTTTTCCAGTTTATTGTAGTATTTTTAGCAAAATTTGTCCTGTAATTTAAACAACTCTTCCCTGTCTGTACATGAGAATCCATCGGCGTTGCCTTTCTTCTCAGAGATAACTTTTTTAAATACCTAGAATGGAGATGATTGTAGGTCAAAGTCATAGAGACAAGTTCCGTAGTGATGATTTTCCTTGGCCATGCCATCTTAACAAACCTTGTTCTCCTCATGATACAGAAATGATCCCTTGAAGAATCATTTAGGATAGATGCAGAACCATTAGCCAGTATAATTCAAAGTTAACTAAGAATTTATTTTTCTATCTTACCAAAACAGGAACAATTATATTTTCCTGCTTCTTGACCTTTCTTTTCATTTTTGATTGGATTGTGGGCAATGTTATATTGATAGATAGTTTATTTTTGTCTTCCTTTAAAAGTTTGACAGTTAAGTAAGCTATTTTTAGATTCCTTTGAGAATTATTTCAGAGCTATAGATTGTATCTAGAGGAACTTTTATTCCAAGTAGAACTTCAGTTCTACTTTTAAGGAATGAAACATCTGGGATCTCTGCTGAATCCCTGGGTGATCCCTCTATGCTAAATACCAGAATTCAGGTATCTCCTAGATTCTGGGACCTGAGAATTGTTGAACTTACTGCTTTCTTGCTGTCGGTTGTTCTTTACCTACTATTTAATTACTTGTTGGAAGTCTCAATCAATGGATCTTGATATGCAGCCACAGCCCCAAGAGGACACCTGTGGACATATCTGGAGATCATTCTCTTCATGTCTTGCTTTTCTGCCCCACAAATCTCACTGTATCAGCCTCCAGCCCTTCTCTGTTTTCCCAACTCAGTGAGAGCACCGTGACTGCTTGGATTTTTGTCTTCCTGAACCACAGTTTGAAACTTGTCTCCCAGGAGAAAGTTCAGGATATCGCAAAGCTCAGCTCATTTATTTCTCTTCTTGTGGATCACAGACTGGGGCTACCTATTGTTTAGTAACTGTGTATAATTTCTTCGTACATTTTGTTAAGTTCTCTAGTTGTTGGAGAGTGGCGAGGCTGATGTTCATTTTTTTGTCATGGATAGATGCAGAACCATTAGCCAGTATAATTCAAAGTTAACTAAGAATTTATTTTTCCTTGACTTGGGGAACGGAATTTTGTTACATTCTCCAAGGATACTTGGAGTATAAAATGTCTTCCACATATGATACAAAAATGTATGAACCTTAATACAATTCTTAGGTCAGACTCCTTAATGATTTCTTGCCTCTAAATCTTAACGATTGCATGAAAGGGTTTCTTTCTCCAGTGAATGACCATCCAAACTTTTTTTTTAACAGAAGGCCAATTGTTAGCAGTAGAATGGATATTGATTGAACTCAACTAAGTATTTCCTTTAGCAAACTATCAAAGAATTGACAAAAGTAGAACTATGTTAAAAATATACATGTACAGCCCAGAGAACAGATGGAATAAATAACAGAGGAATTTAGAAATAATTTTTAAAATCCTTAGTGAATGTTTTTCTCATGCTTCAGAATTGCCAATCATACTCTCTAAATCACAGTAATATTGAACTTAAAATAAAATCTGGTTTGCATATCTTTTCTGTCTGATATGACACACTGTAGTTAACATGTCATTTACAAAAACAAACATACTATTAAGTAAATTGGATTAGTCATCCAGATAGCATTTACCTATTTCCTGAAACATTGAAGGAGAGAAAGAAGAGTTGAAGATGTAAAATGATAACCTGGCTTTTCCTAGATCATTGCAGACCCGTACCACACTATCATATTCCTGACTCCTTAGCTGTATCAGTGAGAAGAATGCCAGTGTTAACTCACAGGACTCTTATCTACGATGTGTTCTTGATTATCTAGTTGACTTTAGGGGGACTAAATATTGTCCTCTTGTCACTATTCTAGCACTCTGCCAAGGGCTTCCCATCATACAGACTTGAAGTGTTGAGAATTGCTCTTGAACTGACAATATATTGATAATTGTTGAAGTGATGGGCTCATGGGGATTGGTTCCTGTCTACCTCCATATCAACCTTTGGTCTTCCTCTCTCTGCTTCAAGGGTTTTCCTTTCTCCACTGAGACTTTTTATTCCCTTGGCTTCATAACCTTTTCACTGCGTAACTCCATCCACCTTTCTCCCCGTTCTCTGATGACAATTCCTGTTCTCTGATCTCTTCCTCTTTCCCTTAGTCATCCTGAACCTAGAATTTGCTTCACCATGAACTCCAGCTTTGCCATGAACCCTTTGCCTCTATTCAGGATCCATCGCCTCTTTAGTACCCTTCGTGGGGCCTTGTGTCTTCTAGTCATTCACAGAAACATTTACCAGAATGTTCAGAGATCTCAGTCCTCATTGGATCAAACTTTGGTGCACTGTCTGATTTTTTTTTTTTTCTTATGTCTGATCTGTCTTCTGAGTATTTCTGAGGAAAGTCTTTCCTGCACACTCATGTTCTCTAGTTGTAAACTGCGTCCTTACAGCTCTTTGAGCACATATTTGTTCATCTCCTTTGACTGACAACTGTATTCAGATAGTGACCCTGCTTCTGAATTCTTATCTATGACTTATCTATCACTTATTATGACTTATCTATCACTTTAAAGATGACAGATGAATGAACATAAATTGCCTCAATTTTCATTTTTCTTTGTCAATTTCTCTGCGTTGTTTCCCATTTTTTTCCTTTTGCTGTGTGTCTGAGAATTATGCCCTTCTCATTTTTAGGAGCAGACTGTCCATACAATGTTCAAGTCCTTACAGTCTTTGGAACCCCCTCTTTTAACCCTGCTGCCATCTCAAGACAGTACTTTATCTCTGTCTCTGCTTCTTGAAAGCATAGTACATATGTATTTACTATGTCTGCTTCTTCATGGCTTGCTTACTTCTTGATCCTTTAGTCACCTGGTGGGCTCTCAGTCATCCCATATGATAACTCATGGTTGTTACTTGTTATCACTGGTGCTATTCATGTTCTCTTCAGAATTTTTTCATTCTACTTTTTTAGTGCCTGAATCTTCCCTGACTTCATGAGGGAATCCGTGATGGCTGAGAACACCAACAGGCTGCAATGAAATAGGCTGATTATATTGATAACTGTGGTGTTGACTGGGAGTTGGAGGTTCAGGCTGTTAGGTAGTCTGGAAGACCATCCACTAAGGTAAATTTCAAATCTGAGGACATAAAGAAAGGATCATAATTGGAGTTACTGAGCCAACAATTTAGAGCTAGGAAGACTTTATCACAACAAAAGCAGCTGGAATTGGGCAGGAAATGTGAAGTTGGGGAGAGATCATTCTAACTGACACCTTGCACATTGGTTGGTGTCTGACGATTGCCTTTGTGAGCTGGCAGAGGCAAGATATTTGGAAAGGCCAGACTGGTTTTAAGGCCATAGGTGTATCTGCCACTTGACTTCTCTGAGACTCTGTCATGGGCAGGGTTGGGGTGGCTTCTCCTTATATTTTCCTAGTGGAACTCCATGAGGTCTAGTGCATTTTTAGAATAAGACTAGTCCCAAATAAGTCCTTTAGCCCCTATGCGTTTGGTTACTCCAAGCATTAGTGAATTAAAAATTGCTATCACTGCCTGATCTGGGTCCCTATTTTTGGTTGAGTGGGCTGAGTATGGGTCTATGTATTCTTTAAAAGACAAACAAGAGAGACTGAGATCATGTTAAGGTTAAGTTGCAGACAGTTTGTGATCAATACTACAGGCTCACAGGGATCTGTCCATTAACACTTCAATTGATGATGCTGTGCGCATCAAGGAAGTGTACCAGGGAAGGGTGTCATCCACACCAGGGAAGGGTATCACCCATTACAGATCTGGGCAGTGGTGGGAGATTGAGGGATTGGATTAGATGGCTAATTGGGCTCAGTGTGAGGTTTTATTCTGCAACACTTCCTTGTGTTCTTGGTTTCTCTATTAGAGGTAGGGCCCTGATTGACTCAATTCCAAAGATCTATAAAAGCTGGTTTCTACTTCATTGGCAGAAACTAGCATCCAGTGATTGGGAGTCTCTAATGGAACCTGATTGTGTCACCCTTTACACACGGGCAGCATTTAAATGTGAATGATGTGTTTTTGCGTGTTTAGTGTTTCATGATTTTTTTTTTTCAAAAATTTGCAAGCATTTTCTGTATTATCATTATGCTCTTTGATAGCAATAACTGTGATTTTTTCATTCAGGTGAAAATTTATTGTAGCTCTGACAGCAAGGACTTTTGTGTTCCATTGGTCATTGTGGACATGGGGTTTGTGTGCACGAATGTGCTCTGATTTGATCAGAGGTAAAGAAAATAACATCACTCTAAAGTTAAGCACACAAGTGAACCTCCATTTTTGAATTTTCAGTCTTCGTGTTGGTTCGCTTCCTTAGTAAATACTACTGCCCCCCATTATATTACTATACAGCCACATGAAAAGACTATATGGCTGTTTGATTGCCCAGGGCTATCTAGTGGTCCCATTGGATTATTTTATGTACTTGGCTTAATTTCAGTCATTGCCGGTAGTGCTGCTAGTTTTCCTGTTCCCTTTCCCTCACCATAGCCTTGCATTAGTTTGATTACTCAAGGTGGCTTTTTTGAGAATACTATATACAATAAGGTAGATTATTAGCAATGGTTTTTATTTTTTTTTTAAGATTTTATTTATTTATTTGACAGACAGAGATCACAAGTAAGCAGAGAGGTAGGCAGAGAGAGAGGAGGGAAGCCGGCTTCTTGATGAGCAGAGAGCCCGATGTGGGCCTCGATCCCAGGACCCTGAGATCATGACCTGAGCTGAAGCAGGGACTTAACCCACTGAGCCACCCAGTTGCCCCAGCAATGATTTTTAAAATCATTTGCAGGCAAATTGCTGTATCAGTGCCCCATAACAATGTTGACTAGTTCTATTCTTCGCAAAGTCCTTTTTATTCCTCAAGAAATAAGTCATAACTCTTAAGAACTTTGGCTCTAAACTAAAATATGAGCCAGCAGGCATTATACTAGAACACCCTCCAGGGTAATAACATTATTTCCATTGTGAGGGGCCTGTACATTTAAGTCTTAAGAGAAGGACCCATTCCTCATCTCAGAATCATGCTCCAGTCTTTTCATTTTACGTTTCTAGCTCTGTTGATGAGTATGAAGCTTGTGTTTGAACTAAGAAGGACATTTCCGCGGACACTTCTTTGCTCCGTAACCCTTGCGTGAGCCGCTCATGTCAGCCATGCTATCCTAACTCTTAGTTTATTGCCTTCATTTGTCCAATCTTGCTCTTTCAGTCCCTTAAAACACTTAATCCTTGAAATCATACAGTTCTGCTCCTACTCTCCTTACCATATGATAGGATCAGAAAACTCGGGGTGGAAATATTTTCCTTTTTAGGACAGTCTTTGGGTATCAGTACAACAAAGGTTGCAGTCACAATAATGTGCAAAATTGGGATGGATTAGATTAAATTTCCTTAATTTGGGTTTCTTGGGCTGTCTCTCTTCGGCCCATGGTGGGCAGAAGGGAGAACCACTTTCTTCCCTAGGTTAGGAACCCATGTCAGGCAAAATATACTTCTTCAACTTTGGGGAGTAGAGACTGAGAGAATTTTAATTTGCCTCAAGATGTCTACCAGCTTGTGCGTAGTGGGAAATTGCATTTTTGACACTTTTGTGACAATCAGATCCTGCCTCGAATTGCTTTCTAACAATAGGTTCCATTTATTGAACTCCTACTATGATCCAGATCTATATAAAAGTGCTTTCCATATGTAGCAGTTGTGAATTTTAGTCTATAACTCAAATGTGCAAACACAGATCTATTTTATCTAGATGTAATTCACATATCACAAGATCCACCCTTTTTAAAGTGTACAACTCAGTGGTTTTGATGATTTTCACTAAGTTGTACAATCAACACCACTATCTAATTCCAGAAAATTTTCATCACTCCAAAAAGAAACCCCATACCCATTTGTGGTCCCCTGTATTTCCCCTTCTCCTCAGACCCTGGTATCCACTAGTCTCCCTTCTGTCTCAATGAATTGTCCTATTTTAGATATTTCATACAAATTGATCATACAGTATATGAACTTTCGTGTCAGGCTTTTTCCACTTAGCATAGCTAGTTCATTCATGTGGGAGTGTGAATCAGTACTCCATTCTTTTTTATAGCCAAATAATATTCCATTGTATGGATATAGCACATTTGTTTATCCATTCATCACTCAATGGACATTTGGAGTCTCTCCACATTTTGTAGAAATGGGTAATGCTGCTATGAAAATTTGTGTACAAGTTTTTGAACATTCATGTACATATGTTTTCATTTCTCTTGGGTGAAATGGAATTTCTGGACCATATGGTAACTACGTTTAACTTTTCAAGGAACTGCCAAAGTGTTTTCCAAAGCAGCTGCACCATTTACATTCCCATCAGCAATGTATGAGGGTTCCAATTGCTCCATATCCTCACCAGTATGTCATTATCTTTCTTATAACCATCTTCATGTGTGAAGAGGTAGCTCATTGTCGTCCTGTCCCATTGTATGTTCTTCAAGTCAACTTACTTTCTACTGTAAGCTTTCATCCTGCCAGGCTTAAGCTCAGTGATTTTCACTGTTAGCTAACTGAGGTCACATAGGATCCTGGGAGACTTAAACAGTACGTGGATTTGGGCAGGTGATGACCAAAGGGGTCTGGTCACTTGAATTACCCACACACACAACACCTAAACATCCAGCAGTTTGGTCCACATGGCCAATATATGCACCTTTTGTGAGGTGGCCAAGGTTTTCATCTGCATGTGTGCATCAGGAAGCCATGCATTGCTTTGTTTTACTCTGACCACAATGGGCCTTAAGTGATTGAGCCTGAGTACAGGTTCCCCACTCCCCTAGGATCTCTCTAGTTCTCCTCTAATCCAGGGGTATCTAGCCTGAGAGAAATTTTTTCCCCTTTATGTTTCTTCCACCAGAAAAAGTCTTTTTCTTGCCCCCCTACCCTCAACTCTGGGCGTTAAGATTATATAAACAAAAATGATAAAGACAAATGATTTAAAAGCAAAATAAAATTAAAAAAAATTTCTGCCATGCTAGATGCTTCCTCCTGGGCAATAAGCATAGAGCCTACTTCTTGCTTTTGTGGGAGGTGGGGTGGAAACATTTTAAGGTAGTCTAGGTCTTCATCTGGCTTCTTTTAGACAATACTAGGCAGACAGCTACCTAACCCCTAGACAACTAAGGTTTGTCATCTCAAGATGTTATCTAGTCACTTAGGCAATTTATAATTGAATTCTTAAAACCTCAGGAGTAAGGATTATCACCCTGTTTGCAGGTGGGAAAACTGAGAGTCTCAGAGACTAAGTAGCATTTTAAGCAGATAATAAATATTGGTGTAATGAATTGAACTTAAAGAGGGTTACATAGGTCATACATGATAAAACTGGGAATCATACTTGAAAAATTCAAGCTCTCCACTCAATGTCAGTATTTGAAATTTGAACTTATTGAAGAGGTTGGCTCCAGATGACTACTTGCAGTCTAATAGTGAATTTTGTTCCTGGATTCCCTAGACAGTAATAGTATTTCTTCTTTTTTGTGCTGAAAACAAAGAAAATCAGTTGTCCTATAGACATGAATCAGCAGGCTCCCATGTACTGCTTCAAGTCAGGAAAAGTGTAACCAGTCGTGGGTGTAAGCTGGATTTTTGTTGTGGGGTGGTAATAGTTGTTAACAGTCTCCTAAGAACAAACTTTGGCACTGAGGCTTGCTTTGCAAAAGGGTGAATTGAACCCAGTGTAGGAAGATGTGAGTGTGGCAGGGGCACCAATTTCCATTTGAGGGGAATCACTATCCTGGTCACTGGAATTGGTGGTATTACTGTTTTCTGAGACATTTTCCTGTTCCCATCCTTCCGATAGCTGTGGCCTGTGAGCTGGTCCCACTGCTCTTGGCTCAGAAACCACACCCTCGCCTTAGTGTTTACCTTACCCACAGGGAGGCCACATATTATTTGCAAATCAGTGAATTGACCTTTGCACATCACACCTTTTCTTTCAGTACTTTTATTCCCCGTAGTTCCAAAGGCCCTCCTCTGCCTGTATTTCTCCCCGATTAAAACGGGTGGTGCACCTGGGTGGCTCAGTTAGTGATGGCAAGGTCCTGGGATCCAGCCCCACATGGGGTTCTCTGCTCAGTGGGGAGCCTCCTTCTTCTTCTCCCTCTGTCCCTTCCCCACTTCCCCCTCATGCCCTCCCTCTCAAATAAAAAAAAAAAAAGCCAAAACTTTAAAAAAAAATGTACTCCTCAAAGTGTTATCATCAGTCATTCACACCTTCCATCAATACATCTAAATTTACCAGGGGTGTGTTTATATTTTGAGAAGCTTTGTCTTGAGTCGGGTGGGAAAAGACTTTCATTTACTAATACAATTTTAACTTCAGTGGAGCAGACTACCTTGTGGTTTGATTTTGTAGAAATGGGGCTTATGTTGGGGATTGTGATGAATGCTGCTATTTAGAGAAGACTTTAGTCCAAGCCAGGAGAGAGCTAATGCTTTATATGTCTTACCTCATTTAATAAGAACAGCCCTTAGTTGTAGGTATTATTGTCATGCTATTTTACAGATGAGGACATTCAGGCATAGCAATACTAAGTGGTTTTTCCAAGGTTACTTGATTAATAAGTGATGGTGTTAGAAATTAGATGCAAGGATTTCTAACTCCAAATACTCTCTGTAGTTGGCTGTTGTCTCCTTTCTTGCTTGCTTTTGCCATCTCAAAGTAGATCAGAATATTGTACCTGGAAACTAATGAATTCCCAGGAAAGACAGAGCAAATGTGGATCAGGTAGAAGAGGTGTTACATATTAAAATTATATATTATATAAAATTATATATTATATAAAATTATTATATTATATAAAAGAGTTACATAAAAGTTACATAAAAGAATATATTATAAAAGAGTTACATAAGTACCTATTACGACTGAATGTTTGTGCCCCACCCCCAAATTCATATGTTGAGCCCCTAACCCTCAAAGTGATGGTATGTGGAGCTTTTGAGAAACGATTGAATTTAGATGAGGTCATGAGGGTGGAACCCCAATGATGGGATTAGTTTCCTTATAAGGGGAGGAAGCCACCAGAGTTCTCATCCTCTCCATGCAAGGATTCAGCGGGAAGGCATCTGTCTGCAAGCCCTCACTATGAACTGAATCTGTTGACACCTTGATTTTAGACTTCCCAGCCTCTAGAGCTGTGAGAATTAAATTCCTGTTGTCGAAGCCACTCAGTCTGCAGTATTTTGTTATAGCAGCCTTGGCTGACTAAGCCAGTGCTCCATCCTAAAATATCACCAGCCCCAAGTTTCTCTTTTCTCCCCCAGGGAATCAATTAGGGTTGTATTCTTCGGTGCCAGAAGGCTTCGGATTTCAAGAGTTCACATTCCCATATGCCTGCATATTTGTGTGTGTGTCCATATCAGAGACTATCATGTCTGTAGCCCCTGCCAGCCAGCTAGCTGCCATTGTAGCTGGGATTAATAAGAACCAGTGCTGAAAAATGGACCCAGACTGCCCTTCTGAGGCACGAGGAGGAAGAGGGTGAAGGGAATACAAGGACCCGTGTGATGTGTACCCTAAGGCTGCCCTCTACCCTACTGACTTGTCTTTTTATTTTTTTAATTATTTTGAGGAAATATATATTTTTTAAAGATTTTCTTTAGTTATTTGACAAAGATACAGTGAGAGAGGGAACACAAGCAGGAGGAGTGGGAGAGAGAAGCTGGCTTCCTGCCAAGCAGGGAGCCTGATGTGGGGCTCAATCCCAGGGCTCTGGGGTCATGGCCTGAGTGGCAGGCAGCCAAAGGCTTAACAACTGAGCCAGGCAGGTGCCCCCTGACTTATCTTTTGACACAGACAGTTGCCAGGGTAGTCCGAGGGCTGACAGAAGTAGGAAAATTCTGTGGACGTGTCGGGAGAAGGGTCGCCTTCCTTGCAATCATGAGAGTAGAATCTGACATCAGTGCTGTGATTTATGCCTAAACAGAGAGTTAATCTGGGGAAAGGCAATGTAATTATGTATTATTGTATTGTCATCCTTTCTTTGTTTTGGTTTCTTCTTTTCATTCCACAGACCGACTCAGTTCTTCCCCGTCCTACAGAAAACTCCTTTGTTGGCTATAGATTTATCTCCCTTTTCCATAATTTCTCCCCACTCACATACTTCTCTTTGGACTCCTTATAATTGGGCTTCTGCTTTCACCGTTATACAAAGGTGTATTTCAGTGAGAGTGTTCAGAAATAAAGCATAACCACACTCCCAATAGGTAAGTCCAAAGGACATTTTTCCAACTCGTGCCACCACATCATCTGTAGCATTTGGCTCTGTGGATTGGACTCCCCTTGAGATTCTGGTCAACCTCATATGCTGTAGTAGTACTTTCTTCATTCTCTTTTGTTCACCACATTCATTTATTTATTCATTCTCTCTGTTAGTTTCCTGGAGCTGCCATTACAAAGTGCCACAAACTGGGTGGCTTAAACAATAGAAATTTATGATCTAACAGTACTGGAGGCTGGAAGTCTTAAATCAAGACTGCTCCCAGGGTTGCTCCTTCTGAGGGCTATGAGGGAAGAATCATTCCAGCCTTCTCTCCTTGGCTTGTAGATAATTTTTTTTTTTCTTTGTAAATCTCCATATTATCTTTTTTCTAAGCATGTCTGCCTGTCTCTGTGTCCAAATTTCCCCTTTATATAAGGACTGCATCATATTGGATTAGGGCCCACCCTAAGGATCACATTTAACTTGATTACCTCTATAATGACCCTTTCTCCAAATAAGGTCACATCCCAAGATACTAGCAGGATTACAGCATGTCTTTTTTTGGGGCGGGGACACAATTCAACTTACAACATTTAACCAGTTTGATTTGGTTGAATGTAATTTGTCTGATGTGTTGAGCTGGGAGTTTGGATCTGAAATGACCTAATACCTACCTTTGGAGGGATTCAGAGTCTAGTGGGGAGATAAGCCTAGATGAGGTTTTCTCTAGAGCTTGACAGTGAATTAACATAACCTGCTGGCTGGCTCCACAGTCCAACCCTGGAGAGTTCCCAAAGTAAAGGAACATCTAGGGTTCTAAAGAATGAAAGCAAAGACTGAGAAACCCAAGGAAGACGGTTGGTGATTCTGACATAAAGTGTCCTAAGTGACAAAGGCAGAGAGAAGCCAGGTGCCATAGTCAGGGAGAGTCACAGATGTATCCCTTTCTCTCCATCACACTGCCTGGACTAGCTAATAGACACTTTTTTTTCCATCACAGTGAGATAGGGAAACCTTCCAACATCAGCCCAGTTAGTAGGGTAGAGGGGATTATGGGAAAATCTCAAACTAGGAGAAGGGTGGTTTAGGAGCAAGAACACAGATACAGGGCTCCTGGGTGGCTCAGTGGGTTAAGCCTCTGCCTTCAGCTCAGGTCATGATCTCAGGGTTCTGGGATCGAGTCCCGCATTGGGCTCTCTGCTCGACAGGGAGCCTGCTTCCTCCTCCTCCTCTCTCTCTCTGCTTGCCTCTCTGCCTACTTGTGATCTCTCTCTGTCAAATAAATAAAATCTTAAAAAAAAAGAACACAGATACAGGCTAATTGGCTTACTTTTAGCCATTTTCTTCTTTTACCCCTTCATACTTCATATCTTGAGGCTGTTACAGCTAAAGGGTTAAAGCTTTCAGAGAAAAGCAGTGCTTTGAGCTAAGAAATGGAGTGGTTTCACCATTTAGAGGCTGAACTTCTAAGAATATCCCTTCGGGACTTTCTACAGTGTCCTTGGTGTTGTCCCAGATGGCCTTAGGACTAGATTGTTATAACATGTTTGGCACAATATGCTTGAAAACGTAAGTGTGGAAATACTTGGAGTTGGAAGAAGTATTAGCATGGAATTTTGTGGTTATCAAACTTTACAGAGCCTCATGGAGCCCTGTGAAACCCTAGGGATGGGCTTGTCATCTGCCCACCTCAATTCACAGAGGAGCTTTGGTTGAGAAGGGAAGTGCACAGACTCTGGAGCTGGGTGCTTTCTAAATATATGGTTCTTTGACCTTGGAAGAGTTTCTTAACCTCTGTCTTCCTTATTTCTTTCACTGTAAAATGGAATTTATAACCAGACTTACCTCATAGGGTTCTGTGAGAATTAAGATGAGGGAAATTATACATGAAGCATTTAGAACCAAGATTCCTGCAGAACGTATGCTCAGGGAGCATTGTTGTTCTTATGATTTATTTCAGATAATGGGACTTGGGGGACGATTCGACTTGGCAAAGGAGTTTTTAAGCAAGTTTAGGACTTCTGCTTTAATTCTTTCTGTAATTTCACAGATGGAAAGATCATGACTCGCCCATAATCATGCAGTTAGTAGAGTGCGAATAATTTCTTGGAGCCCCTGACTCTCAACAAGGTGCTCTGTACCCTCTCCCCAGCCCATTTCCCACCAGCTATTTTGGACATCCTAGCTCCCTTCCTGCGTTAGTCATTACTCCTGGGTTACAAGCAACAGAAGACAATTCAAACTGGCTTAAACAGATTAAGAATTTATCTAGCTTTGGTCACCCTCGTATCCAGGTCTGCTAATTCTTATCTTCTTAGCGTCTCCTACCCTCTTCCCAGTGAAAGATCTTTCTTCCTAATAATGGGAAGAACCCAATGACACACTCATGGTCTTATTAGTCCTGTGTGTGGTGTGTGTGTGCCCATTTTTAAACCAATTACTGTGACCAAGAGGTCCACAAGCTCTGGCTAGGAATGGATCCTAGGATCCTGATCCTAGAGCCAGAGGTGGGTAGGTGAGTGCTCAGCACACTCTGAGTGCAAGGGAGGATGCTCCCAATGGAGAACTAGGAATAGGGGAATGATTTCTGGGAAAGGAAAAACAACACAGGTCCTTATTTCCAACAATTGACTTAATCACCAAAGAACTGAATACCTCAGAGTAGCACTCCTGTAACTTATAAGAGCTTATAAGAGCTGGGCCATTTCATTTTACATTATCAAACCGTTCACTGCTGGTTCAACCCAGTTCACTCCCTTCCTTTGCTCCTGGTGGTGGCTGCCATGTCTTTTCTGCCCCCATGGCTCTGCTGATTTCTTGTTCCTTTCCCTTTTTGGGGAGTAGGAGCAGAGGTGGGGAGAGAGAGGTCTTCAGCAGGCTCCACAACCAGCATGGAGCCCAATGAGGGGCTTGATCTCACAACACTGAGATAACAACTTGAGCTGAAATCAGGAATCAGATGCTTAACTGACTGAGCCACCCAGGCATCCCATCTTGTCCCCTTCCTTTTAACCAGAGACTGCCAGGAGGGTGCTTTTCAAAACAAGTATCTAAACTTTGGACTAGGAAGGTATGATTGGTATTGTAACATTTTAGATGATCATACATTGCCAACAACTTCCCATGAGTCTTAATCACTTTTTAGTTACGAGTGTCAGTGTTGGCCCTTTGAGATCCTATGGGAATGTAGCCTGTCCCATGTGACCGCTAAGTGGGGTGAGCTACAGGAATATGAGGCCCCAGTGAGCTCAGGCTGCCTTTTCCATCCTGCTGCAGTTCTAAGGCACGGGCCTCTCAGTCCCTGAATAACCCCAGTCTTGGAAATTGCACCTCTCCCCACGTGCCACCATCACAATTAGCGTGACTTGAAGCATTCCAGCTACAGTTTAGAAATTTAGGCTTCAGGGAAAGAACTGCAGAGACTTCTTATGGAGGGTCCTCATTTGTAGAATTTTCTCTGCCTGCCCTGATTGCAAAGCTCCAGTGAGAAAACCTTCGTTTTGTTATGGGGAGTTACTCATGCTAATATAGGCAGGCAGTGTTGTTTGCAATCTATTTAAATTAAACATTATTTTGTACTGGCTCCCTGAAGAGTCTGTATCACACACAAAAAAGCACCATTTCATAAATCTAATAAACAACTAAACAAATACATGCCTTTGTGCATTGATATCCCTTGGAATGGCTGTGTTTTCCTAAGTTTGTTCTATATGATTGCAAAGACAGCTATTTGTACTTATTTGTGCATGAGTAATTCCTGTTTCCTTGGAAGTAAAGCCAAAGGCAGACATTGGCTGCTTCTCTGCACATCTCTATGTGTACACAGGGATCTATAAATATGAATGCTCCTACTTCCAGAGTTTGAAAATAAAACGACCAAATATTTTTTGAATGAAACTGGTCTTGCTTTTAATTCATAACAACTCTCTGGAAAACATGCTAATAAAACCACTGTAACCATCACGTGTTTCTTTGGAAACATCAGTGTAATTAGCCCTTTCAGGAAGGGAACAAAACTGTATTGGAGACCTCAGTTTGAAATACAGTGAACCTGAATACAGTATCTAATTACCGCGATGCAGGTTTTTCGCTTTTGCTTGGATTTCCTGGCAAGTCGTTATTTTAAGCTTCTTTTCTCCCTTGTGAGGATTGTGATAGTCTTGGCATAAATTTTGCCAGGTGGAAGAGAAACCTCCAATCTTGTGGGTTTTCTTTCTTTCTTTCTGTCTCTCCCTCTCTCTCTCTCTCTTTCTCTGTCTCTTTGTATGTCTTTCTGGTCTTTCTTTCCTTTTCCTCTTCTTTTTGGTAAGGTATTCTTCGAAGTAATCAAAAGGGCTGTGTGTTTGGAGGGTTATCCCTGGAAAGTCAGGAGTCCCTTCAAAGCCAGGCTCCAGACAAACATTTCCATCTCTTCCCTTTTGTCTGTATCCCCCAAGACACCCTAGCCCTTGAATCTCCTCTTCCCCATGGTTGGACTCCTTTCTGCTCCAGGTAAGGATTCTATCGGCGTGGGCTTTCAGAGTAACGAGAGATCTTGGAGGAATCTGGGAAGGCTTGTAGAGGCTCCTCCTGGAAGATTTGAGCTAGAAACCTTACCCTCTTCCTCAGCTAGCTTTTGTCTTTTCAGCTTTGATGAAGTATTTGTCCCTTGTGAGAGGAATCCCTCTGTGAGCAGGATGGGGGAAACTATTTGTGAGTTAGGAGTCTTCCTCTGGAGAAAGGGGATGAGGATCACAAATAACAAAAGCATCATAAATACAGCTGGTGAGAGCTGGGATTTCCAGGTGACTGCTCTGGTGCTCCTTAGGGGCTCCTGGGGATAGGAGTTAATACCCCTCCCTTTGCACCTGACTCAAGGACTAGCCAGGGGGAAGACTTGTTCTGGCTGATTGTAGTCTCTCTTCACTTCCTGATGTGCCCCCAAAGCGTGAGCTTAGTTGAACAAAGAGGCTCCTCAATACTCCAGTCTCATTTCACCCTCACAATACCTAAAGTACCCCTCATTCTATTGTGTGAATTTTCACTCATTGCCATAGCCTCAAAATGAACACTCATGCTACAGACTGCGGACTGTTGAGGGAACATAAACCAGTGGGAACATTTTCACTTGAATTTCATTTATAGGACCCCACTCCTTCAAAGTTCTCTTTGAAATTATTTTTCCTCAAATATGTCCAAGTAGTGCACACTTTTAAAATTATGTTTGAAACCTGTCTTGAGACACAAAGTACCATCAATAGTGATTATCTTTCTTCTGGAAATGATAATAGGTGTCAATAAGCATGTTTTTCAAGTGGGAGCTTCTGAGGCACTTGGGATAAATCTGAAATAATTTACCATGGTTTCCCAAGACGAGCACGGAGCCCGGCCTAGCATTTAGCCTCTTCTTTGTTCTCTATAACTAGTGCCCACAGTTTTCTTTCACTGCCTGCAGTCTACTCTACTTCGTCTTGCTTCTGGGAGTACGTGCTGTTTCCTTAGCCTGGAGCACTCTGGGCCCCATCGTTCCTCTGAGAAACTTCTTCCCACTTTGCAGATTTCGACTTTGACACCACGACATCACGTCCTCTCTCTTGTGAGCTATGCTCTGAAGAGCTACTCTGGACCTCTTCTTCCATATTTGTGGTTGTTTTTTCAGTATCTTTCTTTGTCATTGGATGAAGTTTCCTGAGGGCAGGCGCTGTGTATATTTTTTTCTCGTATTTGCAACTGTCAGCACTAGCCTTGGCATACGGTAGTCGCCTAGTAAATCTGTGTGGGAAATGTATGCCTGTGACAGGATCAGGAATTTACTGTATGTAAAACTTCAGGGTAAAAAGTCCTCTTTTCTGTTGTCTTTTTAAAAAGTGCGCACACTGGATTCTGCATCATTTCTTTGTGAGCGATAGAGGACAGGAAGTGTGAACAAATGTAATAAATGAAAAACCATAGTGTCATTTGCAATGTAATTAGCTCAAAATAGGCTCCATTTTCTTTCAGGCATGACCTTAAGCCTCATGGATCACTCACAGTGCCTCCTGGTCATTCTTTCCAAGGCCACCGGTGTGAACCTAGGAATAAATACTTAAGAATGGGCTTTGGCTTCACATTCCTCCTTTTCTCTGGTATGTGTTGGAAACACTGATCTTACTGCCTCTTACCCTCTACCCTCCAAACTCCAGGATATTCAGTTAGGTCTGGATAGAGTGTTCCAGAAGTTTTGACTGGAAAGTGAAATATTGACTGAACAAAGAATGCTTAGTCCTCATTGATTTGATTATAATGACACCAAGCGCCCAGGAGGTCTAGAACATAAGGAAGTAGAACTTTACTAAGTCCTGTGTGTGGAATGTTCATAGCCTGAGGTCTTGGCAGGCTTGTGTCTCCATGCTGACCTCTTCTACAACAGCTGCCTTGCTCCAGTCCTGGGAGTCAGGCTGGGGGCCCTGGGCTTCCTCTTTGCTGGATGACGAGCCATCCCAGCTGTAAAAGGGTCCAGCTCACTCCTGATTTAACTTTAATGCTTTCTTAAATCTTTGCTGTGTACTCTTGGCATCATCAGAACTTTTCATTAGTAATGCAGTTTTATTTTGGACCATTAAATTGTTTGAGTTCTAATCAGCGTTTACAAATTATTTTATTAACTTTTTAGCTTCTAAAGTGTCTTTGAAGCTTGTGAGTCTTGGGTAGTTTGAATACAGCCTTAACTCTCCATAGGCAGTGTTCACACTGAATCAAATGATGTTTTTTAAAAGAATGTTACACCTTTGAAAATTTACATAGGAAATAATTCTTTGAACAAATTAAGGATATGCATTGTAATAATTCACTTGGATACCACAAAACTTTACAGCAGTAGGAAATCTTCCTTTTCATTTCTACTCCCTGCTTTTTCCCGTCTCAGCTTATCCCAGTATTAATAACTTCCACGGAAACGGGGAAGTCTGGAACCGATTTATAACTTCATCATCTTTGCAGCATTTACTGAACTTGCTCAGCGAAGTTAGATTCTTTTCAAGCTTAAAAAAATACACTTTCAGAAAAACATTAGTTTACCAGAAAAACGTTTGCTAGGAATGAAACCCATCTACACATTATAAAACATGGAACAAAAATTTCTTATGTCCTCCTATGTTCCTGAATTGGTTCTAGCCAAGAAAGGTCAAAACAACAGCTTCGAAGATAACCAAGAAAGGGCACAGGGTCTGTTGATGAAGTCAGGAGCCTTGTGATTGAATGAGCTGTCGTCTGGAGCCCTTAGAGTTTCCTGATCCTCAGCACTGGTTAAGCATTGCCTGTCCTAGGCAGCCGGCAGCTGTCCTAGGTTTTAGAAGGCTGCAGGGTGTATAGGTACAGTCCTTTCCCCAAGAGCTCACTGCTTCTAGTCTTCTGAAAACATTCAGAGTAGGCCTTTTATGAGCACAGGTCATGGAGTTGTAAAATGAGGTCACATACGGCAAAGTTCTGAGAGTGCCCGACACACAACCTCCCTGGGTTACTCTAAAGGGCGTAACACCATTTTAGAGATGAAGAAAATTTTGGTTTATGATTGGAAACACAAGCTTGAGGAATATCTCAAAGTGAGCGTCTGAAGTTGGCAGCCGCTTCTCTGGCCTTTGCTTCAAGTCTCCTGTCGTATGAGCTCCAGCCTCTGAATTAACTCATTACCAGACACTGGTGTCTGGATTATTACTTCATCCCTTTTTTCTCATTTGAATCGTGACAGAGTGCAGCCAGACTGCAGGGACAGTTCCTTAGCATAAGGAGGTCAATTTTAAAAAAGAAAATCAAAATGTTAAAGAAAAGTACTTTTTTTTTTAACTTAATGGAAAATTCAAGTTGTGCAAGGCCTTTAGGAATTAAACAATTGCGTAAGTTTGTCAGTGTCTGGATTTATTCATTCATACCCTGCTTTTTTCTAGAATGATTTCAAGTAGATAAAGCAATACATGAAATACACCAAAATAACAGGTGAAAGTGGGTTATAACGAGAAATACAGATGGGTGAACACAAACTGGTTTTGGAATAAGCCTGAAGACACATCTATGGAGACACCTGTGAAAGGAAGGGTATGCTTATGTCTGTAATTTCTGACACCAAAGGAGCACAGAACAAATGATGATTGCCTAAGGAAAAAAAATTCCACGTAATTACCATCTCCTCCTGAGGTACTGAATTGAATTCTGTGGGCTGGTCTTCCTCAGGGGTAACTAAGTTGACAGACTATTTTCTGTCAAATTGTTCAAGAGATTGTAAGCTCCTTGGGGGCAGCAGCTCTTTCTTTGTAACTGTGGCATCTGACAGAGTTCCTAGCACATAGTGGGTACTGAAGAAACACTGTTTACCGGCTGAGTAAATGAGGAAATTCAGAAATGTGAATCAAGTGATCTGCCAGTTTGGAGCAAGGGTTAATGTGTCTGTTTGTTGGTGACTAAGTGACATTCTTGGACTCCAGCAGATTTTAGTTTACAACATGATTATCTGGAATAAAGATAGATTTTCAAATCAAAGTAAATAAATTCCTAGAAATCACTTGGCAATTAATAGATACCACTCTTAAAATGCAGCATTTTAATACCTCTTACGTAAGAGAACCTTAATGGAGCTAGCTTACAATAACAAAATTGTTTTTAAAAAAGAGAAGGAGGATGTTCACTTATTTGTGGAGCATAACAAATAACACAGAGGACATGGGGAGATGGAGAGGAGAAGGGAGTTGAAGGAAATTGGAGGGGGAGATGAACCATGAGAGACTGTGGACTCTGAAAAACAATCTGAGGGTTTTGAAGGGGTGGGGGGGGTGGGAGTTTGGGCCAGCCTGGTGGTGGGTATTGTGGAGGGCACCTATTGCATGGAGCACAGGGTATGGTGCGTAAACAATGAATTCTAGTACACTGAGAAGTAATTTAAAAAAGAAAAAAGAAAAAGAAAAAGAGGAGGCTGTTAAAAACATGTTTAAGTTTTCTAGAATACAGAGTTGGAAGGAACCTTCCAGAATGCTTCATTTATCCCCATTTCCCACCCTTGTTCTGTAGACGAAGAGACAGACCAGATTGTTGATGTTTCTTGCTCCAGTTTATGCCAGAGTCAGGATGGGAGCTCGGAGTAACTTTCCCTTTGGTCAAACCACAGCCTGTCCACCATTCTCTTCTACCAGTTTGTGATAAGGTTGTCTCAGAGAATAAAACTGAATAAAACATCAGGAATTGCATGAGGTGATACTGAAAATGTAAGAGTCTGTGTAATTGTTTGGCAGATTTTAACAGTGGTAATATATCAAGATTTTAATTTGCCTGGTGATGTATCTGCTCACCCATAAGGTGTATCCGGCTTGAGTTTGATATGATTTACTACTGGTGGTGATTACTTTGATTCAATACCTGATGTATTTACAGAAATTCCCGAACAGGTGTTTGCGATTCAGCAATGTCTCCAGCATCTAATTCGGTATGCAAGTTAGCAGGTCATGTATCATATTTATAGGAACTCCATTACATTCATAATAGGGTAAATTTTTTTCCCTCGGCAAAATCTTGAAGTTTATCAGTGAAGTAACTATGAATTCATGGCCATATACATGAAAGTTTGTAAATCTGAATTTAAATTTTTTTCCCCCTTGTTCTTTCTGAATTATCTTGTTGTCTGAGAAGGAAAGCACTGAGTTGCTTTTACTTTATAAATTTCTCAGCTTTGTTTTCTGGCATCCCAGTGGCCGGAGGTAATGCTTTAGAAAGTGTTTGGAAGTGATGCTAAATGAAAATCTTGGCACCTCAGGAGAGGGGCCAATAGGACATTGAGTAAGGCCTAAATAATACCGCTGGATGTTGGGATAAAGAGCTCATTCAGTCTCCTGGGTCTGTAGACCTTGTTCTTGCTTCCAGGCTGTGAACAAGATGCTAAAATAGATTGCTGATCCTTGCCTCTGGGAGCTGCATCAAGGCTTAAACTTGATTTAAGCACACAACACCTGGAAATATTTTTATCCTCTTCACTCCAGGCTGGATTTGAACTGCTGACTTGGAGATGAAGTGTTCTACAGCTCAGACCCAATCCCTACAGTCAATCAAGCTCCTTTCTCAGACACTTTCTATTGTGCTGGGCCCTGAGAGGTGATATTAAATGGCCCTGAGGAAAAACAGGATGTTGTTGCTGCTGTTGCCATTGATGGTAATATTGACGTGCAATCGCTTGGCTAGAGAGTTCTTTTATTAAAATAAAAAGAGAAAATTAGTTGTATACCGTAAACCCAAACTGGAAAGACAGGCCATGATCTATACAAAGAGAGGACAGTTGGCTTATACGTTCTGCACAAAAGAAACAGATAAATTTTTCTGAAGAGGCTTGCCAGCACCACTCTTCATAAATGTGTGTTCAACAGATAGTCTAATTGCCTCATTTATAGTAGTCAGACATGCTGGTTTTCTTCCGCATTATTTACCCTTCCACTGAGTTTTGGATTAAACAGTGAGATGACATTTCAATCCTGAGGGCTGCTTGTCTTAAACATTGCTTCTGTCTTCATGACAAGTGTTTTATTGTCACTTCTGACTGGATTCCTATTTTGTTTAGTCAGTTGTCTGTCTTTGCAGAGTTTGCGAGTTTAGTGAAGCTTCTGAGAATAATTTTTAAACCCTTCAGTTATCATGGCTCTTCAAAAATAAACTCTATTCCTTTGTGAATGAATAAGACAAACTGGAAGCAATTCTGTGACTTATTCCTGTGGATTGGAATACAATAATTTACATCCATATAATGCTTTCCTTTGTGCATATTAATCCATAAAATTTAAACTATAATCCATAAAACTTAATCCATAAAACATAAAACTATTATAGTCACTTGGTTAGATAGGTAAGGTATTCATTCATTCATTCATTTATGTATTTATTCAGCACTGATTGGGCATTGGGCTAAGTTATGGGGGTACAGAATATGAAAAGGAACCATCCGTATCTGCTGGAAGCTTCCAGATGTTCCCTTCTAGTGGGTGCTAACAAAATCCAATACCACAAAGTATGTACAAAGTGTAGAGGGAGAAACAGAGAAGGATTGGTAAAGTTTGTTGGGAAGAACAAGAAAGAATAAAACTTTAGGGTAAGCTGTAAAAAGAAAAATGTTTTCCAGACCGGTCAAGGGATGATACTGAAGTAGGGGTGCTATTACCATTGTTTTATAAATGAAGAAACCGTGGCTAATAAAATTACGAGACTTGCTCAAGGGTATAAACCAGTAGATGAGAATTCTGGCACTTGAACCGAGATCTTCTATTCTTTTTTTTTTTTTAATATAATTTTTTATTTTTTATAAACATATATTTTTATCCCCAGGGGTACAGGTCTGTGAATCACCAGGTTTACACACTTCACAGCACTCACCAAAGCACATACCCTCCCCAATGTCCATAATCCCACCCCCTTCTCCCAAACCCCCTCCCCCCCAGCAACCCTCAGTTTGTTTTGTGAGATTAAGAGTCACTTATGGTTTGTCTCCCTCCCAATCCCATCTTCTTTCATTTATTCTTCTCGTACCCACTTAAGCCCCCATGTTGCAATCTTTTTTCATCATGCCCCAGTCACCAGTCAACAACTCAGTATATGGATTTTTCAAATTTTCATAATTCTATAAGAGCAGAGTGCTATATACATTCATCTTGTTTGAGTATATAAAGGCATTGAAGTCTTAGAGGAAAAAAAGTAACATATTTGTAATTTTGTATATTATTTTTACTGATATATGAACCATATATGATTCAGTATAAATCTTAAGTGTATAGCTTGATGAATTCTTATAAAATGGATATGCCCACAATAAAAAACTAGAATACCACAAGCCTTTTGACAGCCTCCCTCATGTCAACTCTTAGTAATTTTACTCCCAATAAATTAACCATTATTCTGTCTTCTATATACATGCTTTTGTGTTTTATAAAAACAGAATCACATAATATGTAGTCTTTTGTGTTTGGTTTCTTTTTCCCAACGTTATGTCTGCAAGATCCACCCAAGTCTCAGCATGTAGGAGTAGCTTGGTTTATCATAATTCTGTACTATTCCATTTGTAGGAATATGCTTTATTCATTCTATTGCCTATAGCATTTGAGTTATTTCTGGTTTGGGTCTATTATGAATAAAACTTTCAGGAACATTTCATGTGTGTCTTTACTGTACATATGTGTACATTTCTGTTGGGTATACTTCTAGGAGTAGAGTTTCTGGCTCATAGGGTATGTATATATCCAACTTTAGTAGTTCTTGCCATGTCCATTTCAATTCAGTCTAATTTTTCAATGTCTTTTATTATGACTAGTAATTTCCTGTGTCTTGTTTAATAAATCTTTACTGGTCCCAAGGTCATGAATATGTTCTTCTGTATGTTCTTCTAGAATGATTGTTTTATCTTATACATATAGGCCCAGAATCTGTCTGGAATAGATTTTTGAGTATGATGTATAATGGTGTGAAGGTGTACTTTCCCCTTATATGTATGTGTAGTTGATCTGGTGATTTCAGTTGAAAAGACCATCCTGTCATGACTCTATTGTTTTGTTAATACAGTGGAACTTTTGTCAAATATCGGGAGATTGTATAAGTGGATTCTCTCTTCTATGTCAGTAAGATCTAACTGTCTCTATATATGCCAAAACAATGTTTCCTTAATTATTGAAGCTTTATGATGTCTTAATATCTGACACTATAAGCCCTGTCATTTTGCTTTTTGTTGTTCTTCAGGTGTCTTTCCTGTTCTTGACCCTTGCCATTTCTACAGAGAAAGCTGCATTTTAATTAGGATCTGCTGAATCTGGGAAGAAACGAAGTTTTATATTAAAACTCCAGTCCATAACTGTAATGCACCCTTTTCTGTATTTAAGTGTTCTTAAATTTCTTTCACCATGGTTTTACTTTTCTATGTAGAGGCATTACATAACTTTCTTTTATTTCTAGGTATTTGAGGATTTGTTTGTTTTTGAAAGTGAGCGAGTTGGGGTGGGGGCTGCAGAGGGAGAGGGAGAGAGAGAGAGAGAGAGAGAGAATTTTAAGCAGATTCCATGCTCAGTGCGGAGCCTGATGTGGGGCTCAGTCTCATGACCCTGAGATCATGACCTGAGCCAAAACCAAGAGTCGAACACTTAATGAACTGAGATACCCAGGCATCCCTTGAGGATTTTTAATGCTCTTATAAAAGTTCTGAATTAAAAAACTCTTAATTATATGCTGCTGCTACTATCTATCTATGCATATAAAATGTACTGATTCTTAATACTGAGTTTAAATGAAGAAACGTTGTTCTATTCATTTATTAATTCATTGTCCATAGTTTGAGAAGTTTCCAATGCTTATCATTATATTCTCTGTGAATAAGAATGCTTTCTTTCTGCTATGGAATAAATGTTTGTATCCCTCCCTTCCCCCTTCAAATTCCTATGTTGAAACTTAGCCCTCACTATGATGGTATTAGGAGGAGGGGCCTTTGGGAGGTGATTAGGCCATGAGTGGATCCCTCATGAATGGGATTCGTGTGCTCATAAAGGAGATCCCAGAGAGCCCTTTCTCCTCTTCTGCCACGTGAGGACACAGTAATGACAGCTGTGTAGGAACCTGCAAGAAGGTCCTTGGCAGGCACTGGCCTACTGGTGCCTAGGTCTTGGACTTCCCAGCCTCCAGAACTGTGAGAAATAAATTTCTGTTTATAAGCCACCTAGTCTGTAGTATTCTGTTAGAGCAGTGTGGATGGACTAAGATGGTTTCTAAGACTTCATATATTTTATTTTTATTTTCTCTTGCTCTGCCTAGCACTTCCAGTAAATGAGTCAGTGATAACTGATGTCCTTGTTTTGTTCCTGATCTTAAGCAGGGAAAATTTTAATGTGTCACTATTGAAACCCCTATTAAATGTGACATTTGTTATAGGAGTTTTCCGTAACCTATAATCAGATTAAAGATGTTTGCTTCTATTCCTAGCTTGCTAAGAATAGAATACCTACAAGGTAGATAAATTGCTCCTCCTTTGGGGAGGAAGAGATGAAAGTTGACAAGAAGTTCAGGAAATGTTATTCCAATGTGGCTGAATCCTGGTCAGTGGCATGTGGGGGAAACAGAATTTGCCCATAACAAAAAAGTAGAAGAAAAGAAGAGAGAGAATCCTAAGTAGGTATAGACAAAGGAATTTCTTCTCTTTTTAATTTTCTCTCCAAAGTCACATTTCTCCTATCATGTGCCTCTCACCATTCTTTTGTCTCTTTTTTTCTTCTTGGAGATTCAGTTCACGCAGGCTCTGGCTATAATAAGCAGATATGCATCCTTCTACCCATTCCACTGTTCCTTTTCGCTGGGAAACCACTTTTTAATTTGTAGTGTGAGTGACTGGTGAGCCCCTCAGCTGATCCTATCCCGCGAGCCGCTGCAGCACATGTCTCTTGACCTCACCTTCCAGGCAACAAGGTAAGCTCTGGTGCTTTGCAGCTCCCCTCCGAAACTTTCTGCCCCAACCCCTCACATTTTCTAGTAACAGCTGTGCTGTTGGAGTCTTGGTGATTAACAAAGTATCAAACCATTCCCCTGGAACCCTCTTGAATTGCCTCTCATGGGGAATCTGATGGATCTCTACTTCACAGATGGTTTATCAGTACATCAAGTAATAACTTGCTCTTCTGTCTCCATTCTCCTGGGTACATTTTAGAGAAAAAAAAAATCTCCAGGTCTTATGATAGGTGTTTCATCTTTGTTAACATGAGCACCTGGTAATGAATCTTTATAATATTAGCAGCATGCTGAACCAGCCCTATCCCTGAATTCACTCGGAGACTGTAACTCCACATTTGCTTTAGCTTTCTTACGAAAGCTCGAGATTATTTATTTTCTCTGTGTATGTTCTTGGCATATTTCTGCCTAGAGGAAGAGCAAAATCAATAAGTCCTACAGTTTTATTAAGTTTCTTAAAGAGCACGATATCTGATCTGCTGGTTTGAGTTGGTTAATCACTATCCTGTATGAATCCATCTTTGGATGGTGCTTTTTTCTTTTTTTCCCGCATGTTTTTCAGTTGTCTTTAGTAATAGTGTTGTCTCACTTGCTAACCTTATTTAAAGAATGATTGTTGTTCCTCGCAGCATGTCTGTGCCTTTGGGTATATCCCAAAGCAGACAAAGGTAAAGACTATTTTCCTACATACACATTCTTTCGCCTTTAAGCCTTCTGTACGATCATTCAGTTTCTCTTCTGTTTCTTCCTACGGGTCTAGTTGTGGTAGTCTTAGCTGCCACTCAGCCTACCCCAGTTTGCAGTGAAAGTTCAGTGAGATCACGGGACATGTATCCAATGTCACTCTAATATGGAGAGTCATGTACGCAGGGCGTGGGATCAACGAGTCTGTCCCCAAGTTACTCTGCTCTACTGGGAGAAATCATCTAGCAGGTTGAACAGACCCTTTGGTCTCAGCCTGACCCTCAGGGCCCCCTGGAGTCATGCCCCCACACAGTCAGCTGCTGCTCCCTTTTCTTTCAGTAGCTATTCAGAGTGATCGCCGCTTTCTTCAAATCCCTTCCTCTACCCTGTCTTCTCTTGCTCTCAGCGGATGACCCTGTCTCCTCATTCTTTCAGAAAAAACAAGGAATAACTCACGCCCACAACCCAAAACCACCCAAAAAATATATGTCCATCATATATTTCAGTCTTTCGGTCTTTCCTGTTTTCCGTGAAAGACTGTCCGTCTCCCTGGGAAAGTCTGATTCATCTGCCTGACCACCTGCCCTGGAGACTGTCTTCTGCCTTGACAGACACCTTGGGCCATCCATCATCCACTTTGTATTGTTTGCTCCCTTCAGCATATGAACATGTTCTTTATAATGATATCCTCGGACCCCCATAACACCCTCTCGCTCCTGTTGTAGATCTCTTCATTTGCAGCCAAACTTCTTAAAGAGCCATTTACATTTCCCATTTCCCTTCCTCACTGGCCATTTACTGCTCAATGGACAGCAATTTGTCTTCTATCCCCCAAACAGCCATGAAATGGTTTCCACCAGTTAACTTCATATTTTTAAGTCTGATGGATGTTTTCCTTTTCCTGTAGTTATTTGGCAGTGTTAACGACGTCCTTTTCAACCTCTCTTCTTTTAACGTTCATAACATTTTCCTCCTCTGGTTGTCCTATTATGTCTTTGGACACTCCCCTCAGTCTCCCTTATTGGCTCCTTTTCTTGGGATCCTACTAAATGGCAACATTCACAGAGGTTTCTTCCCAAGTGTGGCTACATTTTTCCACACTGACTTCTCCAATCACTTAGCTATGGCTGACTCCTAACTTTAAATATACAGCCCATTCCTCTCTGCATAGTTTCAGACTCACATTCCTTTGACTATCTCTTAGTCGCAGGAACTCAACATCTCCCAACTAGTCCCATTGTCCTTGTTCCTAAGCAGGCTGCTTCTGTGTTTGTCTTAAGGCATGGCACCCAGAGGCCCAGAAGGAAATCTGAGTCACCCCCTGAGTTTTCCTTCTTAGCCAGTACATCTTTGTATGCTTTATCTCCTGGACATAAATCTCTTTGTTCTCATTGTCACTGCTCTATTGCGCCTAATTGTCTGTCTAGCTTTCTAGCTAGTCTTTTAAAAATTCAGTCTGTCTCCAGAAAACCCAAAACACTTACTTTTACGAGAATGATGCTTCTAAAATGTGGATCCATGTAAATTGTGCCAAAACTTACCCATAGAGTTGAAGCAAGTCCAATAAGTATTGTGACCTTTTTTAAAAAAATGGATTTAAAAAGGTGACTCTAAAAAGAATAGCAAAGGGCTAAGAACAACCCAAACATGTGTGAAGAAGATTAAGGTGGAGACACTCGATTTATTGATACCAAGGTTTGTTCAAAAGCCATAGTTAATGGGTTACCGCCTCATGGATAGAAGATCACCCAGTGATACATAGTGGAAAACCTAGGAAGAGACCCACTTATAAATGGAACTGTGATCTTTGACAGAATGAATTAGGGGAGACGGAAACCATCCCATATTTCAAGTATGAGGGATTAAAACAAAAAATAGATTATTGAAGGGCTGGAAGGGCAAACGTGTGGGGCACAGCAGTGCCATTATCTTTGCAATTCGCAGCTACAACCATCCAGAGAGTCCGTATTTAGCGGCTACAGAGAGGTCTGCAAACTTCAGGACACTCCTACTGAAGACACAGCGTCCCCAAGAAAGGCGACTAGCATAGGAATTCTGAGTCCATCTGGCTCCTGAAAACCCTCCTATGGACCCACATCTGTATTTCCTTTGCCATTGCTGCTGGGAATAAGTTGTTTGTACCTCCCTACTGTTTTCCCAGTTTGCATAAGTGCATTTCTTTGACAGCATCTAAACCGCATCTCAAAGCTTGCTGGCAAAGAAGTTTGGAAAAGTCAATTCCTAGGTTTCTAGCTTTTGTGATACTGGGGACAGCAAGAAGAGGAAATCAATGGGTGCCAAGGGCCACAGAAACCATCTAGCACAGGGAGCATTGAAAATCAATGAAGAAAGGAAGAACTCTTTAATAAATAGTGCTGGGACAACTGGATAGCCATTCAAAAAACTGAAATTGAATTCCTGCCTCTTGATATACACAGGGGTCAACTCAGAGAGAGAAGGACTTTGCAAAAAGAAAAACTTAAGGCAGAAAATGTAGGAGGATATTTTTCTAATTCTGGGGTAGGGAAGGTTTGTCAAACAAGATATACAAAGTTCTAACCATAAAAGAAATTATTAATTCAAATATGTTAATTTCTGTTTACCAAAAAACATCATAAAGAAAGTGAAAAGACAACAAAGTGGTAGAAGGTATTTGTTACACATATAGCCTATGGAAGTTTAATACCCAGAGTATATTAAAAAAAATTCAGGGGTGCCTGGGTGGCTCAGTTGCTTAAGCGTCTGGCTTTTGCTAACTAAGGTCATGATCTGAGGTCCTGGGATTGAGTTTCTCATTGGGCTCCCTGTTGGGGAGCAGCTTCTCCCTCTCCTTCTCCCTGCTGCTCCCCCTGCTTATGCTCACTCTCTCTGTCAAATAAATACGTAAAATCTTAAAAAAAAAATTAGAAAAACACACAAATAGAAAAATGGGCAAATGACATGTGTATATAGCCAGTGCACATAAAAAGGTCTTTAATCTCTTTAACAATCAGGGAAAAAAAATTATGATCAAACTGAAATATTACTCGTACTATACTGGTAAACTGAGAAGTAAATATTGAATCATCCTGGATTCTCCTTCCTACCCACCACATCTTTGTATGTTTTGTCTATTAAATACAGTCTGAATTTATGTTTTTTTTTTCATTTTTATTTACAAAGTATTGGTTAGAATATGGATCATGAGGAATTCTTATGTAATGGTCTTGGAGAAGTAAATTAGAAAATCACTTTGGAAAAAAATTTGGGATCAGCTTGGGAATGAACATGGAAATACCATACGCCTGAGCAACTTCACACCTAATATAGATACCAGACAAATTCTTGTACGTGTACCAAGAGGGCAAGCTCCTAGAAAACAGTCTGCAATTGCCAAGAGTTGGAATCGTTTAGAATGCATTCTTAAGAGAATGGATGTATATGCACTGTGCTACATTTGTACACTGGAATATTATGTTGTGGTGAAAATGAAGGATCCATAGATGTACTCAGGAACCTATACTTCTTAGAAATCTAATGTTGAATTTTTAAGGAAGTCTTAAAAGTACATAATTGGTATGATATCATAAAAATGATACACAAACATTAATATGTTTAGATATCCATAAACATTTAATGAAGCTATTTTTAAAAAGCAAAATAAAGATAGATACAGAATATCTCTGGCTTAATGGGGAGGGCATGAGATGAGGTAGAAGCGAAATACTTATTCATAATGTATTCACTGGATAGTAGGTTCATGTGCATTTCCTGTCTTATGCTTTTCAACAGAAGTATATGTTAATAAACTATGTTGTATGTGTCAGAAATAACACTAAAAATTTAATGGAAAACAATCCATATTCTAAGATGTTGAGCTTGTTTTAAGACTAAGAACTGTCATTTTAAAATGCTTCATTTTTAATGTTGAGTAAATAAATTATATTTAAAAACACCTGTACTCTGTCGTGTATCTCCGTCACACAGATGACCACACAGTCGCTAAAAATATTAATTTTAGCTCCATGCCAGAATGGCTTACTGCCCACCAAAACATAAAGCAGAGTATGGAAAGCAAATAACTCTGATTTACTAAACTGGAGGAAATGTAACATACATAGAAAAGCACCTGGGGATTTTATGTGCTAACATCCAGCAGGGGAAATAAACCTGTGAAAGTGACAAAGTCAAGTCAGAATCAATCACTATGGGTTTCGTTCGGTTTTCTTTTGAAATCTTAGAACATTTCACTGTTGGAAGTAGTGGGGAAAAAAGCAAAAGGAAATAAAAGACAAAATTGCTCATTGTCTCTCTTTTTAATCCTCCATTATCTCCCTGTTCCTTTTTGGACGAGGTTTCAATACCTTAGCTTTACACACAAGGCTTCTCCTCTTAGGGTCTCTCATTTTTCTGCCTGTCCGGCCTCATCGCCTGTCACATTCCTGACCTTCTGCTCATATCTTTCTGGTAAGCCAGAGTCCACTTCCTGCGGATCCCTGAGTAGGTCCTGCTGTTTTATGCCTCTGTGCTTTTGTCCAGGCTGTTCGCTCTTCCTGGAAATCCCATGCTATCTTCTTTCCCTCACTGGCCTCTCACGAGGAAGTCTCGACTGACCCTTTAGTATGAGTCTCCCCTAGGCCCCTATGCATAACTTTCTCACTGTAGTTATCGTGCTCCCATAAAAGTTAAGTTTCCTGTCTTCCCTATTAGGCCTTACGCTCTTTAGGATCAAAGAGTTCTTTCTTTTTTTCTTTTTTAATTACAGAGTGCTACCCAGTATTTATCACAGTGCTTTATAGTCAGTAATATTAATTGAATCAACGTGTGTGGGGAAGTACTATTGGGGGCCTAAATTTCTTCACTGCATTGAGCTCTTCTCCACTGCTCTCCTGAGAGCTGGAGGACACCTCCCACTCACCTCGCCTAGTTAACTCTACTCCTTTTCTCAGGAATCTTTTATCTCCATCACTAGTTGTTTTTCTCTATATGTGCTCTTCATAGGACCATTTATTACTCATTGCATTTTACTTTTATATCAACTTGTATCATTCTTTTTTTTTTTTAAGATTTTATTTATTTGACAGAGATCAGAAGTAGGCAGAGAGGCAGACAGAGAGAAAGAGAGGGGGAAGCAGGCTCCCTGCTGAGCAGAGAGCCTGATGTGGGGTTTAATCCCAGGACCTAGGGATCATGACCTGAGGCGAAGACAGAGGCTTTAACCCACTGAGCCACCCAGGTGCCCCTCAACTTGTATCATTCTTTGAGTAATGTCCGCTTCTCCCACTAGACTGTAAGCTCCATGAGTGTAGGGACTACGTCAGCTTTTTTGGTTCATTATCGTGCTTCTCTATGGCAGAGGGTAGCCTTGGAATAAGTACTGACTGAATGAATGAACTATGAGCATGTCTGGAAGCCAGGACACCAGAGGCATGTCTGATGTACTGGTAGGTGATATGTAATCCACTCTGTTAAGGAGAGAAGATTTCCAGGCAGAAGGTGAAGGACCCCTTCCCATGAGGGAAACTCAGGTGCATGAGATAGCCTGCTGCAAGGCCCAGGTGACAAAGTTGCACACGTTGGAGTGGAGGAAGAAATCCCCTGGCTGCTCCAGAGTCCAGTGTGGTGCTTTGGGTGCAGGGCAACTGAACTTGAGTATTCCCTCTTTGACATCAGATACAGCATCCATGGCCAGACCCTGCTTTCAGCTGGCTTTCTGGGTCAGCTATCCCCACTAAAGATGGCGGGGGTGGGGGTGGGGTAAATAATCAGGTGTACTCCTACAAGATAGCCTGAGGTAAACACAACGGACACTCCAGATCCCTATGAATCTTGCCTTTTGCCTGTGGAAACTATAGCAGTGAAATTAAAAAGGTTTTAAAAATTTTTAAATTTTCATCCCTTGAAGTCCACAGATGGCTGAGGCCTGGAAAAAATCAGAATGTGACATCGAAGTTCTTGGCGTTTCCAGGTAAGAACTAGGGTTTCTGAAGTATTTGAAGTCTTCCACTGGATGTAGTTTCTGGTCTCAATCTGTAGTGATGTGTTTTACTGGCCAATTTACATAGTTGATAGACTGATTTGTAAAAAGAGCCCTTTAGTTTGACCATCTGGAAGTAGTACAAATTATTAATGTTAATTATGTCTCTTCCATATTCTATTTTTGTGATCCTCTCAGTTTTCAGCCTTTGGTGATACATATGACCATCATTAATATTTCATGTCACATAAGATGGCCTCTAGGTCTTCATTAAGTGAGCTTGTATTGCCAAATAAATATGTTAAATCTGGGAGAACAAAGAAAGGCATTTATTGCCTCAGACTTTTTGCCAGAACTGGCTTATATTTTCTGTATTATCTTCACATGGAACCTCCATTTATTTATTTATTTATTTATTTATTTATTTATTTATTTTAAAGATTTTATTTATTTACTTGACAGAGAGACAGATCACAAGTAGGCAGAGAGGCAGGCAGAGAGAGAGAGAGAGAGGGAGAGGGAAGCTCTCTGCTGAGCAGAGAGCCCAATGCGGGACTTGATCCCAGGACCCTGGCATCATGACCTGAGCCAAAGGCAGAGGCTTTAATCCACTGAGCCACCAGGGGCTCCCCTCCTTTTATTCTTAAGCCTTCAATTACTCTGGAAGCAATCTTAATAAGATACTCAAGAATTTCAATTCGGTTACCAATGACGGCGTCTCCATCCTTCAACTGGAGGCACTTCACTAGATTCAGGAGAGGAAACCTGAACTGTATGTGTGTATGTGGTGGTGGTGGGGGAGGGGGGTTCCACCCTGTACGTAAGCGGAGCTTAGATGTGTTTTTGGCTCTGCCACTGACTCTCTGGGCCTCAGATTTTCCTCCATATGATAAAGTTGATGAATACAATGGAATCAAGCAGAGAGAACAGATCTGTACTCAGTGGTGGTAGGAAGGTCAGGGCAGACATTGCAAAAACTCGACAAATACACAGAAAGACACACCCACATACATGCAGACACCAAGTATGGGGAAGGCTGATGCCCATCAGAAGGTGGTAGAGGAGGCTGTGGCCCAGACCTAGAGAATTTCTGCAGGTCTGAGTGGTCCAAGCAGGTCTTCTCTTGTTGCCTTATCCTCCAGCTTCTATTTGCAGAAAAATACCGTATTTAGCCTAATTCTTTATACCTCTTCTCTCTCTCTCTCTCTATACTGACCTGCTTCCCTCCTTTGGCATCTCTTTAAGGGAATATTTCTGCTCTAGCCTTGACTTCTGTCTTCTCACATACTCGAACCAAGTACTTTGGATAATGCTAGTCCTGGTTTAGTTTTCAAGGGTGGCCTTTATTAGCTCCATTGTCATTGCGTCAGGCCATCAAGCCCAGCGCCTACCTTCAGAAAATCCAGCCACGGTGAGCTCTGACTTGTTGGCTCTTTTCTGAGTCCAGCAGTCTAGAATTTCAGACACACGAACATTAATGTTAACCAACACTCAGATTCACAAGCTTCATGGCGTACTGAAGCAATGAGCAGGAGAGGAGTAGATTTCCTCCTATTCTCGTTCAGTCCGCTGCTCCAGCAGGAAGAACTTCCAGCCTGCTACATCTTAGGCTGGAGGCCTTTTTTAATAAGGGCATCTGAAGATAAACATTAATTAATTAATTAATAAGCTAATACCTAAGTCCACATTGAAAAAGAGATAGTACCCTTCTTACCAGCCCTGTTCTTGAGAAACTATGGTTTGTGCTCTGCTAAGGGTTGGGTTACTGCATGCTTAGTCTTGTATCTGGAGGCACCAGCAAAGTCTCATACTCGATTTAGTTAAACTATTTTAATTTTAAGCTTCTCTCTGATGGGAGATCTACTGGTACTTTATTTTTTTTTTATCAGTTTCTTTATTTTCCACTTTCTCTATCATCTAATATTTTTCTTTACAACAAATAGAAATGTGGTATAAATGCCTTTTTTTTTTTTAACAGCTTGCTTTTTCATATAGACAGCATTTTGTTCCAACAGTTTTCTGTGTAAGTTTATTATAGTATTCCACTCATGGTATTTTCTGTATTTATTTTTCACATTCTGGATTATTGGTCTTTTAAATATTGATATTTTTAAAAATCTATCTTTGGATATGTAATTTTGATATGCACCTGGATATGTAATTTTGATAGTTACCAAGCAATGTATGGTTTCATCACTTAGATATTTGACTTATGGTCACCAAACAATCTGAGCTGTTTCATATTATTGGCTTCAACTGGCCCAGTGCCTCCACTATTAGATGCAGAACTGGGACTCCTTCCCTTTCTTGGTCATCTCCATAAAGTAGAAGTCCATAAACAGCTAAAATTTTTCAGGGAGTCTTGAATTCTGACCTGTCTCATAGGGCCCAGGATGAGAATTAAGTTTTCTTAGTATTCTTCAATTTTCCATTCTAGAAATATGGCATAGAAAACACATCTCTGCAAACCCACAGGTGACAAACAAGTTGTATTCCTTTCCTAGTGCTGTTAGAACCAAGGACCACAGACTTGGGTGGCATTAAACAACAGACTACTGAGGGAGAATCTGTTGCATGCCTCTCTACCATCTTCTGGTGGTTGTTGGCAATCTTTGACATTCCTTGGTCTCCGGGTATATTAGTTCACTCCCTACCTCTGTCTTCGCATTCTGTTCTCCTCTACCTGTCTCTGTGCAAAATTCCCTCTTCTTACAAAGATCCCAGTCAAATCAGATTTAACATTCATGATCTTGGGATGCCTGGATGGCTCAGTCTGTTAAGCATCTGACTTTGGCTCTAGTCATGATCCCAGAGTCCTGGGATTGAGTCCCGCAATGGGCTCCCTGCTTCTCTCCTTGCCTGTTGCACCCTCTTCCCCCATCCCCCTCTCCCTCTGACAAATAAAAACAAATAAAATCTTAAAAAAAAAAAAAAAGAAGTTTGGGGCCCCTAGGTGGCTCGGTGGGTTGGGCCTCTGCCTTTAGCTTGGGTTGTGGTCTCAGGGTCCTGGGATCGAACCCTGCACTGGGCTCTCTGCTCAGCAGAGCCTGCTTCCCCCACTCCCTCTGCCTGCCTCTCTGCCTTGTGATCTCTCTCTCTTTGTCAAATAAATAAATAAAAAATCTTAAAAAAAAATTTCACCCTGGTCCAGTATTAATTCATCTTACCTTGATACTGTCTACAAAAATTCTATTTCCAAATAAGGTCATGTTCACATGTTTTGGGTGGGTACAGATTTTGGAGGGACAATATATAGCCCAGTATGCTAACCGCCAAACTTTGATCTGGCTTCTCTTCTTGAGGACTCCTCTTGAGGAAGATTTTATCTTTTCCTGTTTTTAATGGATAACTCCTATAAAAATTAGAACTAGATTTGGATGTAAGTCAAAACCCAAAGAACATTTTTTTCTTATTCTCTCTCTCTGTCTCTCTCTCTTTTTTTTTTTTTTTTTGGTATATGACAGGAAGTGTGGAGACAGATGGTACAGAGCAGGTACTGTGACTCACGTGCCAACTGGGAGCCAGGTGCTCCCTGTCCTCCTGCTCAGTCACCCTTAGCATGTGAGTTTTGACCTTATGCCTCTGCCTTTAGTCACAAGACGACAAAGACTCCACTTTAACACAGTTGAACAGAGGGTACCCAGCAATTGCTTCCTTTTACAGAGATTTCCTAGAAGTTCTGTCCAAGGCCTACCACTAAGAACTCACTGTTCAGAGCCAATTTATTTGCCAGGAATGTGGGAAGGTTTTTTTTTTTTTTTTTTTTTTTTTAAGTTATTATTATTTTTTAACAGGACAAATTACTGCCCTAGAACAAATGATGTTTCATTGAGTAAGGAAGGAGGGGAAATTAGGTAATGCAAACTACTATACTTCCCAAAGCCTCTCAGAGCCAGGAACTCGGTCCTCAGTGAGGAATGAGAGTTACTGGACTGGTCCGTGTCTGGGTGTGTGCGCAGACATGTGCCCACGCAATAGAGACCCAAGACTGACTCCCTACGGATCCTGGCCAGAAATGTTTTTACCTTGCACCAAACAACACCTTCTGCTACCAGCTTCAGAAACTCCCACACTGTCATAGCTTCCTCGCGAGGCTTGTGTTTTGTGTTTATAGAATACTGGCTCAAAACCACAGACTTCAATGATGGGTTGCATCATCTTCTAGTAAGTGTATTTTTATATGTTATTGTACATTCTGATGGATGTCTTATCAATTTTCCCTTACATAATTGGGTGACTTTCCAAGCTTCCTAGGGTTCTATAGGACTCGGTTGCTGCATAGAGCTGAGATGTTTAGAGGGGCTTGATTTTATTAGGCCTGGGTGGGATGTATCGAATTGTTCTGTGTGGGTGCAGTGCTGTTGTGCACTGTTGGCGTGATGTTTCAACCAGACAAGGAAGCCATGGCAGAATATCAACTAATAGATCTCGCAGAGTAAGGAGGAGAGAATATTCAACAGCCTTCCTCTTCAGTTTTGCCTTTTTGTCTCCCCATATGCTTGGCTTTGGGCCGAGTTACCCTTCCCAGTGATTGTCATTTTACTTACCCTTAAAATTAGCCCAAAGGTCTTAGTGGGTAGTTAATTCTTTAAGACAGATTAAAAAAAAAAAATCCGTCTCAGCCGCCAACTGCATTTCATCTCCTCCTCTCTTCAGCTCCTTTGATGGTGACACAACCAGCTGACCTCGTGCTTCAGACTTGGGCTCTGGCATCCAACAGATGCTCGGCTTTTCTGTATCTCTTCTCCCTTTGTTCCCGGGCATGTCTGCTAGGGACTTCTAAGGCAGGAAGAAGCCCAGCATTGCACCTTTTCCCAGACTGCATGCAGCATACTAATGCTCACTCCCCGGGCGCTTGTAATTGCAGATATGGACTGTTTATGTCAGGGGATGAAAGTGGGTGAACAGCTGCAGCTGGCAGGCAAAAGATAATGCGGAAACAAGAATGTCAGAGCAGCTTTCTTGGGCCTTTAAATTAACTTTGCTTGTTTCTCTTCTCTCGCTCTCTTTTCCCTTCAGTCTTCCCACTCTCATGTTCCCGGCATCCTTCTCAAGACTTTCATCCATTTTGCTGCGTGAACTGCGTTGGCTGTTCTGGAAAGGTCTGGCGGCCCTCACCGGAGGGGGTGGGTAGAAGGTAGAGGTAGGGATAAGAAGGCAATGCTGCAGAGTACGGAGGGAAAGAGTTTGTCGTGGATCACAGCACCTCGCTACAAGCACTGAGGAGAGCCTGTCTGAGATGGTAATTCAGTTTCCGGTTCTAATCCTTAGCCAGCAAGTTAAAAGCATATACAGCGAGGCTAGTGATGTTATGCTCACATGGAATTTTAATACTGGCTAGTTGTACCTGCCTCTGGGGATTAAAATGAATGATGCATTGCACATGCAGTGAGTTATTCTCCATCCTCCTCCTCCGCGTAGTGAGAGCACAGCTCATCTGTGCACCCCTGGCTTTCCAGTCTTTAATACTTGCTTCGCCATTCCTCCTCCCCCCCTTATCTTGCAGGAGTTCAAGTGGCTATTTGTTCCTCTCTATGCCTTGCAGCGCAGCACTGAGATAATTCACCCTTCCTCTCCTTATTGACAGACACAGACATCACTCTGGCAGTGAGGACAGAGATGAGCTAGCTGCCCTCTGCCCGAGCCTGACCTGGCTCCGTGTGGGAGGCCTGGCGGCAGCCGCTTTCATAAACTCCATGGGCCCTGCATCAGTGGACCATCCTTTGGTGCTTCCGATATACGTGCTCCTCTGTGATCTGGCCCTTTGACAACACCATTTGTTGTCATCGATTTCTTGATGCTCCGAAGGCTGGTGGAATCTGCAGGCAGTTTCTTAAATCGTAGAGGAGGAGAGGCTGCATACTAACCCTGGTGGGACTCGCCAGTCTTTTCTGGCTGGGAAGAGGCCCAATCTAGGTCCTGAGTAAGCACACAGTAGTCCGATCCATTTATTTCAGCAGGTATTTATTGAGAAGGTGCTTGGAATCAGATATGATGCTAGGCAGACAAGGCATAAAAGATGAATGGGACCCAGATCTTCGCCTCTGGGTGCTCAAGCCCTAGCGAGGGTTATAGTATAAGACAAGCTCATGAATAGCTCTCAGGTCTGATATACAGCAGCAATTCTACAATCCCTTGGGCTTTGGGTGGGCTGACACATGGTAGGTTCGTTCTGACTGGGATAAGATCTGGGAAGTTTTAGGAGGCAGTAAAACGGGGAGCAGGACCATAAAGAATGTACAAGCAGGAGTGTGTGTATGGACATGTGGTAGGAAGGAAGGTGGATATGAGAAAGGGTATTACAGATGAGAAATGCAGAAACAAAAACTGTTTTTCTAGGATTGAATTCTCCATATGTGTGTGTCTTAGCTTGAGCTACCATAATAAAAGACCATACGTGGTGTGCTTAAACAACAGAAATTTATTTTCTCAGAGTTCTGGAAGCTGGGAGTTCAACATTAGGATGCCAGCATTTGGGGTCTAGTGAAGTCTTTCTTTTTGGCTTGCAGTTGGTTGCCTCCTCTCTGCCATGTCCTGGCAGAGAGAGAGAGGAGAGAGAGAAAGAGTGAGCTAGGGAGCCAGCACAAGACTGGTGACATGAGTGCTCTCTGGTGTCTTTTGCAGGGACATTAATACCATCAGACTAGGGCCCCATCCTCATGAACTCATCTTACTCTTACTATGTCCCAAAGGGTCCATCTCCACATACCTTCATATTGGGGGTTAGGGCTTCAACATAGGCAATTTTGGAGGGACACAAATAGTCCATAGAAGTATGGTTCAGAGACCCCAACTTCTTTATTTTTTAATAGAACTTTTTCCAGTGTCTTAACATTAAATAGTCTAGACTGTCATGTAATCAACATATTCTTTATTATACATTCCCATCCTTCATCCTTTCCCTAGTTTTTGTTTTTAGAAAGCACTATCCCATGTATTTTGGGAGTTGCACAACAGGGTTGAGGGGGCACTACTTTGCTCTCTTTGGTCAACTTCTGTGGGTCTCAGTTACATCACTTGAAAAATGAGAGAGTGGCACTAGGTAACTCCATGGGCAATTTAATTCTTCTCCTTCCTGCCCTCTCCATCTATTCTTCCCTTCCTTCTTCCTTGGAAAAAATATTTTGTTGAATGCTCACAAAAAATTCACTGGCAATCTAAATTAAAAAAAAAAATTCAGTAGGTATCATGCAGTAGATAAAGTGAAAGCACTGCCATGATCATCTTGTTGTCCAGTATGGTGTGGGTGAGGTTTTGGAAAGGACGCACTGGTTGTGCAGCACCTTGTCTGACCCATCTGTACTCTATATGCAGAGCTGGCGAAGGCCCGTTTCTTCCATTGTCCCTCAGTCTTGCTTTTGCTGGTCCTCTAACTGTGCAGAAAGCTGTTCTAGCCCATAAGAAGAAGCCAAGAGAGTCTTTTTCCTGTACATGTTGAGTTAATAGATTGGAAGACATACGATCTCTTCTGATGGTCTGCGTGTTCACTGAGAAAGAATACTCAATTTATCCATCTCCAAACTGAGAAATTAACCTCTATCTGTTAATGATCCAGTAGCAAGTTTATGCTGACAACTATACAATATTAAGAAAACAGCCTTCATGGGTCCAGTGGTACATATGGGAAATGAATGTTAAGAAAGTAACTACTATGTGTCTCCGTGAGTGAGTTCTGTTAGAGTTAAAGCTACTAACGGCTGGTGCCTTAGTTTCCTTTCCTGTCCCACGATACTCAACTCCTAAACATAGGTGGGAGATCTTTAGTTTTCTCTACAGGAGTGTTCTAGTTAGACAGAACGTGAGTTTCTGGCCTCTTAGGATTCTCTGAACTGTCAAGAGGTGATTGTCTGCTTTCCTTATAATGGATAGTACTTAGTACATTGGTGCCATTTCCAGTCACTTAGATAAACTGAACTCAGTTATCAGGAAGGCTTCTTGAGAATTCCAAGAGATTTTTCCTCCCATTTTTAGCAGACAGAGTGGAAGAGCAAATCCACACATCCACAACAAATCTGCGATGGCATATCTATTGGGCTTATTGTTTCTCCCATTTTCCATCTGCTCTAAGTTCCATCTGCCCCCATGGGAGCAGGCAGCCATTAGAGGCCTCTCTGTCCAGATCCTTCACCCTGTGGAAGGATGGCTTAAACAGAGTTGGGTTCTACTGCTGTCATTTTCTGAAAGTTCATGATTAGCTGGAGACTGTCGGTCACCTGCACCCAGCTCTCTTTTGGCACCACGAGTCTTCCTGTTTTGGATCACTTCTCACTGCCCATGGTTATTATGCCCTGGCCACTCATTACCCATAGCAAAGCTCTTTCCAGCTCACTCTACTTTATATCCACTCCTTCATGGCTATTTTAAACACACAATTACTATGGAAGAATAGGTGACTTTGAGGGATAATGTTAACATCAACACCTGGCTCTCACAGTAGTGTGACAGAGTCTACCTTGCAGAATTATAGGTTCTGTTTTGATAATATGGTCTCATCTGGTTTCTTTCAGGAATCATTTGGAATTTTGTATACCCATGCACACGCACATGCACACACGCACTTTTCTCCTCTGGAGACCACAATAGTGACTGTTTTTGTTGAACGAAAGAGAAATGACATCACATCTCAATGACTGTATAAGCAGTGAGCAAAATCATTTCCAGGTAGTTTTTGCTTATACAGTATCTGATTATTATTATTATTATATTTTCTAAAGATTTTATTTATTTATTTAACAGAGAGAGAGAGAGAGACCACAAGTAGACAAAAAGGTTGGCAGTGGGCAGGGGGAGGAAGTAGGCTCCCTGCTGAGCAGAGAGCCTGATGTGGGGTTCGATTCCAGGACCCTGAGACCATGACCTGAGCCAAAGGCAGAGGCTTAACCCACTGAGCCACCCAGGCGCCCCCAATGATTATTTTTAATAATAAAAATGATACTATCATTTATGGAGATTTGTTATATGCTGGACACATTTCTAAGCAGTTTAAGGTATTAACTCATTTAAGGACACTGAATAAAACTGAAAAAGATGTAAGCAAACACTGTGTCCACTGATGCAGGTGATTCATCAACACTATACTTTCTTGGAAATTCATATCTCTTAGGTTGTTCAGGGTAAGATCTTTTTGTCTCCCTCTTTTTTTCCCCACAGGACCTAGAAGTAGGTTGAGGAGCAAAGGCCTCCCTGAGAAGTCAGCATAGCATGTGGCCCTGTCCTCCGAGAAAAGCCAGGGGCTCTTGGTTCTTCCGTCCCTTGTCACTGGTGCAAACTGAATGTATATCTCCTCTCCTTCATACCTCAGTATGCCTCTCCTTAGCACAACTTTATCTTCCCCAAATCTAGCACACTGCGAGGTGTGGTACGAGTTTAGTGTCACCATTTGGCAAATTTGGTAGAGCTCTCTGCTTATTTACCCTTGGTGTCCTTGCTACTATCCTTGAGGTTTCTTACCTGGATAGATGATGTAGAAGGCATAAAAACGCCTGAGTCAACCCACATAGGAGTTACTGTGTGGATAGTCTGTCTCCCAAACGCCAATATTCTCAACCTGTGCTTTCCTCTTCTTCGACTCACTAGGATGCCTGTGGCTCCTACAGGGTTGAGATTAGGGAAAGGAAGGGAAGCAGGAGGTAGGTGTATACATTCTCGCTGACTGACATTTGTACCGCGCGGGGCACATTTGTGGAGTTGTGAGAGACCTCTCCCACTGTCACTGAGAGACACTGTCCTCGAATTTCACCTTGGTATTGGCAAATGAAATCTTCAAGGAAGTTACTTCTCATTCCTTCCTCAGCCTCAAGGCTGGGAGTAATGCACTTTCAGCTTTTCCAGACTGGGATTACTTTACCTCTTCAAGTGGCCCACGGAACAAGATTTAAGACAAACTCAAGCCTGCCCTTTCCTGAGCATGGACCACTTCTGGTGGAGAAGAGAAATCTTCTGGTGGTGAAGAGAAATCCACCAGAGAAGAAATCTGGTCCAATAAATTCTCGCCTACCTCTCCTTAAAATTCCCTTCTATCATTTCCACTCTTTCTCAGCCTTTCTAAGTTCTTCTAAGGACTAGAGGTAGATGTTTATCTACCTCTATCCCCAAACTGGTTCTCAGCCACCTTCTTAGAAAGCCCTGGTTCGGCTTTCTCACAGCTCATTTTGTAGGTGGGATTGATCCCAGTCAAAACTGTACCAAGATAGTTCCATTTGAACATTTATTTCACCTCCGACCAAACAGAATATTGGCAAAAGTTATGGCTCATCAGTTCATAGATGCATTCGTGTAAATAGCTAACACGCATAGTAGGAGATGCTTAGCCTAATTATATAATCTTGGAAATGCGATTAGAGCAATTAAATGTCATACTTATTTATCATATTGGTGACATGTAAATGATTGATAACAGCCGGTGTTAGTGGCATCTAAGAATATGATACATTGTTGGTAGAGTATGCACTGATAGTCTTTTCTGGAGAGCAGACTATCAGTCTTCATTAAGAAAAGTGCATGTTCTTTGAGCCATCACTTTATACCTCACTTTGTACCCTGTACATACAAAGACAGGCTAAAAGACATTCGTTTGATCATTACTCAGAAGAATAAAACCTAGAAACAACCCATCAGTGGCAGAGAAATTAGCAATTTCCAAATCTGCCTGGAAGTTAGTGTTATAATAACAGTGGAAGTCATGTGTGTCGCTTCTAGGTTTCATCTTTTTGAAAAGTAGATGTACCGTCTCTATGCTCTTCTCCTGACTGGATATATAATAGGAAGACCGTTGGGGATGTCCAGCAACCAGAAGGAAGGAGCTTGGTTCCTGAATGGAGGAAAGCTTCCTGTTGGCCTGCGATATTCTCAGTGGACTGGTAGTGGACTGGTTAAGAAATAGACTTTTACTGTACTAAGCCATTGATATTCTGGGATTTATTTGTTAAAGTAGCTACTGTTACCTCAATTGAAAAGATACATATAACAGTTAAAAAGAAGAGACTAGATTACTATGACTTGACTGAATTTTATTTCAAAGGCGTAAGTGAAGAAAACTTATGGTATCATGTATATTAAATAATACGTTGCCTAATACATGGATAAATGCATAAAAAATTTTGGAAGATAAACACCAAAGTAATAATAATGGATTCCTCCAAAGAGGGGAGTAGGATCAAGTATCGTGGTAACTGGGGACTTTTGCTTTGTTTTATTGAAATTTTTATGAGGAGAATATTTTTTGAATTACACATATAATTAAAAATTATTAAAGAAATTGGATTGGCTCCCTGGGCAGTTGCTTGGCTTGAACTGCTCCTTTTTGTTTCTTTTCTCATTTATATGAGAGAAATAGATAAAAACTTTTCATCCTGCCTCGTTCACCAATATCCCATAATTATTAGAGATTATTGGGAATAATTCCCAAATTAGGGTTTTTGGTCCAGTTGCAAGGAAATTTATCAAAGCTTTAGAAAACCCACAGAATACTCTAAAAGAACTTGGAAGAAAAATGCTAACAAATCAACTATGAAGGCAAAAACAGTGATAGGTCAATTTAGAAGTATTTTGGTGGGACTGTTGATGGAATGCTACTGAATTCATAAGTAAGTCTTTTAAAGAAAACTAGAATCCCTCAACGTTCTCCTTTGGTAATTACAAAAGTGATCATGTGACATCAGCTTTCAGCAAGCTACGATGACCTAACTCCTCATTTAGAATTCAGTATGATAACAGTATGGTAATAACAAGAGTACATTTCCTCTCAGCACTGCTGTTGGCATCCAATGAGTTATTTGGGCGTGTCTTCTAAGAGAGTAAGGCTCTCTCAAGTGTCCAGCACGAGTCACTCAGAAAACAGCAGTAACAAATGCCTTCTCTCCTACTCTATCACTCAGCCTTTTATGCACTGCTTCCTTCAGGCTCACCCTCTCAGGCTAGATCCTTGACACATTTACACAATGGTAATTGGCACCTCTTTGGCTACCCCTCCTTACCAAGGCAACTGCCAGTCCCTAGGCCCTTTGGAAAAAACCACCATCAGAGACTCTTAGAGGCTCTGTGGCTTGGAATAGGCTGATCATTCTTACCCCAACAGCTTCAGGAGGTTTCCTCTCCAGATCCACACCTTAGGCAACACACGCCAGTTCCTAGGAGGGAGGGAAGCTGTGTAGGTTTCTCCCTTTCCTTTTTTTAATATTTACTTATTTGACAGAGATCACAAGTAAGCAGAGAGGCAGGCAGAGAGAGGGAGGAAGCAAGCTCCCCGCCAAGCGTAGAGCCCAATGTGGGGCTCGATCCCAGGACCCGGGGATCATGACCCGAGCTGAAGGCAGAGGCCTAACCCACTGGGCCACCCAGGCACCAGGTTTCTTCCCCCCCCTTTTTTTTATTAAGATTTTATTTATTTATTTGACAGATAGAGATCACAAGTAGGCAGACAGAGCAGAGAGCCCAATGCGGGGCTCGATCCCAGAACCCCGAGATCATGACCTGAGCTGAAGGCAGAGGCTTAACCCACTGAGCCACCCAGGTGCCCCTGGTTTCTCCCTTTTACACTGCACTTCCCTAAACTGGATGGGATTTGACTTCACACTGCCCATTTCTTATACTGCCCATTTCTTTCCCCGTTCAGGGTTTCATTCTGGCATTCCTGCCACAGCATTTAGTAATATCCAGATAGAAAAGGTACAGTCATGTCTAGCTCCGGGAGTTTTTGTGAGAAGCGGAATGTGTATCGATGTGCTTAGCAGGAGCACCGAAATGTTAGCTTCTTCCCCTCGGTTTCTCATTGCTTATATTCTGCAGGTGTTTATTCGTGTTACAAAATACCAGCCAGGTGGGGTCTTAAGTGGGGAGCTGTAGAATGAATGCCAGGAGCTGTGCTTCATGGGAGACGGAAGTGGCTCAGTCTGGGAATGATGAGGTTGGTGAGGGTGAAGGGGCTGGGCAGGGGGGTAGTCGGGAGCAGGGGAAGCCAGGAAAAGACGAATGCTGACTGTGGAAGCTCACTATGCCAAGAATTACATCCTGGCAGTAAACTTCGCTTCCATTCGATCGTCATATGTTAAAGCTAAAAATCAGGGCAAAAGAAAAGCAGCAGAAAGTCTACCTCCTACCCCACTGTGTGTATGATTGCTTTCTAGTGCGAAGAGACATAGTGAACAGAGCCACCAGAGTGATGGAGGGCTGAGCGCTAATGAGAAGATGGATGACTGTATTTCTGTAAGTCAGAATCGCAATCGGGCGAGGTGTCTCTGGTCCACTCAGCAGGCGCTCTGCTGACCTCATCTGCATTCTGCCAACAGTTTGCTCTTTCTTGCCATCTCCAGTCTGAGGCTCCCATGGATCCGGCATGGGGCCGGCACACAGGCTCCTCCGCTTCCTTTCTCCTGCATCCTCCTCCTGCTGTGGAGAGGCTGGCCTTCCTCTCTCATACCCACCTGCTCCTTTCCGTCTCTTAGTAGAAACTCTGCCTCTCTTCTCCCATATCAGAACCCCTTGCTCTCCAGAGCCGTTTCTGAACCATAGATGATCCTTATACTGGGAATGTTTCAAATGATGACACAGTTGTCTCCCACTGCCTCTGCTTGTTTCCTTTTCTTTGTAATTTTAATGCTTTGTGCAATTCTTTCTCTTCTGCCTTCTTGGGATTCAAGTTAATGACCCTTAATCTCCTCTTCCTGATTCAGTTGAATACTGATTTTGTCCCTTCCTCCATCTGTCCAAGTTTTATCCCCTCCAGGGTCAACTTAAAAACTCTCTCTCTCTTCACAGTCTTTCCTGAGTCTTGTGGCAAGAACTACTAAATTTGTTAGCAAATTTCTCTGGAGGACCGTATTCCTTTATTTGTATAATTATGCATTTAAAATTTTTGATCTCGAATAATAAAGGGTTTCCTTGTTAAAAATATGATATTTAAGGACAGGAGCTATGTTTTACTCACACTGGTGTTTCTACCAACCCTGTTCCAGCCCCTCATCTTACACTTGGCATGCAGGATGCACTTAATAATGTTAATTTGAAGACTGAACGATGACATTTGCTTCCTTACCTTTTCTTATTACAGTTGCCATCAACCATAAGCCTTCCAGGAACTCCCTGGATTACTCGATTACTTCTATAATGTGGTGTTTTTAATTATTCAGTAATATTTTTAAGCATATATTATACGTTGAGTCCTGTCCTAAATTGTGGCATATGAGTATTTTTAAAAAAATATTTTTAAAAGATTTTATTTATTTATTTGACATACAGAGATCACAAGTAGGCAGAGAGGCAGAGAGAGAGGAGGAAACAGGCTCCCCACCAAGCAGAGAGCAGGACCCTGGGATCATGACCTGAGCCGAAGGCAGAGGCTTAACCCACTGAGCCACCCAGGTTGCCTCAACATATGAGTATTCTAACTGGCTCAGGATGAAGTCATTTGTCCATCCCTGGGGCTAGATAAGGGAGGACCTATCAGCCCACTTGAACCACCAGGGTTGTAATTTAGGGGAAGGGTAGTCCCTGAAGGAAGAGCATGTGTCCACCCCATTTCCCACTTAACTTCTTCCTTGTCTTCAAACCGGTCCCTCTTACTATATCCTGTAGCCCTCCTCCAGAGTAGGCTAAGTTGCAATTCTGAACAAGTCCTGTTTTGTTTAAAATCCTTCAGTAGCTTTCTGCCTGAAGTTCAAGTACCCACTTTAGCATATACGGCTTTCCTGGGCTTCCTGCTTCTGAAGCATCATCTTCTTTCTCAAAGCCACATGTATGCCCACCCTTTAATCATACAAACCTTCTTTTAGTTCTTAAACCTGGCGTGCTATCTTGAGCATCTGTGATTTCTTCACTTCTTATTTTTTTTTGTTTCTAAACTGGTTTTCTTTTTCTTTCTTTCTTTCTTTTTTCTTTTCTTTTCATTTTAACCTAGTATATTAGCCAGCTCAGCCTGCCATAACCGAATACCATAGACTGGGTGGCTTAAACAACAGACGTTTATTTCTCACAGTGCTGGGGGTTGGGAAGACCAAGATCAAGGTGCTGACAGATTCAGTTCTTGATGAGAGCTGCCTTCCTGGCTTGCACATAGCTGCCGTCTCCCTGTGTGCTCACATGACCTCTTTGTGCGCTTGGAGAGGGGAAGAGAGAGAGAGAGAGAAAGAGAGAGCATGAGTGAGCTCTGGTCTCTCTTCTTCTTATAAGGACAGTGATCCCCCCCATGTTAGGGACTCCACCCTCATGACCTTATCTAAACCTAATTACCCCCACCCCAATACCATCACAATGTGGGTTGGGCTTCAACATGGGAATTGAGGGTAGGGAGTGCGCAAGCATTCAGTCCATAACAACTAGTAAACCTTTGACTCTAAATTCAGTTTAAGGATCGTATATTTGGCAGTCCCTCTTGACTTCCCTATTTAAATACCTCCTCTCTATTCTTACATCATTACATGGTTTGCCCTGTTGTAGCACTTGTCACACCCTCTGTAATAGACAGTTGACAGGTCCACTTTCATTTTACTGTGGGTCCTTCTGTTTTACTCAGTTTTTAATGTCCGCAGCGCAGACTGGAGCTTGGCTGCTAGTAAGAACTTGATAGGTTTTTTTTTTTTTTTTAAGACTTTATTTATTTGACAGACAGAGATCACAAGCAGGCAGAGAGGCAGGCAGAGAGAGAGGGGGGAAGCAGGCTCCCTGCCGAGCAGAGAGCCGGACATGGGGCTCCATCCCAGGACCCTGGGATCATGACCTGAGCTGAAGGTAGAGGCTTTAACCCACTGAGCCACCCAGGCACCCCAGAACTTGGTAGTTTTAAGGGATCTAACTCTCAGTACTTTTTAGGCCCCTCCATTAAATCCAGAATAAATAATTGCTTCGTTTATTTATCGTCCTCACTTCCAGAAGTGTGTACATTGGACATAGGTGTTATTTGATTCTGGAATTTGGTGCAACTTTATTCCTGTTCGGGTGAATATTCTCTTGCTAGTTGGATGATTAATAATAGTTAGTGCTGCCGTTGAAGCTCTTATAAAATGGAACAATACTCATTATTCATTTGCTCCTCTGGCTGTGGTGCTGTGTTGTAAAGTGCCCCAGGCGGGGCCCACCTCCTAGTCACTGTTGCCCAGCCCGTGCCTGGCACACACACAGTGTGCACTGAATGTTGATTGGACGAATACAGATACGTACCCTGTTTTTCCAGCTAACCTCTCATCTCCTTGTAAAGGTACTGAAATCAGCTCTCCTGTTTTCCAGTTTTCGGATCCCACCTCTCTGTATCTTTAAAGAGCTGCTGCTTTTGCAGTTATCCCTGTCTTCTCTGACCAGGAAGCCTAGACACTGGGAGAAGGATACGCTATGTGCTCGTGATGCTCTACCACCGACGGGTCTCTGCAGGGTGCAGGGCAGGGGCAGCTACAGGAGAGGTGTGCCGGGAATCCCATGTGGCAAATCCCCGTCCTCTTTGTGTAAGGTCGCATCAGTGAAGCCCAGGTAGTGGGGCTGGGGGCACGGCGCAGGGGGCTCTGGAAGTCAGGATCGGTTAGAGGCTGTGGGCACCAGGGTTTTTTTGAGAAAGTTTTTGTGGCTATCCCTTGCTCTCTCGTTAGGGGTTAGAAGGTGAATGAAGTAATGAGAATAAATGAGTAAATGAAGGGGTGCTGGAATAAGAATCAAAAGGTTGGAGTCTTGGCATCAGTTTTTTTTTTTTTCTGCCTAGATGCCAAATGTTGAGCTAGTCCTAAGTCTCCCATGAGCCTTGGTTTCTATATCGCTGGTGTGGGATAGTAAATTACGCCTCCTTGGCTAACAGAAGTGCTTCCGCAATCAATGAGATAACGGCTGTAAAACCAATTTCCAATTGCTAAGAAATTTAAGAGTTAGGGGTCATGGTCACCATTGCTTTATGAAAAGGCGGTATCCTCTCGTAATTCCCAGATTTACAGAGGTAACTAGATGGCCTACTTCGCTAGATCCTGTTATTACCAGTTTCACTTTTTTCTTTGGAGAATGGGATTTCATCTCACTCAACAGTCCCAGAGGCTCATTAACTTGTGTGCTGTGCCCAGGGGGACTAACCCTTGTTACGGGGATTTAACTCCTTGTTGAGAAGTCAAGCAGGAGAAGGGAGGGTGTATCAGAGGAGCCTGCACACCAGCAGGCTCTCACAGCACCATTTCACTTGGCGTTATTTTTGGATAAGCCTCGCTCTGTTAGAAAGCCACAGTTTTCCTGTCACCCACCATCTCAAGCTTCTCCTCAGAAAAGTCATCACGGTCTGACCCCTAACAAAGATTTATTGAGTACTTTGATTTTGCCAAGGAGTAGAGAAAGACAGTAGGGAGCAGACAGATGGGTTTATAGAATTTATGTTCCAGTGGAGAAAATGAACAAAAAAAAATAATTACAGATATTGGGGAAATAGCATTAAAAACCAAAATCTTCTTCCAACCTAGAAAACCTTCCTGCAAAGGTAGTAGAGACAGAAAATTGTTTTATTATTGAGATATTAAACCAGAGAGGGACATGCACCACAGGCAAACCCCTAGGAGACTATAACAACAGAAAGAAAGCTCACCTTTTCCGTAGCAAGGCAGACGCAACCCACTCCTACGTGTTTTCGAGATAATAACTAATCCTCAAGTAAGAGGACTTGACAGCGCCATTCGTCAAACATAACTGTCCTAACCATGCCATGGTAATTGGGGTGACCGTCTGTGTTGGCTGTTGGCTTTATCCAGAAGAAAAAATTTTCATACCTTTATGACACAGGGTGGTTTTGGAACTTGGAGCAAAGTGCCTACCAAAATTAGGCTCCTGCCCTCTCAGAGAAGCTGGGAGATAGGGGTGCTATCCTTCTTGATGTTTATATTTCAAAGAGGTAGCTCTCATGTCTTTGAGAAAGACATATTTAGGTTATCAAGATGACAAAGGGCCCATCTAGTTTTTTTTTTTTTTTTAAAGCTTTTATTTATTTATTTGATGCAGAGAGAGAGAGATCACAAGTAGGCAGGGAGGCAGGCAGAGAGAGGGGGGGAAGCAGGCTCCCTGCTGAGCAGAGAGCCTGATGTGAGGCTTGATCCCAGGACCCTGGGATCATGACCTGAGCTGAAGGCAGAGGCTTAACCCACTGAGCCACCCAGGCATCCCTAGGTTTTTTTTTTTTAAGATTTTTATTTATTAGAGAAAAAGTGTGTGCACACAGGAGTGCCAGTGGTGGGGGTTGGGAGGGGCAGAGGGAGACAGAGAAGCTGAATCCCCTTTGAGCAGGGAGCCTGACACACCTGACACAGGGCTGGATCCCAGGCCCTAAGAGTATGACCTGAGAAGGAGGCGGAAAACTGATGGAGCCACCCGGGTGCCCCATGGGCCCGTTTGGTTTTCAAAGGGTTTTATAATCATTGCACAGGGAGGAGAAGGTGCTTACAAATTTTCTGAAGTGAATGGACCTAGAAAAAGAAAGAGAGGGGACTCTTTGCCCTTATTTTAAACAGGGAGAATTAAGCCTCCTATTTCAAATTTTTTATTTGTCCTTACACAGGGAACTAATATGAGATTTCCAAAAGTAGAAAAATGTTCCTCTCAGAAAGACTGCACTTGGGGTTTACTTTTTCTTACTGATTTGTGAATGCTCACTCAAATTGAGGGTAATATTTATCCGTCGTAGCCTGCACATATATTTTCATCGTATTTCTTTTGTCTTATAAGTTCATGGTATATTTTACTTCACAAAACCACTAAGACTCCATACCCCCAGAAACTGGGGGAGAAGCGTCAGTGAGATTCCATTTACTGAAAATGTTAAAACTCCACTCTGTAAGCAAACAAGGACCGGAAACCAGAGGGTGTCCCTCAACATGGAGCTTGTTCTGACTTTGGACTTAGGGATTGTTGAAACAGCTGGCCGTGATCATAATCATGTCTTAACTTGATAATATTTCAGCATTTTAATCTCAGCACCTTGCAAATCCTGGGACAAAGCAGGTTCTCCGTAAACCTTGCTGGATTTGATGGGTAGCTGAGTTGTCTAAAGACAGAACACCCAGAGAGGGATGAGTGTCCTATCAGGGTTAGCTGATCCCCCTGCAGATTCCCCCAGATAATTAGCTTCATGAATACTGATGCCTCAGCATTTTCCTCTCCTCTGCCAGCCCTCGTGGGAATATCTGAAAAGCACTTATAACATAGACTTAAGGTTAATGAACATAAAGCCATATTAATTAAGCTCGTGAAGCTTCCTTTCTATATTCTGCCAAATCTTAGAACTTCTGCTGGATACATCTAGTCTCTAGTGGCTGAATAAGAGGGGGGACTTTCTGTTCTTCTTCTCCCAACAAAATGCATGCCTTCCTGATACTTGGGCTTGATTCTGCAATTCTTTGAGGTCCATCAATTTTGCTGACCATTCACTGCTAACCGATGGTAGTTTTCAGTGGTAGATAACCTGCTGCTTTCTGTTTTTGACCACCATCATCTTTTTCACTTTGCCCAGATACTTTTTCCTCTGCTGGTTAGGGTCCATTCTGATGGTCTTCTATCCCCAGGAGCCTCTGGGGGTTTCTCTCTCTCATCAGTTCTCGGAACACCAACCTCCTTTACATGCCGCACTCTATTACAGCCGTGTGTGCAAGATATGCATTTTACTGCGTACATGTATTTAGGACAATAGAGTCACCTAGGGGTCATCACTGACCTAGAATATGACACTGTAAGTCAGCAGTGTCCTGCTTCTTCAGGAAATCCTCAGATATGTAATTGGGTTTTTCTGGATTCAGTCAGTAATATGTTCATAATTAATCTTATGAGCGATCATGAAAAAGGAAGTCCATTTTGCACTTTTGGGAGGCACAGAGCCTTTTGAACTACTGTGTAAGAAGAATTCCCCACAAGGAAAAAGGTGCACCATTGAATACAAGGAAACTGCAATTCATATAAAGCTACCCTGGGAGTTTGCAAAGACTTAGGTGACAGCCAAGCTTTAAACATTGAAACATTCAGTTAGTTAGCTGCTTGGCATTATGCCACCTAAACATACAGATGATTGATTTCATTTTTAAATCACTTGACCACATCATCCTGATGTCTTGGCATTTTGCCCACAGCCTCAGCATGTAGGACTTTCAAAGAGAGCTCTTTACTGCCGTCTCATGGTGAACCAATGAATGGCCATGGCTATGAGTTAGGAGGCCGTGGTGGCTCTCCCGCTCGCTCGGCAGGTAAAATGTGTGGGTAAATTGCACAATCTCGCCCAAGTTCATTTGTGTGGGCCTCAGCTTCCTCTTTAGAAAATTGTGAAAGCCTGTGAATATGGAGCTAACTGGCAAGGAAAATCCTCAGGACTCTGGGTAACTTAGCATAAAGCCATACATTTGGCTTCTGTGTTATTTTCATTTTGACTACCGATGTACCTACTCCCTGCCTCACAGTTGCTAGTGGTTGGTAAAGAGTTCTGTGTCATCCCTGTGAATGCAGACACCTTTAGATGTTCCTTGTCCCAGGGTGTAGGAGTCCCTTCGTTTCTGGAATCCAATAGAGGCATTCTTCATGAGGATAATTAAAAGCTTTGGCCCTCAACCAACAAAACAGGCTTTAATCAAAAAGGTTGAATGTGGAAAAGTTGAATAAATCAGGCACAAACCAGGATGCAGATATGGAAAGATCAAAGTGGAAATTACCTCTGCCGGTCCCTTGAAGAGCAAATTGTTTTATTGACTTTTCTTAAGCATAGTTCTTGTTCTGCCTTATAGGATTTTTCTTCTTTGCATTTAAAAAAAAATGGAATTTGATGATCTGTAAGGAAAGGAACAAAGACCTTTGACTAACACAGCCTCTGACTAGTTAGGGGCAGAGCTGACTTTGATACTGTACTTTCTGATTACAGTGGAGACTTTCATGGCCTCCCCAGTAAAAGCTAGCTACTTTCAAAAAAAAAAAAAAACAGATAAGGGGCACTTGGGTGGCTCAGTGGGTTAAAGCCTCTGCCTTCGGCTCAGGTCATGATCCCAGGGTCCTGGGATCGAACGCTGCATCGGGCTCTCTGCTCAGCGGGGAGCCTGCTTCCCTTCCTCTCTCTCTGCCTGCCTCTCTGCCTACTTGTGATCTCTGTCAGATAAATAAATAAAATCTTAAAAAAAAATAGACAAGAGTGTAAGCAAGGAAACAAGGGCATCTTGGTATTCCTGGAAATAGGAGCCTGAGATGCTTATGTGAGGAGGAACTGCTTGGGCAGTACCTGTCCCTTCCCAGACGTCAGCCTTCTGGGGAGGGGAGGGGGGGTGCATCCCTCTCCTGAGAATCTCTGAGGAACACATGGGGCCTGAACAAGTCTCGCTCCACCACTTAATCAACCCAAGGGATATGAGCAGCGTGCTTTGCCTGGTAGTTACGTAAAATGAAAGGAGTCTCAAAGTCGAATGAAACTGTATTATTCAGATGCTTTCATTCACTCTAAAGACATCCTACTCTATAGGTTATGCATGAATTTCTCCCATTTGCGGGAGTAAAGCACAGTAGCCAAAAGTCATCAATGTTTTATAAACTGTGACTAATCCCCCACATAGTGTCTCTCTCTTCTTCCCCACCCTTCCTTACTGTTTACAGGTTTTTATTTATTTAGTTACTTATTTTTGTATTTCCTGATATTTAGCTGCTACTTTTCTGTGTCGTTATTATTTTTTTAAAATCACTTGAGACCATGGCATACTATGGGGTTTAGGATTGATAGGGTTATTAGGAAAGCCTGCTCTCCCAAGCCTTTAGATTGCTTTGAAATATTTTGCTTGAAAATAGCAACAAATGAATCTGCTCTGCCTTCCAGAAGCAGCAGCATAGTGCATTTCCAGGGTCCTTTTGGCTTTTCCCGAGCTGTTGCCACCCAAAATAGTGTTGGGCTCATAAATGTTTAGCAAATCATGGTAATGAATGTGGCACGGACAGACATAGCCAGTGTGTGTTTTTTTAATCATGCATCATTTCGTACAAAGATGGCTCTTGGATGTTTTGGCAAATTCATTTTGAGAAGGGAGAGAGCAGCTGGGCTCTAGCCCACAAAGCTACACTAGCTACGTCTGCTAGTGAAGTTGCTACCACTCCTTCCTCCTCTGAACACACACATGGAACCGGAAGGCACAGGGAATTCTTTGCTGTTTTCCTCCAGGGTTTTGGCTGAAGCCATGTCTGTCACTCTCCATTGTTCTCTAGGTTCTAAGAGTTCTTGCTGCACTGTGTCAGCAACTTGAGCCTGGCGATAAGCACCCGTTTCCAACAGTCATTCTCTATACTTTAAAAATCAGTCACAATGCCACTTTCTTTGAAATCTGATTAAATATGTACTCCTAGACACGTCTACCAACGTCACTTCTCCCCGCCGTGCTTGTACGTGTGGTATTTTCTGTGATGTTACATGGAAGGTCTTAACATAACAGAGGTATTTCCTAGGTGTTGTTTTAAAGATGAATAGCCTGAAAGAAAACCACATTTGAAGGAAGTTCCACATTTAGGTAGTCTTCTAAGCAACATCAGATGGGAAACAGAAGGAGTAGGAGATGTGCATTAAAACACATGTAGGTGCAGTAAAAATCTTGCTCAGGCTTTGTTGTTCTAGTAGCCTCTACACTAAGGGCTGACATTAGCCCACAAATCTTCGTTAAGTCTCCTCTCCCAGCTGAATGATACCCCCAGCACAGACAGCACACATGAGCCACCAGATTTTCTTTTCTTCTCCTACACTGCCTCTTTCTGTTCTGTTACCATTCAGTCCTTTAATGCACACACACACACACACACACACACACACATCTTCTGTGTGTGTGTGTGTGTGTGTGTGTGTGAGTGTGTTACGGAATATATATAAATCAGGAATATATCTTTTTTTGGTGCAAACCCTCTTTCTCTTGATTTTTTTCTAGTTCTACCTCTTAAGCATCACTAGAGTCCGCCAACACAACCATCTCCCAGGAACTATCCTTGCTCTGTTTAGAGAAACAGGAGGAGCCAAGTGGGCCAAGCCAGAATTCTCTTCTGCAGAAGAGAAGAAAGGCTGGGAATATTTATATTTTCATAATTTTTTAATGGCTACAGTCTTGTTCCTGGGTACACATGACCTTCTTCTAAAAATTTCTAAGAAAATCATACCCTTTTCTGCCTTTCAGAAGAGCTGCAGGGCATGGGGAGTGGATGAGGCAGAGGTCGGGAGTGTGTGGGGGGTTAGTTTCTGGTGTTTTCTACGGTGAAATGCATCTTCTGAGACCTTGATGATCTGACTTGGAGTTAACAGAGAGACTTAGGAAGAATGAAGGCTTTTCATATCATTTCATAGCACCATTTAATACTAAAATATAATTTTTATATCTTTGATGGATGAATAACTCTTATCTTCACTGATAAGAGCTGAACGTTATAAGTAATTTGTACTCGAAGCCTGTGTGTTTGGCTGTTTGGTCGCTATGTGGTCTCAAGGATGAAGAAGTGCAACAGGCAGGTATTTCGTGGTTTGACGCTTCTTTTGTGGTGATGCCGATGTGGTGATCCTGAGGGGGAGGATGATACCTGATCTCTTTGGGGAACTTAATTTGTGTCAGCTGTGTTCCAGGAACTTTAAGTGTATTCATTAATTTTTTAAAAAAAGGTTTAGTTAGTTATTTGACAGAAAGAGAAATCACTAGTAGGGAGAGAGGTAGGCAGAGAGAGAGAGGGGAAGCAGGCTCCCTGCTGAGCAGAGAGCCTGATGCGGGACTGTATCCTAGGACCCTGAGATCATGACCTGAGCTGAAAGCAGACGCTTAACCCCCTGAGCCACCCAGGTGCCCTGTATTAATTAATTTAATCTTTGTACCAACCTCATTAGGAACTTCTGTTACTTCGACTTTTTGTGTAAGGAGATGGAGAAGCTAAGTAACTGGTGAAGTGGGTTTGGCGCTGGGTTGCTCGTACCGCCCAGGCACACCCCGTGCCTCACGCTGTAGCGTTTAATAAATGACTCAACAGAACTTATCCTAGGGCTGCCTTGGGTGGGCTGTCAGCCAGTTTGCCACCTCTGCTCCACATTTATCTCTATTAGAGACACAGATTGGAAAGTTGCCACTGGCTTCTGATGTCAGATAGTGTGCCGTCCAACTACACATTAATAAATAAGGACAGAAAATAGAATCACAGCTTTTGGCCTATCTGTGGCAGACACACTGGCCCTTAGGGTGCCTGGTTTCTGAACAAATTAAAGAAATTACTGTAGAATTACGGTGAGCAGCTTTCAGATACGAGCGTCTGCTATTTTGTGCCCAGTACTGTGCTAGATAAAGATAATAGAAAACATAAAAGAAAGAGAAAAATACCATGATCAGTTTTAGATCCATCTGCAATTTTGTAAGGAAAACATGACAACACATGGGAAATAACTAATGAACAGTACGTGGGCACGTGGAATCAGGTTCAAGGTGTGTAGTTCAGATAATGAGAATTAGAGGAGCTTTGGAATACACATGGCCTCTTCAACAACTCTGTCATCAGCGAGCCCTGGGAAATAGATATGTCCTTCTATGCTCACACCTTCAAAATCTTTAAATATGGCATGACTATCAGCATTGAGTCCAAAAATTGGCCAGGAATATTTTTCCACATTTACTTTGGACTCATAGATGTACAGAGGAGTTAGAATTGGCATTGGAAAGTATAGCATGACCCCTAGAAGTGTCTCTGACGCTTGCAGGAAGGCTAGGGTCATGGTTCTTCTTTCGTTCTAAAATATGCAATGACATGGCATGACCCAAATGGCTAAGCCATTCATTTGTTCAGTACATAATTAGAAGTTGCTACTGTGTGCCAGGTAGGTTTTTTTTGTTTTTGTTTTTATTTTTGTTTTTGTTTTTTCCCTAGTTTTCTCAGATTTCAAATTCTAGGAAGATAAAGCACAGAATTTAGTGTCAGGAAATCTGGGTTATGATCCTGGCTCTCTCCTTAATTTATAGTGAGGCAGAATGAAAGTCAATTTACCTACCTTGGCTTCAACTCCACATTTGTGAATGAGGAATTGGCTACATCTGTTGTTTATAAACTGAGCTCCATGGAGTTCTCTGATTTCTTTCTCAAGGTTGCCTGGGGGATATTCTGGAGTGGCGGTGTGGTTGTCAGCAGGGGGCAGTTCCTCACTCTTCCCTTCACTCCCAGAGGACATTTTAGTATCTCGTGGGGAACGTGTTTGCTCTTGGCACCTACCAGGTAGAGGCCACAGATGCTGCCGAAAATCCCACAATGCGTGAGGTAGCTCCCACAACAAAGAATTATGTGGCCCCCAGTTGCCGATAACACCAAGGTGGAGAAACCGTGCTGTGGGAGATGTGCAGGAGCCTGAGCTTGTGGGACTCTGGGCCCCTAACCCGCTAACCCCCAAACACATTCACTTCCATTTGGTGGCTACAGCAGACATGAATTTGACAGGCAGTGAACAAATGTGCAGACTTGAACTTTATGTTCTATAAGTGAGCTTAAATTGTGTCTTAATCGCCCCATGTTGGTTCTCAGTCAGTTCAGAGTTCACACTAAGGTACTTCAAGGCTCTGCTCCTCCCTTTTTTCCCTGTTAGCTCTGAATCTGTCTCTGGGGCTTAAAAAATCATCCTGGCCTTGGAAGAAGTATGTGCAGGTCTAGTCCACTATCACCTTTGATGCTACACTCTTCTCTGCAATCAGGACGCCCTCTCTGCTAATCTTCAGCCATCTGGATTTTCGTTTTGCTTTTGTTTTCTTTAAGATTTCATTTTATATCAGGGAAATACAAATCAAAAACACAATGAGATACCACCTCACACCAGTCAGAATGGCTAAAATTAACAAGTCAGGAAACGACAGATGCTGGCGAGGATGCTGAGAAAGGGGAACCCTCCTACACTGTTGGTGGGAATGCAAGCTGGTGCAACCACTCTGGAAAACAGCATGGAGGTTCCTCAAAAAGTTGAAAATAGAGCTACCCTATGACCCAGCAATTGCACTATTGGGTATTTACCCTAAAGATACAAATGTAGTGATCCAAAGGGACATGTGCACCCGAACGTTTATAGCAGCAATGTCCACAATAGCCAAACTATGGAAAGAACCTAGATGTCCATCAACAGATGAATGGATAAAGAAGAAGTGGTTTATATATACAACTGAATAGTATGCAGCCATCAAAAGAAATGAAATCTTGCCATTTGTGATGACGTGGATGGAACTAGAGGGTATTATGCTTAGCGAAATAAGTCAATCAGAGAAAGACAACTATCATATGATCTCCCTGATATGAGGAAGTGGAGATGCAATGTGGGGGGGCTTGGGGGAGTAGGAAAAGAATAAATGAAATAAGATGGGATTGGGAGGGAGACAAACCATAAGAGACTCTTAATCTCACAAAACAAACTGAAGGTTGCTGGGGGGGAGGGGGGTAGCAAGGGGGGTTGGGGTTATGGACATTGGGGAGCTTGTGTGCTATGGTGAGTGCTGTGAAGTGTGTAAACCTGGAGATTCACAGACCTGTACCCCTGGGGCTAATAATACATTATATGTTTATAATAAAAAAATTTAAAAAACGATTTCATTTTATAGAGCAGTTTTAAGTTCACAGCAAAACTGAAGGAAAGGTATAGAGATTTCCCATGCACCCCCCGGCCCTTACACAAGTATAGCCTTCCCCATTGTCAACATCTCCCAGCATAACGTGGAATCTGTTGCAGCTGAGGATCCAACAATGACACATCATAGTCACGCAAAGTCCTTAGTCTACCTTAGGGCTCACTCTTGTTGTACATTCTGTGGGTTTGGACAAATGCATGATGACACATATCCATCATTATGGTGTCATACATAATGTTTTCCTGCTGTATTTCACCTATTCATCCCTCTTCCTCCTCACCCCCTGGCAACCATTAGTCTTTTGGCCATCTCCATAGTTTTTCCTTTTCCAGAATGTCAGAGAGTTAAAACCACGTAGTAAGTAGCCTTCTCAGATTGTCTTTTTTCACTTAGTAATATGAGTCCAAGCTTCCACCGTGTTATTTCATAGCTTGATAGCTCATTGCTTTTTAGTTCTGAATAAATATCTAGATATACCACAGTTTGTTTATTCACTTACCAAAGGGCATATTGGTTGCTTCCAAGTTTTGGCAGTTAAGAAAGCTATGAACATCCGTGTACAAGTTTCTGTGTGGACATGAGTTTTCAACTTGAGTCATCAGTGTCTAATCTTGATGCTCTTGTCCCTCACATGCCATAACCACTAGCTCAAGGACCTCTCCAGCATGCTCTAATCACAGCTTTAATGACATGTCTTATTCATTGCCTCAGCCACTTGTATTCTCATTTGGGGGAGTCACTGGAAATTTTCAGATTTGTTATGTTACCCCCTGGGCTGTGGAGCCTTCAGGCAGGGCTCTCTCAGATCTTCTTTGCTGATACCTGACCTGCCCCATTTCTACTCATGGTTCTGGTCCCATGCTGAAGAGGGAGGCTTCTCTCTAAGGCTCCCTGGCACTCCTCATGGGGGTCTGAGAAGTGGGACATATTTTTCTCCAGATCTCAGACCCCCTAATCCTATCTAGACTTCCTTTACAGGGATCCCCACCAACAGCTGTCTATTGTTATCCCCTCCATTCTTCTTTCCTGCTCCCAGCTGGTTGGAATAGATCTCTTTGTAAGAGTGGAAAATGGCTCCTACGTAATCTGGCATTTTTTCTAACCTTATTGTATATAGTGTAAAATTAATGCTCTTATTTTTATCAAAACTGCTGTTTCAATAAATGCTTTCTTCTTTCAAAAATCCTTCCTCTTGAAATAGAAAAACTTTGTCTGCCTTTTAAGCTATTAACTCTGCCATGAATTTCAAAACCCTCGATGTAAAAATTGCCTTCCTTGAAACCCAGCAGCGTCTGGCCTTTCCTAATGATATGGAATGCCACTAATTCAGTGGATAGCTACAGTTTCAGTGTGTTTATTTTATTTTTTTTTTTAAAGATTCTATTTATTTATTTGAGAGAGAGAGAGAGAAAGAGAGAGCATGAGGGGGAAAAGGTCAGAGGGAGAAGCAGACTCTCCGAGGAGCTGGGAGCCTGATGTGGGACTCAATCCTGGGATTCTGGGATCATGACCTGAGCCGAAGGCGGTGGCTCAAACAACTGAGCCACACTGGCGCCCTCATTGTGTTTTTTAAAATGTGATTTGCTGCTTAAAAAAACAAATGGAAAGAAGGAAGAAGGAAAGAAGGAAGGTACATGGATGGAAGGGTTGAAAAGCCCTGGGTCAATGGTCATTATTCTTATTGTTTCATCATAAAGTGATCTGAATGTGTGAAGAGTCTGGGTTTCTCCTCTGTGTCTGTTGTTCTCCTTCCTTGATGTAAAATTTTCTTCCCTAAAGAGACCACTGGAATAGAGGCCTCTGGAGTTTCTGTAAGAAAGCAAGGAGATTCATGAGGAATTTTTCCTTTGAAACTCACTGTCAGTGGCTAAACGGGATTGGATAATTAGAAACATCTTTCAGACATATATGGCTGAATACTACTCAGCTATTATCCCTACCTAGAGTATTTGCTCCTGATCACCTGGAAATATTCAAACAGAGCAAAATTTTTTTCCTAAATGGGAAAAGTAATACACTTTCCCAAATTTAGGGATTAAGGGATCTTCTCTCCCTGAATCTTTTTTATCATGTGTCCTACCAATCTATTATCATATATGTATTGATTATTTGGTGTAGGTGGTAATTTCTATTATTTAGGAGACTAAGATATAAATCTCCAATGGTGGGGCAAGAGTTTATTTGAAAGTTACTGTGTTTCATTCATTCATTCCAAGAATATTTACTGAAAGTACATTCCTTGGATAAACCCCTTGACCTGGTTTAACATTAGAATACTAGATCCTAGTCCTGCCAGTTTATTAACTAGTGATGTGATTCTGAAAAAAGTCACTTAATTTTTATATGGCTCAATTCTTGAATCTTTAAAACCGAGGGCTATTTCTGTGGTTCTATTTTAGCAGAGATGTGTACCTTTTTCTCTCAATAGCCACCCTAAGATATCAACAGCTTTCATAAAATCTAATGTGCAGGTGAATGTAACTCCTACAGTTAATGATTTATACTGTCATTGGTTACTCAGTCAGTTCTTTTTCACCTGTGTTATCTTCCTTAGCAATAATTATCTGATCAACTGCACAGCAAGTAACAATTACCAATCTAATGAATGTAAGCCAATGGGAACCCAGGAACTCAAATCTATTTTGACTACAAATAAACTTTCTGTATTTCAGATGAAGTCTAAACTATAACATGTATATTTTTATTTATTCAAAGTAATTTGACAAATAAGATACTTCAGCTGAAAACAAAGTAAAACCAATCTTATTTTCCCTTTTCTCTCCATTTAATTTTCTACATTGGGCAAAGTTTAATCAATGAAGGGTGATGTTGAAATCTAACACATTTATCTGGTGGTCAGGTTTCTGATTAAAGGAGGAACGAGCATTGAACTTGTTGTCAGAACAACATTCTGGGAAAGGCAGCTGTTCCGTCATGTTGCATCTGCTCTTGGAATCATTTATTATGAAATTCATTCATTTAAAGGAAGGTGAAGATAACTAGATTTTCACCTCAAAGCTTTGCTCTGTGGGGGAAGCTAACATTTTATTTTTTTTTAATTTTATTTATTTATTTAAAAAAATTTTTAAAATTTATTTGACAGGTAGAGATCACAAGTAGGCAGAGGCAGAGAGAGAGAGAGGGAGGGAAGCAGGCTCCCTGCTGAGCAGAGAGCCAGTTGTGGGGCTCCATCCCAGGACCCTGGGATCATGACCTGAGCCGAAAGCAGAGGCTTTAACCCACTGAGCCACCCAGGCACCCAGGAGCTAACACTTTAAATAGAAGGGACTTGGGGAAAGGCACATTTTTATTTGGGGGTTACTAGGGTCCCAAGGAAAAATAATGTACCTACCATGGCTAAACCTCATGGCATGCCACCAAAATGCCTCCCGGGAGGTTTTCCATCTACGTTAATGCTCATATCCCATCTCTTCTTGAAAAGGGGACTATTTGGTTATTGAAATTGGGTGATAATTCTGTGGGTTCACATGTTCCCATTTACTTTTGAATTAGAGTAGCTGACAACTCTACTATCCACTGACTGTGTAGCTCATTTTCCTTGACGTTCTGGTTTCAGATGAGACTTTACTTGCAATCTCCAGATGGGCTGGGCGCTTGTGTTTAAAAGTCTGTCTGTGTGTACTTGTGTATGTGAAAAGCAGAAGTAGCGCATGAGGAGTGCAATATAGGTTTTGCTCTAGATCCCCTTCTTAACCTTCCCACAGTCAAAAGATTGATTGGAATGCTGATCCCAAAGCTGGCTCTATTTTGGGTTACTCTGAAATGCTGGCCAAAGTATTAACTCGCTCTCTCTTCCTTGCCAAGGTAGTTGATGAAGAAAGTGATGGGATCCAAAGCAGATTCTGTTGCTATTAGTCAACACGTAGTAAAGGCCTAGTCTAGTACATTTTTTTGCAAACATGAACAAGCCAGGAGTTTTGCCCTTTACAAATTCACATGGCTTTAAGACGAGTAAATAAAAATAACTTGGTCATGTACCACTATCATCTGAAATTTCATTTATAGAAGATACTGTTATGGTGTTTCTGTTATTACAGATTCAGTATTGACTGGAGTTGCATCTAGATCCTATCTCCTAGCTATTATGTAGGTGAGGAACATAATCCTTGGCTAGGTCACTGGGATGCTTCTGCTTTACATATTCTGTTCTCACGGAGAACTCCGAATACCTCCGTATTTAAAGTGAACACAACCAAGAATCATCTTTTGAACGAACAAGAGCTAATCTGTGGTAGAATATGACTGCAATTGTTTCTTCTCCTTAAGTGTTCATTTGCTCAGAAAAAGCACAGAAGAGAGTTTATGGATCATTTGAAGCTTATCAGGATCTGTTGAACGTGGAGCAGTATTGGGGGCTGCATATTTTCGGTTGTGGAAAGGAAATTAATAAGAGATGGAGATAATCGTGGCTTCTATGGAAGTCAGCTTGCAGTGCAGGTATGACTCGCTCCCACTGAGGTTTACACAGTGAGATAAGCTGAGCTGCTGATTGTTTTGTGGTTTTTTGCAGAGGCCTGTCACAATGCAGTGTGGTGAGGATGTATCAAAGCACTGTCCGCCATCACAGGTCAGAATATTCTCGCGCCTTGTATTTATGTAGCACCTGGCTCTAGGGACCTCACAGTGCCGGCACACAACATTACTCCCTGATTACATTTCACAAGCCCCTGCAGCAAGAGGGTGACCGCTGTGCAAACCCAGCCTTAACTGCCTGCTCTGAGCATGGAAACAGAACAATACTTGGAAATTCAGCCTCATGTTTGAACTTTAAGCGCAGAGCTGCATGATGAATTAAAGGCAAGGAGGCTTGGGCTGGCTGGCAGAAAGGGCTTTTTCTCCAGAGCCACATTAAGTGTAAAAATTAGGTTCAAAGATAGAGTGGTCATGGTTGGTAATATTAAAAAAAAATGGCTGGGTGTATGGATTATTATTAAGAAATAAAATAAGAGATCAGTTATCAAGAGAAAGATGGTCTAGCTCGCGGATTCAGTTTGGCCACCATTTATTTGCTGCATGTCAGTGGCTCATCAACACACAGTAAAGGAACTCTGCTTATTTTAATCTCTATCATGCCATAGCTCTACTTGTGAGAGAGAAGTGTAACAGAGGCAGGAGAAATTTGTGGCCCAGGGAGCATCATATACGTCCAAGCTATCTGGGAACTGGCAGACCTCCCAGTTCAGCAATTTAGCACATTTATTGGGAGTAATGGAATACACCTCTATATCAGAGAGACGTGTGCTCAATCTTTCGTATCGTATTTTCTGGATGTGAGTATCAATGTTTTCACTGACTATGCTGTGAAGCATATGGGGTCCTCAAAGCCTAGAAAACATGTGGCTGTGATACCCACTTAACAGTAATGTCCCCAGTATAGACACTTATCTGTAACAAATAATGATAGTGAGGTTGCTGCCTCCCTCCCCACCTTCCGCCCACCTTTTTTCCTGGCATCCGGCACATGGGCTAAGGGCAATGATTCCTTCTCTTCTTTTATTAGCTTGGCCAGATAGTTATAGGTGGAATGATAATCATCTTATTTTCCTATGTGAGAAAACCCAGCTAAACCTTCAAGAACCAAACCATAATGAGGACATTGATCCATATTGACTAACTTGCCAATATATTGTCATCGCTGTCAGAAGGAAAGAATGGAATGGAATCCATAGCTATGGGGCACGACGAGGAGTGTAGGGTTTAGTATTTTTCTTAGTACTCAGAACAAATGAATGTTTAACAGGCCAAATACCAGCTTAGTCCTAGACAGTTGTGACTTTTGCCATAGGCTCAGTGCTTTAATGGAAACCCCTCCAGTCTTGTTCTGATTGCTTCAGTCCTGATGGGGAGAGGAGTGCCTTGGGAGCCAAGGGAACATGTCTATTTAAAATCTGCTTTCCAGGGCTCCTGGGTAGCTTAGTGGGGTCGGTTCGTGATCTCAGGGTCCTGGGATCGAGTCTCACATTGGGCTCTCTGCTGGGCAGGGAGCCTGCTTCTCCCCTCTCTCTGACTACTTGTGATCTCTCTCTGTCAAATAAATAAATAAATAAATAAATATCTTCAAAAAGAAATAAAAAAAATAAAACCTACTTTCTTATTATTGACCATATTCTACCCACAGTCTGGTATCGACTGGCCACAGATCCACCTCTAGTGATTTTGTGCACCTTTTTCTAAGACTTCTCTGAGGTCGAAAGACAGTTCTTTCAAAGGTATGTGGATGGAGCTTGGATTTCTGGATTGCATGTCCCTGGTATGCTTGTGAGGTCCTTCACCATGGATCACTAGTAGAAACAAGATGGGGAAGTGGATGTCCCGTGAGCTAGGTCTCTGTTGGACCCTTGCTCTGTACCGTGGAAACACGAAATGTGGGTTAGTGTAGACAGATGCCAAACAACCCAGTACCCTCCACCTTGTCTACCAGTGTTACCTCCATAATGAATTTTAGGCTTCTGGCTATAGAAGTAAATTTTTATTTTTTCTTGAGTTGCTTCAAAGCTTTGGATCTCTTCCTTTTTGCTAAAACTCAAAGGCCAACCTCAGATTACATCCCACTTTTTCAATCTTCTTAAATCTTTGTAGGGACGAAGAATGCCAAAGGCAGCACACATATACTCAATCAAGAAAGTAATTCTGGAAATGATGGTCTGCGCAAATAGATAAGGCAATTAGGTAAGATGCCAGTAGGCCTGGTTTTAACGCTCAGGGTGAAACTATGTTGAGGGACTTTGTGTATGTGTGTGTGTGTGTGTGTGTGTGTGTGTGTGTAAAACTGATTGCCCCCTGGCCTGCTTTAGTCCCTGCTTCTTGGAAATGATTTTCCTATCCATGGTTTTTCATCATCAATGGTTTCTTTCCTTTTTATATGGCAAGCAAGAGCCTGGTAAGGCTCAGTATCAGCAGGACTTTGAGATGAGTAGACAGAGTAGCTGTTGTGGGAATAAAGCACTGGGTATAATTTTACAGAAGCTAGCCAGGTTTGTCCTCTTCTCTGTCTAATACCTCTCCTAGTCTGTAATTCATGCCTTAGGAAGTAGGGGTGAGGGTGGGTACAAAAGGGAGAGGCGATGGAAGACTCTGGGAACTTGAGAAAAGGGAAGAGGGATCAAGGAAGAGGTGAAGGTACAGTAGGGGAATGGCAACCAAACTTTGTCTTTTATAACATGCTAATCAAGGAGAGGCTTGGCCAAGTGAATGCCTGTTTAAAAATTGTATCATAAGCATTTAGAATCATTTCTTAGGGTAGATTCCCCAAAGTGAGCGTAGATGGGTCAGAGGTAGCAATATTCTGAGGCTTTTCGTATCTATGGCAGATTGTAATTTGCCATCCAGCCAGATGTGTCCAAGGTTCCTATTTTATAGGATCTTTGCTGGTGTTAGCAGTTACTGCTTTTTTATTATTTAAGAAGTGCTTTGCTTCAGAGCCAAGTGTACCTTCCCATTTTTATTTTGTTTTCTATTATGAATCAAATAGTTTTCAACATGTTGCCTTGTATTTTCTCTCTTAAAAATATCTGTTTAGGTTTTTTGCCCATATATGTGTATTGGTATCTTAGTATTTGGTTAGATAAACCTTCCTTTTAGATACCAAATGGTGCAATTAGCATATATATGTACAAAAGAGAATACCATGAAAACTTGTGCAAAATGACAAGATATCAAATGGCGCAGCTAGTGTGTATATGTAAAAAGTGATCAATGTAATGTGTTTTAACCCAATTAGCTCCTTTTTTTTTTCTTTTGGTGTGTTCACCCCTGCATTCTCTTTTCTATTTTGTTTTATTTCTATTTTATTAAAAAAAATCAGTTGTGATATTATAGCAGTTGAGTGATTTAGGATGAGGATAAAGCTGACTTTGTCCCATTATAAGGCTATATTTAAAGACTGGTCATTTAAAATCCAGCCAGAAGCTACTGTGGTCATCAACTGAATCATAACTGTAGCTAATTCTAGCTTGTTTTTAAATCTGCTAACAAATGTCTTTCATGTAAGCACTGGTATGTGATACATATAAGCTGATTTTCTCAGTAGCAGAAAAATAAATTCAGGGAGGTTTTTGCTCCTTTGGGAAATATTACAGAGAGATCTGTTAAGAGAGAGGGAGGCTTGAGCTAAAGACTTTCCCTTGGTCCCCAGAGACGGTAGAAATGAAACGGCCACTTGAATCACAGTCTCCATCTGCTATAAGGGTTTACACTGAAGACTTCTTTCACTTAATTTTCTGGACTAGATTACTTCTAAATCTTTTTTTTTTTTTTAAATTTTAAAAGAATAACCCATATACCATGGGTGAAGAATGGGAAGACATAGTAAAATGTACTTGTATCTCAAACTAAATCAAACTTGATCTTTTCTGAGTGGTTCCAGTGGTTACTCTTTTCATTCATTTACTCATTTGTTCAATTAGTATTTATTGAGCTTTGTGCTTAAGTCATGAAGCTAGGTGCAAGGGGGACATAAAAAACAACTCAGGAAATCTTAAAAAAAAAAAAAAGGAGGGGTGCCTAGTGACTCAGTGGGTTAAAGCCTCTGCCTTCAGCTCCGGTCATGATCTCAGGGTCCTGAGATCGAGCCCTGCATCAGGCTCTCTGCTCTCTGCCTGCCTCTCTGCCTACTTGTGATGTCTGACTGTCAAATAAATAAAATCTTAAAAAAACCCCAAAACCCCAAAACAACTCAGGATCTTGCCTCACCAGCATGTGTGGTTGAGTGAGTAGGATGTGGCTCTTTCTTAAACTGAAATAATCTAAGTGAAACTGATAAACACACACGAGGTTCGGCCAAAGTGTCCTGGATATTCGATGTGGGGAGGGCATCCCCATATTCCTACCTTGACCAGACTTTTGAACTGTTGCTTAGTGTTCCATTTCCTTGTGCTTGTGTAGTCTGAGGTACTCTGCTGCAAGAGCAGAGCTTCCTGGGTATGTAGCTCCACTGCCTTGCTGTCCAGCAGAGGATCCGTCCATGGTTAAAATAGGCAATTGATGTTTCGTGGCCTGGTACTTCTCTTCTGCTTTCCATTTGGGGTATTATTTGTTATCCATTGAGTATAATTTGATGGTACTGAATCAGGGATGTTGTCCTTCTTAACTAAATTTGATACATTAACTAAGCTATGCGAAACCTGTAAATCTACTCTAGAATTTGAATCTAGAATAATGAGACAGAATTCGTCCTCTTTGGGTTGTTAGTACAGATCCCATTTCCAGGCTTGGTTTCTGTCATATCTGAGTCTGGTACTCTAATCTTCCTGAGGTGATTTTTCAAAATCTTCACCTGAGGTAGGTTTGCTTGAGTTGAGTTTTTGGTGTTATTTGGAATATCTGTTGTTTCCTGTTCCAGAACCATTTGGACTCTTTTCTGCCCCACTGTGTGTCTGTCCAGGAGGCTGACTTGAATAGACTATATATATATCAAGAAGTTTCTCTTTCCCTCTGGTTTCTGCTTGGGTTTTGACAAAGGGGAGTTTGTATAGGAGAATAGAAGGAGTGTGCACTCGTATCTCTTGGTCCCTTCCTTGTGAAATCAACCTTGGGCTGCTGTGTTTGTCAGCTAGATTCTGACCATAAGGGATAAAGAAATGCCATGCTAAGTAAACATAGAACACTACCAAATCAGTCAGACTGAAGATTAGGGAAATGGTAGAGAAGGGGTGAGACCATGAGGAAATGAATGAGATTAGATATGAACAAGGTTGAGAAATTTTTACTTCTAATTTTTCCAGAGCTCCCTCTTGAAGAGAGAGCCTGTTCTCGCTCCTTTTCCATCTGAGGAAACTAGCTCTCTTCTGCTTAAAGTTTTTTGATGACTGCACTTGAGATAGTGTTTCAATTGCTTCAGAAGTTGATATCCGTTTTCTTGGGCATTTACCCCCTGCACATTTCCCCGTGGTCCAAGAAAAGAGTTAGTTCCCAACATTGACCAGGACCAGGTTAAAAAAAAAAAAAGGCTATATACTGTAAGAGTAAATGGCCTTATAAAATGAGTTTGGAAGTATTCTCTTGTCTTAAATTTCTTGAAAGAGTTTAAGAAAGCTTGGAGTTAATTCTTTTTTAAATGTTTGGTAGAATTTACCAGTGAAGCCATCTGGTCCTGTGTTATTCTTTGTTGGGAAATTTTTTTTTATTATTGATTCAGTCTCTTTATTTGTTATTGATCTGTTTAGGTTTTCTGTTTTTTCATTATTCATTCTTGTTAGGTTGTATGTTTTTAAGAATTTCTTCTTGTAATCCATGAGCATGGAATGCTTTTCTATCTTTTTGTGTCTTCTTCAATTTCTTTCATAAGTGTTCTATAGTTCCTGAGTACAAATCCTTTATCACCTTGGTTAGGTTTATTCCCAGGTATCTTATGGTTCTTGGTGCTATTGTAAATAGAATCGATTCTCTCATTTCCCTTTCTATATTTTCATTGTTAGTATATAAGAAATCGACTGATTTCTGTGCATTGACTTTGTATCCTGCCACATTATGAATTGCTGTATGAGTTCTAGTAGTTTGGGCTGGAGTCTTTTGAGTTTTCCATATAAAGTATCATTTCATTTGCAAAGAGACAGAGTTTGACTTCTTCATTGCCAATTTGAATGCGTTTTATTTCTTTTTGTTGTCTGATTGCTGTTGCTAAGACTTCTAGTACTATGTTGAACAACAGTGGTGAGAGTGGGCATCCTTGTCGTGTTCCTGATATCAAAGGGAAGGCTGTCAGCTTTTCTTCATTGAAGAGGATATTCGCTGTGGGTTTTTCATAGATAAATTTTACGAAGTTGAGGAATGTTTCCTCTATCCCTATACTTTGAATCATTTTAATCAAGAATGGATGCTGTATCTTGTCAAATGCTTTTTCTGCTTCAGTGGAGAAGACGATGTGGTTCTTTTCTCTTCTCTTACTAATTTGTTCTATCACATTGATTGATTTGCAAATGTTGAACCATCCTTGCATCCCAGCACCAAGAACTATGAGATATCTGGGAATAAACCTAACCAAAGAGGTAAAGGAGCTATACTCGAGAAACTACAGAACACTCATAGGAGAAACTGAAAAAGACACAAAAATATGGAAGAGCATTCACGCTTATGGATTGGAAGGATAAATATAGTTAAAATGTCTATACTGCCTAGAGCAATCTATACTTTCACTGCCATCCTGATCAAAATTCCACTAGCATTTTTCAAAGAGCTGGAATAAACAATCCTAATATTTGTATGGAACCAGAAGAGACTCCAAATTACAAAGGAAATGTTGAAAAAGAAAAACAAAACTGGGGGCATCATGTTGCCTGATTTTAAGCTTTATTACAAAGCTGTGACCACTAGGTCAGCCTGGTATTAGCACAAAAACAGACACATAGACTCATGGAACAGAATAGGGAGCCCAGATACGGACCCTCAACTCTGCAGTCAAATAATCTTCAACAAAGCAGGAAAAAATATACAGTGGAAGAAAGACAGTCTCTTCAATAAATGGTATTGGGAAAATTGGACCGCTATGTGTGGAAGAATGAAACTTGACCATTCTCTTATACCATACATAAAGATAAACTCGAAATGGATAAAAGACTTCAAAATGAGGCAGGAATCTATCAAAATCCTAGAGGAGAACATAGGCAGTAACTCTTTGACATCAGTCACAGCCACTTCTTTTAAGATATGTCTCCAAAGGCAAAGGAAACAAAAGCAAAAATGAACTTTTGGGACTTCAAGATCAAAAGCTTCTGCACAGCAAAGGAAATAGTCAACAAAATAAAGAGGCAACCCATGGAATGGGAGAAGATATTTGCAAATGACACTACAGACAAAGGGCTGATATCGAAGATCTGTAAAGAACTCCTCAAACTCAACACACACAAAACAGATAATCACATCAAAAAATGTGCAGAAGACATGAACAAACACTTCTCCAAAGAAGACATACAAATGGCTTACAGACACATGAAAAAAAGTTCATCATCATTAGCCACCAGGGAAATTCAAGTCAAAACCACATTGAGATACCACCTTACACCAGTTAGAATTAACAAGACAGTAAACAACATGTGTTGGAGAAGATGTGGAGAAAGGGGAACCCTCTTCTACTGTTGGTGGGAATGTGAGCTGGTGTAGCCACTTTGGATAACAGTGTGGAGATTCCTTAAAAAATTAAAAATAGAGTTTCCCTATGACCCTGCAATTGCACTTCTGCATATTTACCCCAAAGATACAGATATAGAAAAGAAGGACCATATGTACTTCAATGTTCATAGCAGCAATGGCCACAATCAACAGATTGTGGAAATAGCTGAGATGCCCTTCAACAGACCAATGGATAAAGAAGGTGTGGTCCATATATATAATGGAATATTATGCAGCCATTGGAAAGGATGAATACCCAAATTTTGTATCAACATCAGTGGGACTGGAGGAGACTATGCTAGTGAAATAAGCTAAGCAGAGAGAGTCAATTATCACATGGTTTCACTAACTTGTGGAGCTTAAGGAATAACATGGAGGATATTGGGAGATGGAGAGAAGTGAGTTGGGGGAAATTGGAGGAGGAGACAAACCATGAGAGACTGTGGACTGTGAGAAACAAACTGTTTTGGATGGGAGGGGAGTGGGGTTTGGGTGAGCCTCGTGGTGGGTATTATGGAGGGCATGTATTGCATGGAGTACTGGGTGTAATGCATAAACAATGAAATCTGGAGCACTGAAAAGAAATAAAATAAAATGAAAAAAATTAATTTCTTCTGGGTTATCCAATTTGTTGGTATATAATTTTCCAAAGTATTTGCAGCATTTCCCTGGTATTGAAATGAGACAAAGATACTATAAAACAAGCAAACTATAGATGAATACCCACAATGAACATAGATGTAAAAATCCTCATAAAATGCTACCTTAAAAGGATCATATGCCATAACCAAGTAGGATTTAATCCAGGGATTCAGGTATGGTTCAACATACACAAATCAACTAATGTAATATACTACATTAATAGAATGAAGGGAAAAATAGAGTAAAAGATAAAAACTACATGATCATCTCAATAGTTACAAAGAAAACATTTGGTAAAATTCAGCATCCTTTCATGATAAAAATGAGACAGAGAGGAAATTCACTCGAACATAATAAAGTCCATATATGAAAATCTCACAACTAAAATTACATTCAATGGTAAAAAATTAAAAAGTTTTCTTATAAGATAATGAAGAAGGCAAGGATGCTCTCTTTCACCATTTCTAGTAAATATAATACTGGAAGTCCTAGCCAGAATAGGTAGGCAAGAAAAAGAAATAAAAAGCATACAAATTAGAAAGAAGTAAATTTACCAGTTTGCAGATGACATGCTCTTATATATAGAAAACCCTAAAGACTTCATGATAATAAAAGTAGAATTTGATAAGTTTGCAGGATGTAAAATCAACACGCAAAAATCAGTTGTGTTTCTATACACTGCAAGGGAAATACTCAAAAAGGAAATTAAGAAAGCCATTCCACTTATAATAGCACCAAAAGGAATAAAATATTTAGAAATAACCTTAACCAAGGAGGTAAAAGACTTGTACCTTGAAAACTTTAAAATGTTAATAAAAAAATAAATGATACAAAAAAATGGGAAGATTTCTATGTTCACAGATTGAAAGACTTAATGTTAAAATGTTCGTACAATCCAAAGTGATCTACAGATTCAATGCAATCCCTGTCAAAATCCCAGTGACTTTTTTAAAAAAATAGAAATAGGAAAAACAATCCTAAAATTCATATGGAAACACAAAAACCTGGAATAACCAAAGCAATTTTAAGAAAGAAGAGCAAAGGTAGAAGCATAAAAACAGACATATACCGATGGAACAGAATAGAGTCCAAAAATAAACCTATGCATATATAGTCAACTGATCTCTAGCAAAGATGCTCAGAATACATAATGGGGAAAGGATTGTCTCTTCCACAAATGGTTCTGGGAAAACTGGCTATCCATATGCAAAAGAATGAAATTGGAACCTTATCTTATACACAAAAATCAGTTCAAAATTGATTAAGGACTTAAATATAAGAAACTAAATTCTTAGAAGATGACATAGGGGAAGCCTTCATGATATTGGTCTAGGCACTTATTTCTTGGATATAACACCAAAGGCTCATGGAACAAAAACAGCAAAAATAGACAGGTGGGATTATGTCAAACTAAAATGCTTATGCCCAGAAAAGGAAATAATTAATGAGAGTGAAAAGGTAACTTATGAAATGGGTGAAATTCTTTGCAAACCATATATCTGATAACGGGTTAATCTTTTAAACATAAGGAACTCCTAAACTTAATAGCTTAAAAACAGATGCTCTAATTTTAAAAGGGGACAAAGAACTTGAATAGACATTTCCCCAGAGAAGACATGCAAATGGCCAACAGGTATATGAAAAGATGTTTACATTGTTAATCACCAGGTAAATGCAAATCAAGCCACCATGAGATATCTGTTAACACTTAGGACTTTAAGATAATTTTTGTCCAAAAACAGAAGACAATAAATGTTGGTGAGAAATTAGAGAAGTTAGAACACTTGAACACTTTTGGTGGGAATGTAAGATGATGTAACCACTATGGAAAATAGTATGGAGGTCTCTCAAAAAATTGAAAGTAGAATTATGCTATGAAATTTGCTAGAAAATATCCAGCAATCTCATCTCTCTCTCTCTCTTTGTGTGTGTGTGTGTGAGTGGGTGTGTGGGTGTATGGGTGTGTATAAAGATTTATATATTTTAGAGAGAATGGGAGGAGGAGAGGGAGAGAGAATCTCAAGCAGACTCTTCACTGAGCACCGAGCCCAATGTGGGGCTCAATCCCAAGACCCGAGATCGTGATCTGAGTCAAAACCAAAATTCAGACGCTTAACCAACTGCACCACCCAGGTGCCCCACATATGTTTATATATTGAATTCAGGATCTCAAAAATGTATCTATACTGCCATGTTCTTTGCAAAATTATTCACAATAGCTAAGACTTGGAAATAACCAAAATGCTCTTTGATAGAAGAATGGATAAAGAAAATATGGTCTATAAATACATTATTCAGTATTAAAAAAGAAGGAAATCCTGCCATATATAATAACGTGAATAAATGTGGAGCATTATACATTAAAAAAATAAACTCATTATAGAAGAATAAGTGCTACTTGATTCCATTACTGTGAGGTATCTAAAATACTCAGACTCCTAGAAACAGAGAGTGGAATGGTGGTTGCCAGCGGCTTAGAGGAGAAGGAAATGGGGAGTAGCTATTCATTGAATATAAAGATTCCATTGTATCAAATGAAGTTCTAGAGATCTGCTGTACAACATTCTGTCTATAGTTAACAATACTGGGTTGTGCACTTCAAAATTTGTTAAGGTAGTTCACAACAGTTCTTAACAATAATAAAGAGAAGCTTACTTCCGAATGACATATTTCATTACCTGGAGAAAAAAAAAAAAAGACAGTTGTAGAGGATATTATTGAGACAGTCGCATATTTCAAATACAGACAGTGAATTATGTAACATATATCTAAATCAAATTTCCGGATTTTGGTAACTGTATAGTACTTATGTAAGAGAATGTCCTTGCTCTTGGGAAATACATATTGAAGTGTTTTGGGGTAACAGTGCATGATGTCTACAGTGCCCTCAAATGGCAAATAATTAAGAAAAAGTAGGGAATGAGGATATGTTTCTGGAGAGAAAGAGGAACAAAGTTAGGAACTGGACAAAAGTTTAATTCTCGTTGAATCTAGGTAAAGGTTATATTGAAGTTCTTCATGCCATTCATGTAATTATAATGTATTTTTGAAGTTATATCTCAATAAAAGAACTAAATGAGAAAGAAATACGGTTGCAAAAAACCCCCCACAAAACAGCAAAATGGCCTTGGCATTCTGTATTGTTGGGAACCTTAAAAGTAAGCTCTGAGGGAATTCTTGAGGTGTTTGAGAAACACTCATAAAATATACTCAGAGAACTCATAAACACCTCTGCACTCCAGGAAACAAACTGAGGGTTACAGAAGAGAGGCAGGTGCGGGGGGGGGGGCAGGTAACAGGGTGATGGGTATTAAGGAGGACATGTGTGGTGATGGGCAGTGGGTGTTATATGCAGCTAATGAAGTGTTGAATACTATAATGTATTATATGTTGGCTAATTGATCATAATAAAATAATCAGAGAAGGCTAAATTCATAGAAATGAATATACATTTGGGATTCAAAATACAGTATATTGGCTTCAACACTTGGTAGGGGCTTGAATAGTTTGCTGGATTGACTGATCTAAACCTGCACCCAGAGCTGGCTTACAGTTAATAAGGTTCAAATGCTAGCTCTTCCCCATGCCTGCATTCTGAAGAGGTAGCTGTAGGAAATGGGAATGGTGGAATGGATTTTTTATGTGCGACCAACTCAGCCACTTTCAGTCACACACTCTGGGAGAATGTGGAGGGTACTGCCTTCTCTGAAGCATTAGGAAGTCATGTAAGGAGCACACCACCATTTCTGAAGACTTCTGAATTACCAGTTCTCTGTTGGTCAGGTACAATGTCAGTACATTTTAGTGGATTTGGGTTTTTTTAATCTCAATGGGAATAATGTCATATGGAGTTTTAGAGAACAGGTGGTAATGCAATTACTACAATAAAATCATGTCTAAAATGGTAATTAGAGGATTTTGACCTGCAGGAATTTCTGGCAATTTCACCTTAAAAATGATATAGATGGGCAGCCTAATTGAATGCTTTTTGAAACATTTGAAATACATAGCAAAAGGGAGGGCTGTCTGGGAAGAAAATAATTACAAAATTTTTAAAGTGGGATTTATCCACTTCTTAAGTTAGTACATAGCCCCAGAGTCCCTTAAGTGAAGGTGAAATAAAGTCTCTTTGAGGAACAACTGTGTAATAAACCCACAAGCCTTTTTTAGATATTCCTAGAGCCATTTTCCAGGGTGACTATGCATGGGAGAAATGGAACTCTTCAGGCTCTTCAGGCTTTATTGGGTACTGGCTCTGAACTTAAGATCCCCAGAGACCCAAAATGACATGGTAGTTTACAAGTCACAGTAGGAATTTATGGAGCTCAGGTGATATGGAGTCCTATACACTGTCTGTCTAAAGGTGTGTCCAAAGGGAACAGTAATCCATCCTGAGGTTATTGGAAAAACTTCCATATTGGTTTCCTGACTTGTGGATTGAGGAGAGAAAAGCATAAGCCCAGTCTGTACTTCTATCTATATAGTATGTACTTCTATCTATATAGTATGTCTGCACCAGTAAGAAGAATTTGGCTACTACACTGCAGTATGACCTGAAAGACTGTGGTGAACAGAAATCCTCCATAGGATCAGAACTCGTGGTTGTTTATTTTGTGTGAAAAGGAGACAGTCTAAAGCAGAGACCTAGAGTTAACCCATGGGCAGTAGCTAACAGGCTGATGGATTGATCAGGGCTTTGGAGATAACCATGCTGAAAAACTGGTGGCAAGGTCATCTGAGAGGGAGGAATGAATGGATCTCAGAATGGGTACAACATATGAAGATACTCATGTTCCATATAGTACACATCAGAGGACATCCACTGAAGAGATGGATATGATGCTCTTTCCTTTGATTGCCAGTCTTTTCTTCAGTCACCTACTTCTCACCCAATGGGTCTAACTACAAAGTGTCTAGAGTGGCAGGGATGGAAGTTATGCAAACTTGTGTTCTTCCTTCAGTTGGCTGCTGCTGCTCCTGGTCACCAAGACCATCAGCCATATATACCAAAACAGTGAACTCCTGATAAGGCACCATTGTCTTTCTTTTTCCTTCCTTCCTTCCTTCCTTCCTACCTTCCTTCCTTCCTTCCTTCCTTCCTTCCTTCCTTTTTAGATTTATTTATTTGAGAGAGAGAGAGAGAGTGAGCAGGGTAGGCACAGATGGAGAGAGAAAATCTCAAGCAGACTCTCCACTGAGCAGGAGTGTGGCTCAGTGGGTTTGATGTCAAGACCCTGACATCATGACCTGAGCCAAAATCAAGAGTTGGATGCACAACCAATTGAGCTACCCAGGTGCCCCCGGCACCATTTTCAAGGGAGGACCAGCAGTCAACCTGGTGGTACACTAGTTTGACCACATCTTTCTCCGTATAAGGGTAGATTCGTATTTCAGGAAGGCTCAACCCACCGTCCATGTATCTGTTTTCTTCATTGCCATGGTTTACCAAATGACATCACCTCTAGCCAGGGTACACATTTTACAGTAGAGCAAGGTGCAGAAACACAGGCACACACCCATGTTCTCAGACCTCTTTTTGCTGAGAAACTGAGAAGCACTTGGCTCCATAGAATGATGGGATGGTCTGCTGGAAGTTCACTTATATTTCTAGTTAGGAAACATGTTGTGAAGTTCAGGTGCTGTGTGATAAGATGCAGACACCAGAAAAAGCATTGCTCTTAGTTACGCATACACTGGTTTCTCTTTGTGCCTCCTGGAACCAAAAAGTGAAGAAGAGTCTTACTATTACATATAACAACCAGTTTGGGAAACATTTCCTCCCTATTTCTGCAATTCTGGCTCTGGTGGTTTTGGAGAACTTACAGTAGAAAGGCGGGATTATTTTACCAGCAAGCAGTCTTTGTTGTGACATATTGGATGTTCTGGTTATTTTGGTTTCCTTGTGAATGTCCCAGTGACCTAGAAGGAATGTGATTTCTGATCATCCCTGAAGGCAAAGAGTAGCAGGGGACGACGGCATTTAATGGGGAATTTTTTATACAATCTACACTCAATAGTTCTGGTCAAAACAATCCAATTAAGACTGCGAAAACCTTAGATTTCGTAGAACGAGAAGTTTGTGCCACACCATCAGGTAAAGTTTTTGTCTAGTTGAAGGCCTGGTGGAGAGGATGGAATCGTGGGATGGCATGACAGAAGGCTATCAGCTCAGGTTTCATGACTAGTTACAGAAGCAGCAACCGTAGCAGTTTTATTCTGTACTTTTTTCTCCCTTCCTTTTCTCCTCTTCTTCATTTGATGGACACAAATGGTGACTAGCCTTTTAGGTTTGAGTGGGACTTAATTGATACCAGCCTTTTCTAATGCTTAACTAATGAGACATTGTGTAACATCTGTACTGGGGACACATGACTTAAAAACTTCTTTTTAATTTAACTTTATTGAGGAAGAATTGACAAATATAGTTGTATATACTTAAAGTCTTCAATGTGATGACCTTTTGTACATTGTGGAATGATTATCAAGATCAAGATAATTAATAGATTATCATCTCACATAGTTACTCTTTTCTTTCCTTCTTGGTGAGAACGATTAAGAACTTCTCTAAGCACCTTCCAAGTATACATGTGTTATAAATGAGAGTCACCATGCTGTACCATAGAGCCTCAGAACTTACTCTACAACTTATTACTAGGCATTCGTATTTACATCACCCCATTTTCCTCTTTCCCAGCTCCTGGCAACAACCATTCTACTTTCTGTTTCCAAGAAATTGTTTTATTTATTTTTAGATTCCACCTATAAGTGATAACTACCTTATAGTATTTGCCTTTCTCTTAATATAACTCCCTCTGATTTCTTTCATGTTGTCACAAATGGCAGGATTTCCTTCTCTTGTAAGTCTGAATAATAATCCATTATATATGTGTATCTATATATGTCACATTTGCTTGACCCATCAAAGGCCATTTAGTTTAGTTTAGTTTTTTTTTTTTTTTTTCATATCTTGGCTGCTGTGGATATGCTGTGGTGAACCTGGGTGTGCAGGTATCTTTGTTTTAGATACTGGTTTCACTCCTTTTGGAAATATACCCAGGGAGGGGATTGCGAGATCATATGGTAGTTGAATTTTTAATTTTTTGAGGACCCACCGTACTGTTCTCCAAAATGGCTGACACACTTTGTATTTGAATAAAGGATAAGTGTAGATACTGGTGGGGTAAAAAGGTGGACCATTCTAAATACCTTCTGATATCATTCTAGATTCTCTTCATTTTTCTCCATCCAGGTCTCCACCTCCGAAGGCTGTGAATTCGTTTGGTTTCACCGTTGGGAGTCTCTGTAGGCTCGCTTCAGATGTTTGGGTCCCTTGACTAGGAGTGACCTCTTTTACACAGCTCTCTTCTTTCGGGTTCTGTTAACCCCTCCCTCCCCCTTGTTTTTGCACTCTCCTTTGTGCTTCTTCTACACTGACCCACAGCTGTGAATAGAATTTTGACCTTCCTTGGCATATTCCAGATATCGTTGCTTAACACAATACAGTGGCAAATAAAATGAACCAAAATCCTGGTGTGCATTTATCTCCACTTCATTTATTTTATTTTATTTTAATTATTTTATGTTTTAAAAATATTTATTTATTTATTTATTTGACAGACAGAGGTCACAAGTAGGCAGAGAGCAGGCAGAGAGAGAGGAGAAAGCAGGCTCCCCATGGAGCAGAGAGCCCGATGCAGGACTTGATCCCAGGACCCTGGGATCATGACCTGAGCCAATGGCAGAGGCTTTTACCCGCTGAGCCACCCAGGTGCCCCTCCACTTCATTTATATGTTGACATTGTAGTGATGACTAACCTTCTGAATCATCAAAAAGATTAAATTATGTGTAGTAAAACTTTAAGATGTGAAACACTTTGATATCCCATGTTTAATACATATGATATTATTTTAGTACTATGATAAACTTTAGAAATATTTTATAACATTTTAAGGGCTGAAGAAACAGAGCCAGAAATATTAAAAGACTTAGCCAAAATGTTGCAGTTGTACCAGAAATGTGACTAGAATCTTGTAGTTTTCTCAGAATAACCTCTATTCTTTGGCTTGTGCAATATCAAAAACTTGGCGTTTTTATTTATCCTCATTAGCAAAGCTTTTCCATAATTCATTTAGACCCGTATGTCTTATCTCTATGGATATAATAAAATTTATACAGTCAGTCATTGGAAATGACTTCACGGAATCCTTGACAAATTTGGTGAATTTTAGATTGTAATTTGTATTTGTTTTTCAAATTATACACTGAACTTCTTGAGGTCTAGGCTTTGATTTTGACTTCTGTACACTCAATGCTTAGTACAGTGTCTGTCACTGGATCTGATAGTGTCTATCACCAAATACTTTGATCTATTCACTCCAATAGATTGCTTAATAAATAAGTGTCCGTCGCAAGCTGGGGGAAAAGATAAGTATTTTCTAAATGGCCTGCTTTCCCTGAATATCTTTAAATGGTATGAAACCTTTTAAATTTGTTTTTCTGGACATGCCAAATATGAAGCCAAGAGCCTGTGCCTTTATAAAGTGTCTTTTTTATCTTCAAAGTTTAGATCACCCAGCTGCAGTCAGCATTGTTTTCTAACCAGGAGCATACCTTCTCATTTAAGTTTCTCCTCACTCCCCAGGAGCTTTCTGTGACTTCACCATCAGCTCTGTAATTATAGAATCAGGAAGCACGTCTTTGAAATTCAGAACTTGCTCTTCAGGTGGTCTGTTGGGACATCCTCAGGTATTTATGTATGATGAGATTTATTGACAGAATCACTTCTGCTTTACTAGGTAGACTGAGAGCCTGGCCAGGGCTATACAGCCAGTGTTCTGTGTCAAGGACACTAGCAAATAGAGGCTGACAAACCTGATGGAATCCCCCAAGGATCTATGTTCTGGACAATGACCTAAGCCAAGGTCATTTGCAGCCTGTCTCTGTAGGCTGGCAGTGATATCCATGCTCAAGAGCTTTAAAAATGAAATTGTTAGAATAGCGATAGGATATCTAATATGGTTCGGATCGCTTAATTATCAAACTTCTCATCTTCAAATAAAAAGGAATAAAATGAAGTCTTTAGGCCCTGTGCATTGGACTACCAGATGCAATTTCATTTAGTGAAATCGTGTATTGAATCCACATAAGGATGTATATGTGAACATATGGAGGGAAGGGCATACTATCACATTAAAATTATAACAATCCAAGAGGCTGGAGGAACACAAGGTTTATTTATTTTTTTTTCCAGCCAGTCTCTGTACTGCCTCTTAAAATAAATAAGCTTGCTGTGTCTCCTCAAGGAAGCTGCCTAATATTATGTTTCTACAGAGTCCTGAATAAAGGAATTGCTCATTCTTTTCAGTTTTCACTTTCAGCTGTTAAATTACATCTTCAATGAAAAGGGAAAATGACAATTGCTAAGAAATGGCACAATACTTTGGCTTCTTTATTTTCTTAGCCTAGTGCCATTTTGGAGTCAGCAACTGAGAGTGGTGGTAGAGATTGGAGGACATAGAGGGAGGAAGAGACCAGCATTTCCAGGACTATTGGATTTTAAACCCCATCATGTGGAGAGGGGTTAATGCCTGGAGAAAACGAAATGGCTCTGAGTATTTGCAAAAGAGAAAAAATAAAGTGTGTGAAGAGTCAGAAAGAGAGAAGTTGTTTCCGCTTTTAATGTTTGATCACAGAAGTGTCGTCAACCCGTGGTGTATATCCACTAGGACTTTAGGACGTCCTTTTTGTGGCATTTTTGGGGGGCATGAAGTGAATATTGCTACTCTTGCATAGAATTGATACATAGAAAGTCAAATAGGACAGATCAGTTTCTTCTTTACTCCTCCTGCTGTTTGCTTGGTTTGCCTTTGGAATTTTCAGCAGCCAGAGGAATTGAATGAGTTAGAAACACGATGTGCTCTTGTTTTGGAAATGAGGGAAGGATGAAGAATGGAAGAAGCTTTCATGGTGACCTGTCTCTGGGGAAGCCTTACTTTCTCTCCTACTTTCCAGAGACATCTTTGTCTTCTGTTTTCTCCTCACATTCAGAGCTGTGCACAGTAGACATTTGTAAACAACAGCCAGTCTACATCTTCTCTGTGGATATAGGGTTTCCCTGGAATGCCAATGGCATAAGGAGAATAGGTAGTTCTGACACAGATTCCTGGGCTGACCGACAATTAGGTAGGTGTAACAACTGATGTGGTTAAAATATCACTTCAGAAAATGTCCCTGCCCACAAGAGAGAATAGTGAGTTCATGAGTGACTTCCTCTACACATGTACCAGGGGCCGTCAGACAGTCCTGGCAGGCAGAGCATATTCAGTCCTGTCTGGTCTGCAGAGAATGGCTGTGATATCATTGCCTAGCAAACAAGAATGTTACCTGTGATTGAGTCAAGAATCGACACATCACTCAGCTCAGCCAAGTAAAACCTGTGATCTCTGGAGACTCATACCTCCCAGACACAATTTCCTCCTTTGCTGTACATCAGTCACTATGTGAAATTGTGTTAATTCTTCTAAGCCCTTAGAGGAGGTGGCTGTGCTAAGAGAGTAACAGTAGAGTTTCACAGAATGTCGGTCTTACAGGGAGTAAGCCTTTTTTTTTTTTTTTAGGGGAGAATTTGGTTATTCCCTCATAAAATAGAGAATCAGGGGCCTTTGCTGTCCTCTGCCTATCCTTTCTATTTTATTTTTCACTCATTCTTTTCTTGATCCAACATTTACAGAGAACCTACTTTGTCACACTGCTCTGCTAGTCACAACGTGTATAAAGACGAATGTGATGCAGATGGACTTCACAATTTGCCTTTCCCGTGCTTCCAGCCACACACCTACTTCTATATCAAGAATGCTTAATGTTGGCTCTGTGGTCGGCCATCTCCTGAAGGAATCTGCAGACCTGTATGTGTGTGTATATGCAGAGAAGACCCATAGTTTTCATCACACTTTTCAGTAGGCCTAGGGAATAAATCTTTTATCATGGTAATTATTTTTCCTGGCAATTTGAGTAGATAAAGGGATGTGTTTGATTAAATTGGCAGATTTTAGACATTGGATTATACATACAAGCCAAAAATTGATAAATTTCAAGACGAAAAGCCTCACAAAACTTGTGTAAGAGTGTCTAACTTCTGGAGAGCAGAGAGAATGTCGTTTGCACATTTCACTGGGCATCTGCGGCTTTGTATAAGAAGTGATTGCTCAACACATTGGACATAGAAATACTGCAGAACAAAAGAATTTGATTCACCATCAGCCACTGATCTACTTTTTACAAATCTAGCTACTTCTGGTCATTTTATAACTTTGACTTTTCAGAAACTAGGATGTTCTTTGAAGTATGGGATAGGGTTTTGCTCCATCTTACCGTTTAAGGGTATTTATTGTTGTGATGTATTTTTGACTACTTAAAATATCATGTATTTTAAACTTTGTAGTGTCAATAATCAATGTAATTTGGGATGACAATCAGCAAATTACTGAAGTGGGCACTTTGCTGTTAGAGAAATAATCATTGTTGACTTAATGGTAGAAAACCTCACAAATTACAAAATGTTTCAAACTTTATTTATTTAACACTTTTATTTAAATTATGTTAAGTTTCATGACAACTGTATTAGCTAAGAACTGCTGCCCTTGTATTACAGATACGAAACTGATGCTTAATTGCAATCCACCTTCATTGAAATTATTAGCTATACTTGAGTATTAGATAAACAAAGCAGATGTGTAGAAAGTCCCCTTATTAGTTAAATCTAAATATGGACATTTGTCAAATGTTTTATCTAGTGCATTAAATATAGATGGCTTTAGTGCATGCAAAAATCATGAGTTTTCAGTAGCTATGTCAACACAGTCTTTGATTAATAAATGTGTAGTCAGTGTTCCTTGTTGAGGACGTTTAGCTTTTTATGCCTTTGTTCTGTTAGATGAGAATCTTTCTAGATTCAGCAGTTGCCCATCACAGGGTTTTAGAGTGGATGGAAATGCTAGTGGTATTTTCTAGGAAATAAACTGCTAACAGCTGGTTACCATTTTGCCAAGTATACAGTGGGTGCTTTACACACACGAACATGGACTTGTAAGAACAGACCTTTGTGGTAGAATATATTTCAGATGAGGAAATTGCTGTTCAGAAAGTTGAATAACCTTTTTGAAGTTACTCAGTCCATGAGATGTCCACCTGGGGTTCCAATTTAAGTCCTTTTGATTTGAAAACTCATCCCATTACCCATGAACTCTTCTAGGAGCAAATTTGGAGGAAATACTGAAAAACGAAGTTAACTGTTAGGACTCTCACATTAGTTATCTGCCCAATGGGTCACATGTTCTCCTGGAGACCAATAATGGAAAGGCAGTGCCAGCCCAAGCTGATAGAAACTGACAAAATACGTGCCTGTTGCTGATTTATTTTTCCATTTGTTCCCAGGGAGTCAATTTAATGGCTGCACAAACACCATCCAAATGTGAAGAACTGTTTAGGGTCACTCAAAATGAATAGCAATGTTAGTTCTGACTAGAGATGAGCAGAATAAAGTTAGCAAGTGTCTCCGCACTTGTTCTTTGGCTCTGAAAGTCATCATCCCCAAATCACTGGAGCCTCGGTGAATTTCAACCCCACCTTCTATGAGGATTCCTGTTTGTGGAGGCTGGAGACACTGAAGCATCTCTTGAATGTTCTTGAATAACTATATGAGGTTTGCAGATTCAGTAATTCCTCATTTGAGTCTCTGACTATATGCTTTAGATGTTTTGTGCTTGTGTGTGTGTGGATATTATGTGTGTTTGCACATCTAGGTGATGTCAACACATATAAACACACACCATATGTCAAGAGCTAACATTCACTAAATATTATATACCTCCGCATATGTTATATTTGTGATAGCTAATCTTGATATTAAATCTATAAGACATTATCATCCCATGTTTACAAATGAGTAAACTGAGTCTCATGAATATTAATAATCCCTAGACTTAATACAGTATTGTAGTTTACTGCGCTGCCTCAGACACTAAATGCATTGTCTGGTGCAGACCCAGAAACATACATGTAAGCACACTTATTCAAGTGTGTCAAGGACAGAACTTTTAAATTTATCTTTCCGAATAATGTTGTAGAAATACAGCATAGTACTATATGATGAAAGTAATTTCTGTTTCTTCAGTTAAATTTTTAAGAAAGATTTTATTTATTTATTTGACAGAGAGACAGAAATCCCAAGTAGGCAGAGAGGCAGACAGAGAGAGAGGGGGAAGCAGGCTCCCCGCTGAGTAGAGAGCCTGACGTGGGGCTCAATCCCAGGACCCTGAGATCATGACCTGAGCTGAAGGCAGAGGCTTAACCCAGAGTCACCCAGGTGTCCCTTCTTCAATTAATTTTTATTTAACTAGTTTGCCTGAATCCATAGTAGAGTGGCCAAAAATGTCATTGTCAAATTTCAGTGATTAATTTGACATAGAAAAGTAATAGTTATAATTTAAAAAACCCTCTCATGACAAGTCATTTTTTTTTAAAGGGAAAGAAGAGTGAGGGATATATTTGCCCTCTCATCTCTGTGGCTACCATTGAAATGTAAAGGTATTTATGTGACAGGTATAGTGAGCTAATACTGTGCTGCAGAGTCTATGACAGAACCTATAATTGCATTTTTCCTTTTATTTATTTAGGAAGAGGAATATAGGCAACTTTCATGTGTGAAATCAGGTAACAGAGTAAAACTTCATCTCAGAGATCTGAGCACACAGAGAAAGTATTTGATATTGAGTGTTGGAAAGAAGATTTTTAATTTTCACTTACATTAGGGGCAAGACTGAGGGAAAAGTCCCTGAGCAAAGTAGGGAGAAAGAAGGCTCAGTTTAGCCTATAGTGGACAAAGGAAGAACTTTGTCATTTAATTTGTTAATATAAAGAGACAAAGTGCTTGATAACATGAGCACATACCATTTATTTTCTTCACTCATTCGGTTAGCTGTGGGAAGATGTCTCTTCATGATACAAGTCATGGGCTCTGTGGGCTCAAACAATCAGGAACAGGTGTGGCAAACACAAGGGCGGGAAGAGGTAGGACAGGAAGCAGTATGGGGTAAGCCAAGAGTCAATTCCTTGAGTAGGCAAGTGGGCCTCCTCCAACTTGCTCCTCTGGGGCCCGTGTTCTTTCTGAATAGAGAAGATCAGTGTCCACGTCATAGGAAGTACAGTAGTTAGCTAGTGGCCCTGCTCATTCACTTACCTGTAGTGGGTAGCTGCCGTCTATAGAAGGATTAATTTGATTCTTATTTCATGGTGTGAACATTAAAACAACACAACAAAAAAATCCTGTCCAAGTGGTGTCAGATTCTGTTGCATGTATCTGTTTTTCTTTCCCTTCTTGGGACGGGTATTGTATCGTGTCCCCTGGTGGGTAATGTGGGCTCTGGTGTCCTTCGTGCCTTGTCTTTTGGCAAGTGACTTAACTTTTCTAAATCTCAGTATTCTCATATGTAAAATGGGGATAACAGCAGCTACCTTGTAAAGGTGACCGGTGAAGTGCCTAGCACAGTGCCTGGCACAGTGGAAACTATTCATTGTTAGATTTTAGAAATGTGGAAGGTTAGGCAGTTTAGTCAAGGTCACAGATTTAGTGTGTGGCTGAGGAGAGACACGTGTGCAGTTTTGGTTGGCTCTAAAGCTCCCTTTGCTCCTGTACTAGCAATTGCATTTATGTCTTTGTGTTTAAAAATAAGACTGTTTCTTCTGAAAACCGAACCTCACATGACAGTCATGTTGGAGATAAGAGGGATGCTTTCAAATGGTCCAAAATTCTAGACCTAGATTAGGTATCAGAAGCCATACTTAGCCCCAGTGCTAACTGAGAAAGAAAAAGAGACAGAAACGGACACACAGAAGGAGGCAGAGAAAGGGAAGGAGGAAGGAAGAAAGGAGGCCCCCTACGTTTACGAGTTCAACTTTAATGAACAAATCCTGTCCTAGGGTACAAGGATGCATGAGAAATGGCTTATAAAGAAGAATGAGGAAGAGAGTCCTCTTAGCCAGGCAGAATCCTAAGGAGTACTAGTGATGGCTCTTACAGTTGCCGCTGACACAAATCCACTCCTAAGTACCTTGGGCAAGACAAGGGGGTTTGTTGGAAGGCGTTGGGAGTAAGTCACGTGCTCACATGGAGAGCTGAAAGGGGGTAGTGATACTTGTGTGCTCCAGCCACAACTGGAGCAGTAACCAGATGACACCAGAACTCCTTCGGGATGTCTCACATCAGCTTCAACCTGCGTTTCAGCTTTATTCTTATTTTTTTTTTTAATTTTTATTTATTTATTTTTTAAGATTTTACTTATTTATTTGACAGACAGAGATCACAAGTAGGCAGAGAAGCAGGCAGAGAGAAGAAGAGGAAGCAGGCCCCCCACCAAGCGGAGAGCCCAATGTGGGGCTCGATCCCCAGACCTTGGGATCATGACCTGAGCCGAATGCAGAGGCTTTAACCCACTGAACCACTCAGGCACCCCTTATTCTTATTTTTAAATGCAGACTTGCAGAGACCATGGCTGTTGACAGTTTCCAAGTGTCATGACTTGTGGCTTTCATCACCATAGAATCTAAGTAAAGTAATCAGTTACCATTTCAAATCCCAAGGAGGAGCTCTGGTTGACCCCACTGAGGTCCAGCACAGGGCCCATGGGACCATGGCATTAAGAACCATTTAGAATTAGTGGGGAAGCAATTCTCTACAAAGTGGGGACTTGCTGATAGGCGACTCTTCAGCTACTTCAGGAAGCTGGAAAGCAGAAGACCATTTGTGTTCAAAACAGGTTCACCAAAGTGTAAACTTAAGATTTGTGAGGCATACATATGGGCATACATGTTTAAAATATGTGTGTGGGTACTCTTTTCTAGGAAAACTTAAAATACCATACTACTCTTGAGCAGATTTTCCTAAAATGCGTGGCAATCAGGCTATCCCGCTCTTCTCATGTTGCAGTCTTTTCTTCTTCTTCTTCTTCTTCTTCTTCTTTTTTTTTTTTTTTTTTTTTTTTTTTTTTTTGCAGTCTTTTATTCTTCTAAATGTATAACGGAACTCTACAAGAAGCCAGGAGATTTGGGGGAGATGGGGTTTTAACTTTTAAGGCTAATGGTAAAAAGCACAGTTACATTCTTTTAAAACATGCCGCTGAGATTTCAAATCCCAAACTTGATCAATCCAATAACATACTTGTTGAAGCTTTTCTATTTATTTGAAAGCATACACAAATGACCCTGATTTTCTCTTTTCCTTTTTCTGTTGTTGTTTAATTCCCATCACTAATTACCTCCATCATGGGCATAGAAAACGTGTTTTCCAGAGCCCCAGTTTACTCCAGATCTATTATATTTTTAAACATGAGCTTTCCCCTGATGAAAGAATTAGAGGTAAAATGCGGTCCCTCCTTTTTCTTCTTTTCCCTAAATTTGGATATTTTCCTAAAAGTGTTTGTTTTCATCCTTTTTTCTTCCTCCTTTGGTAAATGTATTCACTCCTACAGTTCTAACTATTACCTTATATTGTTGACTCCCAAATCTAAAACCCCACCTTTTCTCTGTCTTTCATATCCAGTTTCCTATTAATTTGTCTACATCTACAACTCAAGTGTGCAGGGGAGAACTCATTACCCATCCTCTACAACCTGTTCCCTCCTGGGACTTCTGAAAAGTAAATGTCTACTAATAGCTCAGCCAGTGAGACTTGAGTCATATTCTCAAATGACTTCTCTGTCACCCTACCAACCCCAGTCAGCATCTAATATCTTACCAATTCTGCTTCTTGCTCTCCCAGTTCTCAGAACCACTACCCTTGTTCAGGTTGATATTTTCTCTTGCCTAGACTGAAAAAAAAAAAAAAAAAGACCAAAAATCAAAACCAAACAAACAACGAAAAACCTTTTTGTTTGAAATAAGTGTAGCTTGGGGTACCTGGGTGGCTCAGTCAGTCAAAAGTCTTCTGCCTTTGGCTCAGGTCATGGTCCCAGAGTCCTGGGATTGAGCCCCACATTGGGCTCCCTGTTTAGCGAGGGGGGAGTCTGCTTCTCCCTGTTTAGCGAGGGGGGAGTCTGCTTCTCCCTTTGCCCCTCCCTCTGCTCATGCTTATGTTCTCTCTCTCTCTTTCTCTGAAATACAAAATCTTAAAAAAAAATAAATTTAGGTTTACAGAAAAGTTATGTAAATAATATAGAGAGCTCATTTATCAAATGATAAATGCATTTATGCATTTATCAAAATTAACATTGGTAACCATATTATCAACTGAATTCTAGTCTTTATTTGACTTTCACCAGTTTTCTCACTAATGTCCTTGATCTGTTCCAGGATCCAATCATGGATCCACATCACACTGAGTTGTCATGAATCCTTCATTCTCAACAACCTGTCATACTTCCTCAGTCTTCTCTCATCTTTTATGACCTTGAGACGCATATAGGCCAATTATTTTGTAGAATGCCCTTTTATTTGGATTTGTTTGCTTGTTTTTCATGATTAGGTTGAGAGTATACATTGTCTTGGCTTTTTTTTTTTTTGTCACCTTTTAAATAGCTTCTTTGCTTCTAGTTTCCTTCTAGTTTCTTCATCACATCGCATATGTAGTTATCCTTTTGAAGTACATAGATTTATCTGCATCTTTACTCCTACACAAAATAGCTTTTAGAGACACCCAATCATTTTTTAGATGAAGCTCACATCTCTTAGCCTGACATTCAAGGTCATGAATAGTCTGATTCCAAGGCACATTTCCTGACTACTCTTGGCTCATGCTCAACTGGTGGTCCTGAAGGCCAGCTGATCTGACTTTTCCATTTTCTTTGCTGGGCTCTGTGGCTCTGAGTCTCCTCTTGGAATGCTTACCCTATACGATATATATTATTATTATCCTCATTTTACATACAAGTAAGCCAGAGCTCAGATCTATAGCTTCCCCAAGGTCAACAATCAGACCTGATATGCAAACTCAAGATTATTTCCCCTTCAGAAATTAAGGGATTTAACCTCTCTGCTATACTGTAAGCCACTATAGTCAAAACCCTGGGTCTTATACATCTTGAATTTTCTCACAGAATCCAGCAAAATATCTTATCCATAGTATGACTCCAATATGTGTTGGCTGAATGGATGAATGAGTAAATATTGAATTTCAGGCTAAAAAAATGCGCAGTTTTGATTGTGAAGGGTGGAAAGGGAATCAGAAGAATGCTTATATCAGCATTACTCTCAGATAAAGATTTATTGTAATGTGTATTGTACAACGATCATGTTTCCTTATTAGCAAGGTACATTCCAAAGCTGCATCTGTACTGGGTTCATTCTCTAGTCATCTTTGGAATTTAAATGATTTATAGAAGTCTGGGCATTTTCTTAATCTGCCTTTGAACTGGATCACACTCCATCCCAGCACAGTCCTTCCTGTATGACTGGCAGCTTGGTAACTAACAATAGAGTTACCATTTTGGAATGGGGGTTGGGGGGGCGGGGAATGGGCTTGCAACTTGAAAGCTCCTACAGAAGGATCTCTAAACCTCTCTGTTCAGGCAGGGAACAAGGGAGCTGCTGGGAAGAGAGGGGCTGAAGGTGGAGGATTTGATACCACTACTGGGAGGTGACCCTCTACACTCTCCTTTGTAGGCTGGGTTGCACTGAAATGTTGTTTCTGTGTTACTGGCTGTGAGCACAGCTTTGTGCAGCTCTTCAGCTACTGGAGGGCACTGATGTTTCCCTCACCAATTTTGATTTGTGTTTTAATGTTCCTTCAGAGAGCACGTAATATATTTTCAGAACTGGTTAATACTCAAAACCTCTGGGTGCTATCGAAAAGTGGCATTTAAGTCCTCTGCCTCTGTTTTTAAAAGAGCAGTGCATTCTCATTTTCAAACTCTTTGGTATCAAAGACCTGGTGAGGGCATTAGGAATGCTTTCCTCTCTATGGCACCTTTAAGGACAAATCTGTTCCCCAAATTGACAGTGTGTTGACATTGGGTGAGAGAGAGCATTGTATAATATATGTTACATCTGTTCAGTAAATGATGTCTTTGCTTTTGTTTTATCCCCCACCCCCCAATAAAAATTGGTTTGGGAGTCTGCTGTCAGTGACATTTTTAATCAACCAAAATCAGATTTTCAGAAGTTACTCTTTTCCAGTGGGGAAAAAGTTCACAAGTCTGTATTTAAATGAGATTTAGTTTTCTGTTTGAGGGAGAATAGTATTTTTCCTTTTTACTTCATCATTTTGAATTTTAGAAGCATGAACTGTTATTTTTTAAAGATTTTTTTAGTGTTCCAAGATTCATTGTTTATGCACCACACCCAGTGCTCTATGCAATCTGTGTCCTCCATAATACCCATCACCAAGCTCACCCATCTCCCACCCCCCTCCCCTCCAAAACCCTCAGTTTGTTTCTCAGAGTCCGTAGTCTCTCATGGTGAAGCATGAACTATTATTATTGATAAAATGGGCAAAGTGCATTCACACTCAGTCTAAATACCATCAAACTATTTCCTTTGAAAGATGGACTGTAATTGATGACTCAGTTGTCGGAGCTACCTCATTCCCAGAATTGCAAAACAAGGATGAATATGTTTCCAATTACACCTCAGGGCATTTCACATTAAACTAGATTTAATGCCATTTGATAATCATTTGCAGATTCTTTCTCACAATTACCTGTCAATTCAGCGTCTTCTTTTCATCCCATGACTGCTTTGATGATCCATGTGATTCTCTCCTCTACTCTGTGCTCTGTCACAGCCTCCCGTTTGGTTTCCTCCTTCTACCCTTGCTTGTTCTCATATTCTTTTTCCATACCCCAGCCTCATCACCCTAACAAAATTCAATTCTGATCCATGTCATACCACTGCTTAAGATTCTCTAAGGGGTTCCATTGTTCTACAAAACAAAGGCCACAGTTCTTTTTCTTTCTCCAGCTCTATTGAGATATGATTAACTAATGAACACTGTATCTATTTAAGGTATACAATGTGATGTTTTGATATATTAATACATTGTGAAATGATTACCCCAATCTAGCTTATTCACCTGTCCATCACCTATTTAACTTTCTTTTTTGGGGTAGTGAGACTATCTAAGATCTGCTCTCATAGCACATTTCAAGTATACAGCATATTACTAACTATTAAATACAATCTCAATACTATACATTAGATCACCAGAATTTATTCACCCTAGAATTAAAAGCTTAGATCCCTTGACCAACATCCTCCTATTTCCTCCAGCCTCTGGCAACTACTTTCTAGTCTCTGTTTCTATGAGTTTAGCTTTTTTAGATTTCCACATTACAAGTAAGATCATGCAGTATATGTCTTCATCTAGGATGTGGAGAAACTTTAATCAGTTTTGAATTGATTGTTGTGTATGGTGTGAGATAAAGGTCCAGCTTCATTCTTTTTCATTTGGATACTCCCTTTTTCTCAATACTTTTACTAAAGAGACTATCCTGGGACACCTAGGTGGCTCAGTGGGTTAAAGCCTTTGCCTTTAGCTCAGGTCATGGTCTCAGGGTCCTGGGATCGAGCCCTGCATCAGGTTCTCTCTGCTCAGCTGGGAGCCTGCTTCCCCCCCCATCTCTCTGCCTGCCTCTCTACTTGTGATCTCTCTCTGTCAAATAAATAAATAAAATTTAAAAAAAAAAAAAAAAAACTAAAGAGACTATCCTTATCCTAGTGACACAAATAAATGGGATGATATCCCATGGTCACATAGATTGGAAGAATTAGTATTATTAAGATGCCCATACTGTCCAAATCTATTTGCAGATTCACTGTAATTCATAATAAAATTCCTGTGATATTTTTCATAGAAAAAGAATGCTAAACTTCACATAATTCTTGCTTAGGACAAAGCACCTAATTAAAGTCAACTTTTTGTTTCAGGGGGGTTGCTGCTTAACTTCAGGAATGTTGGCCTGATTTTGATGTGTAGGATGGAATGTATTTCCACTTGTTTATTGGTTCATTCAACACATGTTTAATGAATACCTTTTATATGCCATGTAGTATCATCTGTGCCAGAAATGAGAGCAAAAATAGAAATAACCTCAACATTTTTCCATTGCTTACTCATACATGAACTTGTTTGATTATTAACACAACCCAATGAAGAGGAAGCAGGAGTTTCTGGCACGATAGTGGGGTCAGTATTAAAAATGTTAACTTTGAAGATCAAACTGGAGAGGGATGCAAGTTAAATCCAGAACCAGAGTGACAACCCGGTGACTTAGACGTGGCAAGGGTGAAGAGTTAAGAGCTGAGAGACACAGAAGGGGAGGGCAGTGGTCAGAGAGAATATATCAGTCTCACTATATCCCCAAAGACCACAGACTCCAGAGGCTCTTGAGTTTAATGGTCAGGTTGCCTTGCAAGTAAGTGTCATTTCCATGGTGATGATGGGGTTACTTGTAGTCTTCTGGAAGCTTAAATGTCACATTGGGATTTTAGTGTCCCAAGGAGTTGTAAGACCTGCTTTATAGTCCACTTCTTAGCCTGGTCTGTTTATACACTCTTGGAGTTTAGACATAGATATGAATATGGTAATGGATTTTTGTTGGTGTTAGCTCAAAACCCAGGAAATCAAAGGGTTAAAATTGCAGGTAGCTTAATCTATCAACTCACTTTCATTTTAAGTTTCACAAGACCTCCTTTGCTCCACTGATAAAAACCTATCCCATTTTAAATCTCTCCAAGCTCTTGTGAGGGGTGGGGGGAAGTGAGTTTCTTGAAATGGGCAAGTTTGCTCCCATGTTTCTGTGTAGGAAAAGTAAATAATATTCTAATGTCAACATTTAGGTAAATGACTGTATCCAATAACATGTTGACAGTATACTTTCATTACTTAGTGGAACTCCCAGGTTGATACAGACCTATTAATAGCAGCCTTGAGTTGCCTTTAGTTTGTTTTTAGTTGTCTGTTTGTCCAATCCACAGTTGCATAATTCAGACCACATTTGCCCAGTTCATCGATGAGAATGCCATAGAGGATGAAATTAAAGTCTCAGTAAAATCAAGATTTATTATCTCTATCCATTTTCAGGATACCTCACTCTGCCAGAGAACATTAAGGTAGCCTGACCAAACAAATTCTAAACATTACCGTTATTTTTCTTAGAGTGTCCAAAACAAATTCTAAACATTACCCTTATTTTTCTCAAAGTGTCCAAAAATGGGTCTTCATATGATCTCTTCTAGTATCTTTTCAGCCTGGACCATCAGACAAATGCTGAAAATTAACTTTGCCTTTTTTTTTTTTTTTGAGAGAGAGAGAAAGAGAGTGTGTGTGTGCGTGCACATGTGCAGTGATGAGGGGGCAGGGGCAGAGGGAGAGAGAGTGAAAGAATCCCAGGCAGAGTCCATACCCAGTGTGGAGCCAGTGCAGGGTTTGATCTCATGACTCTGAGATCATGACCTGAGCCAAAATCAAGAGTTGGATACTTAACTGACAGAGCCACCCCTGTGCCGCTAAATTAACTTTTGTCTTTTAAACACCTGCTCCTTCATGTAATTCAGGGACACATGAGTGAATTACTAATCTAGAGAACATGGGATGTAGTAGAACTTTTCTCTGAATTTTCCAGCTGGCCCACATCAGTTTAATGGAGTAGACGTCCTCAGTGCCTAAACTGAAACTTTAAGATGACCCATACCTTTATCCATGGAGGCTGAATTCTCAGTTTGTTTTTTCCGTGCTGTGTCGCTCAATGTGCTGTGGTCTAGCCTGCATCCTTTGCTCAGTATCCTTGTGACCATGATGCATTGGTATGAGATGGTTGGTTAGATTTCGAGCTGCCATGCATAGTTCTGTCATGATACAGGTAGTGGGGCTACATAGAAAGCCTGTGACCTAGACTATGAAGGCACAGGTAAACTGATGCTCTAACCATCCTAGCAAATCACACATAGCTAAGTTATCCCAGGGTAGCAAAGGAGAAGGACAGTGTTTGCCCAAGAAAGCACGAACATACCCATTACTTAATACATATAAAGAGCCAAAAGTAGTACCCAGTATTCTAGGAGTAAGTGTTTATTTTTTAATGGTTTTAAAAGATTTTATTTATTTATGTGACAGAAAGAGGGAGAGAGCACAAGCAGGGGGGATGGCAGGCAGAGGGAGAAGGAGAAGCAGGCTTCCAGTTGAGCAGGGACCCAGATGTGGGGCTCCATCCCAGGACCCTGGGATCATGACATGAGCTGAAAGCAGATGCTTAACTGACCGAGTCACCCAGGTGCCCCAAAGTAGGTGTTCAAACCAAAATGCTTAGAATCAAGTAGAAGAGATCAGAAAAATATATGTGAAAAACAAACAACAAGCATATGATGCATATATTCAAGTGGCATGCAGAGATAGTCTAATAATACTGGTGGGTTTTAAAAAAATGGGGGAAGGAATGGGGTTGGTGTAATGATTGCAGCTTCACAAAGGCAGTATGACCTGTATGCCCAAAGAGGGAATAGAATTTATTCAAATGTAAGGGAGTAAGAAGAGCCAACATATTTTACTATGGAAACAACTGTTTTGTTTTCCTTCTTATTTTCTGCTTCCTTAGAAGGACCCAACCCATTCTTAGGGAATGCACTTCACTGCACACACCCCACCAACAGGGACAGAATGCAAATATTTTCCCTCACCTCAGGGGAGTGTTTGAAAACACGCTCTTGGAAAGGAAACTAATTTATTTGGTTGCTAATTATTTTGGCTCTGGTTTTAATGAGCCATCCACTGTAAAAGATAAAGAGGATAATAAGGTTTGTCTCTGTCTCTGTCTCTCTTTCTCTTTTTGGTAAAGTGATTAACTCCGGAGGGAGACAAGCAAAAGAGACTCTTAATCTCACAAAACCAACTGAGGGTTACTGGAGGGAGGGAGGGTAGGGAGAGGGTGGTTGGGTTTTGGACATTGTGGAGGATATGTGATATGGCGAGTGCTGTGAAATGTGTAAGCCTGATAATTCACAGACTTGTTCCCCTGGGGCAAATAATGTATGTTAATAAAAATAATTTTTAAAAAAGAGTATGGATAAGTATCATGGAGCATTTAAGCTTATGGACCCTCGTGCCAGATTATCTGTGCTTGTATCTCTGCTTATTAGATGTGTGACCTTGGGGAAATTGTTTACCCCCTCTATGCCTTAGAGTTCTCATGCATAAAAAGAATAATAATAATAATACCTATTTTAAAGGGTTGTAATTATGATTTAAATAGTGGTAATTATTATTATTTATTGTTACATTATTATTGTTTGGAATCCTGAGAAGGGATGGGGAATAGATGTTATGGACAGATGGGACCACAGAGACTTCTAAAATGATTCCCGAGAAATTGCCTAGGAAGTGTGTATGTGTGTGTGTGTGTGTGTGTGTGTGTGTGTGTGTGTGTTGGGGAAGGATAGGCTGGGCATGAGGCAAAGTGTTGCCTGGAGGTTGTCTGTTGAATGCACTAGAGAAGGGCTCCACAAAGAACACTGTTCTGGTTCCCTGTCAGATTTATCCCCAGCAGCCAACTGCCTTGTCTGTGTCTAGTAAAGAATCTACTTTGCCTTCACCCAGGACCCAGCCAATTGATCCTGCAACCTCTGAGGGAAAGAATATTTTGACATCTGCTGTCTTCATCAGTATTTTCTTTATGATTTGGTAGTCCAGTAGAAGCAAGGGCCATCAATATCCTTAAAATTGGGTTTGTCCCCTCCTTTCTCTCTGCCTACTTGTGATTTCTGTCTGTCAAAAAAAAAAAAAAAAATATATATATATATATATATGTTTAAAAAAATTGGGGTTTGTCTCTATCCAGTTAACAAGGGTGGACAACTATGAACCCTGCAAAACAAATAAACAGTAAGCAAACTGACAAGAACAAACAGAACACTTATTTCAAATGGGGGCCCACTGGGTATGCAGGGGTTGGTGTTGGAGGAGTTCCTCTAAACCTGAATGCCTAGGGTATTATGAACTGGGAAAGTTTGAGACCCCTCATCTGGAATAGCATTTAGTGAACACCTCTGTTACAAATAGCAGAGTCTTGAAATTGTGAAAGGAACCATTTTTTTTTTTTTTACAAAAGATTTTATTTATTTATTTGACAGAGAGAGATCACAAGCAGGAAGAAAGGCAGGCAGAGAGAGAGGAGGAAGCAGGCTCCCCGCTGAGCAGAGAGCCTGATGTGGAGCTCCATCCTAGGACCCTGGGATCATGACCTGAGCCGAAGGCAGAGGCTTTAACCCACTGAGCCACCCAGGCACCCCAAAAGGACCCAATTTTAAAGAATTACATGTTCCATGGAAAAAGGCTCTCAGACAAGTGCCTCAGGTAGTGCCTTGCAGTGTGGCGGTTGGACCGGCAGCATCTGTATCAGCTGGGAGCTTATAAGATTTGTAGAATCTCAGCTTCCACTCCACATCTACTAAATCAGAACCTCTCTTTATTTTTATTTTATTTTATATATGTATATTTATATATATATATATGCTTATATATATATTTATATATTTCTAAATATATTTTTGATGTAGTGTTCAGTGATTCATTAGTTGCATAGAACCCCCAGTGCTCCTCACAACAGGTGCCCTCCTTCATACCCATCACCCGGCTACCCCATCCCCCTTTCTACTCCCCCCTGAAACCCTCAGTCTGTTTCCCAGAGCCCAGAGTTTCTCATGGTTTGTCTCCCTCTCTGATTTCCCCCCTTCAGATTTACCTTCTTTCCCCTCTGCTCTTCTGTGCTATTACTTATGTTCCACATATGAGTAAAACCATATGATAATTGACTTTCTCTGTTTGACTGATTTCACTTAGCATAATCTCCTCCAGTTCCATCCATGGTGATGCAAATGTTGGGTATTCATCCTTTCTGATCTGAGTAATATTCCACTGTATATATGGACCACATCTTCTTTTTTTTTTTTTTTTTTTTTTTTTTTAAAGATTTTATTTATTTACTTGAGAGAGAGACAGTGAGAGAGAACATGAGCGAGGAGAAGGTCAGAGGGAGAAGCAGACACCCCATGGAGCTGGGAGCCCGATGCGGGACTCGATCCCGGGACTCCGGGATCATGACCTGAGCCGAAGGCAGTCGTCCAACCAACTGAGCCACCCAGGCGCCCATGGACCACATCTTCTTTATCCATTCATCTGTTGAAGGGCATCTGGGCTCCTTCCTCAGTTTGGCTGTTGTGGACATTGCTGCCATGAACATTGGGGTGCATGTTTTCCTTCTTTTCACTACATCTGTATCTTTGGGGTGATCTCCTTTTAAAAGGCCCACGGAGATTCATGTGCACGTTCAACTTTGGGAAACTCTGCTCCAGTGGACTCAAGTGGGTCACACATCTTTTTAGAGTATCTGGAATAGGAAAATATTGTGAGGGACTCTGGTTGATCATTTCCCCAGATCCAAGGAACCCCCCCCCCAAAGCACAGATAATGCTAATAAGCATAACAAATACAAACAAATCCTCTTCTTTGAATTAACAATTTAAGAAATATCCAAAGAAATGTGTGCAGTTCTTATTTTAAGACCTTTTAAACCTTCAGATGACTTGAAGTGAAAGATGCCTCTGGAATGCAGCATAACACTTAGATCCTTTAGAAATTTAGATCAAAGGTGAGAGTCATCAAAGTGTTTGTGGCCTCAAAGGCAAAAAGACATCAGTTGTGAAATGCAAGAGTTCTGTTGAGACAGGGTTTGTCCCTTTGTGCGTCTTTATGAGGAAGAGTGCTTCTTGAGACTTTGAATCCTTGAGACCTGCCAATCTGAGAAGAAAAGGTGGCATTTTCCTTTAAGCTACAGGTTGCATTCTGTTCAGATCCTCAAGCATCAAGGTCAGACCCTGTTCAGAATAACTGAATGCTAATTGACTCGCAGAGAATTAATGTGCATTATCTTGTTTACACCAATGTTCTGCTGGCAGTTTGTAAATCATTCTCTCTGGCAGGCTCTGACATGGATTTGAAGTTTGTTTCTGTTTTATAGGAGTTGGGTTCATCTCTAGCTACGCTAGAGGGTTAGAGAAATTAGATGGAATGAGAGAGGGGGGACCTTTTCCCTGCACACTTCTGCATCATGAATGATCGTCACAACTGACAGGAATTGTAGAGACTGCATTTACCTCCAGGTAAGAAACAGACTGGCTGGGTAATTATGCTAACACTTTCCAGGGATTTTTTTTTTTTTTTTTTTTTTACCTTTGCTGAATGTATACAGGCTCCTGCTTGCTTGAGCATCCCCTTGGCAACTAAACAACACACAAAAGCATACACAAAACACACACACACACACACAAGTAGTCAGAGACTGGCTGGCACACTCATAAAGACCATCAAGGTGACCTCAGTGATTTGTATGGCTACTCCTTGCCATGGTCCATTTCTCAATGGAGTGGGCAGTTTTCCAAATACACAGCAGCTCTCTGTGTAGTAATCACTTCGACTTTGTTGAAACACCGAGCAGGAGATACACAGTTCCCCTCCATCTTGCTCTGCTTTTGGTCTGCATTAACTGTAATCCCACGGTTGTTTATTTTTCTTGCCACCACCTGGTTGTGCAATTTTGGGCAAGTCACTGTGCTTCAGTTTCCTTATCTATACAATTAAAGGGTTGTCCTCTTTAGCTCTGGCCAGGATTTCATGCTTTTCCCTTTGGTCCTAGGAAGCAAAATGGTTGCCAGCATCTAGACAGCTCATCTTGGACCGTAAACCTACAGGAAGCTGCCATGCTAGAGGGAAACTATTTATAGAGGCTTTTTTGGGAATTCCGGATCTGTTTCTGACTCAGTATGCTCTGAACTTCAGCAAGTCTCTTGGATCTTCCGTTTTCTCACCTGTAAAATGGAGATAAATATCCTTGCTTGCCTACCCTGCAGGGCTATGATGAGACAGTACACTACACTCAAGAAAGTGCCATCCAGGGCAGAAGGTAGCAAATGTCTGGGTGTGTCTGATCAGTCTTGGTCACCAGGGAGAGAGCATCAGGCGGTCCCAGTGGCTGAGGGTCCTCGGCCAGAGCTACTGTGCGTGTTCAGCTGAGGCCAGATGGCAGAAGCCTGTAGGGACAGCAGGATCCTGAGGAGTATCACCTTGTCAGAATTTCTACAGGAAAGTCTCAGGCTTGTGAAATGGGGATGAAGCCAGATTTAGGAATCACTGATCTGGAGATGGGGAAATCTTACTACTTTCTTGATCTCAAATTTTGTTATTCATTGTATATGACGGGCTATCCCTTCTTACCTCTGATGTCTGAAGTGTAGTCCTGACAGGGTAGAGCTTACAGGGGGGTGGTCTTCTTCCATACATAGCCTTCTTCTCAAGCTTGACAAATAAGCCTTCTGGTCTTGACTCGTGATTTTCTTGCCTATATACTAAATGGAAGAAATCTGGGACGCTAGATTCGTGTTGGACATGAACTTCCTGAGAACTGTACATCTTTTGGGAATGAGGCAAGGTTCGACTTGAGCTTTCTACTGATGGGGATTTAGGCTCTGGTGATTCATTTGCCAACCCAGCGTTGGAATGAATATTCTTCTATCTTAAAGTGTAAACTATTTTTAAATCATAAGCTGACATAATGTAAATTGATTCTTACATCTCTCCTCTGCTGTGGCTGCAGGTTTCTCCCAGGCCCTGTCAGAGTCCTCTTTGAAACACGAACCAGGGCCCAGTTGAACTTTATCCTTTGCCCTTTGGAGTGCTGCAAAGGGCAGGATGTCAGGAGGAGGAGGAGAAAAAGTAGAGGAGCCACAGGACTATGTTTCTACTTATATGGTTTTGTCACTAGTTAGAGTCTGTCTGGAGCTGACACGAGTACAGTTCTGTGCCTAAGGAACAGCTGTGGGTTGAGTTTATGCAAATTGCCTCACAAGTGACAAAGGCTTAGGCTTGGTCCTTCCCTTCATTGTTCGAGGATCCAGTTCCCCCGAGTCTGGGCTGTCTGGGTGTAAACTCAAGCTAGATATTTCAGAGCCACAGTCCCAGGCAGCTGCTATGAAGGACCTCCGAGGAGGTGGCTGGGGTGGAGGTATGCAGAGAAAAAAATGACCCCGTCTAAAATATGCGATTCCAAAGGAAAGAAGCAGAGCAAAGGCTCAGGGGGCAGACTTTGTCTTTTTTTTGGGTCTCACTTTAGTTCTTCAGTGAAATGAGATAAGAACATCTGTCTCCTGCTAAACAGGAGCCACATTCTTTCAGGTAAGAGTGATAATGCTGGGGGAACACATTTTTGCAAACTTGCCTTAATCTATTTCTGGGGTAATGGACTTTCACAGCAGCCTCAAGTGCTGCTGTTAATAGCTTCTTGCTCCTTCCAGCAGAAATGCACTAGAGCTGTTTTCAGATGTGTGTTCACTTTGAGGAAAAGAATAACAGAACCTTCTCTGAGAGAGAGAGAGAGAGAATTAAAAAAAAAAAAAAAATTAAACCCTTCCTTTAATCTAGCAAGAAAGAAGAAATTACCCCAGTGCATGTCCTACTCCTCTAACCAGCACTATAGGGGAAAAGCTACTTTATCCATGACCAAAAAACATTTAGGACACAGAACCTGGGCTCCAACTCCTCTATATTTCCCGGGCTGCTTTAATACAGTGAGCTTTGGACTCCAGGGAGAAAGTCTAAAAATACTAGAGCCTATTTGTTCAAAGGCAAGTTACAAAGATGGGAAAGGCCTGCTTTTGCCTTAAAGGAAGAAAGGAATATAAAATCTTAATGTTTTTATTGTTAAACTCTAAATCAAAGTCAGACCTTGGAATATTGTTCTTTATTTTTATTATAATAGGCTATGTGAAGACATGGTAACACATATTCAAATAGCACAAAAGGAAATATATTGTAAAGGTATTCTCCAGTTCCCTTCCCTGAAGTCATGTCTGATACTCTTTGCTTGCGGATCCTTTCTGGAATGTTCTCAGCATATCAAAGTGTGTGTGTGTGTGTGTGTGTGTGTGTGTGTGTGAGAGTGTGTGTGTGCATATTAATAGAGCTCCCTCTCCCTTCATTTAACATGACTACTTAGATTGTGCGTGCAATCTCCTGCCCCCTTGCTTTTTTCATTTTAAAAGATGCCTCAGAGATTATTTCAGATCAGGTCACAGAGCCCAGCCTTCTTCATTTTAATAGCTCTATAGAAGCCCACTGAGGTGTGTATCATAATTCACTTAACCAGCTTTCTACTGATGGGGATTTAGGCTCTTGTGATTCATTTGCCAACCCAGTATTGGAATGAATATTCTTCTATCTTAAAGTGTAAACTATTTTTAAATCATAAGCTGACATAATGTAAATTGATTCTTATATCTCTCCTCCGCTGTGGCTGCAGGTTTCTCCCAGGCCTGGCAGAAAACTTCAGCAGACTATTGTATTTTATTTTTTGAAATATTAACTATAGATCAGAGTGCTGTGCTGATTTCTGGAGGTGGGATTTCCCTCTGGTTTAGTTTAGCTGGTACCAACCTAGCCAGGGAAGAGAGTATGTTTACGCAAAGCTACTAGATCAGTTACTGAGCAAATAAGGCCCTTTCTGCTATAATAGTAAGGTCACAAAAGTCATCTTAACAGCCTGAGGAAATCAATTCCAACAATAGTCTAGGAACCACCTCTGACGCAGAGCTTTCTGGATGCACAGAATTTCTGCCTCTGCATTCATAAGGTCATACATATGTATGTACCAGAACTCAGGGCTCCCTAGGGCTCTGGTTTTCAACTCTGAATAAACAGAAATTGGAACACATTTGGAATGAGACTGAAGGCTCTGGGAATATTGGAGCTTTGTGCTTTTATTTTTTAACTAGCAAGCATGTTTTGGGGATGGATAAACAGGGATCGAGCTGCATTGGGATGGTGAGGTACTCCTTCTACCCATCAGATGCAGGCCCATGCGAACATAACCGAGGTCTCCTTTAAAAGCTGTAAGCTGGGGCACCTGGGTGGCTCAGTGGGTTAAAGCCTCTGCCTTCAGCTCAGGTCATGATCCCAGGGTCCTGGGATCGAGCCCCGCTTCGGGCTCTCTGCTCTGTGGATAAGCCTGCTTCCTCCTCTCTCTCTCTCTGCCTGCCTCTCTGCCTACTTGTGATATCTCTCTCTGTCAAATAAATAAATAAAATCTTAAAAAAAAAATAAAAGCTACAAGCTTCCCATTCAGAGTAGAATTGCCAGAGAAGCTTCATCCTTTGATTTGTTCTTTGATTGATAATGGAAAAAGGAAACAATATTGGGAAGGGGGCAGGCAGTACCTAGGTAGTGAGAAGAACACAGGTTGAGAGTTAGATGACCCGACGTTATTAGTTCTAGTACTGCATGATTTCATTTATGACCAAGTCAGAAAGCACAGGTCCCAGTTAAGTGAAAAAAGGAAATATAATCCTTCTACAGGATTGTCGTGACTCAGGTGTAAAAAGCATCCATGGACCCAGTCTCTCTTTAACTTTCAAGTTTTTAGTTTTCTCTGTGTCAACTTTATTCTCAGTCTCCAAATGGTGTACAGTGGGTGCCAGTAGCCCCTGTCCTGAATCTTCCCAGGCTCAAGGCTGCCAGACAGGGAAACTCCTTTTTCCCTAAGAGTTTAAAAAGGATGACTAAGGATCTAAGGTTGGAGTGCTCTTACCAACTGCATGGGAATGGATACGGGGTGCTTCTGAATTCATTAATGCCCAAAACAGCCTCTCACTAATGGGCACATGGCTTTGGTTCACTTAATTTCTTATTGTCTAACTTTCTTTCTTCATAAAATATGGTCAGACTTAAACTTTTCTTGTGAACTCCTCCAGTTCTAAACTAATTTCCTTTCTTCCTTGCATCTTTTGCTTTTTCACATTTATTGAACACTTATTCTAGACAGGCAATCTCGTGGTTCCTGTCCTTGACTGTTTGTATTTTTTAATATGTATAAGAAACAGATATGTATCTAAAAACATATGTCATCTGGGGCACCTGGGTGGTTCAGTGGGCCTCTGCCTTCGGCTCAGGTCATGATCCCAGGGTTCTGGGATCAAGCCCCACATCGGGCTCTCTGCTCAGCAGGGAGCCTGCTTCTTCCTCTCTCTGCCTGCTTCTCTGCCTACTTGTGATCTCAATCTGTCAAATAAAACACACACACACACAAACATGTCTTCTAATAAACATAAGTATAAAGCGCATGGGGAACACAGAAGAGGGAGCAGTTAGTTGTGACCATAACATCTGAATCTAGTTTGCAACTTGACTAGACTTCTTCAGTGTCCATGGTGCCAACATTAGGAGGCTGGGCACATGGAATAGAAGGGTGAAGTTGGAATTACTGGCAAGGAGGAAAGTTCAGTGGCAAACTCAGCCATGCTTATGTATGGAGTTACTAGAGTCATCTCTGTTATTCCATTGGTAGTGCCCAGAGATGGTTGAGGACAATCTAGAGACAGATCCAAAGGCACTGGCCAAATGAAGAGTGGACAAGTGTGATTTCTGAGCATCAAGAAACTGAGTTAGGAAATAAATGCTGAAAGATAATTAGGCTATCCTATCTGCAATTAGCTTATAATTCTAATTCTAATAAGAGATTGTCAAAGAACAAAACAAATCGAACTTCATTAAGCCCAACTAAACCAGGCCACCACCATCAGTCACACCAGGAAACAGCACAGCGAGTTGTATGAAGTTGGAAATCAGTGGACACAGGGGATTGGAATTTTTTTTTCCCCCTAAAATCTTGAAACCTGGGAGAGTCTCCCTTGTGATGGATTGTGTGTTTATACCTGAAGTCAGAGGAATAAATTAGAAGACCTCTTAAAGCCCTAGGGTCCTCACATTTTAATATTTGGCTTTACCTTGATGGCTGTTCTATGAAGTGACTTTACCCCGAATGAAAAATTGCTGCTGTATAGTAGTTGATGCTGATTCAGGAGACATGGGCCTGGGAACTGTTTTAAAGAATACAAAGAGAATTCCATTCGCTCTAAATTGGGACAGAAAATAGCAACCAGAATATATATATATATATATATATATATATATATATATATATATATATATATATGTTCTCCTTGAGCATATTCTCCTTGGGAATGCCAGAAGGCAGCCCAGGGAGGATCAGTGCAAAGACAGGAACTGTGGAAACAGAAAGGAGTTAATCAGGGTTGAAAGACTGACTACTCTGACTTCCCTTTCTAATCCAGTTCTCTAAAGCACATTCTTAAGAGTGTGTGTGTATGTGTATGTATTATATATATATATATATATATATATATACATAAAATATTCTTATATATATTATATATTTATATAAAATTCCCTTTTCTAGGCAGAGTTAATTGCAGTTTTATTTCAGAAAAAGGGTGCCTTACTTTACCCTTTAAAGTCCCTTCTGGACTATTGTGAATTTATTAGAATGCCATAGGCATTAAATAGTGTCAGGAAACTGTGTGTTCTTGGTGCTCATGTAAAATGGAGAAAAAAAACTGTTTCAAAGAGAAGAAATAAAAAAGGGTCTTTCCTATTCAGTGTTTACTTTTCACAGGAATACAAATGTTTAGCATTGTTGTGATTTTCACACTGAAGATGAATGTCAGTTTACTGCAAAGATGTGAATTAATTCTTGAAGTAATTTCAAGAATTAATTGGTAGTCTAATACTCAAAATGAATTTTCAAATGTATATTAGAAAAAGCATGCTGTACTAGGCCCCATGAAGAATGTTAAAGACATTGTCACCCCTGTGTCAGGGGGCTTCTAGGGTAATGGAAGATAAGGTTTAGACTGATGTAGGCACAATATATTCTAAGAGACTTCCAAGGAAAGAAAACTCTGTCAGGATTAATTCTAAAGATGGTAGTGAAATTTAGTACGGACCCTGAAACAAGTGTAGATTTTCTGACAAGGAAGGAGCATCGTGAGCAAAGAGACAGGTGGGAAGCACAAGAGGTAACAGCAGGTTACACATGGAGTGGGTACGACTGACAAGGACTTAACTAGCAGTAAGGAAGGAACAGCAAAAAGCTATGTGGAAATCTCTGGTTCACCTTAGGGGATGGAAAGGGATCGACTCATCAGAAAGCATGGGCTAAATGGCTTTGCGCTGAGTCCTTGCTGCTGGACAATTAATTACACTGCATTGTGGTAGAAGACGGTAGAAGGACGATAAAGGAGTTAGCTCTCTGGGACCATCAGGGTTCTTATGTTTGAGTCACATTCTAATAATTTGGGGGGCTTGTTCCTCAAGCACAGACTCCTGGTCACACTGCCAACATGAGCTCCCATTCCTCTCCTGTATGATAGGAGTAGTGTCCTTCCATTGAGTATCATCTTTGTCACGTGCTCTGACTTGTGATCACCAACCAAGTAGACTGGAGCTCATAGAATTTAAGCAGCTGTGCTCAAGTAATAGGGATGCCAAGGTCAGAGCCAGGACTCAAACTCGCCAGCCATGTGAGTGATCTACCTTTGAAGTGGATCCTCCAGACCCAGTCAAACCTTTGGATGAATAGAGCCCCACCTGACCTAAGACTGAAACCTCATCAAAGACCATAAATAAAAAAGCCAAGTCCTCACTCGATTCAAGAGAAAAAGCAGCAGAGATAAAAATGACTGCTTTTGTTTAAGAAGTCACATGAAATGTCCTAAGGATATCAGTGAGACCTCTTTCTTTCCCCAACCCTGTCTGTTCTTGTCCAGTAGGGTCACAAAGTGCCTATTGTGTTAGGGTTAGAGGTTGGCTTTCGGCTGAGCAAAACGGGATTTCTACTCACCAAGGCTGACTGGGGTACAGCCACTGCTGAGTGCCCAACCTTTTGACAGCAGACCAACCCTCAAGTTCCTGTGATAGCACAGTGCTCCAGGGGAATTAGTTAGCTGCTTACATGGGACCACTTCCATCATGGAAGAGACACATTGTTCTTATTAGGGTAGACACTAACTCTGGGTACTGATTTGCTTTCCCTGCCAGAACTACCATTCATTGCCTTAAGGCATGTCTTATTCACTGTCATGGTGCATTAGTTTTCAGTGTCGCATAACAAATTACCTGAAACTTATTGGCTTAAAACAACACTCATTTATTATCCCACGGTTTCTGTGGGTCAAGATTGTGGGCATTGCTTATCTTGGTTCTCTGCTGTCTCAACAGTGTGCAAAGTGTAGTCAGTCTGTGTTTTTGTCTGCAGGTTCGGCTAGGGAAGAATCTACTTCTAGTCTCATTTGGCTTATTACTGGCTGTAATCTGGAGGATATCTGAGGTCTTAGAGGTTGCATGCCATTCTGTATCATGCGGCTCACTCTATAGGCAGTTCAAAATATGACTATTTACTTTTCAAGGCCAAGAGGAGGATCTCTTTCTCCAGTGTGTTAAGATAAATCTTACATTATGAAATATGATCCTGAGAGTAATATTCCATCACCTTTGTCATAGCTGCAAAGGCCTTTGCATCAAAGGTATCATATTTATAGGTTCTAGAATTAGAATGTGGGCATGTTTGGATAGCTATTACTCTGTCTACTTCAGGGCTTCTAGATGCCGTGACACTTCTCACCATGAGGAGAATAGACCATACAACGAAGAATTCTCTGGCACAAAATATCAATAACATTGAAGGTGAGACACTCAACTTAAGGGTAATTTATTACATGGTATTATTAAGGCATTAGCTGAATATTGTGCTAATAATGATGATTCCCTAAAATTCTCCCAGTCTTAGTGAATGTTGCAGGAAAAGCAAAGAGTTAAGAGTCATCAGACTTATTTTTAAACCCAAGATCGATTATTTATTAAATATCTGGAGGGGGCACATTGGTGGCTCAGTCAATGAAAGTGTCTGTCTTTGGCTCAAGTCATGATCCCAGGGTCCTGGGATGGAGCACAGAGTCAGGCTTCCTGCTCAGTGGGGCATCTACTTCTTTCTCTGCCCCTTCTGCCTGCCCCCAGGTGTGTTCTTTCTTTTTCTCTCAAGTAAATAAATAAAATCTCTTTAAATAAATAAATAAATGAACAAACAAATAAAATAAATACATATCTGGAGTACAGAAAATCTAGCCCTAAATCTCAGCTTACTCATTTATAAAATGGAAACAAGGGGCACCAGGGTGGCTAAGTGGGTTAAAGCCTCTGCCTTTGGCTGGGGTCATGATCCCAGGGTCTCTCTGCTCAGTAGGGAGCCTGCTTCCCCCCCTCTCTCTGCCTGCTTGTGATCTCCTTCTGTCAAATAAATAAATAAAATCTTTAAAAATATATATAAAATGGAAACAATAATACACTAGCTCATAGAGTTGCTCTAAGGTTTACAAGATCTTATATACCTAAGAGATATTTGTAAGGAGATACACAAAACCAAGATATATTTTATTATTTGGATTACAGGAATTTTAACAAAAATTACATTAGGATATCACATTGTTATTATAGGACTAATAAAAACAGTTCAAAATGTTTACCACCTGATTTTATAGATTTCTTTAACCTATTACATATTGACACAGAAATGACTACCATTTTATAAAAAAAATCACTGATATATTTAATTAGAAGAAAAATCCTAAAACATACACATACATAGAACACAATTATATAAATCATATATATACATGTTATGTATCATTGAAAATCAGTGTTATTTTAACTAAAAAGTTTGGATTCTCTCAACTAAAGACTGGCTTCTTTAAACTCTTTTACTTCTTTTTGCTTGGTAATATTAGTTTTGATATATACATACATATAATTTCTTTAGGGGATATTGGATATAATAAGTTAACAAAGCCAAAAGGACATGCGTAGTTTTAGGACCACATGTAAAAGAGCACAACAGGTCAAGAAGGTGAGATTCTACAAGAAAATTGTAGAATGTGTGCTTTTTTGACTCAGGATGAAATTTGGTCGAAGGCACACAGGTACACAGTTGCTAGGACTGAACTGTGCAGGCCTCGTCCCTAATTACTTTCACGACAGGCCTCTTTCCTGTCTTACCAATACCAGATTGAAAACAAGACTCAGGCAAACAAAGCCAGTATGAAGAGCAAACCAACTTGTCCTGTAGGGGCTTCAGTTTGGAGAGAAGTTGAGGAAAGGTTGTACAGCTGAAAAGGATGTGATTTAAAAAAGGGTGGGGGTAGAAATTTCGGGTTTATTTAAATAAGGGTTTTCTCAGCCTACATGCTTCTGTACCTATAAACATTATTCTGTCTCCCGTTGACCCGATTCCCTCTCTGTCAAAGCAACCTACCTACACAGCCTACAACACACGAAGCTCCATGTTTCTGGGACCCCGACACTCCATGGAGAGTATCTGTGAATTGACATTTTCCACTCTGTGCTCCAGTAATGGTGCTTGTGTTTCACCAAGATCTTGGGGTACCATTGTGAATTTCCCGCCTTTGTTAAGGCAAGTATATTTCAAATGTGCCACTCTTTTGAAGAGGAGGCAGTGTGCACAGATAGATTCCCTCTTCTCCCCTAGGTAATGGTGAATGCACAGTGATATTATTAACTTTTGATGCAAGATTTTTCTTAATTTATGTTCATAGGTGACCAACATTCTTCTTCACCTTTTTTTTTTTTTTTTATTCAGATAACCCCAAGTCTCTGTCTAGTCTGGAAAATGAAGTGCTCTTTTGAGCACATAATCTTGCCTAGAATATGTAAATCAGCATGCTGTCTGGGCTAGGCATTAAGAATGCCTCTGACTGAGACTGAACAGAATGAAAATCTGGAAGGAGGCTCTTTGGGGCTTTTAACTCTCAAGAGCAAGAAAATTTGATTTTGAAGTTCAGTGTTTTTGAACTTGAATGTTTTTGGACTTAAACTTGCAAGTAAATTTAATCTCTGATGTTTTCTCTCTGGGAATGTGATAATAGGAAGCGGTTTATATTGAATCTTGGTCCATCTCTATGTTGGCAGTTTATTATTCAAGTGTCTTCATGTTGGCATTTCATATCATTGCAGGATTTAGGATTTGCTGTTTTGGATAATGTGGCTAGAAGTAACTTGAGAACCAACATAGAGAAGAGACTTTTATTTCCAGCCTTGAGTACACAGTGGAATTGATTTAATTAATCCTCTTTTCTGACCAATTCCAGAATATACTGGACTCAAATCTAAGCTGTGCACAAGTTGTCCCTGGATAAAACATAAAAGAGCAGTGGCTGGCCTTGGGAGAGTGGTCTAATGAAGATGGGAGCAGGGCTCTGCCCTGAAGGCTTACTCTCCTGCCCTGAGAGGGAAAATCTCAGCCCTGGTTGACCACAGGCTTAATGATTAAGCTCAGTAGTTAAGAGAATGAAAAACTAGTGACTGCAAGTAGCAAACACTTCCTGAGGTTTTCTTCCATAAAGAGGGAGCAGAGAAAGTGTTACTCTTTCTCCTTTATACCTTCTACCCCAGCATAAGGAAGGAGAATTCATCATATATTTTAGATATAAATCCTGTGTCTTAAGTGTGATTTCATGCTTCCTTTCAGTCTGTGTTTTGATTTTTCATTCTCTTAACAGACTATCACAGAGTAAAATTTTTAATATTAATGAAGCCTAATTCTTTATGGCTCATGATTTTAGCATAATGTCTATGGGCACTTCACCAAACTCTAGGTCATGGGTATGTTTCCTTTTTTTTCTTCTATAAGTTTTATAATTTTATGTTTACATTTATATCTGTGATCTACTTGGAATTAGTTTTTGTATAAATAAGCTTAGGTCAAAGGTCACATTTTTTTCCTGCATACTGGTGTGTAATTGCTCCAGTACGATTTGTTGAAAAGATCCTAATTTATCCATTAAATTTTGCATATCTTTGTCAAAAATCAGATTGCCACAACTGTGTAGGAATATTTCTGGACTTTCTCTTCTGTTCCATTGGTTTGTTTGCTATTCCCTCACCAGTAGCACTCTATCTTTGGTAAAGTGTCAGATTCACTTCCTTCAACATATTTTTTTCTTTTTCCAGAATTGTTTAGCTATTCTAGCTTCTTTATTGTTTCATATAAATTTTTAGAACCAGTTTGTTCTATAAAATATTATTCTAAAAAATGTGGTGTTCTAAGATTTGAGGTTTTTTCCCCCAGGAATATATAGATGAGTTTGGGAAGAACTGACATCTTTATTATATTGAATCTTCTAATCCATGATTATGATATATCTCTTTATTTAGGTCATCATTTAATTCTTCTTTAGAATTTTAAGGATTTTTTTTTTAAAGACACATTTATTCAGCGTCATGATCAGACTATTACATTTAGCAATCAACAGCATGGGTGCAAAAAAAAAAAATCTACATTAAAACTCTTTGTTGGAATGCTTTACACTTTCCACAGAACAGAAACTAAAATAACCTGTTATACAATTAGTCACAAATACAGTCCTCGAGTTTTTTTGCCCATACACATGAGTATTGTCTAAAACATGTCTTCTCTGTAGCAGCTAGGCCCTGCCACCACTGTGCTTGGCTGAGTTCACAAATCTGTTGTAACCGGTAGCTTCCCTGTCACTTCTCTGGCTCTCCTCTCCTGCTAAGCTTTGTTTCCTACCAGTAATTAAAACCTTCTGCCACTGCCGTAGCTGCTGCTGCTGCTGGAACCAACATAGCCACCTTGGTTTCGTGGTTTGGCGAAGTATTGGCCTCCACCACCATAAGGGCCAGAGCTTCTGCCTCCAAAATTGTCTCCTTTCATGGGTCCAAAATTTGAGGACTGATGGTTGTAATTGCCAAAATCATTATAGCTTCCGCCACCTCCAAAGTTGCTTCCATCATTACCGAATCCGTTATAGCCATCCCCACTGCCACCATATCCACCACCACCTCGACTGCCACCAAAGCCACCTGGACCACTGAAGTTTCCTCCATGACCAACGTTGTCATTCCCACCAAAACCACCTCCACAACCACCACCAAAGTTTCCAGAACCACTTCGACCTCTTTGGCTGGATGAGGCACTAGCCATCTCTTGCTTAGAGAGCGCTTTCCTTACTTCACAGTTGTGGCCATTCACAGTATGGTATTTTTGAATGACAATCTTGCCTACAGAATCATGGTCATCAAATGTTATAAAAGCAAAACCCCTCTTTTTGCCACTGCCTCGGTCAGTCATGATCTCAATCACTTCGATTTTCCCCTACTGTTCGAAATAATCTCTTAGATGACGTTCTTCAGTGTCTTCTTTAATGCCACCAATAAAAATCTTTTTCACAGTTAAGTGGGCACCAGGTCTTTGAGAATCTTCTCTTGAGACAGCCCTCTTTGGTTCCACAACTCTTCCATCCACCTTGTGTGGCATTCATGGCTGCATCCACCTCCTCCACAGTGGCATATGTGACAAACCCAAAGCCTCTAGAGCGCTTGGTGTTCAGATCTCTCATTACCACACAGTCCGTAAGTGTTCCCCATTGCTCAAAATGGTTCCTCAGACTCTCATCGGTTGTTTCAAAGCTCAGACCTCCGATGAAGAGCTTCCGCAGCTGTTCAGGCTCTTTGGGAGACTCTGACTTAGACATGACGGCGATGGGAGGGGAGACTTTAACGATGCTTACTCGGCGGCATCCACGGGCAGAAGGGAATTTTAAGGATTTTTAATAAGAGCTCTTTTTTTCTAGATTTATAACATTGGTATTTAATTTTTTGCAACTAGAAATGGTATTGTTTTTAAGTTTCCAATTATTCATTGCTAGTATATGTGATTGATTTTTGTGTGCTGAATTTTTATCCTGTGATTTTATTAAACTCAGTAATTCTGGTAGCTTTCTTGTAGATTCTTAGGGATTTTCCACATAGTTAACTTTATAGTTCTTGAGTCAGGTGTTTTCTCATTTTTCCCTTTCCTCTGTGACTTTCTCTTATTATTATTATTTTTCATTTAACCAGAGTTCTTAAGGGATCATCAGGTTTTACATTAAAAAATTGGATTTCAGAACCTCCCAAGATGGTGATATCTTGGTCAACTCCCTAGGCTGAAACTCCAGACATTTGTTTCTTAAAGGTAAGAGTGAACTGGAAACAGTCCTGTCCTCTCAGGGTGAAGCCTTGTTTGAGTCTTTTTCTTTAAATAATTAAGTTTCTCTTGGTTTGTTAGTGTCCCTAAATGAGAAATTAATTTCTCATTGGGATAAAAATAACATAACTCTATGCCTCAAATTGTCATTATTTTTATATAAAGTGGCTGGTATTCAACAGAAAATACCTAAACATACAAGAGGAAAAAAAAAATATGACCAAATCCCAGGAGGGACAACATACTGTAGCTAGGTGAAGTGAAAAAGTCAGATATAGACTTTAACATAACTCTGTTCAGTATGTTTAAGGAAATGAGTGAAAATTTTGAAAGATGCCAAAATAATAAAAAGTAATAAGTTCCAGAACTTATGTAACTAAAACAAACAAACAAACAAACAAACAAAAAAACACACCAGTATCTAAGTTTAGGAATTTAATGGATGAGTTAAAAATATATTATTTAGAGTTGAATAGACGATAATAAATTGGAAGACATTTCAGAAGGAGATAGACAGAATGAAGCATGCAGAGACAAAAAGAGGGAAAATGCAAAATAGGGATGCATAAAACTCTCTTTTTTTTTTTTAAGATTTTATTTATTTATTTGACAGACAGAGATCACAAGTAGGCAGAGAGGCAGGCAGAGAGAGAGAGAGAGGGAAGCAGGCTTCCTGAAGAGCAGAGAGCCCGATGCGGGGCTCGATCCCAGGACCCTGAGATCATGACCGGAGCCTAAGGCAGAGGCTTAACCCACTGAGCCACCCAGGTGCCCCTCGTAAAACTTTCTAATAAAGGATTACACCTCTGGGACTCTAGAACGGAAGGAGAGAGGGCAAGAACAGGAACAATAAGAAAGAATTGTTTTGAATTTTCTGTGAAATGTGAAAGACACCAAGCCACAGATTCAAGGCACTATAAATAATAAATAAGACATACAGCACAGTAAATCCACTAAAACGGATGAAAAAGTAAAATCTTTAAAACAGCCAGGAAAAAAAAAGATAGTGTATCTAAAAAGATGCAACATTCAGAGTGTCAGCTGACTTCCAACAGAAAGAACGAAAACCAGAAAGAAGAGAAATATCTTCAAAGGATTAAAATAATTCATAACCTAGAATTCAGAGTCCAGTAAATCTCCCCCTCTCATGGAGAATTGAAGACATTTGTATTTAAGCAAAAAGCCAGAATATTTAATATTGAATAAACCATTAAAGGGATCATTTGGATTCAAGGTTTATGGTACCTACAACTCATTAACTTTGGGTCCCTGTTGAAGAGAAACAAAGTTTTGAGTATAAAGTTAAGTTAATTAGTAAACTTTATTGGAATAAAATTAAAGAAATGCTTTAAAGAAAAACCAAAAAAAACCTTACAGATGTTCCCAAATCTAAATTATATATTTAAATTAAAGAACTACTAAACATATCTATAATCCTTCTTTTAAATATTTTGCCTGTTGTTTCATTTAGACTACTAGTATTATCAGGAAAATGTGCATCAAATACTCTAAAATATGATTCTTTCGGTTGATATGCATAAAACATCACACGCAAATAAGCTTGATGCTTGTATATTACTCATATTTATGTTTCCCAAACAGAAATTCTGATACATTTTACCTCACACATCTCCCATCAAGAAAGAAAATGTGCATGTTTATTTATTATGCTCTAATTTAACCTATTCTTGATAAGAGAAACCATTTGATTTTATTGATCATCATTTAGAACCTAATCTTCCATTTATGATTTTGTGTGTCTGATGAATCAAAGAATTTCCCACATACCAGCTGGTTGTTTGGAGCACTTCAATCTTTTCTTCTTTGTTCTTACTTTATATACATTTATTTATTTATTTATTTATTGCATAACCACATACTTCCAATGCAGACAGAGCACCATAGGATGTATTCTTGTGATACAACCCTGGTCCTCCAGCTTTGTGTCATGGTACCAGGTGAATCAGCAAAACAGATGGTAGGAATATCCCAAGATGGTTAGGAATTATTTAGCTATATACAGAAGTGACAAAAATAGTCACAAAAATAGATTCCACTAAATCCAAGCTAAATGTCTGTGCAACTCAGCCTTTTCTTAGCTTGTATCCAATCAAGTACTATTTGTTGTGGAAGGAAGTTTGATGGGGAGGAAACATGAGTTTAAGAGTCTATGGTCTTAGCTCATTTTGGCTAAAGCATCCTATTGTGCAAATTTTATAAAAGCATATAATCATGTGGACACACTAGAAAGGGCCCTTACCAGGAAGCTTTTATAAAACTTATGTTTCAATTCCTTCACAGCAGATCAGCCGCTGAGAAAACATCTTCTTCAAGCACAAAGAAACAAAAACAAAAACTTGATTTTAGATGGAAATTCTGACATGCAGGGAAGAATGAAGAAGCAAAAACTGGTAGCTATAAGGATGAGTCTAAGGAGCATTACTACATAAGACAATAAAATTAAGTCAGCTGTCACTTAAAACAGGTATAGAATTAAAGTACATAATAAGAACAGAGTGCAAGTGAGAAGGAAGGAGATGTAGAGGTATGTACTAAAGTACCTGAGTCGTCTTGGAAGAGTGGTGGGAACTAGTAGTGGGGGAACATTCGACTTCAGTAAGTATATGAAGCTTGCTTTATCTACAGAAATCATCGAAAGGATAGTAAAGGAATGTACAGCTACTGAGTTAATAGGAAAATGGAGGGGTGCCTGGGTGGCTCAGTGGGTTAAAGCCTCTGCCTTCAGCTCAGGTCATGATCTCAGGGTCCTGGGATTGAGCCCCACATCGGGCTCTCTGCTCAGCAGGGAGACTGCTTCCTCCCTCTCTCCCTCTGCCTGCCTTTCTGCCTACTTGTGATTTCTGTCTGTCAAATAAATAAATAAAATCTGTAAAAAAAAATAGGAAAATGGAATATTAAAAGATACTAGGCAAGATAGGAGAGAAAGAAGAACAGAATGTAGACAAGACAAATAGAAAACACGTAATAAGATGGAGATTTAATTGCAAATGTATCATTCATGACTAAATGCAAATGAATTATCCGACACCACTAGAAAACAAAGACTATGGGACCAGGTTCAAACACAGTAATTATGTGCTGCTTATAAGTGATGCACATAAACTAGAAGATGGGGAAAGTTTGAAAGTGAAAGGGTAGGAAGAGATACGTAATTCATATGCCAACAAGAAAGCTGGTCTTACTAGATTAATATCAGCCAAAGGCAAGAAACATTAAAGACAAATTGGGATATTTTGTAACGCTATAATATTAATTTCACCAGGAAGCTGTAATAATTCTAAATGTGTATGCTGTATAAAGCAAATATTAACAAAACGAAAAGGAAAAATAGACAAATCACATTCATAGGGGCATATTTTAGCATACCTTTCTAATGTATACTTAAGAAACAACACAAATCTCAAAAGACAAAAAAAGATACAAAGCCAAAGAGGGAATACTCACGAAACTTAGTTTATAAAGCTAGACTGACAGGGGCATTAAAAGAAAAATTATGGGTCAATCTCACCCATAAACATAGATACCAAACTTTTAAACCACATGTTATCAAATCCTATCTAGCAATACATAAAAATGATAATATGCCATGATTAAGTTGGCTTTATTTTAGGACTATAAGATTGATATAATATCTGGAAGCCAACTGATGTAATTTATCACAGTAACAGAATACAAAAGAAAAGTCATATATAATCCAAATAGATGCAGAAAACACTTTTGAAAAAATACATTTTACACTTATGGGAAAACATGTAGAAAACAATGATTGGAAGAGAACTCCCTTAATTCTGATAAAAAGTCATTTTAAAAAAGGCATCAATTTTAATTATATTAATCCCTCCGAGATCGGTATCAAGACATGGAGGTCCAGTAGAGCTCCTTTCATTCAGTATCATTCTGCAAGTTAACGTCAATAAATTGTAGCATGAATGTATACATAAATGATGGGATTGGAAAAATATATAAAATTGTTATTTATAGATAATGGTTGCACTTCTAAATAAAATATGAAATTCACTTGTGAATTTTCAGAAAATAGTTGCTGGGATTTTGATTATGATTACAGTAATTCTTTAAATCAGTTTGTAAAAGGCTTTACACTATTGAGTGTTCTAGCCGCTGAAATGTTTTATTTAGATCATATATTATTATTAGTTCTGTGAATTCTTGCTTTGCATATTTTGAGAGCATAATTTTAGATAGATATAAATATTTTCCTTGCATGCTGAATTTATCATTTTGAAATCTTTCTCTGTATCCCTAATAATACTTCCTCTTAATAGTATAATTTCTTGGCTATAATCTAGCTTTATCAGTTTTTCTTTTGGTTAGTATATATAGGGTCTTCTTTCTTTTTTTTTTTCAAATTTTCTGTATCTGTGTTTTAGATGTCTCTTGTAATCACATTGGGTTGTAATTTTCTTTAGTCTGATCAAATTTTTCTTAAAATTAAAGCACTTAGTCCATTTATGTGTCATATAATTGTTGATATATTTGAACTGAAATCTGTAATTTTTAAAAGTGTATTCTATTTGCCCTCCTTGTTCTAAATTCCTATTTCCTTTCTTTGTTTTCTCCAGCTTTATTGAGATATAATTGCCATATAACATTGTATAAGTTTAAGTTGTCTGAAATGATATGATATCTACAAATACACTGAAAAATGATCACTACAATAAAGTTAATTCACATGTCCATTGAAAACCATATATCTGATAAGGGTTTACTGTCTAAAGTATATAAGGAATATATACAGCTCAGTAGCAAAAAAGCCAAATAGTTTGATTCAGCAATGGACAAAGGAGTTGAATATACATTTTTCCAAAGAAGACACACAGATGTCTAACAGGCAAAAGGAAAGGAACTCACTATCACCCATCATCAGGGAAATGCAAATCCAAACCGTAATTACATATCACCTTACACCTGCTAAATGGGTTTTATGCAAAGACAAGAAACAATAAATGTTAGGATGCGGAGGAAAGAGAACTCTTCTGTACTGCCGGTAGAATGTAAATTTGTGTAGTCGCTATGGAAAACTGTATGGAGTTTCCTAAAAAAATTAAAAATAGAATTACCATATGATCCAGTAATTCCACTTCTAGGTATTTATCCAAAGGAAACAAAAACACAACATGAAAAGATACCTGCACCTGCATTTTCATTGCCACATTATATACAGTAATCAAGACATGGAAGCAATGTTAAGTATCCATCAATGGATGAATGACTAAGTATATATATACACCACATACACACACGCAATGGAATATTTTTCAGTTGTAAAAAAGAATGAAATCTGGCTACTTAAGATAATGTGGGTAAACCTTGAGATCATTATGTTAAGTGAAATAAGTCAGAAAAAGACAAAGGTTGCATAATCTTACATACAAGTGGAATCTAAAACAAAGAAAAAATAAAATCCAAGCTCACAGATAAAGAAAAAAGACAGGTGGTTTCTGGGGATGGTGAATGGAGGTTGGGGGGGATGAACAAAAGGGATGAATGTGATCAAAAGGTACAAACTCCCTGTTACAAGATAAATGAGTCATGGGGATGTAACATACAGTGCGGTGACCATAGTTAATAGTATTATATGGCATATTTGAAGGTTGCTAACAGAATAGATTTTAAGAGGTCTCCTTACAAGGGAACAGTTTTCTTAGCTATATGTGGTGACAGATGTTAACTACACCTGTTGTGATCATTTTGCAATATATATAAATATCAAATCATTATCATTACCTGAAACCATTAAAATACATAGGCTAGTTACACTCAGTGAAGACCATGCAAAAACACAAGAAGACAGCCATCTATGAGCCAAGGAGAGAGGTTTTAGAAGGGACCATCCTGTTGACACTGTAATCTTGGATTTATATCCTGCAAAACTCTGAGAAAATAAATGTTTGTTGTTTAAGCAAGAAAAAAAAAATAGCATTACTGCTTTTTGTTTAAGGGTAGGTATCAATCTACTGGAAGAATTTAAAGCTATGCCACAACTCACATGTCATTAGAGTTAATTGCCAGCCAGCAGCAGAAGACCATGTAGCCCTAAATGGTGGCACAATTGAAATTCTGATCCAGGAGTGGTAAGCCTGTTGAGAGACTGAGAGGCAATAAATTCACTTCAGGGACATTTTCTGCATATAAAATGACCCACAGAGTTGACCCTGAAATGAAATCAAGTTGAGAATTGATTGGAGAAAAATCAGTTGGGATAGTTGTAACATAGTTATTCATGATTTTATAGTTACCAAGAAATTAGAGGCTGTTTTTCTCATCACTATAACTCTGAAATGACAAATCTCCATAAATGTTCTAGGGCTCAGTAAACAGGCACCAGAGGTAGGACCCAGGTGGTGGGAGGTTCATCCTGTGTCAGTGTTAGGTTTCTGTGCCTTGAATCTTATCCCCAGTCCTTGTCTATGGGATATAATTGTCAGTAAAATCTCAACACAAAAAGTGTTTTCTTCTAGTAGAATGGGTTCCCTATGAAATCACTTGATCAACCTGGCCATGAAAGTTCATGGAGTAGCTGAAAAGGGGGTGGTGAAGGAAATGTTGTGAGCAAGAAAGAAGAAATTCAGGAATGCTTGTCTATTATTTCATTGGCAGCTTTTGAGAAAAGGAAAAAAAAATCTGTGGCAAAACTTGCTTTTAAAAGAAGCTTAGATTAGGCATCAGAAACCATCAGATTCCAGGGTGCTAAGGGAACTTGAGTGGTTTGAAATTGGTAGATTGCTACAGGTCAGAAAGTGTTTTGCTTGTCTTTTTATCACCTATATCTGAAATACAGGAAGCATTGAATAAATGTTTGTGGAAAGGAGAGAGGGAGGGAAAAGAAAGGAAAGGAAGGGTACTGTTTGTAAGATTGTCTAAAGATTGCTCAGGCCAATTAAAGAAAAGGGAAGTTGAAATAAAGATCAGATTAGAGGTAAAGTGAAATCTGTATTTGTCATCTGTAGGATAGATGTCTGGAAATATATCTTCTCTGAGCAAAGGGCAGAAGAGCAAAGTGAAGGTGTGTATAACTGGAAATGTCAAAGGTTCTTTCCAAACAAATGTAGACAATTTGTAGCCTTAACAGTCTGGTTACTCTTCTGTGATAACATTTATAATATAAATGTTAGTCATTACCAAAACTGGCCTGGAAACTGTAGGTTCAAAAGAGTGTTTACAATTCCTGTTGCATTTTGATATAGCAAATACTGTCCAAATCTATACCCCAACAAATCTTAATGTAGAGTATTCTCACATTTTTTTTAATATAATTTTTTATTTTTTTATAAACATATATTTTTATCCCCAGGGGTATTCTCAGATTTTTTAATTGTCTGGTTTCTGGGGAGTGTGACAGAATCTGGCAACATAGTAACACTATAACATTTTCATGAGTTTTACTCAAAAGGTTGGTACACATATAACTATGCCTATTATTCTGAAAAACTGAAATCATTGTTAATGGGCTGCATTATTACTTGACATTATTAAACTCACTGAATAAGTTATTAATTAATGAGGCTGATAAATCCACAGAGAAATGCTATGCATTCCTTTTCTTTTATGTCTTAAAAATATAGCTCCCAGAGTCTACAATCCACTTAACTGGGCTCCCTAATACATGGGAATGAGATAAAGAAGGCATTTAAAAATTGCTAGACATTTAGGATATGATTATTCCCACAAAGAAAATCACAAGCAGACAAATAGAAGCCTATTTCTGGTTTTAATTCATTCTTTAGAAATTTTATTTATGTACACTAGAATCATAGAATGGACTCATGACTCCCTATATCTTTCAAAATAAATCTGGATAATTCAATCACTCTAACAGCCATGGTCCATCTGCATCTCTGTGTCTACCTATTGTGAACTATGGTAGAGATGACTTGCCACACCATGATTTATCAGATACCAGATGGATTCATTGAGAAGAAGGTCATCATCATCTAGGAAGCTACAGGAATAAAGTGAAGCAGAGGGAGGATGTATGGACTATGAATTTATTTGCTACTGTTATCTCCATAGTTGAGCATAATGCCCAACATAATTTAATAATTAAAAATAACTTAATAAGAAAATACATGAATAAATGAAAAGAAGAAAGATATAGGTAGGTTGAACTGACATTAGGCATTCAGATGAGAAAGCAAGACTTAATCTTCATGGAACTTGTATTTTGTAGTAATAATACAGACAAGTGGAAGATATTCTGATTCTAGCTGTTGCTTTAAGTTCGGTACAGGGCAGGATTTATAAGTCTAGGGAGGTTAACAAGCCTCACTCCAAAGGATGTGCTCATTAGTCTTCCCATGACTCCGAAAGCAAAAGGTGGTAAGATTTGGAATGGGGGAGGATGTTGGCAAAAGCAAGACAGAGTTCCAGACATTAAAACCTCCATTATTTTATCATTTTAAAATAAACTTTTCAGATTCAAGTACTGTAACATTATATAGTAATAATGGAAGTATACATCTCATAAGCTTATGGTTCCATGAATGCTTAAAAAAATGAACAAACACATGTGAAAAGGCCCATCTCAATAAACAGGATATTACCAGCACTTCCAGTTATTATCTATCCCTCCCCATTAGGGTAACCATTATCATGGTTTGTAAGATGTACCGTGGTTTTGCCTCTATTTACATGTTATAAAAATGAAATCAGGCAACATGCAATTCTTTAGTGTTTGCTTTTTTTTTTTCTTATTATGTTTGTGGAATTCATCCATGTTATTACATGTTCTAGTTTGTTCATTCTTATTGCTGTATAGTAATCCATTATTTGTGTATAAAACCTTTTATATCTCCATCCTATTTGGATTGTTTCCAGATTTTGACTATTATAAATAGCGTTGCTCTGAACATTATTGTACAAGTCTCTTGGTAAACATGCCCACATATTTCTTTTGAGTATGTAGTTGGAAGTGTGATTGATTATTAGACCACAGATTGTGTTTATGATCCTTTTAAAAAGATTATTTATTTATTTATCTGGTAGAGAAGGCATGAGTGAGAGGCAGAAGGAGAAGCAGGCCCCCCAGAGAGCAGGGAGCCCTATGAGGGACTTGATCCCAAGACCCTGAGATAATGACCTGAGCCAAAGGCAGGTGCTTAAGCATCTAAGCCACCCAGCTGCCCTATGATCCTTTTTAAATAGATATTGGTGCTCATATTTCCAAGGAGGTTGTATAGGCCCCCAGTTTTTGAATGGGAATCTTCTGTAGCTATAGCATAGGCAAATGAGGACCCAAAGAGAGGCTACACTCTGAGACTTGAGGATTGTCTTTGTGGGACTCAGAATCGCAAATGCATGCATCAGAATCATTTATTGGATGAGGAAGTATTGTGGGGAGATAGGGCTCAACTTAGGAAACACTAGAAACCCAATAGAAGACATGAGGCATCTGCGTCCTCAATCTCATGGCAGTGATTATGACAGAAGCCACCAAGGGGGAATTCCAGTGATCAGCATCTTGACTTACTCAGCTGTGTGGTCTACTGAGCTCAGAGATTGCTCAGATCCAAGCTATTGCCTAAGCTTGTCCTAGGGACCCTGGAGAGCTAATTTCCTAACCCTTCCCTGCATGGCTGCATGTAACTGAAGCAGCTCACGAACCATCACCATAAGAGAACTGTGTATTTCCATACCTAGGAGTCCAAACTAAATTAATCCTATTCCCTAAGAAAGAAGCGCATTTCTCTCTACCGCTTTCTAAGAGCTTCTTCTTTATATCCTTCCCACACTATTAGCTGTGAGAACATTCATTCCCTTTTAAGTAAATTACCCACTCAGAGTGGTCTGGTTCGTTTGTAGCCTGACAAGGCAATGATACAAGCCTTCAGATGTACTTTTCTCCAATCTGGGTTATCAACCTCATCCTTGTTTGTAGTATGAAAATATTCTAGTGAGTTTAATTTTGTTTTTGTTTGTTTAAGTTTTTACTTAAATTCCAGTTAACATGCAGTGTAATATTAGTTTCAGGTATGCAATTTAGTGATTCAGTTCCATACAATACCTGGTCTCATCACATTAAGTACACTCCTTAAAACGCATCACCTATTTAATCTACCCCCCCCCCGCCCTTCTGATAACCATCAGTTTGTTCTCTTTAATTAAGAGTCTGTTTCCCAGTTTGCCTCTTTCCTTTTTTCCCTGTGATCATTTGTTTTGTTTCTTAGATTCTATGTATGAGTGAAATCATATGACGTTTGTCTTTCTCTGACTTATTTTGCTTAGCATAATACTCTCTAGCTCTGTCCATGTCATTGTAAGTGGCAATTTCGTTCTTTTTTATGGCTGAGTAATATTCCATTGCATATATGTACCTTATCTTTTTTATTCATTCATTGGCCAATGGACATTTGGGCTCTTTCCATAATTTGGATATTATAAATAATGCTGCTATAAATATCATGGTGCATGTATCCCTTCAAATTAGCATTTTTGTATTCTTTGAGTAAATACCTAGTACTGAAATTGCTGGATGATAGAGTGCATTTATTTTTAACTTTTTTGAGGAAACTCCATGCTGTTTTCCACAGTGGTTGCACTAGTGTACATTCCCACCCACAGTGTAAGAGAGTTCCCTTTTCTCCACATTCTCATCAACACTTGTTTCTTGTGTGAATTTTAACCATTATAACAGGTATGAGGTGATATCTCCTTGTGATTTTGATTTGTATTTCCCTCATTAGTGATGTTGAACATCTTTTCATGTGTTTGTTGACCATCTGGATATCCTCTTTGGAAAAATGTCTATTTATGACTTCTGCCCATTTTTTAATTGGATTATTTGTTTTTTAGGTGTTGCGTTTATAAGTTCTTTATGTATTTTGCTTTTTTTGCACATTAACCCTTTATTATTATGCAAATATCTTCTCCCATTCCATAGGTTGCCTTTTAGTTTTGTTGATTGTTTCCTTTGGTGTGCAGAAGCTCTTTATTTTTATGAAGTCCCAATCATTTATTTTTGCTTTTCTTTTCCTTTGCGTCAGGAGACATATCTAGTAGGAAGTTGCTACTGCTGATGTCAAAGGGGTTACTGCCCATGTTCTCCTCCAGGATTTTAATGGTTTCTTGTCTCACATTTAGGTCTTTTATCCATTTTGAGTTTATTTTTGTGTATGGTATTAGAAAAATGTCCAGTTTCATTCTTTTGCATGTTACTGTCTAGTTGTCCCGGGACCATTTATTGAAGAGACTTTCTTTTTTCCATTGGATATTCTTTCCTGCTTTGTTGAAGATTAATCGACCATATGGTTATGGATTCCTTTTGTGTTTTCTAATCTGTTTCATTGATCTATGTGTCTGTCTTTGGGCCAGTACTATTCTGTTTTGATCACTAGAGCTTTGTAATACAACTTGAGGTCTGGAATTGTGATGCCTCCAACTTTTCTTTTCTTTTTCAAGATTGCTTTGGCTACTTGGGGTCTTTTGTAGTTCCATATGAATTTTTGGATTATTTGTTCTCGTGTGAAAAAAACTTTTGGTATCAGTCCCAAAATTTACAATTGCATCAAAAGCCATGAGATATCTAGGAACAAACCTAACCAAAGAGGTAAAAGTTCTGTACTCTGAAAAACTGTAAAACACTCATGAAAGAAATTGAAGGTGACACAAAGAAATGGAAAAGCACTCCATGCTCATGGATTAGAAGAACAAATACTGTTAAAATGTCTATATTACCCAAAGCAATATACACATTAAATGCAATCCCTACCAAAAGTGAGTTTAATTTTGAAATCAATAGACAATAAAGGAAATAGAGAATCCTTGTACACTTTGATGTTATATTTTACTCCCTACCAAGATTTTTTGTTTGTTTGTTTGTTTTTTACCTAATGGAGAGCAAACTGAGTTTGAGATAGTTAGGTGATGGTGGGTCTACTTATTCTTCAAGTTAAGGAAAATGCATTCTTCATGAGGGTAGCTTTGATGATATATATGTATCTGTACAAACTCATTCTCTTCTCTCTGCTCTGTCCTTGGTAGAGGAGAGGCCAATATACAACCCCGTCCCGCATATATGGCTATTTCCAACATCAGGATTCATGGAAGGCAAGTTGGGGCACAGATATCTTTTCTCTTAGCTTTTCATTGGCCTAAGCACTTCCAAGGGGAATGTGACTTTTAAGGAATAAAGAAGGAGGTGATGGTTAGGAGACTCAGACTCCTCATTTAAACAGCGTAACTAGTGGCATTAGGAAGCTCTTGGTTTTAATTGATGTTAAAACTAGTTGAATAAGTTGAGTGACTTTAACTGGTTGAGTAACAATAGTTACTTGTTTAACAAGTTGAATAACTAGTTGAATAACTAGTTGAGTAACAGTGTAAGGTGAGTTACTTACCTTCCGAGTTTCTTTTCCTTGGCTGAAAGAATTCAATCGGATAATATACACCAAGTAATTAATATATTATTAATTAATTAATGTTATTAATTATTATTTATTTAATTAATAATAATTAAAATATACCAGGATAGTGGTGGTGGAGTGGTCTGCTCCAGATGTAATTGTGGGGGATACATTCTCTGAGAAGCTTTTTTAAAGGTTTATTTATTTATTTTAGAGAGAGCGAGAGAGAGTACATGTGCGTGCCTATGAGCAGGGGAGAGGCAGAGGGAGGGAGAGACTCCCAAGCGTACTCCCACTGCCCCCACCCCCCCAAGCATGGAGACTGATGCAGGGCTCAATCTCAGGATCCCAAGATCATGAGTGAGATGAAATCAAGATCAGACACTTAACCAACTGAGCCATCCAGGTGTCCCACCTGAGAAAAATTAAAAAATAATAATACCTACTAAAAGTTAGGTTATACTTTATTAACACTATGTACCACCAATTCTTAACAATTTCAGTAATAAAGTACTCTACCCTGCCAGATAACCTACTCTCATCCTTTCTATATTGGTATTACCAGTGAGTAGTTAGAAGATACCAATCTCTCTTGTGAGAGATACTTATGTTTGCATGTATCTTCTTAGGATGCCAGGTGAGGTTGGATGATAAAATAATCTCAGCCCTAGGTTCTCAACTGTCTGGGGATATAGAAATGAGGTTACAGAAGATCTCTTTTCTTCATGAAGACACAGTACAGCTGTGGATTAATTCTTGAGATCTGACTCACTCAAAAACTCTATAGAATAATTCAGTAGTCAAAATAAATTCAACTTCAAATTGTCTTTTGATGAAAATAATCTGATTATCTGTCAATAATTATAGTTTTCTAAATCCTTCTTCCAAAGGAATAAGATTATTCATTTTCAGTATTCTACCAGGACAGAGAGATTTGTGTACCTCCCAGAAAAATAACCCAATTAGCTCAAAAAGAAGTGTTCACTATTAAGCAATTAAAATAAGTATTTGCTGAAGGTAACTTTGTGTCTTCTCTTCTGAATGTGATTCAAAGGCATAATTAGCTCCGGGAGGAAGCAATATGGTTATCATTCAGAAGAGTTCTCACATTAATCTTTTATTAGATGGCATATTCTTTCTATCCTTGCCATTCACCCTGCAGATATAACGGATTAAACAGACCATAATCCCTAACTTTCCTTCCCTTCATTTCCATGGATCTGGATTAGAATTGAATAGAGACCGATGTTCATGGCTTTTCTTCTCTTGAGGAGAAAATATAACTTTTGCTGTTTATTATTGGCAAGCCCACTGTACCTAGGTGAATTCTACAGCACAGCTGAAATGGACATTTAGCTGATGCTCCCCCCACCCCACCCCGACTCCCCTTTGGCTGCATGTGCAGTCACTTGCGTAAAGAGTAAAAATCCTGATACTAAATGAAAAATCAAAAGTAATTCACATTTTTTAAAAAAACTGTAGTACTATTTTTCCTCCAGGCACCAAAGCACTGGTATTACTCTTGCACTGTGCTGATGTAATGTTTTTTTTAAAACCTAAGTAGCTGTCTGGTGGAACACTTGAAGACACAGGTGTTCGACTTTATTCCTTGACAGTAGCAAAATGAAAATAATTTGTAATCTCCAGTAGACACTTGATTGTGAGAAATGAGAACCTCCAAGTTTTGTGCAGACACAACAATTTTGATAATCCCTATTCATGCTATCAGAGATTATTTTTACTTTCCTTTGGACTGTTTGAGCCAAAAGTTATCTATTTCTCTAGCTTTATCCCCTTGAAAGAAAAAAAAATCACCAAATTTGACACTAACATCAAGTCTTGATTGATAATTTTAGTGGCTTCAGTGCATTCTCACAGATGCAGGCATCAGAGGCTGCACACCCCCTTTTCCTGCCCTAGTCAGCCAGCTAAATGCCTATTAGATTTGGTGTTAAGCCACACCACCAAAGGAGTGAGAATCTGAATCGGCTTCCCCGTTGTCAGCTAGTCTCACACATTTATTTCAGAGTGAAAATTTGTCACTGCTTTCCCATTCAATTTTTGATACCATTCTCTGTTTCTAGAGCAGAGATTTATTTTCATCTTTGGAGTATTCTAACTTAGAAGAAATAAAACACTTTGAATCAAGAGTTTTTACTATAGCTCTCAGATTTTGCTTAATGGAACGAAATACTTATAAGGGTACAACCAGATCAAGCCTTATCAATATATTGGAAATAAATGTGGAGATTCTCATGGTATGTCTCCCCCTAAAGTTTCTTTACTAATTTAGCATGGGTATAAGTATGAGAGCAAAGTCCCTTGGACTTTCATTTTTCTTTATATTGTTTTTAAGAAGGTGGAAAAGGTAGGGCCAGTTATCAATAAAAGGTAGGGCCAGTTTCTTAGGGGGAGAGCCTTATGTTTGTGTTCCTACATGTTACTTCTGTCTGGCTGAAGGGAAAATATAGGTCTTGTTCTCATTTCTGATGGTACCACATTCTGTGTAGACGATGACTTTGAAAATGGTAAGAACATAAGAGTTTACTCTTGTCTTTTTCCTATAAAATCTGAAAGCAAAGCTGGAAACACTGTGCATAGGTATCAGATCATCAATCAGGCATGAGACATCCAAGAAAGCAGCACACTTTAGTTTGTCATTATCCTGTTAGGTTTTACTAAGGAAACAAAACAAAACAAAACAAAACAAAACAAACATTTTCTTTTTGCCCTTCTCAGATCAGTTGCTGTACAAGGGCATATTAGTTACCTGTTTCTGGGTAACAGATTAGCCCAAAGTCAGCACTGGCCCCATCCTCTTCCTACTCCCACTTCCCATCTTTGTCTCAGTAATGGCTACTTACTCTTCTTAGTTAAAGTATCACTTTTTCATGAATCCTTCTCTGATCATCCCCTCTGGTTTATGTTTGTTTATTGCATATTCCCTTGGGATGATATTCCTAAATCATTAGCATGATCATTTCATTAATTGTGTTTCTCATCCCCAGGATGGTAGGGCCCTTACATGTTTGCTCATTGTGTAATCGCCAATATTGAATCCAGTGTCTGCCTCACAGCAGAATCTCAGAAGTTTGTTGGCCAAATGCCCATAACAATGCCATTTAAAAATGTAACTGATCTTCCATCTGTGACTTTTGGATACACTTGTCTTGTTCCGTGCCATCTGACACTAACAAAAAAGCCATTGTTGGATGCTAGGCCCCATGGCTGAGCACTGAATTTTCTTGGTGACTTTAGACATAGAAGCCTGATGGTATTTGCAGTTACTCCTCTAAATGTCTGGCTCTTATCCTCAAGAGATAAGAGCAGAAAAGAATGAACAATGTTGAAGAGTCCACATCTCTAAAGCTGTACATGGTTTTTACAATCTTAAGGCAGTTGTGCTGGTCTTCTCATACTTGGCCATCTTTTCCTCTTTCCCATGTTCCAGACGGGTAGAGCTTGGGGGAAATGGTCACTTGAAGCTCTGATGAATATCTAGTCAGTGTCGAGTAATGTGTTCCTTACATCTTCCGTGTATATCTCTGAGCACTGGGGACTCAGGCAGGCACAGGAGAGAGAAAAAAATCAGGAAAAGAACAATTATGGTATTGCATTAGAACAGTATGTAAACACATACACACACACACACACATATACATACACATACACACACAATAAACATTGTGGACCTGCTGTTTATCTAAAGTATATTAAAAGGTACAATACTATAGCTCATATTATTACTCCTTGAAACAGGAACTATGTTGGTTTTGTTCAGCATTGAATTCCTAGTACTTAGTACAGTACCTGGAATATAATATGTGCTGCTTAAGTGTTTGTTGAATGAATAAGAGATATACTTACTATGTCACAGGGTCTGTGCTAAGTGCTTTATAGGAACTGGCGTGCTTAATACTATCAACAACCCCATTATTATTAATGTGCCTGCTATCCGTTCATTGCCTTTCAGGTCCTTGTGCAAGTTCACACAGCTAGCGAGCGAAGACCTGGCATCTGAATCCAAATAGTATGGATTTAGGGTCTCTGCACCAAACCACTGTGAAAAACTGCTTCCTACATGTAAACATAATGAATACCTTGTGTTTCACAAAGTTATCAATTGTGCAATACAAAGCACCTTTTTTATTCTTCAGTTGGTGGTGACATATAAGCTATTATGTATGCATTTTAGAACTCTGTGATTCCATAGCTTTCTACCCTGTATCATATTTTATACTGCTCACTATCATTCTATGATTCTTTATGCTTTCAATGGAAAGTTATTATTAAATCATTTAAAATCTTTACTTAGATATCAGTTCCCAGTCATGTTAATTTATCCACCTAAGTCATCTCTAGTTTTGTTATGCAAATATATGTTTTGTGGGGAAGATTTCTGTGCATATATTACCCAGTTACAGGTTGTGTGTAACTTTGAGTGTTTCCTCAAACTATACTTAGAATTAACCATACGACCAGGTTACTGTGGTAAAATCTTAGAAAATAGATAATATGCTAGTGTGACTTTTTTGATATCTTATTATCATTGTGCACCTAGCATAATATAAAAAAAGTTAAATATTGAAAGGAATCAGAGTGAGAGGGTGGAAACTGATGAATTAGGGGTGATGATTATTGGCAGGGGGGAGATGATCCCATCATTTGTGAATAGATAATCTTGACTTTACCCTTGACGTTTCTGGAATTGTGTACTTGAAAAGATAAAAACTCCATGAGAATTTGGGCTTCCACTGTGTCCTGATTCACATTGCTCTTTATGTTTGGTTTCTCCAAAATGAAGAAAATTTAAGCTGTTAAGTCAAGATCTCTCCAAAACAAATTTACACACACACACACACAAATCAATTCAGTCCTATAATTTGGAGTTTTGCATACGCCCTCTGGAAGTGTACCTTTTTTTTTCCCCAGTCCAAACCAAAATAATTTACTGGTTTGAAGAGAAATGGTTGAGTTCTAAACTTTACCTTAGAAGACTGTGAATGAGTAAGCACTGTTCCCACCTTACAGCCAAGCCAACACAGTATCTTTTAGGATCTAACTTGGCTCTACAATTCATTATTGTTACCATCATTGTATCTCCAATATGACAGCTTTAGTTTTCTGAAAAGGGTTTAATTGGTTAAAGAAAACTCCTGTTCATTTCCAGGATCATGATGCCTGTTTTTTCTCTCAGAGGGGAAGGATGAAAGTCAAAGCAGGAGTGCTCATTTTGAGGACCCTGTGGAGTGGAGATGCCCCTTTTTACCTTTCTATTGTCTTTTCATTCTTCAACAGAAAGATTCCACAGAGAAAATATAGGGAGCTGACATGAACCAGAGCTGAGTTCCTGCACTTAGTTATGTGTGATTCAGAAACAGTTCTGGTGAGTGGAGCATCTTCTTTGTAATCTTTTTGAATATAATTTTAAAGATCTTTACGTAGCCGCATTTATTTTTTAATGTATATATACTTGTGTCCAAACATATGTTTGTTTGTTTATTTATTTATTTATAAATATTTTTAAATTTATTTGACAGAGAGAGAGAGAGAGAACGAGATAGGGAACACAAGCAAGGGGAGTGGAAGAGGGAGAAGCTGACTGAGCTTCTGGCTGAGCAGGGAGCCCGATGCAGGCCTCAATCCCAGGGCCCTGGGATCATGACCTGAGCTGAAGGCAGACACTTAATGACTGAGCCACCCAGGTGCCCCCAAACATATGTTTATATATGGGTATGAAGTGTGTGTGTTATGCATTAGTTTATGCTTCCATAAACAAAAAATGACTTTGAGGTACTGCTTCCATCGTGGGGTACCTGGTTATTTTGATTTTTTTCTTTAACTGTGCCCAAAGGATATTACTTTTATCCATTTTCATGTGAGTAAACCCATGTTAGTGAAGTGAATTTTTTTTTCCATTTTGTCTTCTTTCAGTTAATTTTAACTTCATTATTAAGATGAATAGTAATGATGTTAAAACCCCAGAGGCAAACTGGCTTCATTTGATTTCTTCTGGTAGATGGGGGGAAAAAACAAACAAACAAACAAGAAAAAACTGTTAGCAGTTCTAATCTTCTGTGAAATGTGCCCTGTACTTTGTGCTTACATTTTTAATGTGCCTTTCAAAACAGAATTGATTTGGTTCTTTCTTTTAAAATATAAAATAATAAATATTTTATAAGGGAAGGGATAGTTTTTTTTTCTTTTTTGGGGTATGAGCAACTGAAGCAGTAAAAACAATCTCACCATAATAACCACTTGAAAACAAAACAATACCACTTTTAGGTAGTTTGAGTTTCCAAGAAATATCTGCATCAAGATGCAACTTGTTTGATGATGTGTCATCTCAGGGAGAAAATTTTGTCTTGGCACTTCATGAAGCCTGTCCCCTGCTTGGAATTCTGGTCTCCCAGACAAAAAGAAATGCAAATAACAGATTATGTCTCACATTCGCTCAAAGGAAAACACATTACAGATGTGTCAAGTATCATGATTTCTGGTGGAATATCAGGCACACTTATGAAAAAAACATGACACATTGTCATGACTGATGTAGGTTTTTATAATGTAAACTTTCTGACGCAAAGAAGGGGGCCGTTTTTTGCCAAGCTCCCTGTAGTCATCAGGATAGCCCCCGTATGACGTAGAAGCTGCCCTCTTCCATTCATTTATGTAAAAAATATTTATTGAGCGTCTTCTCTGTGTCTCGTTCTGTAGGAGCAAAAAGCATGAATTAAACACAGACCCTGCCCTCAAGGAACTTCAAGTCTAATAGCAGAAGTGAATCAGTGCATATCACTTATACTCATGGAAGACCAAGGGAAAAAAGAAGAAGAAAAAGAAGTAAGTGCCACATGAAAGTAATATGAGTATTTATTGTGGGATCTCTTGGGAAGGGAACCTGACTTAAAGACTGTTTGCTCTGGGAAGGCATCAAGTACACAATGGGGTGCCTTTTGCTTGGACACTATTTTTCTGTGATGTAGTTTAATCTCACCTGAAGGTTTGAGAACAGAGGCATTTTCGGTTGCTGCTGCTTCATCTTTTCTGACTTGTTAGGACAGAGGCTTCTGTGAACTAAAGGGGCCCCTCACCCACCCTTTTGGTAACAAACCTGAGCCTGCCTTGCCAGCCTAATTATTAGCAAATTGCTCTTGCTAGATCAATGGGCATGCTTTCAAGTCTAATAAGAATGAAAAAAGTGTTTCAAAGCTGAGATATTTTTAGTCCTACAGACAGATTGATTTTCTATGAGATTCCGAATTACCTTAAAAAACTTCTTTTAAATTCTAGCTAGCATTTCTGGTTTGAGATTCATAATGATGAAAGAATGTTTTCTTGGATGTCCCTCCTTCTCCAGCTAGTTTCTTATTTCTCTGGGTTGGGCGTTCATTCATGCTTTCTCAGTAAATGTAGCATCCCAATGGTATCAGCTTTTGCTGTATTTGAAAAAAATAGTAACTGATCATTTATCATGATTCTGTAGACTGTCTAAACGTTCTGGGCTGTGATGAATCAGCTGGGGTAGAATGGCTGCATTCTCATGTTTGGAAACAGCTAGAAAACTGGTGATGGCTGGGATCTCTCTATGTACTTCCTTATTATTTGGAGACCGTAGGGGTCCCAGGAGAAAGCAGGGGCGGGCCCCCCATGGACGCTCTTGAAGTTTCTGCTTCTGGCTTGTTGGCTAATGTCCCGTTAACTAAAGAAAGACATAAGACCAAGCTTAGATTTCAAGAGTTGAAGAAGGAGACTGCATTTCTTGATAGAAAAGGTGGCTGAGACACATTGCAAAAGACAATGCATATAAAAAGGTGTGAACATATTTGAGGCTTTTACTGATACATTTCTCCATACCAGTTTACCCCTGAGAGATGAACAGGTGAACTCACAAGAGGAAGCTATTTGGGCATAGACATTCTAGAGTGGATCTTAAAAAGCTCAAGTGTAGATGGACTTCCCTGAACCTCCCCTTTATTGCAAGCTTCATCCTCCTGCAAATCATTACCTCTCAGAGGTTTTGGAAACTGTGCTAAAGTAGATGTTGACAGAGGTGCTCATGGCCAAGAGAGAGGCTCTAAAATGAGAGTGGAGCTTGTTAAAGGGAATAAATGGCACTGGACAAGATGAACAGACAGAAGCTGAGTTTTTAAATTTTTTTTTTGGTGCTATTGCCAGCGACAGGGCAGAGAGCCCAGAACAAGTCTGGATACTTAGCCTCATGGAAACAAAAGGCGGAGGGTTTTAAGCCCTGAGAATGAGCTCGTGGAAAAGTACTGGAGATGTTAAGAAAGGAGGTGGGCCAATGGAGGTGTTGAGCGTATTTAGTTATTCCGGAACTTGCAAATGCTGTTTTTCTGGGAATAACCTTCCTGTGTTTGCTAATTGATACCCTAGAAGTTAGACTTCTGTCCTCCACAGGGACTGGGAGAGAGGGGTGCTATCTTCCCCAATGTCTACATTTCAAGAATGATTCTTAGGCCCTTAAGAAAAACATTTCCTAAGTTGTGAAACTCGCAGGAGGCTGAGAGGTTTACATTTATTTCAAAGGGGTAGAGAAAGAATTTACAGTGACAAGTTTTCTAAAATATGCTCTTGGAGAAATGGAAGGCCAGAGGCTTGGACTCTGGAATAAACCTGTCTAAAGCACAGTCAAGCTGAGGGGGTCATGAAGACCAACTTGATCATGATGACCAGGAGCAAAACAACCTGTTGCTCACCTCTGCATGGGTCTGCCTGGGCTAAACATCCTCCTTGCCATAATGACCGTCTGAGAAAATAGGGCATTTCAGCCAATTTCACATTTTAATGACTGTTCAGATCGTCTGTAAGGAATTTTAGGAAAAATCTCTGTATGTATAATTCTTCTGTTTTCTAATGAATAGTTGATACCATCATTCATTGCCAGTGTCTCTCACCTGAGGGTTCCTCTGGGTCCCTCCTGTGGGGCTCTGACACAGTCACATATCTATAGTGGTATTATATACTGAAATCTCCATTAAGGGCTGGGTAACATATTCTATAGAAGAGGAAAGGAGGTCTAGAGACATTAGATGATTCACCCTAAGTCTCATAGACCAGTAAGTACAACAAAGATGGGATTTGGATCAAAGCATGTCTGACTGTAGAATACTTCTTGAACAAGCCAGTCTCAATAGTAAAGCTGGTCCTGGGTTACTTGTGGGATACCTAGCTATCTTAAATATCCTTTAACTTCCTGTTTATTTCTCATTTTTTCCCTCATTATGGCATCTGTCCTTCCAAAACAGTTACCCTTGTCCCACATGGCCCTCTCACTTATTAAAACCAATTCCTAGGTAAGGTCTTGATGTCCAGTAACCAACGGTGTTGGATTAAGGCATCCTTTTAATTGGGAAATGAAATGTTCATAATCTATGAAGGAAAATTTAATCACCAATCAAGTGGGTTAGGGAAGCATTGTTTTTGTATGCTTTCTTTTTGTTTTTAAACTAGTAGAATGAGGATAGGAGGGAAGAGAGTGCCATGTCCAAGGTGCATGAAGACATAGGTCAGCCAGCAAGCATTGTATAAAGGTATAGCCTTAATAACCTGGGACCAGAAGTTCTATTGGAAACATTCTCATGCTCTGAGAGGTTGCATTTCTGTCAATAGAAGAATATAATCTTTTTGAACTTGCTTGAAGCGAGGAGATTTTTAAATTTTCTCTAGAGTAAAATTAATGTCTTAAGAGTACTGTTTTCTTCTTGTAGAAGTTGATATTCCCTCTCGTCTTAATGCTCTTAGTAGCAGGTTTTTCTTAGAACCATCCTGAAAATTAACGAGCCACCTGAACAGAACAAACGCTAATCGACCATTCCCTCTTTCTCTGAGAAATTCTGTTTTGTGCCATTCCTGTTTGGACCATACTATGCAATTAAGGGTTTTCTAGTTTCTGTGAATGGCGGGAGGAATGCTCATTGAACAATGGATGTAAATGTGACACTCGTGTATTTCAGGAATGGTGAAACTGGGACTTAATTTGATAGAACAGGGAGGGAAACAAGGTCTTCTCCCTCTTGTGATGCCTCCGTATCTTATTTCTGAAATAAGTAACCCATAAATAATTGGCCTAGATGTAGTATAATAAAATGGTTCAGTTTTATAAATGGTGATGTGTAGGAAGCGCTATAGAACTTGTGACTTTTTTCTGGTTTTTGGTTAAATCTTCAGAGGCATGACTCCCCAGGAGGTGGAGATGTTGGTTCTTCCCTAATTATCTCAATTGGAAAGTCCGTTTGGCCCATAGGAAGGTGGCCAGATAATGAATGTGGACATCACTGTTTCAGCTCGGATTCAGAAATCTGCTTTTCAGTGCCTTGTGGAAGGCAGAGACTGGCTGACTCACTGGCACTTTAACTTCTCTGTTACCATGGGTGTAATCTCAAATCAAAGACCCGAGTTTTAAGCACTGTCAATCTGGCATCTTCCAAGATTTAAAAAAAAATAATAATAACTATCCCATTTATGAAGATTCTGGTTGTAATGAGCTGCAAATCATTAGAGAGCTTTCCTTTGGGAAGCTCAGAAGACAGAGATGTAGCTCAGAAGATGCTATTTTTGGAGTTCCAAATAGGTTTATCTCAGTCAGCATCTAGGCGGCAGTAACTAAATTGTGATTAGAAATGCTTCAGAGGAGGAAAAAAAAAATGGCATTCACTGATCTTTGGACACTTGAGAACTCAAATTCTGTTACCTTGCAAGCTGCCGAATCCTTTCTAAATGGCCTTTGTGAGGGTATCACCAGGCAAAGGGAAATGAGGCCGGCACTCGTAAGTCATAATTTCTAGAAAATGTCTATTCACGTAATCCCATTTGGTCAGGGTACATATCTCAGACTCTCAGCACTCCATGGCAGGCAGGGCAATAAGGTGCTAACTTGTGGTCAGGAGATTTGCTTCATACCTGATTACTTCAAAATAGCGAGTTGTAGGGAGCTGGTGGTATGTCCAGTATGAATTACTTCCCACTTCGGATGTGTGGAGGTACAGAAAGTGGTATGAAATTGTGCCCTAGGAAACCTCAGGCATACTGGCTGAGACGAAGTGTGGGGCTCGGACAGCAATGTATCATTCTTGTTAAGTTTGGAGAACCTCTCCAAGTCCCAGCTTAATGGGTGATTGTTCTGTGGACCATCATAACAACAGGAGAGGGAGTTTCACTAAAGAACCGAATGGTTAACCTGCCAGCATGTTTGTTTTACATTAGCTGCTAACACTTTTTCCCATCTTACTCAATCCATCTGAGGGAAGGAAAGAACAGTATAATTGAGGGGCTCGAAATTACAATCAGGTCAGTAAACTGCCTGATTTACTGATGCTGTGTGTCAAACAGGCACACACGCTAGGTAAAGGAAGGTTGGGGAAAGGTGCGTGTTGACTCACTTCAAATGCTATTTGCCAGCACACAGAAACAACCATTGTAACCTGTTTTTCATTTCCCTTTATTGCGTGAAGTTTGACGTGTGTGTCTTCTGCATTAATGGACAAAGATACGAAGCTGGATGCGGGCAGTTTGTAGGAGGGATTGGAGGGCAAATCTAAAGCTTGGGGTGTAATTAGGTATTTGATCTAAAGAGAAAGGAAGCTCAGGAAGGAGAAAGAGTTCAGTTAGAATTTCTGAGCTAAAGGGGAATCCAGTTCTGAGGCAGTGGCTCTTGGTAGCTGGCAACTTTTTGCTGTGGTCCATAATATAGGAAACAAGTGAAGGATAGGGTTTCCCTCCAACCCCTGTCTTTCTTCCACACCTGTATCCACCCCCTGCTGTGTAAATACAGCGCTTCGACAGTGGTGCAGACATGCACCTCCACATCTAACTTAATATTTAACCAGAGAAATGATATTATTTTTTAAGAGTGATTTTGTAAGATATAGGCTATATGACTCTGCGTGATCCAGTTCTATCTTCTATCAAAGTAGGTCCCTTTGGGAAAGGATACACTAAGAAAATTGTGTTTTGCATTCCTATGCAGACTTTTTAGTGACAGTTAATTTTACCCATGAGGCTTATTTTGTGAATATGTTTTTGTATACAAAACAATCTCTAAATGTACTGGATTCAGTGTGGCTGATATAATATGACTTTTATCTAAAAAAAAAATAGACTTCTGTCATGCAAAGCATTCTTTTGGGGTTGATATCTTTTAAATCATGTTTATTACTTCAAGGACTCCATATACGCTCTCTTTCAGATAACTTTTTGTTTCTCTACTGGGAGGCTTATCCATATTTACAGCCCTGTGATGGATTTTCCTACACTTCTTGAAAATAGGGGGTCTTTCTTCTTATCCTATGCCACTTCTTCATCTGTTGCCTTAAATCCATCTCCGTCCTCATTCAGGCAGGTATGATTCCATTTACTAACATTTCTCCCTCTCACCTCATTAACTTTTCTGTGCTCTTTCCCCCTCACATTTTTTTTTTAAAGATTTCATTTATTTATTTGACAGACAGAGATCACAAGTAGGCAGAGAGAGAGACGAAGGGAAGCAGGCTTCCTGCTGAGCAGAGAGCCTGATGCGGGACTCGATCCCAGGACCCTGGGATGATGACCTGAGCCAAAGGCAGAGGCTTAACCCAGGAAGCCACCCAGGCGCACCTCCCACTCACATTTGAAGAAATTCAGGTGTCTCCCATTTTCACATTACCTGGCTTTGACACTGTGTCTCCCATCTGAAGTAGCTTCTCAACTCTTGTCTCATGGAAATGTCTCTTAGACTCTTCTTACCCTTCTCTTCTTATCATATTAACTGCATGCGATTCCATCATTGAGCATTCATTGCTCAATTTGCTGTGATTGGCTTCAACCTCCCACATGCTGGAAACTGCTCTTGGAGATTATCAGCTACCATCTCATTGCCAGTTCCAGTGAGCCTGTTCCCTTTGCAGCTTCCAGGCTTTTCTGCTCACACTTGCCTACTCTGCGCTTAGCATAGGTAACACCACCTTCTTCTAGTCAGCCTCCCTGTCTGTGGCCGTTGATCCTCACTGTTCAGGTGTTGGCGAACCCCAGGCTTCTGACTTCTTCTTCTTCTTCTTCTTTTTTTTTTTTTTTAAAGATTTTATTTGTTTATTTGACAGACAGAGATCACAAGTAGACGGAAAGGCAGGCAGAGAGAGAGAGAGCGAAGCAGGGCCCCCGCTGAGCAGAGAGCCCCATGTGGGACTCGAACCCAGGACCCCGGGATCATGACCTGAGCCGAAGGCAGCGGCTTAACCCATTGAGCCACCCAGGTGCCCCAGGCTTCTGACTTCTGCCCACTGTCCTGTTTCATACAGTGTCTTTTATGTTTCCAGCCTTTCCCTTATTGCCTCCCAGTCCTTATCATTAGGTTATACTTATCTTCAGTTTTCTCCAGGTAAGCTTGTTGGATATTTGGGACATTCAGATGTCCCAGACACTCCTCAAGCTCATTAAGTTCCAAAATAAACATCAGTTCCCCCCACTAGAATTTGGACTTATTCTTCTACCGGTATTTTTTTTTTTTTTTAAGAAATTCTTAAGTACCAACATTTATAAAGAATAATTTAATCATGGATACTGTATGTGAGTGGCAGTAAGATACAGTGTAGGACCAGGTTCAGGGGCAGGACAGTGTTATCCCTTCTTTCAGCTTTATGCAAGGGGCTGGATTGGGTTTTCTGTTACACTGAGACATGCACTACAAACCCCTAACTCTGAATAGGCGTCGCAACCCTAGCCTTTAATTAAGGAATATCTTATCCAGTCTCTCCTGTGTCTTAGTCTTCTCTTACTCCCTTCCCGAAATCTTACCTCAAACTTCATGAACAAAAGTCTGTCTCCTGGAGATTTTTTTTTTTAATTAAAATATAGTTACCCAGGATTTTGATGTATTTGAAGTATATATGTATGGAGTGGGGTATAGAGAGTGATTCTTTTTTACAATTTTTCATTAATATTTAATTTTCAAAAATGTGGTACCTGAATACGGCTCAGGATCCAGACGGCCTGGATTACCCTTGCACCTGCTTTGTCTGCAGTTGCCAATTTCCATGGATGTGTCTGCAGGCGCCCCGTGAATCACTGAGTCCTGGACAAACCTCCTTGTACCCACTATGTAGTCCTTTCTTACATTCTCACAGTAATCAGAACTAATTTTCAATTAGGAATCAGAGTAGTTAATAACTGGCATGAAGTAGCCTGTAAGCATGAAGAGCAAAAAATGATTAGCAGCAGCCATAACTTTGAAATCATAGTAAGTAATCCATTAAATTTAGTTGTTAAAATAAACTTTATTGAAGAATCATTTATATCCAACAAAATGAGCCACTTTTAGTATTGAGCTCTAGGAGTTTTGAACTCACTCAATCACCATGCTAATCAAAATAAGGGTCATATTTACCACACCCCAAATTTCCCTCATGCTCTGTATCATTTTGCCAGAGCTGTTGTAAAAAGCACTTCAAACTGGGTGACTTAAGCAAATTTGTTGTCTCACAGATCTAGAGGATGGATGTCTGAGATAAGGTTTGGGAGAGTTGGTTCCTTGTGAGGGCTCTGAGGAAGACTCTGACCCATGTTCCTCTCTTAGTTTCTTTTGGCTTGCTGGCAGTCATTGGCACCCCTTGGCTTGGAATTGTGTCACCTAATCTCTGCTGTCTTCACAAGGCATTCTCCATGTGGGCCTGTCTCTCTGTCCCAGTTTCCATGTTTTATAAGGACACAAGGTCATATTGGATTAGAGTCTCCCCTCAGGGTCTCGTCTCAACTTGACTACATTTGTAAAGATCCTATTTTCAAATAGGGTCACATTCTGAGGCACCGGGGGAGTTAAGACGTAAACATATCTTCTACTCTCACCTCCCTTTTCTAGGAGCATTCCCCAATACACCATGTGAAAAAGGATCCCTGTTCAATCTCTTCTTTAAGGAACCTGTGTCTTGGGTGGATTATGTGGCCCCGCAAGTTCAGTGGTGCTACAGGGGTACGGGGATGCTCTGCACAGTGTCTGGAAAGCCCCCACAAGAGAGTCACAGTGCAGACCTCTAAGTGTGTTCTGGGGAAGAATATGACTCACTGCTTGAAAGCAGCTTGTGGTGTGCTACCATGCCCTAGAAGAGATTAAAAGTCTGATGCAGGAACCTTATATGAATATGCCACCAGAGGCACCCATCATGATCAGGGTGTTAACAGATCTTCTAAGGTGATGATGCCAGGCAGGTACATCAGGAATCCTTTTATGATAGAAACGTTCACACAGTTGCAGGAGGCACAAGTAAATCACACGAACAGGTGGTTCACATTCCTGTCACTGCTCTCAAAAAATTTATGGTTTCTGTGAAGTTTCCTTCAACAACCAGCAGAGCTCAATATGTTACTGCTGGGAAGGAGTGAGTCACCACTACATGACAGCTTTCTCAGATGTGGACATGAAAGACAGTTAGGAAGGGACATTTACCCGTGGGTAGAACTGCAAGCATGCACTTGAATGTTTGTACTCTATGAGTGAGGAATTGATCTAAGGTATGATCAATTATTTGGTTATTTAGGGATGTTGAAAGAACAAGATTAGAAGACCAGCAATGATGAAGTTTAAGGAAGAGACACATGGATACACCGATGATAATGGGCACAGAAATTGTGAATAGGTAGGTCTCACATCCCACCAACATCTACCTCAGAGAGTCACTGTATATCTGCGGTGTAGGATGACTCATTTTGCAGATGTTAGCCAGTCTTTCTACTTACATAATGGGTCTGTGAACAGAGTAGTGATCATGGTGGGTGGACATAGAGGCTGGCTATCACTAACGCTGAGGATGTCTGGCTGCCCTTCTGCTAGCCCAAATTGACTGAGTCCAACTTCTTGACTGGATATCATCCCTTAGAGACACCAGATAACCATTTAGGGGCAGGCTGATTATACCAGATCTGTTTCAACCCTGGAATTGTTAACCATTATCCGATAACTTAGTTATGGATTTGGTTTCATAACTTGGTAGTGACTCTGCCAACACTATCCTTTAAGGGCTTTTAATGCCTGGGAAACTATCTCATAAAGAAGGTATGACTCTGGGTGCAGGACCACCCATGTGATCCACTGCTACTGCCTTATCCACATCGTGTGGGAAAACTTGCCTTGTAGGATGATAGAAGGGCTTATTAAAAGCTCAGTTAAGGTACAAGCTAGAGTATCATTCTCCACAAGGTACAGGATCTGTTCACAAGGTTGGAGTTTATACATTGAACTAATGATCAGTGTTTCAAATGTTATGTACTCAATAGCTAAACCACCTGGATTCGGGAACTGTGTGGAAGTAGGACTGGCTCTCTCATCATCTCTTCCAGGGATCCCCTTGTGAAATCGTGTTTATCATCTATGCAGTCTTAAAGTGTGCTAGATTAAAAGTCCTTATCCTCAGGACTGGTGAAGTGATGCTTTCACCAAGGGATATAGTAACACATCCATTGAGCTTGAAGCTGTGACTTCCACTTGGATATTTTGGGCTCCTTGTGCTACTGAACCAGCAAATAAAGGAATTACCATTCTAGTTGGGTAAATTCACCTTATGCTTAGTTTTTATTCTTGTATCCCAGTGTAGATCTAGGGTTATTACCGTGCTAATAGGACAGAAAGGAGTAGATCTAAATTTCAGGGAACTCACTGTCTTTTGATACCTTTACACTCAGTGCTAATCAGATATTGAAAATGGTGGCAACATCAGCCCAACAAGTATAAAGCACCTGAGGATGTGATGCGTCAGGGTGGGAAGGTCTAGATCACCCTTCGGGCATGTATATTAGACAAACTTAAGCAATGTTTAAGGGTAAGGCAATCCAGAATGAGTAATGAGATAGACAGTTGTGTAGAAACTCTTATTTGGTGCTCTGGTTTTTGGCAAAGACTCTTAGGCATTGGTGAAACCTATAGAGGGACAGGCTCATAGAATTCACTTTCTCTTAATTCTTATCCTTCTCGCACCCACGTTCTTCTTTGGTTACTTTTTGTGAACTTTTCTTTTAGGTTTTATGCTAGTCTGCAGTCATTGCCAGTTCCTTATTACAGGGTTGGCATATTATTTGGAAAGCACTCTGAATCTTTGTAAATTTTTTTAACTTATGAAATATATAAAGCATATAGGAAAGTATGGGGAATAATATTGCAGGCATCCAATAAATAAAATAAATAAAATGTTATAGGTATAATTGAAATCATTTCTTAATGCTTTGCAGAACCACTCTGCTCCCACTTCAGAGAAGGCCACCACACTAAAGCTGGTGTATATATATTTCCGTGTGTATGTATTCATAAATATAGCATAGTTACATATTTGACAATTAAATAAATTATATCCCATGGTATATAGTTTTCTGTGTAACTTATTTTTTATTCGACATGTTTTTGAGATTTACTTTCATTGATTAGGCTTGAGTTTTTTTTTTTTAAAGTCCAGGAGTTGGCTTTGTTTCATTTTGTGTTGTTTTTTTCACTATTATTTTAATTATTCCTGTTCTGAGACCATCAACTCTTTGTATAACTCTAGAATGTTCCATTCTCATTAGCAGAGCTCTAGTAATTCTGAAGCTTAAGAGACACACTCTTTCCTGGCCAACATATGCATAGTAGAATAAATGACTACCACTGAAGAGTGACTTGTGTTCTCTCCATTGCAGTACTGTGGTATTGTGTTCTCTCCATTGCAGTACTGTGGTACTGGTTTCAGGAAAACTCTCCTGGATTTCAGTTTTGCAAGGGAATGAATTCCAGGTTGAGACACAGAAAATTTAACAGATGTTATTGACTCTGTTACCCATTTGCTTACCAATAATTATTGAGAATAATTTAGTTCTCACTTTTGTTATTTTTTCCAACAGAATGCCATTCTTACTGCTAGAAAATATATTGTGTTTGGAAGCAATAATAAAAAAAAAAGAACAAAGGATGAATAAGGCTTCAGTGGGTAACTGGGAAATAACTCTAAAATTCTCACAGAGAGCTACCACAGTAACTGAAAAGGATCAATAAACCCACAAGTAACATCAAACAACAGCACCTCTGTTAAACATAACAGCTATACCATGGAGCTAACTGTGCTAAATCCTTTCTTTCCTCTTAAAAAAATGTGTTAAAACAGAGTTTTAGGAGTCTAACAAAGTCTTTATAAACACAACTACTCTCTAGAAATTTAGGATCCACGTTCATTTTTGAAGTTTTTATTTTTCCTCCCTAACTTAGTACCAAGAGCCTCCTCTGTACCTAGTGTCATGATTGTTAGTAGCCTTCCAAGGAACGGCCTATACTGGGGACCTCATAGCAAGTGGTGGCTGGTAATATTAGCTCTAGTTTATAGTCCATGCCCTTCTAATAGAAATGGTTGGGCATTATCAAATACACTCAGCTCTATCATGTCCCATCTCAGTGAATAATAAAACCAGGAGGAATTTGGATGTAAAACAAAACAAAACAAAACAAAACAAAAAACAAAAAAGGTAGTATAAGAGCAACTAGCAGAGTTTTATACTGCTAGCTTATTTTGGTTTGATGACAAGAAAAACATTCTGGACTTTGAATGAATTGGACTCTGGGTGTTGGAACATTGTCAATTCCTTATAAAAACTGTATTCACTTTCTACTTTAAGTTTAAGAGGGGCCAGATATCCTGCATTTTTTTTTTTTTTTTTTTTAGTTCATAGATCTCTAGATTAAGAGCTGCTGCATCCAAAGCTTTGCATTTGAGCATGGTGTAAATCATGAAATCCTTTCCATATTGGCTCCTTTCACTTAGTAATATGCAACTATGCTTCTTCCGTGTCTTTTCATGGCTTGATAGCTTTTTTTTTTTTTTTTTTTTTTTTTTTTTTTTTTTTTAGCATTGAATAATATTCCATGGTCTGGGTGCAACATAGTTTATTTATTCATCCACCTACTGATGGACACCTTAGGTGCTTCCACATTGAGGCAGTTATGAAGAAAGCTGCTATAAACATCTGTGTGTAGGTTTTTGTGTAGACATAAATTTTCATTTCCTTTGGATAAGTACCAAGGAGTGCAATTGCTGGATCTATATTTAGTTTTGTTAGAAATCATCAAACTCCCTTCCAAAGTGACTGTCCCATTCCCATCAACAATGAATGAGAGTTCCTGTTGCTCTACATCCTCACGAGCATTTGGTGTTGTCAGTGTTCTGGATTTTGGCTATTTTAATAGGTATGTAGTTGTAGCTCATTGTTGTTTTAATTTGCATTTCCCTGAAGACATATGATGCGTAGAACATCTATTCATGTGCATACTTTCCATCTGTATATCTTTTTTCAACTATATTTTTATTTTGAAAGGAATCCTCATATTTACAAACTGCTGACCTAGGCATATTTAAAAGTACTGATATAGGCAGTACTACTAGATATTAGATTTAGACAGCACCCATGTTTCAGTTACTTACTAGCTCAGAAAGGTGCTAGTGTTAAAGGGATGAGACCACTAATGGGTCTGGGAGACAGTTTGTCATGTACCCAGGACGTGCTAAGTACTCATGTCAATGGTAGGATGCAGGTTTAGTGTTCCCTCATCCCTCCTGGGACTGGTATCCTGGTTATAGGAGGAAAGGGATAGAAATCCTGCTAATACAACAGTGGAAGAACGCTATGCAAAAGACTATCATTATTGACATGACACATGCTTGTTTTTGCCCTAGAAGATTTCACTCTGAAGTTGACAAACCCTTCATCAATGATGCATATGAAAGGTCTGCCCTTGGCCCTCAGAACTGAATGTTAAGAGCTTGAATCCTGGCTGTGATGCTAGTCGAACGTGGGGCGTAGAAAGTGCACGTGGAGACTGGAGAGGGAGAAAGACTAGGAAGAAGCAGAGATGAATTAAATCCCAACTGAGATTTAATTTAATGACTGAAAGGTGATTTGACTGAAAAAGTAAAGAAATTTTTGCACGAATATCTGAGCTCTCAGATTTTATTATCATTTAGTAGTGTGATAGATTAATATTTTTGAAATGTTAACTTCTGTTTGTCTTCACTTTCAAGCAGATAATAGCCTATACGCATTGCCACAAGGAAGAAATGCAGAGCAGAAAGCCCATCGATTTTAAGTCTCTTTCTGGATCATGAGTTCAAAAATCCTTGGGCTTCAAGGTAACATGGACAAAGATATTGTCAATAAATAATCATGCACTAGAAAACCCAAAGTTTAAGGAATGTGGGTCTTCCCTTAGAGATTTCAAAATCATTTCCCACTGGAAGGGCAGAAAGATATAGAGGGAAATGGGGGAGATAAGAGACCTGGGTGGGTCCCACAGAGGTGTGCTGCTGTCTTTCATTAGTGCTGTTCATCCAATGTATTTGGTTAACCTCCCCCACCTACTGTCCCCCTACCTTAAGGATACACGGTAGGATGGCATTTCTCAGTTCTCTTCAGACTGGGTGTAGCCATATGACTTACAGTGACAAATACAGTGTGAATGAGAGTGGTATGTGTAGCTGTAAGAGCTGTGGTGTGAGCCGCCCCCACCACCACCTTTGCCCTCGCTGCAGTGGTTTTTATGGAAGTGCATGCTGAGATGAAGCCTCCCAACAGCCTGAGTCCCTCAGTGGACACAAGGACCAGAGCTTGTCCAGTAACCTTCACTGGACCCAGCATGAGGAGTTAACTTTTCTGGTTTTAAGCAATTGAGATTTGGGAAGCCTATGTGTTTGTGTGTGTGTGTGTGTGTGTCTGTCTGTCTGTTGGTATGTCTGTGTGATTAGTCCCAGCAGGCCTTAAAAACAGAGCCCTAATGTAGCCCTCAGAAATCTAGTTGCTGAAGAGCTTAGACTCCAAGGTCACACTTCCTGGGTTGGAAACCCTGCTCTGCCACTGACTAGCTAGCTATACATGCTTGAGCAAGTTATGGACCTTTCTGTGCCTCCATTTCCTCATCTGTAAAATGGGAGTAATAATCCTGTGCAAAGGGTTGTTGATTAAATAAGTTAATATTTGTAAGAAGAGTTTTGGACACATTGGTAACACACAGATGTTAGCTTTACTTCTTCTTTTTTCTCTCTCCCCCTGTCCCTCACATCAGGCCTTCCCTAAGAGGTAACCCATGACAAAGAAACGAGCAGTTTTAATCTCCAAGGAGTTGAAATAGTAGCTTAGTTCATTTGAAGTTTCAAGAAAGTATTAAAGAGGAGCCTTGATGAGCATTATAGAATCCCTCTTTTAGTCATATCTGCTTAACTGCATTTATTGAATTACTGTCTGTGCTGTGAGACAACTAGGCATCTACTGCTACCCCACTTCCCTAGCACTGGTCTCAAGCTGGAATTCTCCTCCCCCAAGTCATGCTCTTCCCTACTCCCTTCCCTGGGAAAGGGGCCACCAAACATTCAGGAAGAGAGCTAACTAACTTTGAGACTGTTTCATCTTCATACCTGTAGTGAAGTGGGTTTTAAAGCAATCTTTTAACATAGTCACTTGATTTTAAAGACAGAAACCTCCCTGGAACATTTAACCATGGGCACCACTTTTGCTCTTCTGACTGACTGCTCCCTGAACTTCTCTGAAGCTGGTGTTAGGGGTGGTTGGGATAGATTTCCGAAGATTCAAGTTCTGTGCTGGACCATTAAGCCTTTGAGGTCCAAGAAAAACCACAAAGGATTGCCAGTGTCAGGACTGAGGGAGGAACAAGCTTTGAAATATAGGAGAGGATAAAAAGCAAAACCTCTGCAGGTACATCATTCCCAATCAGATAAAAATACAAACCAAGTGGACAGTAAAGGTGAGCTTTGCAAAGCTGCTGCCCATGGGGTGGAAAAGTTTGGGAGGAGAGGGTCAGAGAAAGGGGGGGGGACAAAAATCCCTCCTGGTGCATTTAAACCTAAACCTGCTGTTTAATTATACTATTACCACACAAATTCTTCCGAGCCTGTGGAGTAACCAAAAAGGAACAAAATGACAAAGTGCACAGATAGGCCTTCTATAGGATTCTGGACATGGAAACCCTGTTCCCTGCTTAGAAAGTATCTCAAAACCCTCAGTTCTCAATCACAGGTTTCATCTGCATGGCTCATGAAAAGATCACAAATTTCAATTTTTCCTCCAGGATGCTGACGAGAACATTTAACCAGAAAGAAGGTCACTGGTAAAGTGATTCAGAGTTTATTGGATTCTTAAGGTTGTTTTCCAGGGATATTTATAAGAGAAATGTAATTTTGGAAAGGAAAATATGTTGGGAATTGATGGCAATTCTTTCTGGCTGCAGATCTTTATTAAGGCAAAACACTGCAGCCACTCAGAAGAATCTGAGTCTCCGTTTTAACTTCTTCTCATATAAAAATGCACCAACCACAGTATTCTGTGGAAAGACCTGGAGTTTTTCATGCCTTTAGTTTTGTGGTTTCTTGATTTACATGGGGCATTGTGCATAAATATGCAGCGCCCCACTTCTTTGATGAAAATAGGCTTTCCTATTTTATGGGCCTGCATACATTGTACTGAATTTCTCCACAAGGGACAAAATTTATGTTGAAAGCTGATCCAAGGAAAATTGACTTGAAAGGATTTCTCCAAAAGTAGCAAAAGTGCTTACTTTGATCATAGTTCCTGGTAGCTGAGCTGAGGAGCTAAGATCATAAGACATATATATTGTTAATAATATGAGCAGTCTTACCAAAAAAAAATCAATCAATTTAGGAAATTATAGATCACAGAGAACACTATTTACATGATTTTTTTATATAGAATTTCCTATTTGCCTCCCCTCAAGAGATTTGTCGTGGTTCAGAGCATCTTTATAAACATACTCTAGGAGCTACCTACACATCTTCCATAGTCTCAGCTTTGGTTTCTAAATATGGGCGTATTAAGTACACATCTTTTATAATGGGGTCTCGACAAGACCATATATGATTCCACCTGCCCTACTGTATGTTTCGTCCAGCTCTCACCATAATTCCTTTGGGAAAGCTATTTTCAGTCCCTTGGTAGAAGTTTTGTATCATACCTCCTTCCCTCTCATAATCTTCCCTTTCTTTCTTTCTTTTTTAAAAGATTTTATTTATTTATTTGACAGAGATCACAAGTAGGCAGAGAGGCAGGCAGAGAGAGAGTGGGAAGGAAGCAGGCTCCCTGGTGAGCAGAGAGCTCGATCTCGGGGCCCTGGGATCATGACCTGAGCCAAAGGCAGAGGCTTAACACGCTGAGCCACCCAAGTGGCTCTCATCTCTTCTTTCTTGCTTGCTTTCTTCCTCCTCCTCCTCTTCAGCCATCTCCTTCTCCTTTAGTGCTGCTTTTGAATGGCTTCTAAATAAAATTCTAAGCTAAGAAAGTTTCATCATTTCAGGTCTCCATGCAGACTTGTGATATAACAGCAATGATATGGAGGCGATTAGAATAGATTTATTCACCAAACAAGAGCTGTAGGCAAGTGTCTGAGGTCAGTAGTATTGGGAAACATAAAGCACACCATCTGCATCCAAAGAATTTACAGACCAGTAGGTCATAAAGACAGGATAGTAGGGAAGAAGGGTAACTTGTTCAGAATTCTTCATGACTTTCTCCATTGTAAAGAATGACCTACCCCACTCATACCCACAAGTGAGAAGAGTTTGAGGGTTCTGACATTTTGGGTTTTGGGGGTTTTTTTGCCATTTGAAATTTGCTATAAACAGAAATTATCTTTCAGCAAGTGAGAATTCATATTAAAATCATTCTATTCATAATGCATTAAAGATCTGAAATATAATTTTCTTAAACCATGCAGGCAGAAATGTTGAAAATAAGATATGCAATGATAGGAAAAATAGTATTTAAGTGCAGACATCACTACAGAGGACTAGAGCACAGAACCGCGACAGTTCTCATTTGACCAGTGTTGACTGTAGAAGCTATAAGTTGGGTCTGTGTTGCTATCAGAGCAACACTTAAAAAACCAGCTGGATTTCCTGCTTTTCATACTGAATTTATTGTTTGAACAAACCGACCTATTGAAAGGGTCAGGGTTTTTTTTTTTACACACGGTGTGTGTAAACCAGCTCTAGACCCATAGTGAGATTTGGGCACATGGTCCTTAACTTGACCCCATATAACTTGGACTTCCTTCTGATTTTCTTTTGGTTCTTGAAGGTTGTTGGTATTTTTCATGGTACTCTGTGACAGTGAAGCAACCTGAAATACACTTGCCATAGTAAGATAGTTTTTCTTAACAAACTCCCTTTCACAACACAGTATGTCTTTTTCCATCTGCTTAAGGAAACTTTTTTTGTTTGCTTATTTTTGAGGATAAACTCTTTCCCCTGGTTTTCAGGGCTTTTTGTAATTATATGTGGTAAATATGTGGGTGAGGAGTTAGCTACCCAGCATTCATTCATTATGTGTTTTTCTGACTTATTCATTGTGGCAAAGGCTACAAGCCTGCGAAGTACATTTTCTAGACTACTTTGTCTCTAGTGTTTTGGATAGCTTGACCTTCTGCCTCGTAGACACACTTATACAAGATTTGGAAAGAAAGGAGGCAGAAGCTATTTTATTCTTACTTTCATAGTAGACTAGGGCTTTACAGAGATGAGGTTTATAATGACCTCTGTTTTCCTTTGCTATTTACCTTCCCCGGATGTGTGGAGCAACTATGAAGTGTTATTGGTTTTCTGCAGGTTCTTAACCTCTAGATCTGACTTTGTCTAGGCCTTTCTGTAGTTCATAAGTGCCTAATTTCCTGTATTCTATCCTTTTCTGTTTAAAATACATGGAATGGCTTCTCTTTTTCTTTTTTTTCTTTTTCTGGCTTTTCTAACTGAGCCCTGACTATGTAACATAAACTCTTCTCTAATAAAGATTCCTAAAGAAGAAAAAATAGGGACTGACCCCATGCTTTGATGCATTCCCTAGTCTCCTCATTTCTTCCACCTATTCAGAGCCAGCTGTGTCTGCCTCCGTGCAATATTTCCTGTTCCGGAGCCCCCACAAAATCCACATTTCTTAATTCTCTCAGTGGTAGCACTCTATAATATGTTTATCGGTTCCAGCTTTAATCCTCTTTTGTGGTGCTATTTTTAAAAATCATTTGTCTCTTTGGTGTCCCCCATTATAAGTTCCAGGAGAATCAGCCTATTTTATTTTTCTTTTGATTCCCTTACAGAGACAACATAGTATCATACACATAATGGGCTTACTGAAAACACACACGTACATGAAAAGCAACCCTCTGTGGTTTTGTTTTGGGATTATAAAAGTTATATATGCTTATTATATATAAAGAAGGTAACAGATAATAGTCTTAATTGTCTAATTCAGAAATGATCACTTAACATGTCGGTATATTTTATTCATGAATATTTAATTATAACTTGAATTATTTGAGGAATGAGAAAAAAGTTTTTTATATCTTTTTTTTCTACTAACATATGACCAATATTTTGCCATCATTAAACATTTCACATGAGCACTGAGCTGATTTTACAGCACTTGGAATCTACACATGTGCCATCATTTATTTAACAATTTTTCCACTGCTAAATATTTAGTTTGTTGCTACATTTTTACTGTAAAAAATACCACAGTTAAATTAACTGGACATTAATCTTAGCATCACAAAAAATTCTCAGTGCATCTTTTCCTTAAGTTTAGAGATATTTAGGAGTTACCTACTAAAAATGAATTATGCTATAAGTGACTTACAAAGAGTGATAAGAATACAGAGAAGAAAGCATGCAGTGATAGAATGGCTCTCCTCAGGTATTAACTTAGTAAAGAAGTAAATGAATAGGTGATTGAATGAATGAGCAAAATAGTCCTGTTGCTAATCCACTTCACCTGTGGCACAGAAGTAAAAAAGTTAGAGGCTGTATTTGAAGATTTTATTTATTTGTCAGAGAGAGAGAGAGAGAGAGAGAGCATGCACAAGCAGGCAGAGGCGGAGAGAGAAGCAGGCTCCCTGCGGAGCAAGGAGCCTGATGCAGGATTCGATTCCAGGACCTTAGGATCATGATGTGAGCCAAAGGCAGCTGCTTAACTGACTGAGCCACCCAGGCGCCCCTAGAGGTTGTATTTAGAAATGCACTTTGTATCCATCTGTGTCATGTATGCATCCACAGCTAGCTGTACTCTCTCCTTTGTCTGTTAGGGATTTTGAAGGATCTCTTACACAAAAGTTGGTATAAATCTAGTCCATTCTAACATTATCAGGTAAATAATCCAGGCAATGACATTATTTCACTTCTTAATTTATGAATAAATCACTTAAGTTCTGTGAAATCCAGACTAAGGGGGATACTGAGGGCCCTTTGAAAGGCAAGTAGGTGGCACTTTGGTGTTATTGATTGACCTTGTGCAGAGCAGAGTGGAGTAGGAAGGGGAACACCATGGCATATTGATGTGGGCCAATATAAATGTTCTGGGCCAAAATCAAATTATTTCAAGGCTTAATCATTTTAAGGGACCACTCTCTGGACTATAACCTAGATGGGCAGTATGATGAGATAATTTCTCATTTGAGGTTGTTGCAGTGAGTAAACAAAGATAGCTATTTCCAGGTTAGCCTCTGGGCACTCAATTCCCAGAATTGGCATTTAGCATATCAGACACTGATACTTTCTTTTTGCCATATTGGTGCTTTCAAAAATGGAAAACCACATCCAATACCAATATAATATAGGGGGAAAATTAAAGGTCAGATTTCATATAATAAAGGAAATCCATTTTCTCTTCTGGCAATCCCTAGAACTTCGGCACTCAGGATGTTCAGGGATAGCTGCAGGATGAAAAACATCAGAGGAGGAAGGTTTTTAAAAATTATGACAAATCTGATGAGCAAGATTGCTTTCAAAAAATGTTCCAGAAGGAAATCCTAAAGGGAGCAAAACACAGCATAAAATAATATTGGTTTAGGTAATGGCGTAAGGAATCACCTTGCAGAAACTTGTAGACAGCCTTCTCTTTTGTTTGGCATGAGTGATTAATAGCTGGTTCTGCCCATAATTTGTCATCTCACACACTGGGCTCTCAGCACCCTGATGTATTTTCAGCAAACACGGCTTTTACTTTGGCATGGGGTCTTGACAGAACAGTACTCAAGACAGAGCATATATTTTGTTAGTGCACTGTTCTGTGTGACCTAGGAGTAAGGAAATGGTAGATCTTCCAGCTATGTCTTAACAGGAGAAGGTCACTCTTGGAGACAGTGATAAGAGATAAGTTTTCTCAACTACTTGAGAAACATTGCATTGAGTCTGCAATGTTTAAATATTTTGCATATATTAACTCATTCAGTCCTCACAGCAATGTAAGTGAGAGGCACCTTTGTGGTGCTGTACAGGTGAGGAAACTAAGCTCTGTTTCTATGGAAACAGAAATCAGGGAATTTCCCTAAATCATCAGAGTTGAATTATCTGGGATTCACACAATACTCTTTTCCTTACAGTTTCTGTGATGACTTCAGTGCATTTGCCAGCTAAATCTTTACCAATCTGGCCTCAGCCATCTTCTTCTCTACCTCAGCTTCTGCTGCCATGCAGTATGATTTCTATATTCTAGGCACTCAGATCATTTGCCATTTGCAAAATGTGCTTTGTTTCACCCTATCCACATCTGTCTGACCTGCACTTCACACCTTCACTGGCTGGCAGATTTCAGCTTCCAAGTTCAATGAATAGCTTCTATTCCTAAAGTCATCACGGATGTCTGCTTTGCAGGAGAACATACTAATTCCCTTCTCTGTTCTCTAATGACCTTTCTTCCTTGCCCCGATTAGCACTTAGCATGTTACATTGTCATTCTGAATAACTCTTTCAAGTGGCTTTCCTTCAGAACAGGAGCAGGAATGACATGCTACCCTTTTTTTTTTTTTTTAAAGATTGCCCCATCTGTGGTAGCATGTGTGGTATTGAATATGTTCTTCATAGGCTTATTTTGAATTAATAATTGCAAATAAATGGTTAGCTACATAAACGATTGCCAAACACCAGAAGAATGAGAAATTATCTGACCAATTAAGTATAAATGGTGCTTATTTACCTGAAATTAAGAGTAATATATGTGATTCTGATCTAATTAGCTGGTGCCTTTATTTATATGTATATGTCTGGAGTTGGAAACTTCTAATATTCCCAAGATTGACCTTGAAGCCATTCTCCCCAGAAAGTCATGCCCTAATTTTTGCTTCACTGTCACCTTCTGCTGCTGTCTTCAACAATCCATGTGCTGGTGTAGTCGTTTTCCATATTGATCATTGACTGTGAGGTCAGAGGAGCAGCTGCTGGTGCACTCAGCACTCCTTCCTCATGCTTCCCTCTCACACTAGCCTCTGCTTCCCTGTGCACTTTATTCCATCTTTCCATAAATCTTCATGGGAACCTTCTGTTTAGGAGACATTGTTCTAGGGGCTTGGCACTGAGATGTGAACGAGGAAGACACAGTCCCTTCCCTCACGGGGTGGGCAGAGAGAGCATTGGAAACGTAGATAAAGAGCCACTGTTTCGAGGTCTTGGCTTCTCCACCTCTCCTCTCCTGGTTCTGCTCTTGATGAGACCAGTTTCCAAGACTAGGAACTTCAGTTGTGAGCAGTATGAGTGAAAGGGTTAAGAGAGGAAGTGAGTATGGCCAGTGTGGCAGGTGGAATGGGAAGGAAGCTGCATAAGAGAGACCTGCTGAGCAGGGAGAAGAAATTCATCCAGAATGTAGCCATGCTCTCTTCTAAGTGGAAATACTCATAAATGTTGAGAACAGAAACAACAAAATGCAATAAATAAAAATAAAAACAGTAATGGGTAGCATTTCTGTACCATAGTCTTCCATGTATTTTGTGCATATGAATTCAGACAATCTTCATAAAACCCTACTGAGTAGATCGTAGTATTGCCCTCATTTCACAGGTGAGAAGACTGAGGCATAGAGAAGTGACTTAAGCAAGTGGATGACAAAGATAGGATTTGGATTCAGGCAGTTTAACTCCAGAGTTCTTATTCTGAACTATTAAATAATATTGTCCCTTAATAAATACTTCTTTAAGTAAAAACAGATATAAATTATCTTACTATATCACAGGAAAAGGAAGGATATTTTATATGTCTTAAAAGCTGGTTCAGCTAAATTTTAGTTCTTATGAATTGATTTCCTGGTATATAGGTTATTGAAGCATTTCAGCTTTGCCTCCTCTCTTGTGTCTTCAGGTCTGCTGATATGCTTTGTATAAAAGAGAACAAAGGAGGAAAAATTAATTGTATCTTTTCATAGAGGCCTAACAACTCAGTGCTCCTCCGTGTCCTGCTGCTGGGCTAATTTTCAAAATTGATATCATATATGAAAAGCAATTTTCTGTAGAAATTTTGTAGAATTTATTAATAGAATTCTGGATGGTCACTAGTGTGGACCATAGGGAGAGGGGGGTAGCTGATAAAGCTGAGGACTATTCTCACATTGGAAACAGGCACTAAGGTTGGGACATACCAGCTCTGGCAGGGAGCTGGATAGAGCTCCAAAGGCTCTAAGCGTATGGGCATTTACTAAAAAAAAAAAATGTGACTACCAGAGGAAAATCAGTCTTGATAATAGCTTAGAAAAGGAGTCAACAAACTATAAAAGACTATGTGGTAAATATTTTAGGGTGAGCTATTTCTGGCACACATGGTCTCAATTCTCTGGGACAACAACTCAACTTTGCCACTCTAGAATGCATAAAACTAGAGGGAATCCTTGAATGAATGAGTATGATAGTGTTTTGTTGAAACCCTGTTAAATAGTGGGCCAGATTTGAATCATGGGGCCATAGTTGGCAGGATCCTGGTTTAGAACCATAGGTGAGAAAAACAGTTGTCCTTGAATAGTATAACTCATCATGATTTATGTTTCTTCTGTTAAACTTCTGGTTGGAAGTCCAAGAATTTCTACTTTGAAAAAAGGTATCAGGAAGGATGTTAGAAGTAAATATAAACCTGAAGAAGAATGGTCAGAAGCCCAAGAAAAGGTGTTGGGCAGTGGTTTAGGAAGGAGTTTTCTCACTTGAGAGTTCGCGGTTGGTTCCCTGGCCATCAGTTATAGAAGACAAGGAGGATACATAGCAATGGCCTCATAGTCTAAGGTCTGCAGAACTGACTCCATGGTGCTTATGAAGAGAAGAATGAGGGAGCCTCCTCATCTAGCCATCCAGCTAGCTGCAGTGCCACTCCATATTGGTCCCGGGATAAACGGGTAATGGGATAGAGGCCAGGACAATTTCTGGGCCTTGGGTATCTGGTAAAATGTGAGACTGGAATAATTTAACTACCTTAGGGTACATTTTATGTAGACTCATTGGTTTCTCTTTTTTTATCCTTTGTCTTTCTCTCATTTTTAAAATGTTTGCCTCAAAAAGGATTATTTTAGAAAAATTTCAATTTTCATCTTCCCTTGACATAACTGTGCCTAGTCCTCTCTGTCAGCTCCCACTGCATTCAGCCCCTTGGGTTTCTAGCCTGGATTATTGAATGGGTTCATAGGCAGCCTCATTGCCTCTAGCTGTGGCCTTGAGTCCTTGTCTGCTTCTCCAGCATTCACTTTGACATTTACAACTTTGAACTTCATATTTGAACAACATCAAATGGTGTTTAGTTTCTTTCCATGCTGAGCTATTTCTTGCCTCTGTACCTTTGGTCACACTGAAATTCTTCCTCCTTGGCCAGACTGCTTAACTTCATCATTTAAGACCCAGATTGCATTACTATCTTACAGGCTATGCACATTTATTCTGTTGTGCTAAAATACTGTGCTTCCTCACCTTCTCCTTGGAGTGTGAATAGGACATGTATTCTTATGTCTGCACTGCAGGGTTTAGTCCATACTATGTATGTTTTTAAAATCAATCATAGCATAGTAGCATAGCATAGTAGGTAGTGTCAGTCTCATAAAATCAGTCATGAGTGAATCAGTGTCTGTGAAAAGTAGGGGAACAGGATGTTCTCAGGATTGAGGTTCAAAACAGAGAGGAGAGAAGTCAAAACTCGGGATAAAGAAAATGCATAGAGTTTGCATAATTGGTTAGTTGCTTTCAGTGTAGGATGAGTTACAGATGAAAAACAGATGCGGGGTAGGTAAATTAATAAATTACAAGTCATTCCACATACCTTCTTCCTAATTATTTTAGGGGGTACAGAGATGACGTTTATTGTAAGGATTTGCATGCAGTAGTCTAAAGAGATTTTGGCATTTGTATGAGTTCTGGGCAACACAGGTACTCACAGGAATGTACATCTAACTTTTCCTCTGTCATAATTAATGGCAGTAACTTTTAATGATGACCTCTGCCCTTGGGTCCATAGACATTCAAAACAATTTGGTCGGGCATTTTAATGTGCAGGGAAAAAATACTATGGACATAGTATTTGTCTATAGTATTATGTCCATAGTGTAAAATGTAGTATAAAATACTATGGACATAGTATTTGGATAATCTTTAAGCCTTTTCTGGACTTATCTATGGCCGTTGCCACACTAGCTTATTACCATGGTGATGAATAGTTGGCGGTGCTATCTCTAAAGTTTTCTGTACAATTCAATGAAAATATCAATAATAACTATTCATTATTGGTTATGCCTGGCATCATGCTAAGCACTTCACATGCATTATTCCAATTAATCACAATAGCTCTATGATACAAATTAGGACTCTGAGGCCCAAGGCCACCCAGCAGCAGAGCCAAGATTCTGACTCCAGCGACTATGTTCTTTATCATCACACTGTGCATTTGCTCTTATTTATTCATTTGTTTAGGTCTTTCTTTTTCAAATGCCTTTAGTCAACACAGCCACTATGGGATCTGCACACACCCTGGAAATAACATGGTCTGCTAATTCCAATCCTTCACTGACTGTATAATCCAGTTCGTAGTTTCAAGCTCAGGCTCAAAATGTAGACTCTTCTATGAGATATCTGGCAGCAAGCAGGTGAAAGAAAGAATTCAAAACCATTTCCTTTGTTGGGAGAGACATGCCAAGTAGTTGGGAGGAACTGGGGCTGCCTTTCTGACATTGCTCCGTTCAGCCCACGGTCTCCTCTTTTGGAAAGCCTCACTAAAGTCCTTCCCATAATTGCCTGCCTGGAAGGTGGAAAATGGGACGTGCAATGTCATAGCAAATGAGGGCAAGTGGAACCCAGTAGAGCACGTCAGTGAAATGGCTCAGGATTAGCTGGGCACCCTCACCCGTTTTTCTCATTTAGTTTTTCTTCAAAAGAATACTGCATAAAATATAGCACAGTAACCCACAGCTTATTTTAAAGTGCTGTCTTCTGGCAGCACGCGTTAGCACATGATTACAGCTGAAAACTGAGAAACTAGACCTTCTTCAGTGGCTAGCCTGCTGTGCGAAAAGCAGTCAGGTAACACATCCCAGGACGAACCAAGCCATAAGCATTTATTAAGTACCTGTTTGCAATCTGGCATGAATTTGAAGGTTTTGGATACCAAAAGAATATCAGGAGCAAAATTTCAGTTTAACTCTAGCAATACACAAGTCAAAGTAATGCGTTTCCGTCTTACATGGCTGATAGAAGCTATGGCAATTGAGAAGATAAATAGTTGAATGACAGCTGGACTTGTCGGGAATAATGGGCATTTGCTCTTACTGTCTATGATGTACTCCTCTTTCCTCTAATAAGATGATGCAAATTTTTCTCTGGGGAATCATGCATCACCCACTTTTAATCCATTTAGTTTGGGTGATAGGTGATAGCTAAGACAGGAATGAGCACAATACTGATCGCAGCCAATGAATTTTTTTTTTTTAATTCTTATATTACCTGTAGTTGAAGCCAGTCTTACACACATGAACTTTCCAATTAGGTGAAATGATAAATTCCTTTTTTTTTTTTTTTTTTTTTTTTAAAAATCTATGGCAGTTTGCATTGGGTTGCTACTACTTGCAACCAAAGGATTCCTAAATTGGGTTGGTTTCTTTTTCTTTTTCTTTTTTTTTTTTTGCTTCTAGGTAGGGCATTATAGATTTCTGCTCCTGGGCAGGATATAGTCAATGCCAACGGAGTGATGTTTCCATGGCAGCAGCTTCAAATGGATGGGTAGATTAAAAAATGCATATTTCTGTGTTCATGAGAGGGCTGTGGAAGTAACAGAGATGAGATAAACCATAATTTGAGAGAGAAGTAAGCTGCCTACTTCCAGCCATTGTCCAGCCTGCGTCATCTGCCGAGTTGGGGCTTGATCAGAGGACTAGTCTTGCTAAAGCAGCAGGACTCTGCTGAGGGGAGAAATAACTACCTTAGCTTTTAGTTCTTCAGTGGGAGTGGTGTGGCAATTTGGAAACTTGAGGGGACTCAAACGTTTGTTTTCTCCAAACAAGTTCTGGAGTAACAAGGGAGCTAAGCTAAAAGCTACTGAAATGTGAAGTAAAATATCCAGAGATTCCTGGTGCTTAGGAAGTTAGGTCTGCTAGTAAGGGAGCTTGCATCGAAGGCATTAATTACCTGCCAGGAATTCAAAACATTGGCTTGGGGGCTGGATGGAGTGACTGAAACTTACGAAGAGTAGAGACAGACAACATCTACTGTGCTGGGCTTGGTAGACAGAGTCCTATCAGGGTTCTAATAAAAAAAAATCTAGAATATGCATGTACTTAGAGCATTAAGAATCAGAAGTGTACTGAATATTATAAATATTGTAATCTAGTTTTATCTCAAAAGAGTTTCTAATTGGATTGAGATGATCATGTCCTCTTCGTATTTACTTAAATGTGGAGAAAGCACTCTTCAGTGAAATATGAAATGATTTGGACTCTCTTTGATTCTTTTATTCATTATACCTGGCATACAATTAAAAATTAATAGACCTGTGAAAAGGCAGGATAATATGACCAGTAATTAAGAGAATAGGAAGATAAATAGATGTCAGTCCACGGATGATCTAGGTCACTGAATTAGCAGACAAAGTATTATAAATAATATATTAAAGAAATTAGAGGCAAGGACCAGATAGATAAGGGATATTTATAAAAATCAAATAATCATTCTAGAACTAAGACCACAGCAACAGTAACAACAACAACAAAACACAGGATGTGGAAGTGTCTGGATATAATAGAACACGGATAAAACTGAACACAGTTTAAAGCAGGTCATTAGAAAACATCCAAACAGGGTGCCTGGGTGGCTCAGTGGGTTGAAGCGTCTGCTTTCGGCTCAGGTCATGATCTCAGGGTCCTGGGATTGAGCCCCACATCGGGCTCTCTGCTCAGTGGGGAGCCTGCTTCCCTCTCTGTCTCTGCCTGCCTCTCTGCCTACTTGTGATCTCTCTCTCTGTCAAATAAATAAATGAAATCTTTAAAAAGCAACAACAACATCCAAACTGATCCGCAGAGGAGAAGAAATGGAAAGGACAGAATAGAGGGCAAAAAACATCCGAGGGGCGCCTAGGTGGCTCAGCGGGTTAAGCTGCTGCCTTCAGCTCAGGTCATGATCCCAGAGTCCTGGGATCGAGCCCCATATCGGGCTCTCTGCTCGGCAGGGAGCCTGCTTCCTCCTCTCTCTCTGCCTGCCTCTCTGCCTACTTGTGATCTCAGTCTGTCAAATAAATAAATAAAATCTTAAAAAAAAATTTGAAACAAACTTAAAAATCTATAGTACATAACCTGTATATAAGAGGAGCCCTAAAAGGAGAGCACAGAATGGGACAGCAGTAAATATTTGATTATGATTAAAATTTTTCACAATTAAAATTCATCAGCCCAATGATTCAAGAATGTAGTGAATAGAAAGTAGGAGAAACAGATATGGGCACATCCCAATAAATCTGGAAGATATACTAAAAGAAAAGAACCTTGCAAGCATCCAGAGAAAAGTCACATTACTCTCAAAGAAAGTAAAATTAGATTGTTAGCTGACTTCTTTAAAAACACAGTGGAAGCCAGATTGTGGTGGAATAGTATCTTAAAGTGCTGAATGAAAATAACTGCCAAATAGAATTATGCATTCTGCAGGAATATCCTTCAGAATAGCATGAATGTTTTCAAAGATTTTGAGAACTTTTCTTCAGTAAGCCTGCAGTAAGAGACAACCTAAATAAAATTCATCAGGCAGAAAGATTATCATAGATGGAGACAAAGAAATTTAGGAGAGAATGAAAAATACCAGAAAGGATAAAAGATAAATGTATGATAGGTATGTTAATAAATACATGAGTATATGTATATGCAAGGGTATTTGAATATTGAATATCTGTGGAGATGCATTTATTTGTAGAACTAAAATGTATGACAACAATAAAAGTCAGGAGCTTGAAAGTCCTAATGCATTGACAGTACTACAAAGTAGTAAATGTAATAAACTGAGTTAACTGTGTAATTTAAGGATGTGTTTTGTAAGATCTATGAGTATTGCTAATAGAAGAATATGAGAATATGTGAGTACACTTGATAGAAAGAAAATACAGAATAATAAAATATATGATTAAACCAAAAGAAGAATGGAGAAAAAGTGAACAAGTGGGAAAAATAGAAAATGAATGATAAAAAAGTAGATATGGCCCTATTATTAGAAATTACTTTAACTATAAATGGACTGAATGCTGCAATAAATATCTAAGGTAGACTGAGTAACAATTAAAGTCCCATTTTGTTGCTGACCAGAGACAGAGACTACTTGAAGGACATAGAAAGTTTTAAAGTCAAAAGGTGGAAAAATGTTTTAACCACCAGTCAAGAGAAAATAGCCAAACTAAGAGACAAAGTAGACACAAATAGCAAGAAGCAAGAGTATTTCCTAGTAAGGAGGTTCATCCACAGAATGACATTCTAGTGTGAAATTTATATGCACTCAACATTATAGCTACAAAATAGAGGAGCAGAAAATGAACAAATTCAAAGCAGAACTAAAATGACATTAGAAAATTCCTACAATTGAAGTTGATTTAACAAGCACACAGAAACTCAGTCATGGGATAGAGCCGAACAAAAAAATTAATAAACCTGACTCAGTTGACATACATAGAACACGGAATCAGCTTTAATAGAATTCAGATCATTTCATGTGCACATGCCAAAATTGACTGTATGTTGGGCCAAAAGAAAGCCTCAAAAATTTCAAATGATTCAGTCTGTTTTAGGATGACATTGACATTTAGCCAGAAACAAATAACAAAAACATGATGAGGAAATTCTCAAGTTCACTGAAATTAAACAACAATCTTTTAACTAATCCCTGGGTAAAATAAGCAATCAAAATGGAAATCAGAAAATATTTTATATGGAATGACAAGGAATATTAGCATATGAAAACTTTTAGAATGAATCTAAATTAGTGTTTGCAGGAAAATTTTTAGCTTAAATGAATTTAAAGAAAATTAAGAGGAAAATAAATATTTAAACTTTTATTTCAAGAAAGTAGAGAATGAAGAGCAAATCAAAGCTATGGAAAATAGAAAGAAATAAGGGCAGAGACAAATGATACAGAAAAAAATGATACATGGGAGAAAATAAACAAAGATAAACATTTTGTTTTTTCCTTAAAGATTATTGAAATTGAAAATTTTTAACTACCAACCATGATAAAGGAGGGAGGGAGAGACAGAAGAGGAAGAGAGAGAGCACACTAGGTTTTACTTTATAGATAAAAAGAACGTTTGAACTTTAGATGAAGAAATTTAAAAATTTAAAGAAAATGGACAATATTATATGAAAAATATCACATACCAATGCTAATAGAAGTAGACAACTTGAATAATCCTTTATCTGTTGATGAAATGGAATTCTGGTATTAAAGAATATTTTTCAAAGATGTGTATGACTTCACCAGTGAATTCTTTTGTTCACTCAAGAAAGAAGAGCACTAACCTTGGACAAGCTCTTACAGAGAAAATTCAATGAAGAATCTTTTTCTCACTCTTTCTATGGGACCATCTCACCTTAATTGCAACACTTAACAAGGGTATTAAAAGAAAGGAAAATTACAGACCAAATTCTCTTATGAATATAGATGCACAAATCTTTAACAAAAATTAGCTAATTGAATCTAGCAGTATAGAAAAAAAGACAATATAGTCAAATGTTGTAGATGCAAAAGATTGATTTGTTTTGAAAGATCAATTAATATAATTCACTGCGTTAATTAGAAGAGAGAAGAGTGACATCATCAAGATGGTGACATAGGTCATTCCAGACTTCAGGTTTCCTTTGCAAAGAGACTAACTAGAGACTATCCATAGATAAGACACTCTTGTGAAAATTCCAGAACCCAGGGGTAAGACTGAAGCATCCCCCTTAGACAATAGAAACCTTGAAGAACCACATTAGATGAACAAGAGAAATAGATTAACTTTGACTGCATATCCTTGCCCCAGGCTGGTGGTGAGTTGCACTAAGAGAGTCCCCCTGTGTGTATGGTCTTCTAGTGGGAAGAGAATAACTTAAGGTGGTATCTAGGTTCCCCAGCATTGTGGGACTCTTCCCAGGAGGCGTAATCAGTTTCATGTCTCAGGGATCACTAGAGGAGTCTGTGGAACTCTACCACTGGGGACTCAGGGATAGAAAAGAGGGGCAAGGCTGACTGTAATCAGAGCTCAGCTCTTGGTGCACTGTGCTGCTCCTTGCAGAAGTGCCAGAGCAGAGATCCCAGCCAGTAACTCTGCCCATCTGCAGAGCTGAGCTGCTAGCCCATCCAGCCAGGGAACTCTTGTTAACAGTTGTGCTTGATTTGGATCCTCATCCAATAGGCCATACTAGCCAGGAAGCCCATTGTACAGCTCTATCCGGACAGGGGAACAAATTCACAGAGAGCCAACACAGCAGTCCTGCCCAGTAGTTGAACATAGCTTCAGGAAGCACAAAACCAGTGAGCCTGCAGAGTGACCCCGAGCTGCCCCAAGTCCTATCTTATGGTAACATGTATCCATGGAGTTCAGCCAGCACTGAATGAAGCCCAGCATTTGGCCTACCCAGTTAATGAACAAAGCCTACAGAGAACCAAGTCAGTGACCCTATGTAGTTGTGGACCATAGCCTATAACTCCATCGGAGACCAGAGCCCAGACAGAGACTTTGCACAACTGCATAGCACAGCCTTCAGCCCCACTCATGTGTTGGGGGCAGCTGGCAGCCCCTCCCAAACAAAGATCTCAGCCAGTGACCTTGCCCATCAGTAGAACACAGCTAACAGCTTATCCGAGGGTGATGTCCAGCTTCAGGACACAGCCTCTGGCCCCACCTGAATGCAGAGCATGGCTGGCAGCACTTTCTGGTCAGGGATCACAGTCTGAGGCCCTACCAGGCCAGGAGCAACCTTGAAGTGTCGCCCACAGCCCTGCCCAACTGCAGAATCCAGCCAGTGGTACTGTCCTGTTAGGGAACATAACCTGCAACCCAGCCTGCCCAGAGAGCATTGTAGAGAGCCCAGCTGCTGGCCTTGAACATAGTCCGCAACCCTGTCTAACTGGGGAGCCCACTGGTGTCCCCACTTGAATGTGGAGCCTGGCCAGCTGGGGATCTGACGCACAGCATGTGAACTGTAGTTAATAGTTAACAACATTGTAAACTTGAAAGTTGCTGAGAGATTAGATCTTGAAAGTTCTTACCACAATATATATATATTTTTCAAATTTACATTATCCCATTACACGCCTAAACTTACACACTATTATACTATGTTAAATATATCTCAAAGAAGCTGGACTCCAAGGAAGACACACAAATGGCCAAGAGACACATGAAAGAAGGGCTCCATATCACTTGTCATTAGAGAAATACAAGTCAAAACCACAGTGAGATACCACCTTACACCAGTTAGAATGGCTAAAATGAACAAGACAGGGAACAACAAATGTTGGAGAGGTTGTGGAGAAAGGGGAACCCTCTTACACTGTCGGTGGAAATACAAGCTGGTGCAGCCACTCTGGAAAACAGTATGGAGATTCCTTAAGAAGTTGAAAACAGAGCTACCCTACGACCCAGCAATTGCCCTACTTTGTATTTACCCCAAAGATACAGATGTGAAAAGAAGGGGCACGTGCACCCCAGCGTTCATAACGGTGATGTCCACAATAGCCAAACTGTGGAAGGAGCTGAGATGTCCTTCAACAGATGAATGGATAAGAAGATGTGGTTCATATATACAATGGAATATTACTCAGCCTTCAGAAAGGATGAGTACTTACTCATTTACATGGACATGGATGGAACTTAGACTAAGTGAAATAAGTCAATCAGAGAAAGACAATTATCATGTAGTTTCACTCATACGTGGAATGTAAGAAATAGCACCGAGGACTATAGGGGAAAAGAGGGAAAACTGAATGGGAAGAAATCAGAGAGGGAGACAAACCATAGGAGACTCTTGACTCTGGGAAACAAACTGAGGGCTGCAGAAAGGAAGGTGGGTGGGGAGACGGGGAAACTCCGTGATGGGCATTAAGGAGAGCGTGTGATGTGATGAGCCCTGGATGTTATACGCAAGTAATGAATCATTGAACTCTATATCAAAAACTAGTGTTGTACTATATGTTGGCTATTTGAATTTTTTTTTAAAAAAGCTGGGAAGAAAATATGAGAAAAAAATTGTATGATCATCTTTTAGGTAAACTGCACCCTAATTAGTTATAAACATTAAAAGAAACCCTACTTTATCCATCAGGGAGAGCCTACAGAAGTTACTTCTTGATTTGAATCTTAAAGCATTAATAAGAAAAGTGCCTGTTGTCTGAGCTAGTAGGATTTTCTACCAGGGATACTGCAGATAGAATTCCTGCATTGGATCTGGGGTCCTACGGAAGATGACTAACATGGCTTTTAACTTCCTGAGCCCATGATTCACGTGTTTCATCAACAACAAATCAAATTATAGCTTATCAACTCCTTAAATGTCCCAACTTTAAGACTAGTTTCAGTGTGAGGAAACATATAGCAGTTATCAATTTATTTGATGGTAGTTGCCCCAAGTATATGGCAGTAAGAGACATTTTAAAAAGTAATCCATATATGCTCTTAACATGTGGACTATAATGTCCCTCACTGTTGATTTATCCAAACAATAAAACCATGTAAAAAACACCTTAGTGCAGCCTTTAAAATGTGAGCTTTGGCATCAACATACCTGTGTCTGAGACCTTGCTCTGCTTTGCATTAGGTGTTAGGAAAGCTATTGGAATCTCAAAATTTTTTGCCTTAGTTATTTTATAAAGGAGACCTGGACCCTGGTGAACTTTCTTATCTATAGCTTCTTACACATCAGTTGAACTGAATTCCCCCCACAAAAGCCCCCCAATTATTTCTCATGTGTATAATGAGAATAATAAATGTAACATACTCATTGAACATTTATAAAAATTAAAAGAGATCATTTATGTAAACTTGTAAGTCAGCACATACATATTATGTGCTCAGTAAATAGTAACATATACAGTGACCATTATTCCCATTTCCTTTCATGTAAACAACAAAAGAAGCATAATTCTTGCCATCTTGGAAGTATTAAGCACATTTTTTTTTTTTTTTTGGCTTTGGTAACCACTACTGATTTTCTCAACAATACTTTGTTTTTGACACTTAGATAAGGTTGTAAATTAAAGGTCATTTTATCTTGCTGGCCTCCTTACCTAGTTCAACCACCAAGCCATCCTTAAGCACAGTGAGACTGTCCACAAGAGCAAGGCCCCCTTCCACTTAGATCTAATTGGATTTCGAACGATGAGGACAAAATGGAAAAGGTGCTAATTAATTTGTATTGCTTTTCTTTGGTAGCTCCAGGGAATAAAGGGTGCTTTTATCGGGAAAAAGGCAGGCTTCGCATGTGGCCCAGAGATGGGTGGATGGCAGATCATTGCGGTTGGGTTTTATGGAGGACAGTTTCTCCATGTGCCAGGATACCCCCAGCCCAATAAAGATGCGTACGTACCGGTGATTCCATATGAAGGAATCTGATCTTGAACGGATGTCTTGGTGAAGTTTGTTTTCTCTAATCAGTTTCACTTTATGCATGAACACTTACTGTGATTTGTGTGCCTAGCAATGATTAGGGTGATTGCCTGTGACAGACAGCATCTTGCTGATGATGCATCGATGAGTCTGTCCACTGCCAGAGGCAGTGGGGAAACTTTTTACCAGACTCTGGTTAAGCTCAAGTATGTGTTTGAAGATAACATCGAAGACCAGGTTGGACTGCCTGACCAAAGCTCTTTCTGCTCTCCTGGCCCTCTGCCTTAACTAATAGGAGTCTGGCTTTGGAGGTGTCGTATGCTGAATGCACCCCCTCAAATTCGTATCTTGAAACCTAATCCCTAAGGCAATGGTTTTGGAGGTGAAGGTTTTGCCTCGTGAATGGGATTAGTGGTCTTATAAAACAGACCCCAGAGATCTTTCTTGTTCCTCTATCACATCAGAACACAATGAGAAGACGTCCGTCTATGAATCAGGGAGCTGGTCCTCACTAGCCTAAATGTGCCACCACCATGCTCTCAGACAACCTCCAGAACTGTGAGAATTAGATGTTTGTTCTTTAAGCCACTCAATCTATGGTATTTTCATTACAGCAGCCTGAACAGACTAAGATAGGAAGATCTAGTGGATTCCGTTGGTGGTGGTATGATCTCAGTAAGAGGTCACGTACATCTAGAGCCTGGCTTAGCTCTAGGCTGTGCCGGGTTCTCTGTGATTTCTGGGAGCAGCAGGACAGTCTTGTTCTCCCAATTGCTGTGAGAAATCCTTCACCTGACTGTACAACCTCCCGTTCTAAAATAAGCCTTGTGCTGTACATCCCGAATACTCCTAAGATAGGTAACATGTTGACTTAAACTTAATCTAAGATGGAAATGTCTATCAGCAGCAAATTTCTGAGACCACTTCTTATCTATGGACGGTCCCTGGGAGCTGGCAGTACAAAACCCTCGAGGGAAGAAAACAGTACAGTCTGAAGGAAATGTTTATTGCTTAATTTCTTTTGGTGTTAGCCTGGTTTAGCTAAAACTGTTTTCTCAAAGTTTTGAGGAGCTTGAAAAATTCACTATTCTGAGCCCCATCCCTCATGTACTGACTCAGATCTCTAGTGGGGTAGGCAGGACTCCGAAAATATGTTCATATAATAAAGTGTAACTTCCCGCATGATCCTTTGCACACTCGCATTTGAGGAATGTAATTAAGGTATGTTAGGGTATCAAAGGAATCTTAGGGTAATCAGCTCTGCGAGAGTATGCCCACCACTGTGCACGCTCATGGGGAAAGGGGGTACCACGCTGGACAGCCGGGGGGTGGGTGTGAGTTCACGCTCTGCCTGCTGCCTTGGGAAGGATGTCCTTTACGGGGATATGCTCGAGCTATGACTCCAGACTCGTTCCCTGTGCTGTCTGCATTTATAGCTCCCAGCATGGCACACGGCAACCACCTGCTCCTACATCATTTTAATATTTCCCCCAGATCCTCTGCCCATTGGTAACATTTTTCTGTTCCAGACTATCTAATTTATTAATTCCACCCTGAAGAATGTGCAGCAATTGTCTGCTGCACCCAGGAAAACACACACACACACACACACACACACACCCACAGCCCAACACCACAGCTGATCCTGGAGACAGGAGATGATTCATCCCTGCTGTTCCCACCTGATCAGAAAGCCTGGTGTTCATATATGTTAATAAAAGTAAGACACCGTCATCTCCACCCTTTCCATAATGCTTGCAGGTGGAGCTGACATTTGCCTGTGAATTTTTCAGTAACAGCCGCGGGGTGCTGCTCCCAGGTCTAGCTCTACTCTTTGCTTTTGTACCAGCTGGTCTGCACACCTTCAACCTTCAATTGCCCACAGCACAGCTCTCTGAATCCTCTATCTTAGTTCTAAAGCTTTCTTTGAAGGCCCCGGGAGAGCCAGCTTAATGGCATCCCTGCCTTGCCCCCTAGCTCCTTTCCTTCATGCCCCCCCCCCCTTGCGCAGGCTGACCCTCTCTTTGTCTTCCTCCGTGGTTACCAGCTTCCAGGGGACACTCCATTGCAGACCGAAGCAGGCTGGGGGAGAGGTCACTTTAGCTGAGAGGAGTCTGGTCTTGGAAATAAGCACAGCCCTTGCTCACCGGTCCAGGGGGAGGCTGAGCCTGTGGCATGGTCACTTTGTGTCACTGACTGACAGTTCACTCCTACAGCCAGAGGAACGTGGGAGACTCACTTGACAGTCTCCTTAGACTTGCCGGAATCTGCAAAGAGCCTCCTCAGAAGAACATTCCACACAGGGAACCTTTATTCTCCTGCCTCATTAGGCTGTAGGATAGCTCACAGATTGCACCCACCACCTGCCCCTCTCTGCTCTGAGGCCGGATGGTCTAAGGGCAAACGGTAAAAGGCCTTGCTCAGGCAGCCTTCGCCAGAGCAATGTTGTAAGCCAGAAGGACACAAGCAGGTTTCAGGTTGTACACAGACGGCATTTTAAAATGGATAAATCTTCCTTCAGTGTTTAGCTTTTCAAATGGAGTGTAAAAGGCACACGCCCAGGAACGGATCGTTTGAGTACGTGTATTTGGGAGACCAAGAACTATAAAAACTTCGTTTCTCTTTGACCAGACCAAGGACATCAGCCTCTCCCTTTTGCCACGTGGTCAGTGCAGCTGCGTCCTGGGCAGGTCCCCAGGCCGGGTCCTCAGGCCAGCTCTCCGGCCAGCTCCCCTTGCTCCCAGCACCACCCAGGGCCTCTTATCACTTAGTGACCTTGACAGTTTTTGGAGACAATGAACCTAAACAACGCCCGAGTACGACCAACAATGGGAGCATACTCATTTCTAACCAATGACCTTAAATAGGAATCTGAAAAACTTTTAACCTTTCAAATACCCTCAGAACATTTCGTAGCATTGTGGCTACAGATATCCTGGATTGCTCGATCTGTTCCTTGACATGAAATTCCTCCTGTCCTCTAATAACATTTTTAGGAGCTGACTTGGTTCAGGGGACGTTTTATCCACGATTGGACCAGATATACTTTTTTATACTTAGTTGTTTCACCTACTTCTGATACCAATTTGTGGTGTTTTGAGTGTGTTTGTTGCACATTTCGGTAAAAAAAATTCTCCACGTGTCCGTGCACACTCGGGACTGAGGCGCTGGCTGTTTCCTTTCCAGCCGAGAAAGCACTGATATAATTGAAAACACTTGATCTCGACTGTTAATTGTTCCCTGCCCCTCGGCCTCTTTTGGGCCCTGGAGCACAAAGATATCACTGTGAGTGTTTCCAGGAAAAGCAGATTTAGGATGGTCCCTGGGAAAGATGAATCGTAAACATAAAATGGAACAACAGGCGTTCATTTGCCAGGTGATAGCTATGGAGGCAAGAGAAGGCCTGCTCTGGGGAGAACCATAGGAGAGAAACGGACCCCAAGAACAGGAAATGAGCAGAGGAATAAATCCACCAAACTACTGATCAGGTGTGGGTCTGGCTTAAAGAAGAGGATAGCTTTAAGGAGTGCTGAAAGTCCAGGGTAGAAAGATAGGTTAGCTTCTTTTAGGTGCATTAACTGCCTGTAGCTAGACAAGATGTATGTACACAAAAAGTTAATAAGACAAAGATATCCTTGTTTGATCAAATCTGTGCCTGATGGCCTCAGAGCAAACAGCTGGGGATTGTCACAGGCTGGCGAATGATCAGTGTTTGAAAACAGGTATCAATCAGAGGGAAAGATCACGCAAAGCCACAGCTTTCCTCTTCGATGCTCTGCAAACACCAATCACCTTCAAATGTGACAACTACTGCCACATCCACAAACCCTTTTAAGAACGTCAGCGTCTTTCCTTGGAGCCCTAGAAACTCTGACCCATGTTGCCAAGTGGCAACTGAATGTTTGCGTCATCCCCCAAATTTGTACGTTGAAATCCTAACCGCCAGCATGATGATATTAGTAGACGTATCAGACCAGGAGGGCAGAGTCCTCATGAATGGGACTGGCGCTTTAAAAGAAGAGACCCAGGTGACCTTACTTCCTTTCCGCTCTCTATGTGGTATTAGGAAACAGTGAAAAGACGGCCATCTGCAAACCAAGAAGAGGGTTCCTGACCGACACCAGATCTGCCAGTCCCTGAGTCTTGGACGTGTGAGCCTCCAGAATTGTGAGAAGTAAGTTCCTGTTATTTTAGCTACTCAGTCTTTGGTGAACCGTTCGAGCAGCCTGAACTGATTAAGACCCCAGGCAAAACAAACCATCTGTGTTGTCTCTAGGCCCATGGTAGAAGCTCCTCAAAGGTAGTAAGCTAGCGTGGCTTGGTCTGGCAAGTCGGCTGAGAGCAGTGCCCTTCCACACTAATCAGATCCCTGGGCTAAGTGTCCCCTGCCCCCCTATTATGAATGTACCTATTAGAGATGGGACTGATCCAAGTGTGGTAGAGATAGAGAATATTCTTATAAACCCATATACTTCTTGTGTATACATTAGCAACCTACATAGAAGCCTTTATAAATATATCAGACCCAGAGTAATTGCTTCAGGTTCTCAACATATTTTCCCTTATTACTGGAAAACGAAAAGATTTTTGTTTTTCCACCCGTATCCAAACTTTCTTCTTTTTATTACTTAACTGTGACCCCATACCTGTACTTTTTATCCATCTGCCACTTCCATTAACCCTGTGCTGTCTTGTTTTCATCCTCACAGCTGTACTGAAATTTCTCTCTTGGAAGTCCCCAGTATCCTTTCCTGTGTCATAAGATATAATTATCTTTAAATGCGCCGTTTGACTTTTGGCTTTCAGTTTCTTTTTCCCACTTCTTGTTGCCTTGATTTCTATGATCGGATACTTTCTGGCCTCTTTTATTTCTCTTGGTGCTGTCCTTGCACTGAGCCTTCAAAGGCATGAGGCATGCCCAAGGCAGCCATTGGGAGTAATGCAGTTGAACCAGTTTCTGACCGCAGTATGAGATAATTTGCATGTATGGGGAATTGGGAGCTGTGGCAGGAATGTGAACTTGGGGCTGGCTTGGGCTTTGTGAATTAGGGCAAGTCTCTCTGCCTCAGTTTTCTAATCTATAAAATGGGCATATCGATGCATGATTCTGGGGTGTTATGGTAAGGATTTACGAAGAAGAATGTAGTGTTTCCCCTTGGCTTGACTAAAGTTAAATAGGTTTTTCCTGCCTCTTGGTCCCTGACCTCCCTCTCACACAGGCCTTTGAGGAATCCAGGTGACCTATCATCCTCCTGCCCTATTGCTTTAAAAACTCTCCCACCTTCTGATTCAGTAGAGATGAATCCAGACTGAGTCCCGAAAACACTGTGAAAATCCCCGCATGCCGTGCTAATCCCTGAGGTGACCGCTGTCATCTTTTCAGCACTATGTCGACAGAACAGACCGTGTGCAGAGACTTCTTGACATTTATCCCAGCACTCGGAAAGGTTGGGGGCGAAAGAGAGGGTGGGGCTGATCCAGAATTTTGAGTTTTCTGAAGCTCTTCAACGTATTACAAGCCGTGAGGTGAGCCGTCAACTGAAAGCCCTCAGATTAGCCGCGTCCTGAGCTAACACACCTGCCGGGCAGGAGGCCTCAGACACGTGCTGAGGGCGGGCTGGAAGCAGGCTGACTGGGTTTGCTTCGCTGCTGACAGTAGATCAATTGTATAGAATTCCTTTAATGCTTTTGGTCCACACCTGTTTGTGCCTTGGACATTTCTTGGTTTCTAGAGCAGGAAGGGAGAGGCTGGAGGCAAATATATAGACATGGTTAGTGAACTGCCTTGCCGTCTCTCTTCCATGATACCAAAGAAAAACCTGTCCAAACCAAACAACAACAACTCCCCTCCCACCCCAACCTAGCCATTTCCATTTTCATCTGTTCTGAATTTGGGGCCTGAAGCCGGGTCAGCAGGAGTCTGATAAACGATTTTTCTCATACTAGCACTGCTGCTCTCTGCCAGAGGTGATTTTCCCAGGGCACCGGGATTTCCAAAGACCCCCTTAGCCTGGCCCTGGCCCTTGTCCTGGACCCCCTCTCTCCCACCAGGAATAGAGGAGGACCTTAGTTATGCCTTTGTCTCAGCTACAGGTGCCAAAGGAATGAACATCCCCCAGGGAAACAGAAGCTTCTTAGGGGCTGTTGAGTCTTCCTGCAGAATCTCTGATCAGTTACTTTCTCGCAGCCTGCTTGTTGTGGGCTCAGGAGCTGGTGTGCCCGAGGGAGGCTGGCGTCGAACAGTGGTGGCTGGTTCTCAAGTCTTTCAAGAGCAAGTATTTTGAGAACTATCATTGCAGAAATAACAGTATCACAATATTTAGGGCTACAGAAGATCTGGGAGAGGACCGATCCAAGAACAGGAGCCCAAAACAGATCCCAAACATAGACTGGAGAGAGAGGCAGCAGGGGGGTCCCCCTGACATCACAGTGTTCACTCGGGGTAAGGATCCGTCGTCTTTCTGTCGTCTTTCCCCCACCCCGGGGTCATACTCAGGTTCTAAAAGATTCCGCAAGTGGGGACAGCAGGCTGATAGTTGAATCTTTCCTTGGGTCTGAGCTTCTTCCCTAGATCTCTTCTTTCTGCTTCTCTACTGTGATAAACTGGACTGAAAACATCAGCTGTAACCACTTTAAGATCTTCTATTGGCCTTTAAATTATTTTACCTCATTACGTGTGTATGTGTATCTATTTTTGTCAGAAGCCCCAGACGAATGGGCTGCTGCTCTGGCTACTCTGGGCTGCCCATTCCTAAGAGCCAAATCTCTTCTCTGCCCACATTCTTCCCCCACCACAGAACCTAAGCGCACATGGAATCCTCTGCAAGCTCCTAAACCTTTTCGTATTAGAGTTATTTTTATGGTCCTCTTGGCAAATAGAAGCCTACAACTGGGCAGTTGCCTTCTTTGCATTTAGCTGAGGTCAGGTGACTATGTTTGTGCTAAGGAACATAACCAAATGTGTTATAGAGAAATCCGGGGATGGTTTTTTTTCTTCCCTTCCTCTTAGAATGTGACTGTGATGGCTGGGACTCCAGCAGCCTTTCTGGGCTGGGGGCCACATCTTTGTCATCACAGAAGTGCCCGAGTCTCTGGTGACAATGGAACTATCATTTCAGTCCAGGCCTGGCTACCCTTCTACTTTTTCTTTTTTTTTTTTTTTTTCCTTATGTGGGTGGGAAATAAACTCTTATTATCCCTTCCAACGGGAGTTAAAATACTCTTTTTAATCTTATGTTAACTACATCATCAGCATGTGCTAACATACTGGGTTTACTTTTCTCCTCTTGCTATTTTGTGTTACATTTCTCTGGGAGCTCCTAGCAACCTTATATAGCTTCTACTATTTTAACTCTTCCCTTAAACAAACGTTAGTGGAAACCAGTATTCCAGGAGCTATGCCAGGCCACTGGAAAACAAGGATAAGTAATATAATACCCCATGGCTGTGAAATATTCACCAGACCCCCATTCTAAAGAAGTACAGGTGAATGACAACCGATGAATATCACTACCACACAAATCAGCTTTGCTGTTGGCATATAAAAAGAACACGTCTGGTCTCTGGCCTTGAAAAAAATTTAGCCTAACAGAAAAGGAGAACAGAAGGGCATAAAATAATGAATGTTTACAAGCATTCAGGGAGAGAACCAGCTTGGTGCTTCTTTTCCTTGGAGGCTTATTGTAAAAAAAAAAAAAAAAAATTACTAATCATCTGGAAGTCTTACTATGAAAATAGAATCTGCAGTGACCTCATGGGGAGCCCAAAACTTTCAAATTGTATTCCCTCTTCCCTTTGCTGCTTGGGAACAATCCAAAAGCAGGGCGACTGTGAATGGCCAGACATCTGCAAGGCAGCTTTTCTTTTAATTCTTGTGATTGTTTTAATGTTTATTTGAAACAAATGTACTTTTCCGTCCTTGAGCCCTTCTTAGCTCATTCTGGAAACATGGCTAAAAGCATGGTACGGGAAGATGACAGTTCTTTTCCCCCTTCCTCTAATTCAGGGGTTTTGAGGTTGTCATAGGTGCTAATGCCTCCCATAAAACCAGATGTTCTTCATGTTTCCACATGCGCGCAGAGCGTCAAGCCTTTGGGGGTTACTAGGACGTGCCTTTGATCCGGGGCCCATTCCTTGTAGGTGCGTGCGTTCTGGCTCTCCATGGACTCTCTCTACCTTCACGGCCACAGTGGGAGGTTACCTAGCCACCGTCCTGCAGATGAGGGAACCAGAACTCAGGGAGATGAAGTAAGCGGTTCCAAGTCACGTAGCCAGCAAAGGTGGAGCCGGGATTTGGATCCAGGCAGCCTGACTCCAGAACCCTTTGTTTTTAACTATGTCGCTGTAGTTGCTGAAGGAAGAGCTCACCAGTATAAGAAAAGATCGGAAATTTGTCGGGACAGAGAGCTAAAACCCCAGGAGTAAGCTGCCTCCCTGCCTTCTTCCTTCTGTCACTCAGTTTGGGAGGTTATGATGTTGTGAAGGGAGAATGTAGGGAGAGGAGGTAATTTCAGCCTGGAGCAAGAGCGCCCGTCTCCCGGTCAGCCTCAGCGCAGGCTGTGGGGTGGGCCCGTGGGGACTCTGCTTTACGAGCAGGCAAAGCAGGTAACACTCTGTCACCACCCACCCTTTTCCTCCCGGACCCTTGCAGATAACTTTCATTCCCCCTAGGCCACAAGGACCTTACCACAAGGAGAGGTAGGAGATGTGGCCTGGCCGGTGGTTACTGTTCTTATGTTTTCTTTACTGTTTGGAAGCTAAGAAACAATCTTTCTGCTGGGTCTCTGTCCTTAGCTCTTGGGTCTTCGGGCCAGCTGAAAGATAACCTCAGAGTGGAGGCCACACTAACACATAGCTTTTATTGCTGTGGAAGGCTGCCTGGGTCAGAAATCAGGCTGAGCATGCTCATAAATAAGGAAAGGGATGGCCTTTGGGTTTGCTCTTCCCTCTGCCAGGAATACTCTCTCCTCCCTGCAGTTTGACTCTCAGATGTTACCCCTTCGTTCAGGACTGTCATAAACACCCCTCCAGTATCAGCCCATCCTATTTAATTGCCTTCAGAGAGAGCATCTTTTCTCTCTGAAATCACTAGTTAGGATGATATGTACTGGTTATATCAGTAGTCCTAAGGATGTAACTAATGGAATAAAATACCACACCTCATGATTACTTGTTATTACTAGTTGTCACTAGTTATACAGTTATCACTAGTTATAATCTCCTTGAAAACAGGGGTCTTTTTTCTTATTCACAACTATATCCTCAGCTTGTAGCATTGTACCTAGCATACATGCCTAGTTGGAGGAATAAATGGCTGAGTCCCATTATTTCCTTTGGATAGGACTAGCAAAATCAGTCTGTAAAAACACAACTAGAGTTGACAAAATTTGGTCACCGAGGGTTAGATGCCATTTCCCTTTATAAGAAAGTCCAGAAAGTGGGAAGTTTCTTTCCTCCAGCTGACCAGTGTGCATGCTAAATAGGGGGCCAGCCAGCTTCCTGGGACTATGCATTTCCTCCACACTTATCCCCCCATTCTGCCACACTCTTCCTGAGCAAGTTCTGTTTCTGGCAATTATCTTGTACTGTTTCTGCATTGTGTGCGTGTGCGTGCACACACACACGTGTGGTCCTGTCTAACACAGTCTCTGTGTTAGAAGGTACTTCAGCACCTGTCCTACCGCCGGATGAACCCAGTAGGAGAATGTTCATGACATGAGCCAAGTGTCGATCAAGGTGAGCCCGGAACATTTTCTGGTAACACCCCACTAGAACACTTGTTTACCGGACACCACCCTATCATAAGGGGAAGCCATCCCACAGATTCCAGAACTTCAAAACAGAAGTTAAACTTCTTTTTGCAACCCAGAATGAAGTTCTTGGAACAAGCCAGGGGCATTTTCCACCACTCTCCATCTCCTGTGCTACCAGGGGACTTAAACCATCAGGAAACACAGGCATTTCAGTTTCCCCAACTGATTAATCCTATAAACCATCCATTATTCATTGTGGACCTGCTGTGCTCAGCGTCCATGCTAGATGCTATAGGGGAGGCAGACCACATGGGCTTGCACTCTAGGATTTTATATTCTGAGAGTGGGTCTGAGACGAACTCTGCTTAATGTAGAATATAATTAAGACTAAGCTGGTTTTCAGGACAGTTTTGTAGTTGTTACAGCATTGTTTCAGGTCTGTAAATCTCATTTCCAAAAGAAGATTGTGACAGGATAGTGTCCCATATTTTTAGTGGCAGCCCCTTGTGCTGTCTTGAATGTGTAACAGACTCTTAGGGACCCAAAGAGTGGTTTGATCATTATGGAGCCTGATAGAAGTTGGTCTGGGCTAATTGAAAGGAATGGAAGGTGGGACAGAAATTCTATTCTACTCCCAGGGCACATTTCAAGAGAAAGAGTCACATGAGTCCTCCCCAGAAGCATCACTGCCCTGCTGAAAGAGATCAGCTTTTCGTTGACCCAGAAAGTTTCAAGGTGTCCCCACAAGAGGTGGCAGCTATGAAAATGTCCCAGTCAGGTTAGGAAACCAGATCCAGCTTTGATCTTGGTATCCTGGCCTCTCTAATTAGTCACGGTGTTGCCAGAGTCTCAGGGCCCCCAGCTCTGTCCCAGGCCTGGGAAGCTCTGCGTGGCCTTGGGTGCCACTGTCTGTCTGCTTGTGTTGTCAGAATGGCCGCTCTTTGGCTGAGTTCAAGTTCATCCTTCTTTTGTTCCATTCCTTTATCTGACCGCTACCCTGAACCTCATTCAAATGCTATGTGCATGTTTTTGAAACTTGGCCATTTAATTCACAGAAGAGCCTTGGGAAACTTTTAGGTTTCAGGTTGTGCTGGGGTCACATTGCTTTGAGTTTCAGCTTCTGACTGATGTTTAAAAAAGACTCAAAGAGGGACTCCAGCTGCCCCTTCTGAGTTTGGCCAGGTGTGTTAGCAGAAGCCAGCAAGGAAAGGAGGCAGACAGATCACAATCATGTCACATGATTTCAAATGGATTTACTGTACTTATTAGATGGTATTTCATAGATGCGGATTACTGTTCATCACAATACACTGAAAGCATGAGAAATGAGGAATTAAAAAGTAGTAGTAGAAAATGATTGGTCCTAGGTCCCTGGGACCCCCAACCTGGGAGCTGGGGATTTCAAGATTACAGCAGTCTCCACCTCAAGTTATCTGTTTTTTTTTTTTTTCAGTTGAGACATTTATAAGCTCTCCTGCAGACCTCAATGCCCATGTCTAAAAGAAGGAAAGAATCCTACCTTTGCTCCCAGAACCTTAGGACAATGAGGGAATGACTCAGTGCAGATGTGTTCTAGAAATTCGAATTGCTTGGAATCCTGGTAACAAAGTAAGGAAATATCTCAAGAGGTCTCTCACCCTTTTTACCAGAGTGATGTTGCAGCCAACCACTAGAAAGACAGTTATTTACTGTTTTATTTTGAAAACGTCCCTTGGAAATTAAAATTTCTATTAAACCTTACTTCCTACTACCCCTTGGTTGGTACTGGGCCAAGCAGAAGACTACCCAGGCAATGAGCTGAGAGAAGTGGACAGCATGAGCTTCCCAAGTCATGGTTCCAGCCAGATCCTTACTGGTGTACAACCCTGGAGTGGTGTGTGTGTGTGTTGTGGGGGAGGGGGATGTCCCTCTTCATTGTTGCTGGGTCCTGAGTATAGATCCCTGAGTATAGATTTGTCCCTGAGTATAGATTTGTCACTGAAGAATTATTCAGTTGGTATAAAAGATGCCATGACATGAGGAGATGTAAAAAGTCTATCCCTTTACAATAGAGGAAGCTAGCAAGCCTCACACTCATGTTTGCAATCAAACTGTTTTCCTTACCATTTTAGGTCTCTTCTTGGTTCATGGTAAGAGTCATGCTTGTATGTTACATCATCTGCACTTCATAATGAAACCACTAGACCCTGAAGCCAAGTCATGTCAAGTTGAAAGTGTTTTAAGCTCTTCGTGCATCTAAAACCATCTCAACACAGAACTTTTATTTTCCCTGAAGCTTTTCAAATTGACTTCTTTCACAGGGAGAAAAAAAAAATTCTTGCATGCATTAAGTTCTTTGGACTTCCCTATTTTTATTTCCAAACTGGCACATTATCATTTCCTCTGTCATACACAATCTGGCCTTATTGAATTCTTTGCCATTTGATCTCCTTAAGTAGCTCAGCTTCATCAGCCTCTTCTCTGACATTGAGAGTTTTTGCCTTATGCTGAATATAAATTACCCCATTCCAGTTCTTTGAAAAATTACAGAGTTTCAGATTTTATGTGGTTTGCTCATAGTATTAAACTCTAAGAAAATAATTCACAATAGCTAGCTGATCAGATGATCTGATCAGATCTAAATTTGGGTGAGGACCATATTTGCTGGCTCTTAAATTCTTCACTTGGCTTTGTGTTTTGTCACTTATGCATCTTGTCTTGGTTATCCTTTCTTGAGACTTTGACATTTTGCCCATCAAAAGAATAAATGCCCTTTCAGCTCACGTGACTTCATTTATAAAACAGAGTAATTAATAAAACCTACTTCATTGGATTAGTGGATTAGAAGACATGCTACATGTTCAGTATTTAGAAACAGTACCTGACATATAGAAACTACTCCAAAATGTCTATTTTATTATTATTATTATTATTATTATTATTACTATTATTAAGTACGTTGTTGAAATGGGCATGGTGCATGTTCTTTAAATGGAATTTGGTACCAGATATAAAATGTTAGGACTTTTGATATCATTTACAGCAGAATAGGACTCTCAAAACACACGTAAGTGATGCTGAGACCCTCCAGCCATATTTTGCAGGCATCTTGGACTAGTCACAATCTCATGGCATGTGTCCTCCCTAATAAGAGACTGCTGCTTTCTTACTTTTTTTTTTTTTTAATTTCATGCTTCTAGCACATGTTCTTTCTTAGTCCAGTGTCTCTTGGTAATTACATTGTGTTTTCCTTAAACATGTCCACTTTTTTATAGACAACTTTCACAGCTAGAACAAACATTTTGTATCTACCTTCCTATCTACCTCACAGGATCAAAAAAAAGCTTGAGGTCATTGAGTTCTCCCTCTGCTATAAGATTGGATACCAATGCAGTCACCTCAAGGAGATGAGACATTCTTGTAAAGTACCTCCAGAGAAGAGCACTGCACATCATTCTTTGTAATTTAGGTCAAAATACTGAATGAAAGTTTTGCTTGACTTAAATATTTTCAAGTTTTGTTAGTTTTGCTAGCTTTACTATTCTTTACTCTAGTATGTTTTTTTAAATACACTTAAAACAATTTTTTTAAGGAGAAGCCTGTGGCTTTTTTTTTTTTTTTTTGCCTTTAAATGATGTCCCTACTAATTTTTCCTTATTAGTAAGGAAAGTAAGGAACTAATAGTTCCTTACTCAGTAAGGAACTAATAATAAATCTTATTAGTAAGATAGAGTTCACAATATATTAAACTCAGATGGCAGGAATCCCAGCTCACACAGACTTAAGAAAGATTTTAATATATAGTTTAATTGAGAAGAAAAAGGCTAGGGTAGTTTGGGATTCTGTTTAAACCAAGAATCAACACCATCAGGATATGGTTTCTCCAATTCTCTGCTTTCCCATTGATTCTCCTCCAGGTTATCTCCTTACTCCATAAAATACTACAAACTTCTCCACTTTATTTTCAGCTGGTAGTCCAGAGGGAAAGAGAAGATCTTGGTAGAACAAAGATAGGTATTTACAAATGTCATGAAGAACTAGGATAGAGAGTTGGTGATAAGGTGAGTACTTTAGACAGGGTAAGAACTTTTCAGAAGGTTTTTTTTTTAAGGCCTAACTGAGAAACAGCCATGGAAATATCCTAAGAAAGATGGTTCAAAGAAGAATAAACAACAGGCGTGAAAGTCCTGAGACCGAAATGAGCTGACATATTTTAAGGATAAACAGAAGGCTGGTGTGGCTAGAACTGTAAATGAGGAGATTTGGAAGAAGATAAGGTCAGAAGTTGGCAGGATCACACTTTATAGATTCCTATAAACCCTCACAAGAAGCCATTGGAACGTTTCCCAGCCAGGGGTGAATTGGTTTGAATTAGTGTTCACAGTCTAGTTTTGGCTGTTTCGAGGACGATGGACTGTCGTGTGTGTTAACTTGGTCCCCGCCCTCCCCCATGCTCCTGAATGTAAAACTAAGACAAGAACATAGTCCATTTGTATGGCATATATGGGAGATGGTGATCCTAGGGAGCCTGAGTGTGAGAGACCAAAGAAAAAGAAATCGCTATATAGAAGCTAGTACAAGTTCCAGAAATAGTTACCTTATTTCTCACCATCTCTGAGGTTACTTGCCCTTCTTTGTACTCCCTCACCTAGGGAAATACTCTGGATGTGACCTGAGTCACCTACTTCACTCTTCCGTGTGCAGCCAAACCTTTCCTGAGCATAGGAGCTAACAAGGGGGCGGGCAGCAATGTCTCAGGGGGGGAGCTGAGGTACAATTATCAGAAGAATGATAAATGGATAAGGGATGGCATCGATAATCGATCATTGTCATAGTTTCTCTTCCTTAAACTTCATAGAAGATAGGGTGCAAAAATAGTAGCAGCTGGGTGTTACATACTAGAATTTCTTTATTTTTCTATGATATTGAATAATGGGCTTTTTTTTTTTAAGATTTTATTTATTTATTTATTAGACAGAGATCACAAGTAGGCAGAGAGGCAGGCAGAGAGAGAGAGAGGAGGAAGCAGGTTCCCCACTGAACAGAAAGCCCGATGTGGGGCAGGATCCCAGGACCCTGAGATCATGACCTGAGCCAAAGGCAGAGACTTAACCCACTGAGCCACCCAGGCGCCCCAAATAATGGGCTTTTGATTTCTATTGTACCTCAGGAATACAGGTGAAAAAGCACAGATACAGAGCACTGATGACAGAAAAATGTTGAAAATAGGAAACCCAAAGGCAAGTTTTGACTAGACACTCTCCTGGACTTGATTGGGTAGTTATTGCAATTTTTGCTGAGTAATTTATTTAAGGCAGGGCATTTAGCTAGCATTTGGTGCATCTCTAAAAGGAGCCTTACCTATGAGAGAAGCACTTTAAAAATTTCATATCTCTCAGTTAATTTGGATCGAACTATATCATAAAATAATCTTTGAGCTAATTTCAATTTCAGGTTACTTTTAAGAACCCTATCTCTTATGCTCTCTGAGAAAAAGGAAAAAAGAAAAGTTTTGTGACTGGAGGGTCTAGCACCATAGGTGAAGATAAAAGAGTGACACATCTGTGTGTTTGTGTTTAGGGCTTGCTAACAAGGTGAAGCTCAGGAGAGATATGCCTATCTTTCCACGTAGCAGAGGGTCAGCAAACAGAGAAAGAACTCAAGCCAGGAACCATTTGAAAAGATCCCACTAAAAGATTAAAAAAAAAAAAAAAAAAAAAAGGGAGAGACCGCAGGCTGCGAAAGATAATATTGTTAAAGGTATGTGGAAGCATTCCCAATGAAAGGAAAAAACGAAACAAGAAATAAGAACACCCCAAGCAGAGAGGAATAATGTTGCTCACGTTAACTCAAAGGTCAGATGGCTGAGCGGCATACTTGCAGCACGGAGGGAGGAAGGAGAAGTATTTGAACTTGGTCCAGTGCCTACCAGTTGTCCTGCAGGGATGGCTTTCCCCTGGGAGACTGGTCGATATTTTTTTGTGGAGGTCTGATTTTCTAAAAATTAATGTCTTTATTCTGGTCTTATTTGCCACTTTCTTTAGTATTGCTGTTCCAGGATAAAAGTTTGATTTATTATTGTTGGAGGACACACTTTCCTTCCTGGGGCATTTAAGATTTTCCCACCTGCTTCCCTCGGAGGGCCTAAGGAGTTTCAGACCCCCAGGCTTGGAAGCTGCTTCTCCAAAAAAAAAAAAAAAAAAAAAAGTCAAAGTGCAGGTAGATTTTTGTTTTTCAGTATGATTCCCAGCCTGTGGAGGCCTATTCACAGAGATCCATTTCTCTGGTCCAGATCGTCAATAGTCTCCAAATTGGAGTTTACGCTTGAAGATTAGCTAGGGAAGCAATGAAGGTGAGCACAGAACACAGCCGAGACTCTCACAGCCGAGATTCTCACTGCAAAGCAGAACAAACCAAAGAAACCCCTGCATTGATTTTATATTTGTTGAAGTAAAACAAAACCAAAACCAAAACCACTCATTGTTAGGACAGACAGAGAAGTTCTGAAATCTCAGGCATTTACCAAAGTGAAATTCTTTTCTTGCTCATCTCAGTCTTCTGCCGGTCAGCATGTGAATGGGTGGGTGGGTGGAGGGGTCAGGTGGGAGGGAATTCTGCTGGACACAACTTTAAGGAGCCAGATTTCTTCTTCTTCTTCTTCTTTTTTTATTTTTTAAAGATTTTATTTATTTATTTATTTGACAGACTGAGATCACAAGTAGGCAGAGAGGCAGGCAGAAAGAGAGAGAGGAGGAAGCAGGCTATCCGCGGAGCGGACAGCCCGATGCGGGGCTCGATCCCAGGACCCTGGGACCATGACCTGAGCCGAAGACAGAGGCCCCAACCCACTGAGCCACCCAGGCGCCCCTAGATTTCTTCTTTTGCCTCTGTTTTCTGAGACTGCGGATTCTTTTCCCTTCAGTGGGCACACGGAGGAAGGGAGATAAAATCTCCTCCGGGAGAGAGGTGGGTGGGGAGACTGTCATCAGCCAGACCTGGATGCGATGCAGTCACCAGCCCTCATATTCCATTCGCCAGACTCCGTGTGCAAGGCCACATCCCAGCAGGAAAGCTGCAGGACCACGGTGTCCCAGGTCGGCCCCAGCAAACATGTTAGCAGCTTCTCCTGCACCAGCCCATTGACTCAGTTAGCCCATCCTCTACATGGCGGGTTGGAGAGGACTAATTCCAGTGCAAATAGCCAGTTGCCAAATTTTCAGGAATTGTGAAAGCCAGTTATTAAACATGGCCATTATTTAAAAACAAATTTTATAAACCTACTATTTAAAAATACTTAAAACTAATTAAAAACTCAGTATTTTAGAATTAAATATAAATACTGAAAACTCCTCACCTTTTTTTACTTACTGCTTTTTTCTTTTTTTCTTTCTTCTTTCTTTTTTTTTTTTTTAAAGATCTTATTTATTTATTTGACCGACAGAGATTTTGACAAGCAAGCAGAGAGGCAGGCAGAGAGAGATAAAGGGAAGCAGGCTCCCCACAGAGCAGAGAGACAGATGAAGGGCATGATCCCCAGATCATGACCTGAGCCGAAGGCAGAGGCTTAACCCACTGAGCCACCCAGGCGCCCCACCTTACTGCTTTTTTTTTCCTTTCCTCTTGAGGTTATGTCTAATGTATCTGTGGTGAGGAAACACTGTCCATCTCACCCCAAAGTCCTATTCCTTGACTTTATGCTGGTAGCCTGCCATCAGCCAAGGTGGGAATAAGTCATGTTAGCAATAGGCAAATGATGCAGGTCAGGGGTTGACTTACTGTTTTGTTCATTGTCTGGACTTAAGGAAGTGATTGCAAAAATATTAGTAATTCAGATTGAATTTAAAAGTACGGTGATCCTCTAGTCTTTACGTAGTGGATAGCATTCAACTTGAGGAAATAGTCTTTTGGTATTATACATTATTACCCACTTGAGCAAAGTGGTTGTTTGCTTCACTGATGAAAGACTGAAGGTCTCAGGGCACCTGGGTGGCTCAGTGGGTTGAACATCTGCCTTCGGCTCAGGTTGTGATCTCAGAGTCCAGGGATCGAGCCCCACATCAGGCTTTCTGCTCAGCAGGGAGCCTGCTTCCTCCTCTCTCTCTCTGCCTGCCTCTCTATCTACTTGTGGTCTCTCTCTGTCAAATAAATAAATAAATTCTTAAAAAAAAAAAAAAAAGACTGAAATATGGTCGTACTGAAGCCAGAAGAGGTTTGGTTCATGAGTCAAACTTGTATAAGGGTGTGAAATAGTTTTAAAAGTACGCCACTCACCTGGTGATTCACAGACCTGTACCCCTGGGGATAAAAATATATGTTTATAAAAAATAAAAAATTAAAAAAAAAAAATAAAAATAAAAAAAAAAATAAAAAACTAAAAAAAAAAAAAAAAAAAAAAAAAAAAAAAAAAAAAAAAGTACGCCACTCATCCAATTTAATCACGGTAAGTTTATTAGGTAAAGTTACTGGACTGGGATGTGACTCCAACCGTCAAATCATGGTTAACTTGAAACTGTAGGTTGACCGAGGATAAAACAGTTTAGCAAAACTCAGTGAAACATTTTTTGAGTGTCTGTTGGCTATATGGAGTTTACAATAAGGAGTATTTTGTTATATTATTACTTGCAAATTGTGGGCTCCACATTGTTCATATAAAAAAAAAATTCACAAAAAACTTAAATATAGGGACACCTGGGTGGCTCAGTTGGTTAAGCAGCTGCCTTCAGCTCAGGTCATGATCCCAGCATCCTGGGATCGAGTCCCAGATCGGGTTCCTTGCTTGGCAGGGAGCCTGCTTCTCCCTCTGCCTCTGCTTGCTGCTCTGTCTGCCTGTGCTCACTCTCGCTCCTCTCTCTCTGACAAATAAATAAATAAAATCTTTTAAAAACAAAACAAAACAAAACAAACTTAAATATATATGTATGTATTGCTGTATGTCTATATATTCATATGGGGTGTGTGTGTGTGTGCGTGCGCATTTCTCTCCAGAGACCACAATAAACTCCCGTATGCATATATGATATGTTTGTATATACATATGGGATATGTGTGTGTGTGTGTGCACATTTTCCCCCTAGAGACCACAATAAACCTACATATCTACGCATATATGCCTGTATATACATATGGTATGTGTGTGCACACTTCCCCCCCAGAGACTGCAGTAAACTACGTATGTATACATGTGTCCTATGTCTGCATCTGTGTGTGCGCATGCAAGCGTTAAGCCCTAACCAGCACACAGTCACCACAGTCCAGCATCATTCTCAGCACTGTCTCAGATTCTCCCTCATCCCTCTCATGCTGTTTCTCTTATTTCCTTCCTTCCTCCTCCCTCCATCCCTCATTCGCACATCTCATATCTTCAAAACTCACCTCGGGTGTTACCCTCTACAATTTTCACCCTGGATCTCCCAAAGTGAGTTCAAGGGGTCCTGTCTTCATGTTGCAGTGAATGCCTTATGGGCTCACTGCTCTTCCGGCTTTCACGGTTAGCACTGCCTCACCTTTTGTTACAGTTGTAATGTATTTAAATGTGTCTCTAAAAAAAAAAAAGTGTATCTACCTAAATATCGTGTTTTAAAATTTATGTAAATTATGATATTTATGAATTCTTCTACATCTTACTTTTTTTTTTTAAACTCAGCCTCTTGTCTGAGATCCATTCATAGTGAGACGCAGTGCCATAACACGCTTATTTTCACTCCTGAGGAGCATACCGCTGCATAAGTGCATCACAATTTATCTACCTTCTGCCTACATACATGTCGATTTTTTCCACTTTTCCACTCTTAAAAACACTTATCTGTTAGAACCGTGAGCATTATGACATGGCTTTCCTGGTTTTCATGTGCCTGAAGCCAAAATTAAATTTTATAAGGCAATATCAAAGCATCCTTTGTATTATTTTTATTAATTACTGCTTCTCCCTGCAGTGTATGTACATTCCCGTTGAAATATATTCACTCATACGCTTTGGCCACTTCTTATCAGATTGTCTTTCTCTTTATTTTTACAGAGTTTTGAAACTTCTATTTTCACTTTCTTGGTGGTATATTTTGATAACCACAAATTCATAATTTTAACATACCCAGTCATTTATTTTTATGGGTCATGTGCCTTTTAAAAATTGTATTCTGTTAGTCACTATACAGTACATCATTAGTTTTTGATGTAGTGTTCTATGATTCATTGTTTGCGTATAACACCCAATGCTCCATGCAATCCGTGCCCTCCTTAATACCCATCACCAGGGTCCTGTGCTTTAAGAAATTTTTTTCCACCCTTAGTTTATAAAGATACTGTTGTATAGTTCTTCTAAAAGTTTTCAAAGCTTTGCTTTTCCTCTTCAAGTCCAAGCTAATTTTAGATGACTAATTCCTTCCCTGGCCCCATTTATTTGGTGGTCTAGTCTTTCCCCTCCTCCGTCATAGGTCATGTTTGAGCAGACACATGGGTCTGTTGCAGGGGTCTCTGTTCCTGCCCATTGTTCTTCATCTGTCTCTGCACTTATGCCACATTACCATAATCCTAAGAATTAAAAATAATATTATCTAGAAAGGAGAGTTGTCCTATCTTTTCTTATTCAGGAGTGTCTCGGTTCTTTTGGACAATTTTTATTTTGTATCCATTTAAAAGAAGCTTGTCAAGTTTCATGAAATACCTCATTGACTACTGATAGGACTGGTACTTAATCTTGAGGCTCATTTTAAGAAAAGTGACATCTTTACATTATTATATCTTCCTCTTTGTGGATGTGACCATTCTGTCTTCTGTGTGCCTGTATCACTCTCACTTTTCTTCAGTGTCTTTCAACAAACGTTAATAATTTCCCCATTAAGGTCTTGCAAATTTGTTAGATTTCTGCCTAAAATCTTTGTCACTGTGACTGCTGTGAATAATGTCTTTTAAAAATTGTGTTTTGGGGGGTGCCTGGCTGGCTCAGTGGGTTAAAGCTTCTGCCTTTGGCTCAGGTCATGATCCCAGGGTCCTGGGATCGAGCCCCGCATCGGGCTCTCTGCTCGGCAGGGAGGCTACTTCCTCCTCTCTCTCGGCCTGCCTCTCTGCCTACTTGTGATCTCTGTCTGTCAAATAAATAAATAAAAGCTTAAAAAAAAATGTGTTTTAAACTATTTGTGTGTGTGTGTGTGTGTTGTATTAGATTACGTAGAGCTAGCCACCATGACAAAAACATCAAAGCCGCGTGAGGGCTGTTCATAAAACAATGCTTGGCAGGGAAACAGGATGGAGGAAGGCTCTCCCTCATGCCATTACCTGGGACCCAGGCTGACTGAAGTTTTGTTACCTTCAACACATGGTTTCATTGCACCCAGGCCGAAAGGGGAAGGGGCTTGGAGAAGCAGTACTGGGAGGTTTTGAAAGGCCTGGGTTGTATACAGTATGCATCGTTTTTGCTTTTATTTCAATGAATGGAAATAAATACAAAGCCACCATAACTGTGGTAGTAGGGGATATGGGAAGTGAAGTCTGTGCCAGGAAAGCCAGTTCTAGAAACTCTGCATTCCTGAGGTAGAGACACGCAGTTCTGCTGGGGGGATACCTGTCTCTGCCAAAGTCCACCCCAGTAATCTCCAGCTAACTTTCACACTCTTATTCCCACATATAGACTACTTTCCTCTTCCTAAGTATTACTCCATCTGGCTCAAAGCCCAGCATATCCGGAGAGTGCCCTGTACTCTCTGTAAGGTTTCTGGAGTCCTCATGGTCCAGCAACCTGGGATCTGTAAATACCGTTCCTCTCTTGGGGTGGGATGGATGTGGGAGAGATGCTGGGATGCTCCATTTGTACCTCCATTCAAGATTAAAAACTTCTTAACCCCAATATTGGGAGTGCTGATAGGCAACAACCCTCTGCTGCCTTCTCCAAAGACATGGCAGCCTCTAGACCTAGGGGCCATTCAGAGTGAGAATAAAAGGCCAGTGTTCTCAACGCATCTCAGGATAGTGTTGAAGAGACAGCCCATCATTAGAACCCCCCCCCCCCCGCCATGGGATGGCTGAAGCTTCCAGTGAGACTGTGGATGGAGAGCTACCTTTCTTTTCAATTCTGCTTATTGGCTTTTCTCCACAGGAGTTACTCCCAAGAGCATTTTCTGGTAACCTCCTGGTGCCAGTCTCTGTCAGAGTCTGCTGCCTGTTGGCATCCAACTGTGAATTTCCCAGAAAGCAGAATTAGGGTCTAATTAAAAAAGTTGTTCTACTGCCCAGGTGTGGGGACCTCAGAAGTTTTTCCCTATAGAGCTACTTCATTGTTAGGGATTGATGTCTGGCATTTTCTTACTCGTCTCTGTTCTCAGTGGAACTGTGTGTGGCTATTATCCTTTTCCCAGTGCACTACTTGTATATTGTGTTGTCTGTGATGGGGTGGTGGAGTATCCGACAATTAAAGTGTGGCAGGTGGATATTTTGGGGGGATCATGAAACAGTCCTGCATCCTGATTGTGTTCGTAGTTACATGAATCTGTACATGTGGTGACATTTCACAATCTCTGTCATAAAAATAAATATATAAACACTTGTGAAATCTGAAGTGTCTGTAGTTTATTAGTACAGTAGAATTATGTCAGAAACCATGTTCTAGTTTTGATCATTGTACTATAGCTATGGAAGATGCTATTATTTGAGGAAGCTGGGTCAAGGGTACATAAGAACTCTTTGTACTACTTTTCCAACTTCTGTGTGAGATTCAAATGATTTCAAAATCCAAAGTTTTTTTTTGTTGTTGTTTTAAAGACGTTTCTTACCCATTGCTTTTAAACTCTGGCTTATGGTGAATATTAATTTAAAATTATATAAAGTGTTTTTTTCTTAATTATGAAAAGTTTTTTAGGAGAGTAAGAAAACTGCTATTTCCACACTCAGAGTTTGTCTAAAAGGAGCTTTAGACTGGTGTGTGAGAGGGTGCCATTGACTGGCTCTGTGTTAGTTAGTTACCATGATGGGATGTTTACTGCGTCAAACATTACACTTTGCTTCCAGTTCCACTAGGACTCTACCATGTTTGATCCCCAGGTCTCCCTCTCATAGACTGGGTTTCCTGTATCTGTGAGCTTCTCAGAGGCCACAGACTTGGGGACACTGGAGATAGCAGATAGGTATGGGAGATACCTATCTGTTCTCAAAGAGTTTATAATCTTATCTGGGAAGATGGCCACATGAAAGGATTTGGCAATTTAAGGATCACATAAAATAACTAAATGAGTAGATAAATAAATAAATGTGGGAAAAGGCAGCAAAAGGGGTGAGGAGGAATTAGGAGGATAGGGCATAATTCTAACTGATCTGGCTTTAACACAAACAAGGCCAGTTGGTTTGGTAGTAGATTTAAGATGGCCGAAAATACTTCAGCATCCCTTCCATCAAGACATTGGTCTGTTTCTTGTTCCTTCACTAAGGTTGCTTTAACCAGTGAAATGCCATGGAAGGGATGTTATGCCTGCTTCAGGCTAGCCTTTATGAGGCCTGACAACTTCCTGCTCCCTTGGAGCCTTGAGGTTCCTTGTAGGAAGTTCAGATAGCCTGTGGAAGAGACCCCATGGAGATGTAGAGGGGCGAGTATGGTCAGGTCCAGATACTCCTATCAAGGTGCCATTTATGTGACTGAGACTTTTGGGGACCCTCCAGGGTAGTTCAACTACCAGCTGGATACCATCTAGTGACCCAGTCAACACTTGTAGTTGGAAGAATCACCCACTGGAGCTCTGCCCAAGTTTCTGACTCAAAAATTATGAGTTTTGTTGGGGAATGAAAGACCTGAAATGAGTGATTTATTCCAGAGATTAGGCATTGTAATATTATGAGAGAAGCCAGAAGTTAGGTCTAGAAGGGATGGTTGGGGGATCAGAGAATTCACTAACTAGGGTGAAGGAAAAACAAACAAACAAAAAAAAATAAGGGTCTCAATCTGTTTAGACTTCTGTAATGAAATACAACAGACTGGATTGCTTACAAAAAGCATTTATTTCTCATAGTTCTGGAGGTTGGGACGTCCAAAATCAAGACACCTACATCGTTGTGTTCTGAGGAAGGCCCTCTTCTTGGTTCATAGCTGTTGTTTTCTCACAGTTCCTTCATGGTGATGATTACCTCTGGATTTCTTCTCTAATGGCCCTGAATGGCCTAATGAGAGCCTTCATGGCCTAATCACCTCCCAAACACCTCACCTCCTCATCATATAAGCTTCAGGGACTAGGATTTCAACTTGTGAATTTAGTGGGGGACAAAAATATTTCAACCAGAGCACTAAGGCAAGCTCTTGTTTCTGCAACAGGAATAGGCTGTAATCATTCTAGGCCCCCAGGACAGGCAGTGGGAAAGAACAGGCTGGATGAAAAGCAGGGATGTACTGGAGCTAGCTAGGATGAATGTAGTCCACAAGGACAAACTGACACTCACATCAGTGTCACCCTGCATCTATCCTGGATGATGGAGAAGATCTGCAGAAGGGTCTGGGCGCCTTGCTGCAGAGTTGCATGTGTGTCTAGAAAAAATGAGAAATTTGGTGGGAGAGTTGCCGCCCCAGGTTGCCGCTGCCTAATGCAACAAGTTAGGCCATCAAATTATCAGTAGAGTGCATGAATTTTAGAGACTTCTTCTGAGCTTCATACCTACCACCACCCCCTACTTCCCGATCTTATGCAGATTCCTCTGTGGCAACCCTAACCTGAACCATACAAGGAAGGGAGACCTATGAACTGTAGTTCCAGCTTAGTTTCATATTTAAATTTTCTGTGTACTATTTAGAGGCTTATTATGGTCAGAATAGGGTTCCATGGGCCTGTTGGAAGGACTGAGTGACTTAGAAACTACCACATCATCATGCAGTTTAGAATTTAATAAATGGAAAACCAAGACTACAATGAGTTGGTTGCTCTCGGATGTTTTAATGAGCCAGAAATATACATGGGAATGAAAAGTAAGTCCTTGGCTCTGAGTCCACCTGCCCCCTCTATACCGAATTGAGGAAACAGTGAATTCATTCATCTCAGTCTGTGTCTTATCTCACATATCCTTCAGAAGCTTGGAATGATTTAAACGGCTTCTTTTCCTCCACAGAGGAAAGTTTGTCGCATTATCTCTTTCTTTCGTGGCAGGCTTGAAAGTCACATCATTAGCAGATGTTGCAATTTTCATTTCTCCTCAGGGGACATGATGGGTTGGGACTTAAGCACAGGTGTTCAGTGAAGACCATAGCCTGTGATTCGGGTTAAATGTGACATAATTTTATAAGCACTCAGCTTCTTCACACCAAAGCATCATTATCAAATAGAGAAAGTCTTTCGTGGCTTTCTAGGATTTAGTGTGACCTCAAAATCTTGACACTTCACGTTCCTTTCGAGGGCAAACTTGAGCTCGCCTCTCTTGCTGTTTTCATGTCTAATGAATGTGTTTTTCTTGAGAGGCTTTGATGTCAGGTTGTTTCTCACCCAGAGCTACACTTTAATGTGTTATCTGAGGAGTGCAACTACTAGAGCTTTACAGTGTCATTAAATTAGGTAGGCGTGGGAGCTGCCGCAGCAAAGGGAGGCCAAAATCTTTCCATTTTACTATGAAAGAGTCCCCATTGAAAAGGGAAAGGGACTGTTTTTACTTTTTATTTGGTCTTTGGTCTTATGAAGAACAGAAAGAAGAAGGTTTTCCATTTGCATTATGCCATTATGGGATTTCAGATATCGTACTGTACAAAGGTGATTACTATTAATTTTAGTCTTAAGAGAACTCAGCCAACAAGGTTCAGTCCTCTCAAGAGGTTGGGTTGCACAGAGGACAAGACCAGATTACTGGTTTCAGGATGGAGGGGAAATAACAATATCAAGAAAGATAGCTCCCCGCCCCCTTTTTTTCTTAATGCTTTGGGAGAGGACTCCGACACTGTTCTGTTACTCCTAGTGCCAGAGGGATGATGACAACAGTTGTTCAGTTCTGGGGACTTTTGGGTTCCTACAGGTTAATGAGGACCTAGACTAATAGCCCTATTGGGATTTCAATTTAGAGTTTTATGTAAGGTAATATCCACTTCCATGGGAATAAATATTTTTTATCTACACAGAAGGTTTGGCTCTTAGGATTAAAAACAAAGTCATCTATTGGGTAATTTTTTTTCCTGTAATTTCCTACCCATGCTAAAACAGCAGCCAAGTCAAACCCAGTTTGATGATGATCATCATCATCATCATAAACACCTTCATTTTCTTTTAGTTCAGAATAGGTTGTTCTTCAGAGAAAACATAAACTGTGAGTCTATGCACAAGGGCATAATAAATGCTAAGAGAAATGCAACTCTGCATTAACAAATGCATTACATTAGAGTCGGCTAGTAGTCTCTTGGCAATAGAGATGTTACTGGATCCCATTATACTTGGAGTTAGCTTTTGTGACCTTTAGAGGCTAGCTAATGTAGAGGAAGAAAGGAAGACATATCTTATTGTGCAGACAATGCACACTGTAAGACAGGTTGCAAAAAGCTATTGGTTTCATCACATAAATCTCTTTGCCTCAGAGAAGTTGGAAAGATCTTAGTAATTCATGGGCACAAACTTTAATTTACTGTTTTTCCTGGGTGCCACTGAGGGATGCGAGGAGGGAAAAAACCTTATTACAAGGTGCACTGTTCTATTAGGGGATAAAAAAGAATACGAAAAGAAGATTCAGGGGATCAGCAGATCACGATGCATTTGCTCGTTATCAAGAACATAAAGTAAAATTTCATTGTACATAATTGTTTGAAAAGTCTTGCAGCATTATTAATTTTCTTTTGGACTACACATGTATATCGAGGCACTAGGCTGGTACTTCGAATGATTACATTTTCTGTTATGTCAGGATAAAATGAAAAAGATCATTTTCATGGCTTTCTCTTTTTATGGGAACCCATTTGTGTGTGTGTGTGTGTGTGTGTGTATCCCTTGAAGTAATGTATGTGATAGATAAAATGGTTTGAGAATCTAGTGAGTGACAAAGTGGGCAGAGATGGATATGTACCCTCCTTTTTCTTACTGGGAGTTCTCATGATGTTTTGGGGAGAAGTTTTCAAAATATGCAAACTTAGGTAGAAAGAACCACCTCTTTGGATTATGACCTTGACCTTGTTTGCTGTGTACTAAAAGAGGCCCAAAGTGTCCAGACTGTGGTTTTGTTTCTGGTAATGCGATGTGGTCCCATTTCCCAGCCCTGAGGTGGGATAGCAGCAATATTCTTTATTATTATTACTATTATTATTGTTATTGTTATTCCCGGTTATCCTTGGGGTACAGCAGCAAGTCATCTGTGGTGGGGACCAAACCCACTGTGTGAACACTTTCACATCTCACTTAACACTTGAGATGGCCGAGTCAGAGATGCAGAGCCACAGGAAGTTCCTCAGAAAGAGACTTCTCAGTGTTCATGCCAAGCACTAGAAGTCTTCCCACCTGCCATTCATAGGTGTCACTGGCCCTGTTTTGCTGATCATAAGGCCTCCTTTCTCAAGATTCTTCCTAGAGTGGCTCTCAAGACAATGCTCTTAATGCCGACCCAAACTCTACAATGTACCCGGGATCTCAAGAGTGCAAATCATGCTGGCAAATAACATTTACTATATAAATCAAATAACACATTCATTATCTTCGAGGACCTTGAAACTGGCACGGGAAATTAAGTTGAGTTTCAGGCCGCCTCTGCTCTGCTTTGGGGAAAACAGCAGGGAATTGGAAATATTGTCATGAACACCAGAAATACTATGGTTTGAGAATGTTTAGCCCCTAGTGAAACTAGTGATTTATACATCCTGAAAATAGTAATGATGATTAAAACGATAGAGAAGAGTTTTTCTTTTCTCAGAAATATTTACAGATGAGCAGGTACAACCATGAAGGAAGTTTCTCATACGACTTTTTGTTTTCCCCCCATGGCACAACAGGAGAGCAATATTCTAGATTCAGGGCCTATCCCTCAGGGCCTGATATGTTCAGGACTGCTCACAGTAGGTACAGAGTGGGACGTGCTACAAAACAGGCAGATTTGCCATTTCATGCTCTGTTTTTGTGAATAGGAGTAAATTGTTCTGAAACCATAGGCATTGTGTCTGTGTGACAGGCGAGTGTATTAAAGTATTAATTTTTATTTGCTTTTCCCAATTTTTTTTTCTAAGCAGGTAGACCACCCCTTCACATTTTTATTCCTCAGAGTGTTTCGTAGAGCTCAGATCAGAAGCTGCCTAAAGTCAGTGGTCCATTCTGTCTTTTGTAATGGCCAAAGTTCTTTGAAGGCATGATGCTGGTGTCTCAGAGGGAGGAGGGGAAACCGGGCTTCTCAGGAGAAATGAACGCAAACCTCCTGGATGCAATAGCACAGCAAATGATGTCTGCAAAGCCGTAGGGAGAGGAGGAACTGCCGTAATGACTGCGGTGGAACCCAGAATTGGATTTAAGTGTAATTAAAGAGAATACATTTGATATTTCCTATACACTGGAGTTCATGGGATGAGATTCCTACCTTCCTGGGTTTTGGTTTTGTTTTGTTTTGTTTTATTAATGTGTCCCGCCAGTTCAGTGATACCTTGTATATCGTTTGCATAAGTCATTCTACTAGACTGTAAGCCGCAGGGTGAACTAATTAATAAGCCACTGTCGCTCAGCTTCACACGCACCCTTTGACGCCCTGGTTTGTACTGCTGGCACAGAGACTGCTCAGCCATGTGTCTGCTTTGCTCTTCCACCTGTCTGTCAGGCTCTGCCATCAGCGTGACTGGAGGGAAGAAGTCCTGAAAGGGAAAAGGAACGCTTTCCTTCCTGTTTGCTTTCTGTCCTCCTAGACACACATCTCAAATGTGGCACCTCATTCTGGTAGGAGCACTTGATTTAAATTTGCAGTTTTCCAACTCAAAGAACTGCTGACAGAGACCCAGAACCAACAGGCCAGGCTTCCTTTCTCGGGGGTCTGGGTCCCAGGGCCACACAGGTTTCTGTGAGCTGAGACACTAGCATTCACTGGCCAATCTCTCCTCAGAGGTCTGAGTGACCCATCTGTCGGTCTCCCAAATTACAAGTGTTAAAAATTCTGAACGTTTCCCTCTGATCTTTCAGTTCTAGGGCTGCAGTCTGTGACTTACTCCATTTGATACTTGAGAATATCTTTCATTATGTCTTCTCAGCTCTTCAGTAGCTAGTTAACTCTGTTGTATGTTCTGTGTATGATACTCTCTCTGTTAAAGTAACGGATCTGGTTTCTGTCTCCTGATAGGACCTGACGGACAAAAAGGGACTTTTTCTTACACGCAGCACTTTCACCTCTGATGGCTGGAATGGTGTCTTGCTCCTAATACGTGCTCAGTAATGTACCTTGGTTTGATTTAATTCATTGCCATAGCAAGAGGATCATCTTTAAAGCCTACTGGTAAAGACCAAGAGCTTTGGAATTTGATAGGGATGGGTTGAAATCTCGGTTCTGCAACTTAGTAGCTGTATTGTTTTAAGCAAACTACTTAATCCTTCTATGCCGTCTACACCTTTATTTCCCCATCTGTAAAATGGGAATTGATATAATGTCTACCTCATATGTTGTTGCAAACATCAATGGGCCACCGTAGGCAAAACCGAGCACCTAGAAAGTGTTGAATAAATTATAGTTGTTATTTGTATAAGAGAGAAACTTCAGGAGAAGAGGAGTTTGCAAAGTCATATAGCCTTGAATGAAGGTGAAAGAGAGGACAAAGGAAAAAGTTTAAAAAAAAAAAACCCAAAAGAACAACAAAAGCAGAGTGTGTGTTGGAGTTGTGGGGGAGATAGAGAGGACAGTGGGTATGTGGGTGAAGGTGACTGAGCTGATTTTAGGTAAAATATGCAATCTTATAATGAAGGCTCCATAGTGTGTTTTAAGGGAACTGAATTCCCAAAAGTAAAAAAATTCCTTCATATTTAACTACTTCATTACAAACCTTTCTAAAAGAGATTACATATTATATTACCTTCTTTTATTCTTTCCACTGACTTATACGTTGGTAGAGAAATGTTCCTTCCCACTTTGATAACATGTCAATTGTTGCTTCTGATCTCTTCCTGAAACTGCTCCCTTCTTTTTCCATTGAAGAGTCTGTGCTGTTATGCAGGTGTCATGTAACAATTCTGTCACATCCTTAAATTGTAATGTAAAAGCATAAAGTTCTCATTTGCTCAAGCTGAGATTTCCACCTCAATTGTGTGGAATGACAGGCTTCAATTTGTGTACAGGTTCACAAACCAGTAATTGGGTTGAGCTCATGTCCTCTGCTCTTTCTCCTGGTACATTTTCTAGTATTTGTATGTTATGCTGGACACTAGCTGTAAATTAGTCAGTGCCCATGCAAAGCATGCTGGAGAATTTGAAAATAATATTTCATGTCTTCAGAGAAGGTCTCTTGGACCAAATCACCCAGTGCATGTTGTCTCTGACAAATAAATCGGAAAGGATGGCATTCAGTTTAGCTGACCTGTAACAATTGCTTTGGTTAAAAAAAAAAAGAGAGAGAGAGAGAGAGAGAGAGAAGCACTTTTCTTGCCACAGTATGAACATGCACACCACTGATGCTGGGCACCATGAATGTTGTTCAGATTCATTTGTCCCTATACTGAGTCATTCTGGGTGACTAGGATTAATGAAGATGAAGTCAATGGTAAGGGCAGACACACACACAAAAAAACCCCTGTAGAATAAAACCCAATTGGTACTTGTTTTTGTAGCATATATGCATTTGTGTGTGCATATATATATGTACACACATATGTACATGGTAAATATAGAAATATATATGTATGTGAAGCACATGTTTCTCTCTGCTGTAATCTGTTGTCCCCTCCTGGAAAAGGAAGGATAAAGTATTGTGACTGCTGCGGGTCCTGCGAAACTGAACTCTGAGATATGGGCGCTTCCTCTTATTAGTCCTACTGCCTGTGTAAGGGAAGCACCAAATGTGTGTGTGTATGTGCGCGTCTGTGCATGTGCACCTGCACTTGTGTATATATGTGTGTGAGAGAGAGATTGGGAAAGAGAGAGGTGTAATGGTTAAGCCAGAAGGCTGTTTGAGGCACCAGGGCGACTAGACGTGGGTATCAGGATGCAGAGGCAATAAAGATGCAAAAGCAGATTCTGCTGTTTGTTTTGTCATCTGTTTTGTTTTGTTAGGTTCTATGTAAGAGTGAAATCATCTAATGTTTGTCTTTCTCCATCTGATCTATTTCCCTTAGAGAGAAACTTCAGGAGAAGTTCAATTTGTGTACAGGTTCACAAACCAGTAATTGGGTTGAGCTCATGTCCTCAAATGTGTGTGTGTATGTGCGCGTCTGTGCATGTGCACCTGCACTTGTGTATATATGTGTGTGAGAGAGAGATTGTTGTTACAAATGGTCAGATCGCCTCCTTTTTTATGGCTGAGTAGTTGGGTCATACAGTGACAGACAATAGCAATGCTTACAGTGAGCACAGCTCAATATGCTAAATCACTATATTGTACACCTTAAATTATGGAATGTGTGTCAGCTCTACACAATCAAAAAATAAAAAGATACAAATCCAGTAGGCTAGAAATGGTGAATGGAAGTCAGTCTGGTTCAGTGTAAGTGACTGTCCGTGACTCTAACTGGTCATTTATGCACAAAGGATAAGTTTTAATGGGCAGGAACAATTTAAAAGAACTACAGCAGAGAAGAGTGCAATTGCCAATCTGTGTTTTTCTAAAAGACCCCCAAATTCTCTTCCCTTATGGTTTATGGTTCTGGTTGAAAGATCCAGATAAAAAAAAAATTAGACTGTTTTTCACATTAAAGATAAAGCCATTCTGAAGGAAATCATAGATGTAGAACATGCATGAGATTTAACCCACAGATGGTTTGTTATGTGTAATGGGTTCTTAGAGGTCTTTATTTTGTCTTTATTCTATGTTCCTTCAGGAGAGTTAGGATTTTAAGGAACACAATTACCATATATGGAAATAATGAATTATTATATTTTATTATTAAAGAAGTTTGTTGAATAAGTCTGAGTTAAGACTATGGAGGAGTATAATTCCAATGCAAGTAAAATAAAATTTCACAATTACCTGGAAATTTTACATTCAAGCAGTTTTAAAATAATAAGTAGGCATTTTATTAGGAAGAGTATGATCACATGAAGAAAAAAACTATATTTAAAATTGTGGTCTTTCTTAAGAACTTTATAAATTATAGCAAACAGGTAGCTAAATATTTAATTAGAATGAAATAAAAGTATTATGAATGTACTGTAAAAGTTCTGCACTGAGCAAGAGGTTAAAATTCAGTGTCCATTAAAAAAGTCAAAGGGTAAAATCTGCACTATGTGAAAATTATTAGGCATGCAAGTCCATTTAAGGATGCTTTGAGTCATTGCTCTGAATATCACCTCCTCATTCCCTCTAGTCCTACCCAAATCCACATTTAACAAATTTGATTTATTTATTCATTTATTAATTTATTCAAAAGATGTTACTGAGACATCTACCATATGCCCAAACTATTCTAGCCATAGGTAATAGAGCAGTGATCATGATAGCTACAGTCTCTGTCCTCTTGGAGCTTATGTTTTAGTGAAGGAGACAAAAAAGAACCTAGTAATCCAAGAGATACATCAAATGTTTTGAAAAGAAGATCTCAAGATTAAAAAAGTAGAAAAAGCAAATAGGAAAGGAATATATGGAGGCTGGTATGTGACATGTTAGATGCAGTGGTGACTAAGGCCTCCTTGAGGATGTGGCATTTGATCAGTCTTGAACGCAGCGAGGACATGAACCATGAAGGAACCCAAGCTTCCCAGGTAGAGGCGACTTTTAGTTCAAGGACTTGAAGCAAAAATAAGCCTGTCTTGTTTAAGGAAGAATGAGAAGACCTCAGGCAAAGGGGAAGTGAGGGAAGGAAAAATGGCAGGAAATAAGATTGGAGGGATGTATTAGTTATGTGTTATTACCGGTTTTTTACACACTAAATTTTCTGAAACTGCAGCCATTTTCTTCATCACAATTCTGCAGTTTGAGCTGGGCATAGCTGGGTGGCTCTTTTACCAACCATGTCTAGGCTCTAGTCATCTGATTCAACTGAGGCTAATGGTCTGAGTTGGTCTCAGTCACATATCTGATGGCTGGTGCTGGCCCTTGGCTGAGTCCTATGTACCCAGCCAGTTTCTTCATATGGTAATGAAGTATTCCAAGAACAACGTAAGCCCCAATTCCCAAGCACTTGACAAGCATCTTCATATATCTTGTTTGCTGATATCCCAAAGAACAAAGCAAATCACATCTTCAAGTACAGCATCAAGGTGTAAAGAGAACATACAGGGGTTATAATTCACTGGGGCTGTGAGTGTGAAAATATGGAAGGCATGAAGGGGCTAGGTGACTTTATTCCTTCTTATCTTCTGACTCGTCTTCCTTTGCTTTTCCTTCACAATGCTCTAGACTGCTTTATGGTTCTCCCCAGAGTTCTGATGACAGCCCTGCCATCCTTGAGCAATTTAAACTGCTCCCAACCTTGTTCACATAATGCTACGTACACACAAAAATAATATTCTAATAGGCTATGTGGCTAATTCGGTTAAATGCTTCCTGCTACAAGTGACCAGCCCTGGTTTCTGGGGCAGTGACAGCCTACATAGTCTGAGTGGTACACTAATATACTCTAATGTGCTATTTGAGAAGTTCTAACTTAAAGGGTTTGAACCCCAAATTCTCCCTCTAATACCTTCCTTCAGTCCTCCCACTTTCAGATTGTAAGAACAGCTAACATGTATTTGAAAGACACTTATTCTGACCCAGTATTCATTATCCTCTTTCTCTCCTGGTTAGTAGAACAGATTTTGTTTGAGGCAGGATTGTCCTGTTACCAAGCAATGACTCCGGATAGATCCAAGTCATTCCTGGGGATTGTTTCCCTCACTTTCTCAGGGTTAGTTTGAACTAGGAGTATTCTTGATATCGATCTAGCTAAAGAAGAGTTAGGGTTAGGGTAGAGCATCAGCAGAGACAAATTTTGGCTCTTTAAGGAGTATCCTCCCTGGCCTCTTCCAGCTTCTGGTAGTTAGAGGCAGTCTTTGGCATTCCTTGGTCTAATCTCTGCCCATCTTCACATCACCACTGAGGCTTGACTCTGTAGGCTTTGTTCTGCTAGGTATTGCAGAAGCATGTGTTGACCTAGAGGGGCCATAAGATCAAAGGAGCTGAAATGCTGAGCTAAGACCTGGAGGACAGCTCCTCAGAAACTTCTATACAGAGAATTTGTTTGCTGAGAAGTTAGCACGGAGGGGCTGTGTGAAAGTTGGAGGATGTTAATTGTCATAGAAAACCTAACCTGTCTTGACTCACACACTATCTTTCTTGGGTAAAGAACGGGGAAATATTTATATGGTAATATTCTTCACACATGCATCTTCTCATTTAATCATCCAGACAACCCCATAGGTAATCTGTCTTATGGTTCAGAGAAGTGAAGTTGCACAAGGGCCCACAGCTACTGAGGTGGGAGAGCTTGGACTTAAACTGAGTCAGAGCCCATGCTCTTAGAGTTCCTGCTCTCATTGCCTCCACTCATTTACCTAGCAGGTGAACCACTATACTCTTTCACACACATCACCCACCTCCTGTATCTGGTTAGTACCACTTCTGTTCATGGTCTCATCTCAGATGGTTGTATACCAAACTTAATCATAAAAGAGGCGTTTTCCTTGAGTTTTATGAAACTGCTACTTTCTGCTCATTATAATAATGTGAAAAAGTGATTAAAAGAGCAATAGGCTATGGTTAATAATACTGTATTTACACATTAAAAATATTGGTAAAAAGGTACATTTCATGTTAAAATGTTCTTGCTACAATAAAAATGAAAAACAAGAGAAATTGGCTCTCTTACGAAATGTTCACAGATATGCAAATGCACAACATGCATACTATCATGATAAAAAGGTTTTTTCAAGCACTGAATAGGCATCATTTATTATACTTATTTTTATTTCTAAACTGGACATTGAATGGTCATGCATTCATGGATTTAAATTCATTTCTGCGATGTACACATAACTAATCTATTGAAGGCATAGGTAAGCCAATCGGTGTAAAATAAGATTAGTTCATGTAGGGTGAGGTGCATTCAAATGCACATTTCGTTTTAGTCCCCCTTTCTAGTTGATTGGTTCAGCAGAAATTTTCATTTGTTGGAACTACTCCATTGATCCATTCTGCTGACCTCTCTCTCAGTTGCCTTTAGAAGTTGTAAGTTTCCCTTCAGACTACTCCAACTCTTAGAGTAACCATACTTCACAGAGATTTATGAAACATCAAGTTCTTGTCCCTGAAATAAAAGTCTAGTTATATTCATTGTGAATGCTTTCCTTCAGCTGGGTGGAATGGAAACTTTTCTGTTTTCATCTCTTCAAATAACAGTCAGGTCACATAGAGGCCACAAAGAAATCAACAGAAAAACTTGCTGTTCATCACATCAGTGGTTCTAGCCATTGTGAGAAAGTGAATAGGATGCATTTTCCTGACATAAGCTACCTACTTTTTAGTTTTGCCTATGCCTTCCAAATTCAAGAAGCTGTGATTCAAAAAATAAATGCAGTTTCCATGTTTATATTAAAAGTCTACTGAAAATATTCTCATTGAGCATTCTGTCTTTTTTAAAGTACACGAGTTTCGGCTATAGATGAATAGGACTGTAGTCTATGACCTCTGGCCTCTAAGACTTGCTATTGCATTTGATAAAAATTAGAGCAGTCAGATCTGTAGCAGTTGGATTTGACTACAGTTCCTGATAAAGTAAACCTTTATAAGTTTGAATCCTGCTTTAAAGGACATCAGGACAACCACCTAGAATTTATAAAAAGTATTAATGTTCGAATGTTCTTACAAAGCAAGAAGAAGAAACACTTTCTAAATTGCTCATTGCTTTCACTCTAACATAGTTCCTTAAGTTGTATTTGAAATATAAGGCATTAGCTGATATTTGAAGACATATAGTTAAATGCTTACTGCTTAGGACTGGTGAACATAAAATAAAAATTCAGCAATAAGTTCCACTGGTGACTGCTTTCTACAAAGAGAAATTCAGCTGGTTTCATATTACAGCCCTATACCAACTTTTTTCTAACTGTGCCTTTCCTTTGTTGAGTGGAGTGAGTCAGGGTGATGGTAGCAATTGCCTCTAAAAAGGTAAAGGGTTCCAAATTCACAGAGTGCATGTCCTTGATTTACCTGTGCCACCACAGAGACGACCCAAAGCTGAGTATAGAACATTTTGGTCCTAGAATCCTGGTGAAAACTGCATGAAATTTATAGTAAAAGTCATGTACTTACCAATAGATTATGAAATTGGTACTTTTTACATATTTGACCATCTGAGACCCCCAAAAGAGTCTAGCTTATAAGAAAAACAATAAATTATAGGTCATTTGCTATTCAGAGAAATATAATTATTCTTTATATGATGATTATAAGAATCTCTTTTTTTAAGTTTAGATTTGCTGTATGCTTTTGTACTCAAGTATCGCATAAAACCTACTCCAAAATTTAATAATTTAAAACAAAGCCAAATGGAATAGGAGAAAATATTTGTAAACCATATATCTGATAAGGGGATAATATACTAAATGTATATGGAACTCAAGTAATGCAGTTGCAAGAAAAAAAATAACCTGATTTTAAAATAGGCAAAGGACCTGAATAGACATTTCTCAAAAGAAAATCTACAAATGGCCAATAGAGATATGAAAAGGTGCCTGACATTAATAATCATAAGGGAGATTCAAATCAAGACCATAGTGAGTTGTCACCTAATACCTATTAAAGTGGTTATTATAAAAAAGACAAAAGATAACAAAAAAGTATTGGTGAGGATGTGGAGGAAAGAAGACTTTGTGCACTAATGGTAGGAATTTAGATCAATACTTTCAAAAACTATGGAGGTTCCTCAAAAAACTAAAAACAGAAGTATCATATAATCCAGCCACTTATGAGTATTTATGCAGAGGAAATGAGACCAGTATCTGGAAGAGATCTCTGCATTCCCATGTTAATTGCTGCATTATTTATAGTAGCCAAAAGATGAAAACAACTTAAGTGTCCACTGGTAAATGAATAGATAAAGAAAATATATAAGGAAATGTACGTGTATGTGTGCGTATATGTATATATATGGGAGAGAGAGGGAAAGAACAATATATATATATATATAAAATGAAATATATATAATATATATATATATATATATATATATATAAAATGAAATATTATTCAGCCATAAAAAGGAGATCCTGTCATTTGAGACAACATGTATGCACCTGGAGGACATTATATTAAGTGGAATAATCCAGACATAAAAAGACATATATTGTATTATCACACTTATATGTGGCATCCAAAAAAAGTTGAATTCATAGAAACAGATTTTAGAATGGTGGTTACCAGGGGCTGGAAGGTGAGAGAAATGGGGAAATGTTAGTCAAAAGTATAAAGTTGTAGATATGTCTACATTGTAGGATGAATAATTTCTAGAGATCTAAGGTAGAGTATGGCGCCTATGGTTAACAATACTGCATTACATAATTAAATTTTTCTAAGAGAGTAGATCTTAATTATTCTCACAAAAGGAAAAATAAAACCAAATAACTATGTGAGGCAATGGCTGTGTTAATTATCTTGATTGTGGTAATCATTTCAAAATGCATACGTGTATTAAAAGGTCACATTGCACACCTTAAATATAGGCAACTTTTGTCAATTTTACCTTAATGGGGCTGGAAAAAATTCAAAAACAAAATAATTTCTTTCTCTTAAATTGTAATTGAGCAAGCTTTGGTGTGGTCAGCGTGCCTCTTTTCTATGTGGTATCAGCTAGGGTGGTGCAGTGTGATTGATAAATTCACTTCTAAGCTGGCACTCACATGGGCAGCAAACTGCTGATGGCTGTGAGCTGGGAAGCTCCACAGGGCTGTTGGCAAGAGGCCTTGATTCTTCTTCATGGGGACCTGGTGATGCAGCTGCTTGGGCTTCCTCACGGCATGGGGCCTGGGTTCCAAGAGGGAGAAAGCAAAAACAACTAGTCCTCTTAAAGCCTAGGCTCCGAGCTGACACCACATCTTTCCTGCTGTATTTTAGCAGTCAAAGCAGTCCCAGGCCAGCCTAGATTCAAGACAGTGAAGTAGAAGACTCCATTTTGATATGAGTGATATGCATCTACAGGAAAGGAATGAATCGATAGGGTTATCTTTGCATCCAAGACCTTGCACTGTAATTAATAGAAGACAAAAGGTTTGAAGGCAGCAATGACTAATATTAGACATTTGATCTTGGGTCGGTATGGTAAGGGCCTACTTAGCCAGAGTGACTCCATCTCGGTTAAACAGCCATTTTGTTGTTTGTGCAGTAAAACTTAAACTGAACCTGCTCCCCCTTCCCCCAGGAACTTACTTAAAAGCAAGTCTGGGAAACCAGTAAAATATGGTCAACCAGTGTCTGATAACAGAGTCCAAATACAAGGACGGGTTAGTCAGATGGAGATAACAGCCCAGAATGCAAGGATGAGTCAGGCCAGGTGGAGACATTCAATCAGTAAAGCACACATACTATCTCCCTAACCACCAAAGAATGTAAACCCCACCTTTTGGGTGCCAAATTTGGGCACCAATTCTGACCAGAGGGATAGGCTAGTTCAAACAGCTACTATAAGGTAAATTGTAATTCAATTGGCCACCCACGTGTGATCTAACATGACTATGCAACTTTCTCTGTGTGTTACAATCTCATTGGCCACCTGTATGTGGCAAGGCTCAACCACATGGCCTTTGCTCTATAAAAGCTAGTCTGCGAGGCTAGGGGTTGTTGCTCTCTTTGTAAGAGATGGCCCTGAGGAGTCGGTTTGATTCTCAATACTGGTACGAAATAAAGCTCTGCTTGACCTTCGCTTTGTATCAGTCTCACTCCTTTGATAACTGACCCCATCAGGTATGATCCCCTGTATTCATCTCAGGAGCTTTTAGTAACTCCTTTCCAGTTGTTGAACAGTTAATTTCTTCTTTTTAAATGTCAATTACCAGTGTTTCTTTGAAAGATAGGGAAGATTGATGTGAATCACAAAAGTCTATGGACACAGAGAACACTAGTTTGAAGCCAGGACACCTGAAACCACAGTGTGGCTCTCCATTCATAACCATCTGATTTGATAGTGTTCAGGAATATTTGGAAATCTGACTAGCTTTCTGGATATGATCATATGATCATACGATCAATATGATCATAACTAATATGAGGTACACTTTTGGGTAGAGATCAAAGAAGAATATTTAAATATCAAGATAAGAAATAGACCTATATGTAACATAAAATGGTTGAATTTGCTGGATTTTGACTCAGAATAGAGGAATAAATGCTTGCCTCCCACATAACTAATTTTTTTTTACCAATATCCTTTAAAAAGAATTTCATCTGAGAGATGGTTTCTCTCCAGGCAAAACTAGAATAAACATTTTTTGGTGAGGCTACTGTTTTCCGCATTACGTTGGGCATTTCAAATTTAATATAACATGGTCAGGAGAATTGAGAAGGTTATATTAGCGTTTCTCAACCTTGGGACTATTGACATTTTAGGGAGGATAATTCTATGTTAAAGGGGGCTGTTCTGTGCATTATAGGATATCAGTAGCATCCCTGGCCTCTGGCCACTAGAAGCCAATAATTCACACCAATTAGGAAGATCAGAAGTATCTCCAGACATAGCCAAATGTTCTCTGGGGTAAAACTTCCCCTTTTGAGAACACTGGGTTTTAGTAAATTTATAATTAGAAAAACCATTTTTTTCTCTGAGGCCACTTTCTTTGGTGTTCCTCTGTCTGCCCTTACATAGTTGAAGGTATCTTCATGAGCTACTTTTATCTTCCACTTAAATAATAAAAAACGACTCCTTCAATTTAAAATTTGAATTGATGTTTCAAGAAATATAAATGAGTATGTTTGCTTATTCTTAATGAATTTTACCCCAGTGCTATTTGTGGATGCCTTCAATAAGTGATTTTTTAATTTAGGAATGCTAAGAAAGAAATGCGTAAAATAGAAAATGTAAGTAAGTCTTATGGAATATAGGGCTGGAGAGAACCTTCACTATCAGCTATCACAGACTCACATGACAGTAGAGCTAGAAGGGCTTTCGATGCATGTTGCCAAACTGCTTATTTGCAAATGAAGAAATTGAGGTTTAAAAAGATCATTTGACTTAGTCACATCCTCAGACTTAATCACAGGCAGAATCCAACGTAGAAATTAAAATCTCCCCATTTTCAGCTCAGCTCTCTTCTCACTATCCCATGGTGCTTTTCAAGGGAGCCTTCCCTTATTATCTTCATGGTGCAGTATTTTTACATAAACATATGCTACAGTATTTTTAGACAGAACCCAATAGCACCGTGGGTGTAAGATTGAGAAGCTGCAGGAAGGGAGGAGGTAGGAAGGAATGCTTATTTCAAGGAAATTTTATGTCTGCGGAGTCTGTTAGGATGAGGTTTAACTGTCCCAATAAACACTTGTATATGTATTTTCTATTTCCAGTATTTGGCTATGACTGTGTCTACTTATGAAACTATCTCTTCCTCTGCTCTCCCACTTCCACTAGCCTGGAGTGATTATTTGACACCATGCTCTTGGAAGTATGATTTACCTTCCTATTTAAGAAACAGGCAAATCTAGCTCTGAAGTGATTCTCTAGGGTGACATTCACACCATAGCTTGAATCTGTTTTGACTGTTTTCCCAGAGAAACTAGGCCTGAGGAGCAGGAACAGGGGGTGTTAGCAGCCCACCTTGCAGTGTTGAGGAGAAACATCTAGAGAAAAAGCTGCTTCGGAGAGGTCTCAGCCAGCACCTTCTTCAACAAGGTTCTGCTGTCTTTCTAGATTGCTCCCAAACCTCTCTGTGCTGCCCTTTTGTTATCCCTGATGCCAGAAAACTCTTCAGTCAGTTCAACCAATTCATTTTACATTTAACCTTTAAAATTTAGGATAACTCTTCTAAACATCCATTTGTTGTGAGGCAATTTACTGACCCTGACAAGTGACTCAGGATGGGTATGTGCTAAGATGTACTCATCTTAGTCTGCAGATTGGGAAATGCAGGCGCAAGAAGTTTGGGATGTGTTTGAAGATTCAACACACTTAAGCAATAGTGCTGATGACTCAGTGCTTTCTCTTCAACCCTGTTCTTCCTATACTTTCTAATGAATTATCTTTAAGATGAACTAGAAGGAGATATTTAGCATATCATCTGCTGAAAAAGAGAAAATCTGAGATATGGGAGTCAAAAGTAAATGTTAAGTGTGGGAGGAAGGAGTAGGTATTCTCCACTATCTTTCATCTTCGTCTCTCTAAATAGTATTTGAAAAGATAATTTACTGAAAAAAAAATAGAAGGATTAAATGAAATTACCAATGTTACTCTAGAACTTGATTCAAAAGTATTGGTCAGGGTCACTGCTCTAGTAGAGAGAGCGATGGCCATAAATTCTCCACAAGACAATTTGTTAAACATCTGGTGAGTAAAACACTCCAAATTCTTTTTAATTTAGGCAGGTAATATATGCATGGGTGAACAGATGTATGGATGAACAGGTAGACAGGTGAACTATAGACAGAAAACTTAGGCTTCTTACTATATCACTAAGTATGTAAATCAGCTTTCAATTGGTTGTAACTTTCTTCTGAGATTATATGTTTGGTTTTTCATTCCTGACTCATCATTGGTATATGCTCCCTTTCCTCCCCAATGCAAGCAATACCTATTCACCCCTGGGAAGGATTGAGACTTTGAGTTTCTGAACTCTTTCCACCTAATAACCAAAGAATCATGCTGTCTTCTGAAAGGAGCAAAGAAGAATCATAAACACACACACACACACACACACACACACACACATACACACAACAACAACAAAAATCTCTCTCTTCTAAAGATTTTGTTTATTTATTTATTTGACAGACAGAGATCACAAGTAGGAAGAGGGATAGAGAAGAAACAGGCTCCGTGCTGAGCAGAGACCCCAATGTGAGGCTTGATCCCAGGGCCCCGAGATCGTGACCTGAGCCGAAGGCAGAGGCTTAACCCACTGAGCCACCCAGGCACCCCTCTCTCTCTTAATCAGTGGTAATTTTTAGGGGGTCAAAGCAACTAGGTACTTAAAATTGGTTAATGATTGCAAGAAGTTTGGATCATAAAGTCTATATTACTGTGATGCTACTCTCTTAATCTTATTCTCACTTTGTTAGTTATATTCTATTTAACTAATAATCAGTTTACTAATTTAAATACATATGTGTAAACCCATAGCATAGACACTTTTTTCCAGCAACTTTGAATAATTAATAATTAACATCCTGTCTATAAAAGACTTGTATATAATTGGTACCAATAAGTTTCCAAACATTAGTTCTCTGTGTGTTTCTGTTTTTAATTTTATCTGCTCTTGAGACCAGCATAATTTGGTTCAGGTCATTTAGAATAATATGCTCTATTTTTAACAGGTTACATAAGAAAAATTTGTTGTTAGGTGTCAGTGTAACAAAGTTCTTAGTCTTTTGAAATGATGGGAAACATTCCTAAAGACTAATGTGCATGAACATTTATCATAGCCTTATATATAAAGGAGGATAAATGGGGACAATACTTCAAAGTAGTAGATTAAATTAAGGTACATCCAAACAGTGCAGCTATGAAAATGCAAACCTTCAAAGATTTCACTGAGAAAATGCTCACCAACAATGACATGCATGGATCCTTGGGTTGGAGTGTGTGTGTAGAAAGATTGTTCTCTGAGCTTATAGAAAGTAGCTTTCACATAGGACAAGGGCACTACTAAGCCACTGCCCATTCTGATAGAGAGTAGATTCTGAGTGTGGCCAAAAAACAAAAAGAAACAAAAAAACTCCAGTAATTTTAACATTTCCATAAAAACCCTCCTTGAGGGGCATCTAGGTGGCTCAGTGGGTTAAGCCTCTGCCATCAGGGTCTCTCAGGGTCTCAGGGTCCTGGGATTGAGCCCCACATCAGGCTCTCTGCTCAGCGGGGAGCCGGCTTTCCTCCCCTCTCTGCCTGCCTCTCTGCCTACTTGTGATTTCTCTCTCTCTGTCAAAAAAATAAATAAAATCTTAAAAAAAAAAAAAAAAAGAAGCCCTCCTTGAATTGCCTCACTCAGGTCTTAGAATTTAGAACATTTGTCTTTCTAGACCCCTTCCTTTAAAAGTCCATGGTAAGTGTAGGGGTTTTGGAGAAAGGGAAAAACAAGGTCTACTAGTCTAATCCCAAACCAGAGGGGCTGACATAGTCCCTTATCAGATATGGTCAAATTCCCTGGAGATAGTCTTCTGTAAAGACGCTTAAAACTAAAGCTTAATAGTAATACTAAGAGTAGCTGCTTTGAGATTTTGGGAATTTATGGTCCTTGTTGTCTCTCAATCTCATACATGATATAGTTTTACATAGAAAAACTCAGTCTATGCGGCACCTGGGCTCAGTGGGTTAAAGCCTCTGCCTTCGGCTCAGGTCATGATCCCAGAGTCCTGGGATAGAACCCCACATTGGGCGCTCTGTTCCGTGGGGAAACTGCTTCCTCCTCTCTCTCTGCCTGCCTCTCTACCTACTTGTGATTTCTGTCTGCCAAATGAATAAATAAAACCCTAAAAAAAAGAAAGAAAAACTCAGTCTACCAAATATTATGCATGATACATATGAAATATATCAAAGATGTGATGAATATAATTCAAAACATTGATAGTGACTCTTTCTGAATGGAGAAAACGTAGGTAGCTTCCATTATTTTTTCTTGAAGCTTTTTATAATTTTCTTTCTTTTTTTTTTAAAGATTTTATTTACTTATTTGACAGAGATCGCAGGTAGGCAGAGAGGCAGGCAGAGAGAGAGATGAAGAAGCAGGCTCCCTACAGAGCAGAGAGCCCAATGAGGGGCTCGATCCCAGGACCCTGAGATCATGAGCTGAGCCGAAGGCAGAGGCTTTAAACCATTGAGCCACCCAGGCGCCCCTTCTGTATTTTCTATAAGGTTTTTTTTTTTTTTTTTAATCAGAACAATTAGTACATACGCAAACTTTCACACACAAACATACATGCCTTGAGAATAAAAAAGAAGTGAAGGTGAAGTATATTTCAAATTCTGGGGACAAGATCAAAAAGCATAGCTCAGATATGTTATTTGCTTACCCAAGAAATTAACACACTGTGATTCTATTTGACTATTACTTTAGATCAGTGTTCATCTGGTCATAATTTTATGCAGGGTCCATATCCCTAGAATTTTATACAAAGCAAAGTGCATTGTTCAAGTTCTAATAGTGCACCCTCATTTAAAAATGTTGGTCAGTTTCTGCTCAAGGATGAAATGAGCAGCTCACTTAAAAAAAAAAAGGATAAAGATCTGTCTGCTTGGCTCAGTTTTCTCAGGGCCAATGATATAGTAACTGGAAGCCAAAATGTCAGGAGAGCCAGCATTTTTCCCAATTTCTCACCTTGTTGAAGCCAAATGAATCCTTTTTTGGTCTGATTTGGAGTGGCACTGTCACAGAAGGTTGTAGCCACACGCCATGAGAGCAAATTAGACTGGCCCATTGTAGGTGACATATAATTGTACCTGCAACACCTCCTTCAGGGCCTGGAGGCATTTGTAGCCAGATTCTTAGCATGGGTGGTTTTCCACCTCCAAACTCCTGCGTGGTAATTATATCCTTCCTCTCTTCATAGTGGTCTCACTTGAGCTCCTGATCTAATTCTACACAAAATCCTAACCCTCTTAACGTTCATATGGAAAGCTGAGCACTGAGAGAAAGAACAGAATGAGGAAAATTGGATTTTTCCATGTTTCACTTCTGAAACGGGTCCATTCCCAGAAATACCTATCTACTAGTGCCAGACACTGTTCTGGGTACTCATCAGTTGTTCGTTTTGGTGTTCAGAAACCCTGGTGATTCTAAGTAATCTCCACATTGGTGATGTTTCTGAGTTAGCTGGGAGTCTGGAGAGCTGTGAAAATTGCTCTACACAATCAGAACCCACTTGGGTCTCCCCAAGAACCTCTGAAGCATCACTGATCTGAAGATGGTCTTGTTATCTCAGTCGTACCAAAGCCAAAGTCAGAATATAAAATTGGCCCCAGGAGTCACCCTTTGCTAACCCAGAAGACCTTTAATTCTATGAGAAACTGTAAGTGTTCATGTTGACTTGAATTTGGGGCTTTATAATTGAAAAGCACAGTGTGGTAGGCAGATTTCTGAGATGGCCCCCAAGATTTCTGCCCCGTGATGTACATGCAGGTTGTATAATTTTCTCCCCTTGTGTGTGTGCAGAAGGTGTGAATATAATGAGACAGAACTCCCATGATGAGGTTATGAATCAGTTGCCTTTGAGTCACAAAAAGGGAAATCATCTGGTATTGACCTGATTAAGGTAAACTTAAAATGTTCTAGACCCTTCCAAAAAGAGATCTGAAGCATGAGAATGTGAGAGAGTTTAACGGGAACTGTGGGGCAAGGACTCAAGTGTAGCATCTAATAACTTAGAGTGACTCCTGGCTAACAACCAGGGAAGAAAAAGAGGGCTTCAGTCCAAGACTTGCAAGGAACTGAATTCTGCCAGTTGCTTGAATGAGCCTGGAAGAGGACTCCAGGCATCATATGAGACCCCAGAACTAGTTGACTCCTTTATTTCATCCTGGTGAAACCTAGCTAATTCATACCCAGACTCCTGACCTGTGGAAACTGTGAGATAATAAATGTGTTTTGTTTTAAGTTGCTAATTTTGTGGTAACTTGTTACAGAGCAATAGAAGACTAATCTATACCTCAAAGTTCATTTAGTTTTTGAGGTAAAAACCATACAGTGTCCATAAAAAAATGATCACAGGGCTTCTTTTTACTTACCTTCAGTTCATGGAAAACATTTTCTCTCAAAGCAGCTCATTCAATGGTGTAAAAGCTTTTAATTATCTGGCATTATGGTCTTTTTTGTATTGAGTTGAAACCTGGTCTATAATTTTTACTCATTGATCTTAGGTCTATACTCTGGATTAACATGAAAAAAAAAATCCCCAGTTTTTCCATCATATGATAGCCTTTCAATTATCTGAAGACAGTTGTCATGATTAATGAGGCCTAACATGCTCTGTTTAAAAATCCAACCTCCTGAACTGCCCTAACTTGACACTTATTTTTAGATATTTCATCAATTTATACACTCAAATTTGTCGGACATTCTTTAAAGAGGATACCCAGAATATTATCCAAACCATAGTCCCGTGCTTTTGTTGCCTCTCTTATTTGCATATGGAGCAACTAGTAATATGCTCAAAATTAATTTTTGGAATTTTTATTCCAGTATCACTAGCATACAGTGTTACATTAGTTTCAGGTGTATCATATAGTGATTCAACAGTTCCATACATTATGCGGTGCTCATCATGGAAAGTGTACTCTTAATCTCCTTCCCCTATTTCACAACTCTCCCACCCCCCAGTAACCATCAGTTTGTTCTTTGTATTTGGGTCTGGTTTTCTGCTTATTTTTCTTCCTTTGTTTTGTTTCTTAAATTCTACATATGTGTGCAATGATATGGTATTTGTCTTTCTCAGACTTAGTTCACTTAGCATTACACCATCTAGATCCATCCATGTTGTTGCAAATGGCATGATTTCATTCTTTTTTTATAGATGAGTAATATATATTAATAATTAATATATAATATATATAATATTCCAGTGTGTGTGTGTGTGTGTGTGTGTGTGTGTGTGTGTGTGTGTGATTTATCAATGACACCTGGGCTGCTTCCAAAATTTGGCTATTATAAATAATGCTGCAATAAACATAGAGGAGCATAGATCTTTTCAAATTAGGAGTCTCCAATTCTCTGGGTAAATACCTAGTAGAGGAATTACTGGAGCATATGGTAATTCTGTTTTTAATTTTGGGGGGAACCTTCATACTGTTTTCCACTGTGGCTGCACCAGTTTGCATTCCCACCAAAAGTACACAAAGGTTCTTTTTCTCAACATCTTTGGCAGTGCCTGTTGGTTCTTGAATTTTTTATTTCAACCCTTCTGATAGGTATAAGGTGATGGCTCCTTGTGGTTTTGATTTCTGTTTCCCTGATGGTTAGTGATGTTGGGGATCTTTTCAGGTGCCTTTTGGCTTTCTGTATGTCTTCTTTGGAGAAATGTCTGTTGATGTCTTCTGCCCATTCTTAATGGGGTTATTTGTGGAATCTTTTGTGTTGAGTTATGAAGGCTCTTTATACTGGATATGTCATTTGCAGGTATCTTCTCCCATTCATCTTTTAGTATTTATTCCATCTACTGTATTTTTAATATCAGTTACTGAGTTTTTCAACTCTGATTGGTTCTTTTTTTGTTTCCTCTCTGGTCCTCCATTCTTTACTCAAGTCCACTGAGTATCTTTAGATCATTACTTTATTTTTTAAACATTTGTTTATTTATTTTAGAGAGAGTATGAGTGGGAGGGGCAGAGGGAGAGAGAATTCCAAGTAGACTCTGCACAGCCTGAGGTAGGGCTTGATCTCAAGACCATGAGACCAGAACCCGAGCCTAAACGAAGAGTCGGATGTTCATCCAACTTGTCACCCAGGTGACCATTACTTTAAGTTCTCTATCAGTCATGTTATTTATCTTCATTTCATTTAGGTTTCTTGCTATGTTAGGAAAGTCATCTACACCTTCTACAATTGAAAATTGTAGCCTTAAGAGGAAGTGGTCCAGTAGTGCCCTACTGTACAATGTTCCCTGTTCACCAGGACCTAGTACTTTAGGGGTGTTTTCTATGTGTGTTGGGTTTGCTCTATTGTTGTGATTGAGCCAGTTTTCTCTTCATTCCAGTTATCTGCAGTGGCTCTTTTTCCCTATCGTGGGCAGGGTTTGATTCATAAGTGAGCAAGCCAGTCTGGGACTGCCTTGGGCTTTAGTTGAGTGAGACCAGGGTTTTGCCAGAGATGCAGTAACACTGAACTATAAGGCATTTTCCTTGTGATGTACCCTGAAAAAATTTCACTGGTGGGCAGGACCTTCAGTCAGACCTGAAGTTGGACTGGTATCTGTAGTTATCTTCTGCTTTCCCACATGTGGGTTTGGAGTGGTGCTAGACCTGTCAGGGCTGCTTGGACACTGCTAGGCCTGTGGCACTGCTTTGGATGGGTTTCATCCAAGGGTGTATTGGAGGGACAGGTCCCCAGGAGAGTGTGGGGATGTGGTGTACAGTGCCAATGAAGTCCATGCTGGTTCACTGTAGGAAAGGGGAGAACTCCTGTCAAGTTCTGCTGGGATTGAGGGGTTGAGTCTGCAGAAGAGCATGTGGATAGGGCAATTGTTAGCAATCTAGGTGGAGAATATCTAAGCTGTGGGGTGGGGAGAGAAATGGCAAGCTTTTTTTTTTTCTTTCTTTCTTTCTTTCTTTCTTTCTTTCTTTCTTTCTAGTCTCCGAAAGACTCCTGCCCCTCCAGAAAATGCTCTGAGATTAGTAAATAAGTCTCCTTCCCTTATAACCCAGGAGTTTTTCAAACTGCTGTTTTTATGTGTATCTCAGTGGGGTGTTTATTGTGCTGTCTCTTAAAGGATGGGACTCAGTTTCCTATCACCCTCCAGGTTCTTCCAGACCTCAGCCTGCTGATTTAAATTTCATGTGTTAAGCCCCTCTAATTGTAAGAATTCCTGAAGTTAGACCCCTCTGGTTTTCAAAGAATGTTATGGGGATGTTATTTTAAGTTAGGGGCCCTGGGAAATAGACCCTAACACACAGTTTCATTTGCATCATGTTCAATGAGGGGTGCTCTAGGGAGCAACATTAGCGAGGTACTGAGGAAAGCAGAGGTAGGCAGAGGAAAATGTAGGAGTGCAATGTAAGTGCAGCAGAGACTTCCAGCTACTCCCCAGAGAGCTCTGGAACCATGATGGCCTTGCAGAAGTGGCCTAAATTGAGGCAAGAAACCAGACTCTATAACCTCATATCAGCCAATTACTGGATATAGCCTGTTTCTGAGGAGGAAGTGTCCCTATCTTCAGCTGAGGTTAATTTCCAGGAAAGGACTAATCTATGAGCCATCCGCTGACAACACCCCTGGCAGCTGGGGAAGGAGTGTCTCTGGAGATTTGGGTGGTACTCAACAACAGTCATTACTACCGTCCACTTACTGCACTACTCAGATCCACATGCTTCTTACAAAAACCTGCCCCATTAGGGAAAAGCATTTCCAAGATTCTTGTTTGTTTCACTTCCTGGGGAACTTAAAAGAAGTTGTTGAGTGCCATTGGAGGTCATTGAAGGATACACTTCAAACTCATTTTTGTTCCTATATTACTCAGTTTAGATTCTCCTCACCCTCAGCTAACATCTCTGCTGGTCTGGGTGGATTATTTGATAGGAAGACTCGGACTCATCAGTGAAAGACTGAAGTCCCTAGTCACCATGTCTTCCTCAGGCCATGTTTGGCTACTAAGTTTTCCACTTAGTGATCAAATTGGGCAGGAGGGTAAAGAAGAAATGCCCAGTGAATTACTTGAATGTCCAGGTGTTTCTTCCCTTCCCCCATTGTGAGGCAGCTCACTTACCTCCTCTTTATGATTAGGGTCAGTTCATTCTGACGTGGTATTACCTCTTCCTTGTTTGTTTGTCTCTTAGCTCAAGGAACCTGAAGTAATCCAGTGGCAGACACAGCTTAAAGTTTAACATAACTCTTTTTGTGTCTTCTGGTAAAAACATTTCTTCTTCAGAGCTAGGATCTGAAATAGAGCCTAGAATTGTGGAGAGATAATGCCAAAATTCTCTTGAGAGGGTCCCTGGGAATAATGTTAAGTAGAACTATTACTCTGGCTCTTGATTCTTAGATGTATGAATTTCACATATTGGGAACAGGGCACTTGGTAATGGTGGTTGATTTAGGGCATGTACTCTGGTCTGGTGGGTGGCTATATAGGGTGTCCTAACCAATACCACAGCTGTGTCTTCAAAAAGCCGTATGATTTATCATATTGGGCTGAAATATGTGATAGGATTAGTGGCTGCCGTGGTCCTATGCCCAATACCATACTTCCTCTGCTGTAAAACAGGACTCTTGGGCAGATGCTGTTTCAGTGTTTCGCTGTTTCAGTGACTCATGAGTGTAAACCTTCAAATAAGCTAGCTAGCTGAAACAGGTGGGCAGAAAGGACAAATCAAATCCAGGATGAGTATCGGTTTTAGTCAAGGAGACATCCTTCCTCTTTCAACAATTTTACCAGAGTGAAAGAGGTTCAGAGGAATGAACTTGCTCTTTGAGGGACAGTGCCTTATGAGGGACTCAGCATTTTTTTTTTTTTCTGGAAGACTGGACATTCAGGAGTGACAGAAATTAGATAGACCTTTGTGAGTGGGAATTCCATGCATAGCCTACATTCCTGCCACCAAAGTGGTTTCATTAATGTATGTATTACATAGGCACGGACGTGGCTGATAATTAGCCAGGTTGAAGTCAACTGGCTAAGTCATTCTGTCTAGCTCGTTGGTCAGTCTCTTACATAGTCAATAAACTCTGGTGGCCATTCACATGCAATGTGGATACCTTCACCCTTAGTGCCTATTTCTATAGATAGATAGATATGCACATGCCTCTTTTCACACTTCTTTGTCACACCCAAGATTATGACAAGGAAGTGTGAAAAGTAGTCTTTATCTAGTCCCCAGATTAAAAAAATGAGCCATTCAACACTGTCGATGAGTTAATATATATTATTATATCAGGCTACTTCTCTATCTCCATAAAGCCAATGACCAAGCTCACTACATAAAGCCTTGCCCTCTGGAAAGATTTTCTCCTACTACACTCTTCCAGCAACATACCACAGTAGGCCAATGGTTCATCAGCAATTCATTTTTTTGCCTGTATCAATATACCTAGGCAACCTATCCATGAATCATTCTTACATGGATGTTTTCCCACTCCTCTCTAAACTAGTCATAAGGACTCACATGTAGCCATGGATGCAAAGAGAGGGATAGAGACAGTGTGCCAGTGGTAGAAGTCATAGGGTTTTGTTGTACCTGTGTATGTGGCTAATTTATGCTCTCTGGCCTTGTTCATACCAGTTCTGAAATGTAGATCTTGTATCTTATGAAGAATTGCCATTGGGCCCACCCAACTTATGACATGATGTGTATAAGAGAAACCAACTCATGATTGTTAGTCTGGCAACATGGTCACCTGTGTCTCCTGAAGTTGATCTTCCCCTGCAGGACTGAGTTACATACCAGAAGCTATTTTTCAAATAAAACCTTGGTATATCTTTTTTCTAAGCCCAAGAGTTCTGTGTTTTGATTTAGCTCCTGGGGCTTTCATAAATACCAAAGGGCATCTGCTTTTACCATTGATACCTCTAATGTCACTGGATCTACCAGATTGCATAGCTCAGGCAGCAGGACAGTTTACACTATAGCAGGGAAATAAGTCAGGGAAATTTCTTGGCCTAGACCCTCAAATTCGCAGCCATCTGTGTCACTCAAAAATGGTCAGATGGCATTCCTAAGAGTAAAATAGGCTGGTTGTAGAACCTGATGTAGCCAATCAGGCATTATGCTTTCTTGTTAGTATTGAGAATCTTTAGATTCAATAATTTGTCTTTTACTTCGGGTAGTAAATTCCTAGTATGTCCCTGATTTTAACCCTAAAAAAGTTAACTGATATAACAAGAACCTGAATCTTTGTCGGGTTTATCATCAGTGGTCATAAACTAGGTACCTGAATTCACCTTAATTTGTTCTACTAAAAATAGTAGAACTCTCATTGCAGCAAAAAGTGAGGTTACAACTTGGATTAACGTGACATATCCACTGTTTCCTCCAGGGTGTTTTTTTTTTTTTTTAAATATAGGTTACCCTGATAAGGTAAATGGATATATGATATGGACTACCACCCAGACAATTTACTGGGTTTATTCAACCCAGTAAATACTGTAGCTTTTGACTTAACGGTGTTTATTAGGAAAGGTGGGGGATAGTTATAGAGGCTTCCATGCTACCTTTGACCCTATGGCTAGGAAAAAAATTACAGAAAATTGTCAACTACCAGGTATGTTATTATATATTCAGGGACTTGGAAAATGACCTCTGAGAGGGTTTATGGATCCCCTGTAGCCACTGTGAGTTGTACCAACCCAAGAGTCCATTTATTTCCTTAACCCATAAAACCCAGTGTAACAGGAGGGCTACAATGACACTTTGAGTCCCCAGGTATAAGTGTCAACTTGATATCTATTAAAAGTGTGTTTAACATTTCTTTTCATTAATGTATTATCTTAGCCAATTTAGGCTACTATGACAAAATAGCTTCAGCTGGGTAGCATATAAATAACAAATTGATTTCTCACAGTTCTGGAGGCTAGAAATCCAAAATCAGGACGCCAGTATGGTCCAGGTCTGGTGAGCCTTCTGAGTTAAAGATGGCCACCTTCATGTTGTTTCCTCAGATGCCAGAGAGCAGAGAAAGGAAGCAAGCTCCCTTGTGAATACTCTAAGGTCACTAGTCCCTTTCAATGAGGGCTCTGCCCATATGACCTCACCCAATTTTAATCACCTCTTAAAGGCCCCACCTTCTAATACCATCATACTGAGGGATAGAGCATTTTAATTTGGGGGGAACACAAATATTCATTTCATAATATGTGTGGTTAACAAGGTAAATGATCATAGATTCCTTTGAGGAAGGTCTTAGTGAATTATGGTCACTGCTTTGGTTCTTTTTCAGCTAGTGGGTTCTGGCTCTAAAAATGGGTTCACATCCAGAATTTAGGCAAAAGATCATTACATTTCATTGACGTGTCTGCCTTCAACTTCATCATCTTTCATTTTTCTTTTCTTTTGAATGTATAAATTAAGAACTAGACTGTTGGCTACCATCTATTTTGCTTCTAGCAACTCCATATTACATATATCTCTGTCCCCCACTATGGGCATGCCACTCATTTAAACAGTTGTGTCTACCTTGTTTCTGATGGCTGTCATCATTTGATTTCTGGTATTCAGAGATTCCTTTGTCCCCATTGCTATCGGAGAGCAATAGCTTTTGTATCATTAGCCCTGACCTACAAAAGAAAGGTAAAACTGAATTTCTCATGATTTCCATTTCTTATTGTAGGATGGATTTGGGATATATTTTTAGATATAACCAAAAGAACTTGCTGAAAAATTAGATGTGGGGAATGGGAAAAAGAGAGTTAGAGTAGATGACTGCTAGATTTTAGGCTTAAGCAATGGGTTATGATGTAACCATTACTGCTACATGGAAAAAAAATGACAGGAGTAGCAGGCTTGCTAGAAAGAAAAATTAGGTGATCTTAGACACTTGCATATGTGGTATTTATTTCTTAACTTGAAGATAAGATTTTTGCATATGACCCTGCTATATTTCAGCAGTTTATTTTTCATCTGTCTGGTTACTCTAGTACATTAGAAAAACTGTTATCTGCCTTTAATTGGGACTTACTTAATCAGGGCCTGAGTCACAGTCAAGCCAACGTTGGGTTGGTAAAGGAATAAGTCAAGATACTTGGCACTTTTCCATCTCTTCCCATTTCTCTATATACCATATGGCTCTGTTTCTTGGGTTGCTGGAGGCAGCTGACTTTCAGGATTTAACATCTGCATGGAGAGTCATTTCAAAGGAGATGGAGGAAGAAGGTGCCACCATTGCCAGTATAAATCATGGATATTCAAGGAAATTAGATAAGACACATCCCTGAAGAGCACACTTGACTGGAAATGGGTCTAATATTATTCAGGAGCTGGAAAACCTGACCTTCTCTGCTTGACGCCTTACTGGGGTAGATAGCTCTCCTTACTGCAATGCTATAGCTTCCCTAAAAGAATTAACCATGAGATTTGAATGCTAGTTTGTCAGCAAGCTTTCCTCACACTCTGATTATAGGGAAGAGTGAGCCAGCTGCCTCATTAAGAGCTTGGCTTTTAGACAGAGCATATTATGTCAGAGAACAGTAAATGGTCACACCATTTTACAAATGGGAAAATGAGGGAGTGAGGGAAAGTTTTTGATTTTTCTAAATTCATATTGAAAAATGCCAAAACTCTAAAAGAGGGGTACTGGCCGATTGTGGGACCAATTAGAGGGAAATCTGCCCTGTGACACAGAAAAATAGAGCAAAGAGATTGACTCTGGCAGCACCTGTGTTCATTGGCATGCTGATAAAATGATTTCAATTGGATTGAAAATAAGATCCTACAAGGCAAAAGTGGTTTTTAATGGTTCAGCTCTCCACCTCCAAAAGGTTCATTTTAGCCCATTTATAAAGGATTATACAGGAAAGTCCCTTTGCTGGAAGCCCTTCTAGCCTTTCTCAGCCTTTCTTCAGATAAATGTTGAGGAAACTTTCAACTTCTATTCAGGATACATAGATTTTTTCTTTTTCTTTTCTTTTTTTTTCTTCTTCTTCTTTTTTTTTTTTTTTTTAAGCTAAATCTCTCTTTTCTCATGCACTGGAGATTTGGGTCTTAGATATCTGTGACACTTTGAATTCTCCTACATTAGGTGGTTTCTTACATCATATGATGTTACTTTCTTATTAGAAAAATTTAAATTGGAAAATATATTCTCCAAAGCAGTCAAACTCAGACCTTTAAATTACCTGAGATGGTTAATAAAAAAGTACCATTCTCAGATGACAAAGACCCTAATCAGTTCATACATTGGGAGGGAGAAATATAGGTGGCAGCTAAATAGTGGGAATAAAGCAATTAGGATTAGAAGAAAACTTTCCTCATTGTATCCATTTACATTTATTTTATAAGTCCTGTATTAAGTAATTACAGACCACCTAGAAGCAGTTAGGTCAAGAAACAGGTTATTAGAAATGGTTTCTATCTTTGATACTGTGGTAGGAGAATCATGGCTGCCCAAAGATGTCCCCATCCCAATCTCCAGAATCTGAATATGTTACTTTACATGGCAAGAGTGGTATTGCAGATAGGATTAAAGTTGAAAACGGGTAGATTATCCTGGTTACCTGATTGGGTCCAATCTAATCACATGAGTCTTTAAAGTGGAAACCTGTCTGGCTGGAATGGAGAGAGTTGTGATAATAGAAGAAGGGTCAGAGAGATATGATGTTGCTAGCTTTGACGATGAAAGAAGGGGGTCAGAAGCCAAGGAATTCAGGAATCCTCTAGAATCCAGAAAAGATAGGCAAATGGATTTTTCCCTAGAGCCTCCAGAAAGGACACAGTCTTCTAAATATGTGTCTTTTTAAAGATTTTCTTTATTTGACAGAGAGAGAGAGACATCACAAGTAGGCAGAGAGAAAGGGGGAAGCATGCTGCCCACCCAGCAGAAAGCCCGATGCAGGGCTCGATCCCAGGACCCTGGGATCATGACCTGAGCTGAAGGCAGAGGCTTTAACCCACTGAGCCCCAGGACACAGTGTTCTAGGCACCAGTGAGACCCATGTTGATTGATAACTTCCAGAACTGTAAAATAATAAATGTGTACTGTTTGAGCTCTGAATTGTGGCAGTTGGTTACAGTAGCAATAAAAAAAAAAAAAAAAGAATGCAGGATTACGTCTTTGATCCATTTTACTATAACTCTGAAAATCTTTGTGTGAATAAGTGTCCTGTAATTATCAAGAGATGAAGAGCAAGAGTATGGGCAAATGGTCATGGAGAATCCATTTTCTTTTTTAAAAATAAATTTACAATTTTTAAATATTTATGATTATAGGAATAATTCTTATCCAAAATAGAAATTCTGAAAAATGAATGAAAATATAAATTAAAAAAATTGAATGCCTTAGAGATTTCAATTTTGTCAGTTTTTGTCAACATATTGTAATAATCCTATTTAAACTCTTCCTTAAGTATAATTTGTGTATATAGATATATCTGAACACATACATACACATTTGTAAACATACATATATGTGTTGGTGTACATATATACATACTTAAGCATGCATAAACACAATAATTGAATTTTATTATATATACGTAAAGAAAAGAAAAACCTATTTAGATTCCCTTCTCTTCTCCAAAAAGCAGTACATCCAATCAGTTGTAAAGTCTTTGTTTTCCTGAGCTCCTTGTGAATATACTTGCATACGATCTATATAGTCACCGAGCTAGAAATTTGGCAGTCATCCTAGACATCATCTTCCTCATTCCTCACCACCAATCCATCTTCAATATCTGCCAATGTTACTGTTTTAAGATATTACATGTTTCTCTTTCTCTATTACTACCACCCTTTTCCAAGCCACCATCCTAGTCTTCCTGGACTGCATCATCAGCCTCCTATGTTGTCTCATTCTGACTTCAGAAGCAGATCCTCACATGCATCCAAAATGATGTTTCGAAAATATATATCAAATATCATCCTGAGTAAAATATTTCAGTGGTTTTCTAATGCTCTTAGGATCAAACCAAAATATTCTGAATTTGACCAAAAATGACCTGTATTGTATGCCTTCTTTGTGCTTTCTCAGTGTTTTCTCATGTGGATGAATGCTTTGGGGAAATTTAAAGAAGTTCTGAGATTTGTATCTTGACTACTCTGTATAGTGAGGAAACAACACAAGAAAAAATCCCCACAGATTAATTCTGAGAAGATTTTCACCAGAGATGCACCGGCTGAAAATTGGATTCTGTATTATTTGTATTTCTCCTTTAAAAAAAATTAATTCCAGTACTGTGAACATACAGTGTTATATTAGTTTCAGGTATATAATATAATAATTCAGCACTTCTATACATTCCTCAGTGCTCATAATAAGTGTACTCTTTATCCCCATCACCTATTTTACCTATCTCCCCCACCCTCTCCCTTCTGGTAATCATTAGTTTGTTCTCTATAGTAAGAAGTGTTTGTCCCTTTTTTTCTTTGTTTTATTTCTTTTTTTTTAAATTTTTTATTTTTTATAAACATATATTTTTATCCCCAGGGGTACAGGTCTGTGAATCACCAGGTTTACACATTTCACAGCACTCACCAAAGCACATACCCTCCCCAATGTCCATAATCCAACCCCCTTCTCCCAAATCCCCTCCCCCCAGAAACCCTCAGTTTGTTTTGTGAGATTAAGAGTCACTTATGGTTTGTCTCCCTCCCAATTCCATCCTCTTTCATTTCTTCTTCTCCTACCCACTTAAGCCCACATGTTGCATCACCACTTCCTCATATCAGGGAGATCATATGATAGTTGTCTTTCTCTGCTTGACTTATTTCACTAAGCATGATACGCCCTAGTTCCATCCATGTTGTCGCAAATGGCAAGATTTCATTTCTTTTGATGGCTGCTTAGTATTCCATTGTGTATATATACTACATCTTCTTGATCCATTCATCTGTTGATGGACATCTAGGTTCTTTCCATAGTTTGGTATTGTGGACATTGCTGCTATAAACATTTGGGTGCACATGCCCCTTTCGATCACTACGTTTGTATCTTTAGGGTAAATGCCCAATAGTGCAATTGCTGGGACATAGGGCAGTTCTATTTTCAACATTTTGAGGAACCTCCATGTTGTTTTCCAGAGTGGCTGCACCAGCTTGCATTCCCACCAACAGTGTAGGAGGGTTCCCCTTTCTCCACATCCTCGCCAGCATCTGTCATTTCCTGACTTGTTGATTTTAGCCATTCTGACTGGTGTGAGGTGATATCTCATTGTGGTTTTGATTTGTATTTCCCTGATGCCGAGTGATATGGAGCACTTTTTCATGTGTCTGCTGGCCATCTGGATGTCTTCTTTGCAGAAATGTCTGTTCATGTCCTCTGCCCATTTCTTGATTGGATTATTTGTTCTTTGGGTGTTGAGTTTGCTAAGTTCTTTATAGATTCTGGACAATAATCCTTTAACTGATATGTCGTTTGCAAATATCTTCTCCCAGTCTGTCAGTTGTCTTTTGATTTTGTTAACTGTTTCCTTTGCTGTGCAAAAGCTTTTGATCTTGATGAAATCCCAATAGTTCATTTTTGCCCTTGCTTCCCTTGCCTTTTGCGTTGTTCCTAGGAAGATGTTGCTGCGGCTGAGGTCGAAGAGGTTGCTGCCTGTGTTCTCCTCAAGGAATTTGATGGATTCCTTTCTCACATTGAGGTCCTTCATCCATTTTGAGTCTATTTTCGTGTGTGGTGTAAGGAAGTGGTCCAATTTCATTTTTCTGCATGTGGCTGTCCAACTTTCCCAGCACCATTTATTGAAGAGGCTGTCTTTTTTCCATTGGACATTCTTTCCTGCTTTGTCGAAGATTAGTTGACCATAGAGTTGAGGGTCTATTTCTGGGATCTCTATTCTGTTCCATTGATCTATGTGTCTGTTTTTGTGCCAGTACCATGCTGTCTTGATGATGACAGCTTTGTAATAGAGCTTGAAGTCCGGAATTGTGATGCCACCAACGTTGGCTTTCTTTTTCAACATCCCTTTGGCTATTCAAGGTCTTTTCTGGTTCCATATACATTTTAGAATTATTTGTTCCATTTCTTTGAAAAAGATGGATGGTACTTTGATAGGAATTGCATTAAATGTGTAGATTGCTTTAGGTAGCATAGACATTTTCACAATATTTATTCTTCCAATCCAGGAACATGGAACATTTTTCCATTTCTTTGTGTCTTCCTCAATTTCTTTCATGAGTACTTTATAGTTTTCTGAGTATAGATTCTGTGTCTCTTTGGTTAGGTTTATTCCTAGGTATCTTATGGTTTTGGGTGCAATTGTAAATGCGATTGACTCCTTAATTTCTCTTTCTTCTGTCTTGCTGTTGGTGTAGAGAAATGCAACTGACTTCTGTGCATTGATTTTATATCCTGACACTTTACTGAATTCCTGTATAAGTTCTAGCAGTTTTGGAGTGGAGTCTTTTCGGTTTTCCACATATAGTATCATATCATCTGCAAAGAGTGATAATTTGACTTCTTCTTTGCCGATTTGGATGCCTTTAATTTCCTTTTGTTGTCTAATTGCTGAGGCTAGGACCTCCTGTACTATGTTGAATAGCAGTGGTGATAATGGACATCCCTGCCGTGTTCCTGACCTTAGCGGAAAAGCTTTCAGTTTTTCTCCATTGAGAATGATATTTGCGGTATGTTTTTCATAGATGGCTTTGATGATATTGAGGTATGTGCCCTCTATCCCTACACTTTGAAGAGTTTTGATCAGGAAGGGATGCTGTACTTTGTCAAATGCTTTTTCAGCATCTCTTGAGAGTATCATATGGTTCTTGTTCTTTCTTTTATTGATGTGTTGTATCACATTGACTGATTTGCGGATGTTGAACCAACCTTGCAGCCCTGGAATAAATCCCACTTGGTCGTGGTGAATAATCTTTTTAATGTACTGTTGAATCCTATTGGCTAGTATTTTGTTGAGTATTTTCGCATCTGTGTTCATCAAGGATATTGGTCTATAGCTCTCTTTTTTGGTGGGATCCTTGTCTGGTTTTGGGATCAAGGTGATGCTGGCCTCATAAAATGAGTTTGGAAGCTTTCCTTCCATTTCTATTTTTTGGAACAGTTTCAGGAGAATAGGAATTAGTTCTTCTTTAAATGTTTGGTAGAATTCCCCCGGGAAGCCGTCTGGTTCTGGGTTTTTGTTTGTTTGGAGATTTTTAATGACTGTTTCAATCTCCTTACTGGTTATGGGTCTGTTCAGGCTTTCTGTTTCTTCCTGGTTCAGTTGTGGTAGTTTATATGTTTCTAGGAATGCATCCATTTCTTCCAGATTGTCAAATTTATTGGCATAGAGTTGCTCATAGTATGTTCTTATAATTGTTTGTATTTCTTTGGTGTTAGTTGTGATCTCTCCTCTTTCATTCATGATTTTATTTATTTGGGTCCTTTCTCTTTTCTTTTTGATAAGTCGGGCCAGGGGTTTATCAATTTTATTAATTCTTTCAAAGAACCAGCTCCTAGTTTTGTTGATTTGTTCTATTGTTTTTTTGGTTTCTATTTCATTGATTTCTGCTCTGATCTTTATGATTTCTCTTCTCCTGCTGGACTTAGGGTTTCTTTCTTGTTCTTTCTCCAGCTCTTTTAGGTGTAGGGTTAGGTTGTGTACCTGAGACCTTTCTTGTTTCTTGAGAAAGGCTTGTACCACTATATATTTTCCTCTAAGGACTGCCTTTGTTGTGTCCCACAGATTTTGAACCGTTGTATTTTCATTATCATTTGTTTCAATGACTTTTTTCCAATTCTTCTTTAATTTCCCGGTTGACCCATTCATTCTTTAGAAGGATCCTGTTTAGTCTCCATGTATTTGGGTCCTTTTCAAACTTCCTTTTGTGGTTGAGTTCTAGCTTTAGAGCATTGTGGTCTGAAAATATGCAGGGAATGATCCCAAACTTTTGATACCGGTTGAGTCCTGATTTAGGACCGAGGATGTGATCTATTCTGGAGAATGTTCCATGTGCAGTAGAGAAGAATGTGTATTCTGTTGCTTTGGGATGAAATGTTCTGAATATATCTGTGATGTCCATCTGGTCCAGTGTGTCATTTAAGGCCTTTATTTCCTTGCTGATCTTTTGCTTGGATGATCTGTCCATTTCAGTGAGGGGAGTGTTAAAGTCCCCTACTATTATTGTATTATTGTTGATGTGTTTCTTTGATTTTGTTATTAATTGGTTTATATAGTTGGCTGCTCCCATGTTGGGGGCATAAATATTTAAAAGTGTTAAATCTTCTTGTTGGACAGACCCTTTGAGTATGATATAGTGTCCTTCCTCATCTCTTATTATAGTCTTTGGCTTAAAATGTAATTGATCTGATATAAGGATTGCCACTCCTGCTTTCTTCTGATGTCCATTAGCATGGTAAATTCTTTTCCACCCCCTCACTTTAAATCTGGAGGTGTCTTCGGGCGTAAAATGAGTTTCTTGGAAGCAACAGATAGATGGGTTTTGTTTTTTTATCCATTCTGATACCCTGTGTCTTTTGACAGGGGCATTTAGCCCATTCACATTCAGGGTAACTATTGAGAGATATGAATTTAGGGCCATAATATTGCCTGTAATGTGGCTGTTACTGTATATGGTCTCTGTTCCTTTCTGATCTACCACTTGAAGGCTCTCTCTTTGCTTAGAGGACCCCTTTCAATATTTCCTGTAGAGCTGGTTTGGTGTTTGCAAATTCTTTCAGTTTTTGCTTGTCCTGGAAGGTTTTAATCTCTCCTTCTATTTTCAATGATAGCCTAGCTGGATATAGTATTCTTGGCTGCATGTTTTTCTCGTTTAGTGCTCTGAAAATATCATGCCAGCTCTTTCTGGCCTGCCAGGTCTCTGTGGATAAGTCAGCTGCCAATCTAATATTTTTACCACTGTATGTTACAGACTTCTTTTCCCGGGCTGCTTTCAGGATTTTCTCTTTGTCACTGAGACTTGTAAATTTTATTATTAGGTGACGGGGTGTGGGCCTATTCTTATTGATTGTGAGGGGCGTTCTCTGAACCTCCTGAATTTTGATGCTCGTTCCCTTTGCCATATTGGGGAAATTCTCCCCAATAATTCTCTCTCCCCAATAATACTGGTTTAGCCTCCAGTATACCTTCTGCTCCCCTCTCTCTCTCTTCTTCTTCTGGAATCCCAATTATTCTAATGTTGTTTCGTCTAATGTGTCACTTATCTCTCGAATTCTCCCCTCGTGGTCCAGTAGCTGTTTGTCTCGTGGTCCAGTAGCTGTTTGTCCCTCTTTTGCTTAGCTTCTTTATTCTCTGTCATTTGGTCTACTATATCACTAATTCTTTCTTCTGCCTCATTTATCCTAGCAGTTAGAGCCTCCATTTTTGATTGCACCTCATTAATAGCTTTTTTTATTTCAACTTGGTTAGATTTTAGTTCTTTTATTTCTCCAGAAAGGGCTTTTAAATCTCTCGAGAGGGTTTCTCTAATATCTTCCATGCCTTTTTCGAGCCCGGCTAGAAGCTTGAGAATTGTCATTCTGAACTCTAGATCTGACATATTACCAATGTCTGTATTGATTAGGTCCCTAGCCTTCGGTACTGCCTCTTTTTTTTTTTTGTGTTGAATTTTTCTGTCTTGTCATTTTTTCCTGATAAGAGTATATGAAGTGGCAAGTAAAATACTAAAAGGGTGGCAACAACCCCAGGAAAATATGCTTTAACCAAATTAGAAGAGATCCAAAATCGTGAGGGGGGAGAAAGGGGATAAAAAGAGGTTCAAAAAGGAAGAAAGAAAAAAAAATGAAAAAGAAAAAAGAATAAAGAAAAAAAAAAGAAAAGAATTAAAAAAAAAAGAAAACACCTAAGAAAAATATAAAAAAGAAAAAATATATATATTAGATAAACTAGTAAAAAATCGTTAAAAAAAGAAAAAGGTAACAGTTAAAAAAAAATTTTACCCAAAGGCGAGAAAAAAAAACAAAAAATGAAAAAGAAAAAAATTAACTGCAAGACTAAAAAGAAATCACAGGGAAAAAGCCATGAGTTCCGTGCTTGGCTTTCTCCTCCTCTGGAATTCTGCAGCTCTCCTTGGTATTGAAACCGCACTCCTTGTTTGGTGAACTTGGTCTCGGCTGGATTTCTTGTTGATCTTCTGGGGGAGGGGCCTCTTGTAGTGATTCTCAAGTGTCTGCTCCAGGCGTAGTTACACCGCCTTTACATGGGGCCTGGGTGAGTAATCCGCTCGGGTTTGCTTTCAGGAGCTTTTGTTCCCTGAGCGCTTTCCATAGAGTTCCGGAGGACGGGAATACAAATGGCGGCCTCCTGGTCTCCAGCCCGGAGGAGCCGAGAGCCCAGGGCCGCACTCCTCAGTGCGCCCTCAGAGAACAGCGCCCAGTTACTCCCGTCTACCTGACCTCCTGCCGCGCTCCGAGCTCACCGAGCCTGCGACCGGTTCAAGGTCACCCCGAGCTGCGAGCTTACTGTCGGCTCTGTCTCTGTAGCCGGCTTTCCCATTCCAATACCCGCAAGCTCTGCGACACTCAGACACCCCCGATCCTTCTGTGACCCTGCGGGGCCTGAGGCCACGCTGTCCCCGTGTGGGCTTTGCCCCGGGTAGCCTCTGGAGCGATGTCCCTCAGTGGAACAGACTTTTAAAAGTCCTGATTTTGTGCGCCGTTGCTCAGCCGCTTGCTGGGAGCCGGCCCCTCCCCCCGGGGTCTATCTTCCCGTCGCTTTGGATTCACTTCTCCGCCGGTCCTACCTTTCAGAAAGTGGTTGTTTTTCTGTTTCCAGAATTGCTGTTCTTCTTCTCTTCGATCTGCCGATGGATTTTCAGGTGTTTGCAATCTTTAGATAAGCTATCTAGCTGATCTCCGGCTAGCTGAAGTAGTCTCAGCCTGCTACTTCTCCGCCATCTTGACTCCTCCTCCTCTTTGTTTTATTTCTTAAATTCTACTTATGAGTGAAATACTATAATATTTGTCTTTATCAGATGTAATTTCACTTAGTATTATACCTTCTAGATTCATCCATGTTGTTGCAAATGGCAAGATTTTTTTTTTATGGCTGAATAAATTCCATTGTGTGTGTGTATACGTATATATTATGTGTGTGTGTGTGTATATATACACAAAGAGAAAGATATAGATATAAATATAGATATACATATGTACATACACAAACCACATCTTCTTTATTGATCCATCTATTGATGGACACTTGGTTCTATATCTTGGCTATTGTAAATAATGCTGCAATAAACATAGGAGTTCATGTATCTTTTTGAATGAGTGTTTGGTATTTTTTTGGTAAACACCCAGTAGTGGAATTAGGGGATCATATGGTAATTCTATTTTTAATTTTTTGAGGAATCTCCACACTGTTTTCCACAGTGACTACATCAGTTTGCTTTCCTATCAGTGCGCCTGAGAGTTCCTTTTTCTCCACATCCCTGCTATGCTGGTTGTTTCTTGTGGTTTTGATTTTAACCATTCTGACAGGTGTAAGGTGGTTTTGATTTACATTTTCCTGTTCATGAGTGCTGTTGAGTATATTTTTATGAGTCTGTTGGCCGTCTGTATGTCTTTTTTGGAGAAATGGCTGTTTATAACTTCTGTTCATTTTCAGATTGGATTATTCGATCTTTGTCCTGAGTTGTATAAGTTATTTATATATTCTGGATACTAACACTTTATTGAATTTGTCATTTCCAAATATCTTCTCCCATTCAGTAGATTGTCTTTTAGTTTTGTTTATTGTTTCTTTAGGTGTTTAGAAGCTTTTTATTTTGATGTAGACCTAGTAGTTTACTTTTTTGCCTTTGTTTCCTTTGCCTCAGGAGACATATCTAGAAAAAAGTTGCTGTGGCTGGTGTCAGAGAAATTGTTGCCTGTGCTCTTTTCTAGGATTTTTATGGTTTCAAGTCTCACATTTAGGTCTCTAATCCATTTTGAGTTTATTTTTCTGTATGGTATAAGAAAGTGATCCAGTTTCATTCTTTTTTATATGGTGTCCAGTTTTCCCAACACCATTTGTTGTAGAGACTGTCTTTCCCAGCGCATAGTCTTGCCTCCTTTGTCAAAGATTATAATTGTGGGTTCATTTTTAGGCTTTCTATATTCTGTTGACCAGTGTGTCTGTTTTTGTGCCATACCATACTGTTTTTATCACTGCAACTTTGTACTATATCTTAAAATCTGGGATTATGAGATCCCCAGTTTTGCTTTCCTTTCTCAACATTGCTTTGGCTATTTGGGATCTTTTCTGATTCCATATAAATTTTAGGATTCTTTGTTCTAGTTCTGTGAAGAATGCTGCTGGTATTTTGATAGGGATTGCATTAAATCTGTAGATTGCTTTGGGTAGTATGGACATTTTAACAACATTTGTCCACCCATTCCAAGAGCATGTAATGTCTTTGCATTTGTTTGTGTCAATATCAGTTTCTTTCATTGGTGTTTTATGATTTTCAGAGTACAGGTTTTATACTGCCTTGGCTAAGTTTTTTCCTAGGTATTTTATTATTTTTAGTGCAATTGTAAATGAGACTATTTTCTTAATTTCTCTTTCTGCTATTTCATTATTAGTACTATGTAGAAATGCAGCAGATTTCTGTACATTGATTTCTTGTTCTGTGACCTTATTGAAGTCATTCATCGTTCTAGTAGTTTTTCAGTGTCTTTTTTTAATTTATTTTTTTCTTACCATAGTACATAATGTCCAAGGTCCATCAACCAGCCACCCGATCCTACCCATCCTCCTCCCCTTCAGCAACCCTCAGTTTATTTCCTGAGATTAAGAGTCTTATGGTTTGTCTCCTTCTCTGGTTTCATCTTGTTTCATTTTCCCCTCCTGTCCCCTAGATCCTCTGTCTTATTTCTCAAATTCCTCATTTCAGAGAGATCATATGATAATTGTCTTTCTCTGACTTATTTTGCTTAGCATAATATGCTCTAGTTCCATCCACATCATTGTAAATGGCAATGTTTTGATTTTTCAAGGCTGCATAGTATTCCATTATATATATATATTATATATATATATTATATATATATATATATATATAAATACACACACACACACACACACACATATATATATATATATATATGTATATATATATAAATACACATATACATACATACACACACACACACCATATCATCTTTATCCATTCATCTGTTGAGGGACATCAAGGTTCCTTCCATAGTTTGGTTATTGTGGACATTGCTTCTATAAATGTTCAGGTGCACGTGCCCCTTTGTAAAAGGGGAAAGATTTATGTGATCTGAAGAGAAACCAGAGTTTGTGCATGTGCCCCTTTGGATCACTGTATTTGTATCCTTAGGGTAAATACCCAGTAGTGCGATTGCTGGGTCATAGAGTAGCTTTATTTTCAACTTTCTGAGGAAGCTTCATGCTGTTTTCCAGAGTGGCTGTACCAGCTTGCATTCCCACCAACAGGGGAGGAGGGTTCCCCTTTCTCCTCATCCTCACCAACACCTGTCCCTTCCTGAACTATTAATTTTAGCCTTTCTGACTGGTGTGAGGTGGTATCTCACTGTGGTTTTGATTTCTATTTCCCTGACTCCGAGAGATGTTGAGTACTTTTTCATGTGTCTCTTGGCCATTAGGATGCCTTCTTTGCAGAAATGTCTATTCATGTCTTCTGCCCATTTCTTGATTGGATTATTTGTTCTTTGGGTGTTGAGTTTGATAAGTTGTTTATAGATTTGGATACTAGTCCTTTATCTGATACATGATTACAAATATCTTCTTCCATTCTGTCTTTTGGTATTGTTGACTGTTTCCTTTGCTGTGCAAAAGCTTTTGATTTTGATGAAGTTCCAGTAGTTCATTTTTGCCCTTGCTACCCTTGCCTTTGGCAGTGTTTCCAGGAAGAGGTTGCTGCATCTGAGGTCAAAAAGGTTGGTTGCTGCTGTGTTCGAAAGGATTTTGATGCATTCCTGTCTCACATTGAGGTCTTTCATCCATTTTGAATCTATTTTTGTGGGTAGTGTAAGGAAATGATCCAGTTTCATTCTTCTGCATGTGGCTGTCCAATTTTCCCAACACAATTTGTTGAAGATACTGTCTTTTTTCCATTGGACATTCTTTCCTGTTTTGTCAAAGATTAGTTGACCATAGAGCTGATGGTCCATTTATGGGCTCTCTATTCTGTTCCATTGATATATGTATCTGTTTTTGTGCCAGTACCATACTGTCTCAATGAGGACAGCTTTGTAATAGAGCTTGAAGTCTGGAAATATGATGCTACCAACTTTGTTTCTCTTTTTCAACATTCCTCTGGCTATTCAGGGTCTTTTCTTGTTCCATATAAATTTTAGGATTATTTGTTCCATTTTTTTTTTAAAGTTCATAGTATTTTGGTAGGAATTGCGTTAAATATATAGATTGCTCCAGGTAACATAGACATTTTCACAATATTTGTTCTTCCAATCCATGAGCATGAAATGTTTTCTATTTCTTTGTGTCTTCCTCAGTTTTTTTCATAAGTACCTTATAGTTTTCTGAGTACAGATTCTTTGCCTCTTTGGTTAGGATTATTCTTAGGTATCTTATGGCTTTGGGTGTAATTGTAAATGGGACTGACTCTTTAAGTTCTCTTTCTTCTGTCTTGCTGTTGGTGTATAGATTATATCCTGACACTTTACTGAATTCCTTTATGAGTTCTAGTAGTTTAGGGGTGGAATCTTTTGGGTTTTCCACATAAAGTATCATATCATCTGCAAAGAGTAAGAGTTTGACTTCTTTGTTGATTTGGATGCCTTTCATTTCTTTTTGTTGTCAGATTGCTGAGGCTAGGACTTCTAGTACTGTGTCAAATAGCAGTGGTGATGGTGAACATCCTTGTGGTCTTCCTAACTGTAGGGGAAAAGCTTTCAGTTTTTCTCCATGGAGACTGATATTCGCTGTGGGTTTTTCATAGATGGCTTTGATGATATTGAGGTATGTGCCCTCTATCCCTACACTGTAAAAAGTTTTGATCAAGAAAGGATGCTGTGCTTTGTCAACTGCTTTTTCAGTATCTATTGAGAGTATAATATAGTCCTTGTTCTTTCTTTTATTAATGTATTGTATCACATTGATTGATCTGTGGATGTTGAACTAACCTTGCAGCCCAGGAATGAATCCCACTTGTTCATGGTGAATAATCCTTTTAATGTACTTTTAGATCCTACTGGCTAGTATTTTGGTGAGAATTTTCACATCCATGTTCATCAGGGATATCAGTCTGTAATTCCCCTTTTTGATGGGATCTTTGTCTGCTTTTGGGATCAAGGTAATTCTGGCCTCATAAAATGCATTTGGAGATTTTCCTTCCACTTCTATTTTTTTGGGAACAGTTTCAGGAGAATAGGTATGAATTCTTTAACTGTTTGGTGGAATTCCCCAGGGAAGCTGTCTGGCCCTGGGCTCTTGTTTGTTGGGAGATTTTTGTTGACTGCTTCAATCTCCTTACTGGTTATGAGTCTGTTCAGGTTTTCTATTTCTTTCTGGTTCAGTTTTGGTGTTTATATGTCTCTAGGAATGCATCCATTTCTTCCAGATGGTCAAATTTGCTGGCGTATAGTTGCTCATATGTTCTTAGAATTGTTAGTATTTCTTTGCTGTTGATTGTGATGTCTCCTCTTTCATTCACGATTTTACTAATTTGGGTCTTTTTTCTTTTTGATAAGTCTGGCCAGGGGTTTATCAATCTTATTAATTCTTTCAAAGAACCAGCTTCTAGTTTCATTGATCTGTTCTATTTTGTTGGTTTCTATTTCATTGATTTCTGCTGTGATCTTTATTTTTTCTCTTCTCCTGCTGGGTTAGGCTTTTTTTTGCTGTTCTTTCTCCTGCTCCTTTAGGTGTAGGGTTAGACTGTCTACTTGAGGCATTTCTTGTTTCTTGGGAAAGTCTTGTATTGCTATATAATTTCCTCTCAGGAAATTATATATATATATATATATATATATATATAAATAAATGATTATATATATATATGATTAGCTTGGTGAATAGAACAGAGACACACACTTGGTTTTGGGTTCATTTTGGACTGTTAGAAGAAACTGCTTCCCAAAATTTTAAGGAAAGAAAAAAAATATATATATGAATAGACATGATGAAGGGATGGAATATGACTGTAAAGATAAAAATTTTAAAAAGTTTTAAAAAAGGAATTGATAAGAAGTTGGTGGGCGGTGGTGAGAGAGAATGCGATCAGGCTGGAGAGTAGAATAAAGCCATATTTTAGATTTAGGGTATATTTTGTTCTGTTAGAAGACACTCTACCCCAGAATTTTAAAGAAAGAAAAACCTACATGTATACAAAAACAAGGTTAAATACAATGAAGGGATAGAATATGACTGTAAAATGAAAATTGGAAAAGATTTTTAAAAAGGTATTGATAAGATAAAATAGTTAAAATAGGAAAGAGGAAACATTACAAAAGTAGAAAATGAAAATAAATAATGAAAATTTTAAAAATTTAACTTTGATAGAGTAAAGATTCATGGGAAAAAAGCCATGAAATCTATATGCTATATTCCTCTAGAGCTGGAGATTTATAGTTCTCATTGATCGGTAAAGTTGGTCTTGGCTAGATGTTGTTGCTGATCTTCTGGGGGGGGGGGCGCTATTCCAGTGATTCTCAAGTGTCTTTGCCCCAGGCAGAATTCCACCACACTTGCCATGGGCCAGTCTGCTCAGGTTTGTGCTCCATAGCTTTTGTTTCCTGAATGCTTTTCAAGCAATTCCCATCCTCAGCTTTGGAGGATGGGAATGAAAATGAAAATGAAAACGGTGACTTCCCAATCTCCAGCCCCAGGGGAGCTGAGATTGGGGCTCCACTCCTCAGTGCACCCTCAGAGAAAAGCAGTCAATCCTTCCTGTCTCCCTGGTCTCTGGCTGCACTTTGTGGTCACCTGGCCTATAACCAAGCATTTCTATTTCTGGCACATGGCCCCTTTTGGAGTCTCCAAACCCAGCAGATTTCTGCAGCATGCTCCTCTGCAGCTTCCCTCAGTGGAGAAAAAATGGGTGTCCCTGGATCTGCCACTTGTGGGGTCCCTGCTCAGAATAGTGACCTGACTGTACCTCGGATCATGGTTTAAGGTACCCTTGAGCTGAGAGCCCCTCCTCAGCTCCATCTCTGTAGTCGGCCTCCCAGCTCTGATCCCTGGGAGCTCTGCCAAACTCAGGCACCCTCGTCTTTTGTGACCCTGCATATCCTGAGACCACACTGTCCCAGCAAGGCCTCACCCACGCTTAACCTCTGGAGCAACGTCCTTCTGCAGAACACACTTCTAAAAGTTCTGATTTTATGCTCCTGCTGCTCTGTTGCTTGCTGGGAGCCTGCCCACCCCCCCCCCCACCGTGGTCTATCTTCTTGCATATCACCTTAGATTCACTTCTCCACATGTCTTACCTTCCAGGAAGTGGTCCCTTTTCTGTTCATAGAGTTGCTGCTATTCTTTTCTTCTCTCTCCTGTTGACTTTGTAGGTGCTCAGAATCATTTGGTAATTATCTAGCTGAATTCCTGGGACCAGATGAAATTTAGGTCTCCCACTCCTCCACTGTCTTGCTCCCACCACCACTTTAGCATTTTATACATATAGTATTTTGGCATCAGTAAATAGTGTAAGTTTTACTTCTACCTTAGCATTGTGGATGCTTTCTGTTATTTTTCTTGTCTGTTGGCTGTGGTTAGGACTTTCAGTACTGTCAAATGAAAGTGGTGAGAATGGACATTCTTATCTTGTTCCTGACCTTAGGAGAAAATCCCCCAGTTTTCCACCTTTGAGTGTGACATTTACTGTGGGTTTTTCATATAAGACCTCTATTATGTTGGGATATATTCCCCTTAAACACCCTTTGATGAGGATTTTTTTTTAAATCATAAATGGACATTATATTTTGGCAAATGCTTTTTTTGTATCTATTTAAAGGATTATATGGTTTTAATTCTTTCACTTAATGTTATGTATCATTGTGATTGATTTGTGAATATTGACCCACCCATGTATTCTGGGAAAAAAATCCCACTTGATTGTGGGGAACGATTTTGTATTTTGTGGTGAATAATCCAATAATCCAATTGTTGGATTCAGTTTGCTAGTATTTTGTTGAGAGTTTTTGCTTGTATGTTCATCCTCTAGAGTTATTGGCCTATAGTTCCCTTTTTTGGTAGTATCTTTATCAGGTTTTGGTATGAGGATAATGCTCATCTCAGAAAGAATTTGGATGTTTTTCTACATCCTCTAATATTAAAAATAGTTTGAGAAGACTAGATATTACCTCTTTTTTAGATGTTTGGTAGCATTCACCTGTGAAGCCTTTGGTCCTACACTTTTGTTTGTATTTCTCCTTTTTAACTAAAAATTATGTGGTGAATATTTTTCCATGTTATGAGAAATCTTTTTCAGATGAAGTGGAGCAGCAGAGGAGAGACTATTGAGGTACTGGTCCAAGGTACACCCCCATATAAGAGATAAATAATGATGGAATTTATAAATCTTGTCAAAACAAACCATAGGATCCTGTAGTTGCTGCAGATGGTGAAGTCCATGGTAACCATTTCATCCCCTGGTCTCATGAAAGTGTCTCCTCTTCCTGCCTCAACAAAGTGAAGGAAAATGAGTTGCCTTGCATTGAGAGTTTGTACTGTGCCAAGTACTGTGACATATAGAGATTATTTGAAGTATACAAGAAAGTCAATCTAATCACAGTCATTCTACAAGAGACGAAGAAAAGTCCATATTTAGTCAATTCCTTTGAATAGGAAAATCCATGGAGAAGTTAGGGGACTAGGGCATATTATTAGGGCAAACTTCTGTTCAGACAGAGAACTGGGTGCCTTTTGCTTTAGAAATAAATGGAACCAGAAGCAAAGGGTGAGAATAAGAACACATTGCTGAGAGTCAGATACTGATGGTCTTGTAGCCCATTTGCTAACACATTAATCTGGTGTGCCTCTATTATGTCCAAATTTTAATTGTTTTTTCCCATCTTATTCTAGAAAGGTTTTAGAGTAGAGTATAGACTATATAAAATACAGAGAGATAACACTTATTGGAAGCAGGTGAAAAATTAAAAAGAAAAGGGGCCATGAAATGAATGATGAAATAAGCAGAGAAAAGTTGTGCCCACAGTTGTGGATTCTAAAGCACCAAACTCTGCCAGTGTCCCACAGCAGGCAGTGGTGAATTAATCTCTGATAAGTATAGGCTAGTAGGGCTTCACCATAAGTTGAGGCCTCTACGTCTCACAGACCTATTCTCAACCTGTTTGCTCCTCAAGCATCTTTACTGCTGCTTTTAAAATGCACATCATACTTCTCATTACCTGTGCAAAGTTTATTTTCAGTGTTTATAAGCTCCATAAAAATTTCATCTGGAACATTTAGTAGTATATTCCATCACCGAACATGGGAACTAGTGTTTATTCGTTACTCAAATATATTTTTTTAAATTATTGAATACTTGATAAAAGCAGGAGATTATACAGAAACATGGGGAGAGTTAAAATGGATTGAACAAGAGCTGGAATACAATTTCTTTTTCAAAAATGTGACTTTATGGTTGTATAATATGCAGTCATATGGATGATGTCATGATATGTTGAAACAATCTCCTATTGTTGGATATCATGTTTATGTCCAGTAGCACTGTGCTGAATATCTTCGTTCACAAATATTTACCCCATCACAGCTAGGCTGATTCCAAGTGAAATCATTGTATTGAGGGATGTGAACTATTAGAAATGAAGGATTGCAAAGAGTAACTGACCTAAAATACAATCTGAAATTTTATATTCCTCTGTCTTTTGTTATTCAGTCTCCACATTCAGGGGATCATTTTAAACTTGTGACTCACAGAAACTCCTGCATATTTTAAAAGGCACCATGTTCTGACCCTCCCAGTTTCATACCCACCAACATAACATAACTTTGAAGGCAGAATAACCCCTCTTTAACTCTCAAATGTCTGTGGATGCCCAATTCCTAATCTCTGGAATCTGCAGCTGTATTATGTTGCATGACAAGGGAGAATTAAGGTTGTAGATGCAATTAACGATACTAATCAGCTGACTTGAAAAAGGGAGATTATCCTGGATTTTGGTGGAGTTCATATAATTACAGATATCATTTAAATACAAAAGGGTAGGCCAGACAAGTGTGTGTCAGAGTGATGTGATAAAAGAAAGACACAAATGGCCATTGGTGACTTTGAAGATTGAAAGGGGCAAAGAGGCAAAAAATAGGAAAAATCAAGAAAAGGGATTCTCCCTCAGAGTCTCTAAAAGGAAACAACTCTGGCAACACTGATTTTTCCCCCCAGTGAATCCTAACTTCTAGAACTATGATCAATTTGTGTTGTTTTGAGCCAACAAATTGGTGGTAATTTATTACAGCAGCCATAGGAAGTTAATAGAACACTCTTCAGCTTCTGAGGACCCAGTTCTGCCTAGACTCACCTATGCCCCCTTTATCTTTGAAAATACCACTTTCCCATTCGGGAAGCAGGTGTTCAGCTCTCCATGCTGCTGCACTTTCTGTTTTATGGCTGTGCCCCTAATCTCACACACACACACACACACACACACACACACACACACACTCAAATATGGAGGAATGGGATTGTTAGTCTCAACTCAAAACTCCAGTTTGGAATTTATATCCATTGATGTCTGATCAGCAAATCAGCTGATATTGGCAAACACCAAGCTGGGGTCACAGCCCTATTCCTTTGGCTCTTGTCCAGAGCTCTGCCTTCTTTTACAGATGCTAATCACACATTCTCCAAAGGCAAGACCTATCTTATAACACAGTTTCTTAACCTATTTCTGAAGTATGCTCTTTCTCCCTGACAGATCCAAACTGAAAAATCCTTACACGTTTTTAAACACTTAGAGCAGCAGACGTGGCTATGGCACATGACCTTAAACAAGGTGATCGCTTAGCCAATGTTTATTGCACCCTCTCTGTCAACAAATCCCAAAGAGGAGATCAGTCTCTATGTGAGTCTCGCAAGGAAATAGATTATTGTTTTATGGGACTCTTGTTGCAAATCCCTGCGAACTCCAACATCAGTCATGGGCTGCAGTTGCAGTGTAGGAATTTAATAAATGAACACAGTCCTTGATTAAGAGCAATGCTTATGGATCAGATGCTTCGTCAATGTGCCATTGTCAGGTTCAACTCAGGTTTGACAAACACCCACAGCATAGCAGACCCTGTGCCAGGAGCTTTCCCATTATCTCAACACTTTTGTAAAGAAGTAAACTGTGACTTATCAGGGTTAAGCACATTTCTCCAGCTCACAGAATACTGAAGAGTCAGTATTTGAGCCTCCAGTCTTTTGATATGGATTCAGTGCTCTTTCCACAGTCTCTGCCTCACAGCACTTAGATTAGGAATAGGGGAAGCACAGGCCTGAGGCCAGCTCCCTGCTGCAGCCTGGCCTAATGGCCAGTTCCAGGCTTTGTACAACTGCTCAGTTTCTGTTAACTTCCCTGCTCACAGCCTCCCATTGTGGCTAACGCAGAGCAAGAGACTATTGGTGCAAACCATGGGGAAAGCAGCACAAGTTCAGCAACCTAAGTGCAGAAAGTGTGCCAAGAGATGGAAGAACATATCTTGCAAAATGGAAACTGATTTCTCCATTGCAGCCCCATGGGAACATTATACATTATTTAAGTAAATGGGACTAGAATCACAACATTATAGAACTAAAGAGGACCATAGACAGCATCTAGTTCTTTTCCTCACTTCAAAGATGAGGAAAATTATCAGGGAATTATTATTAATTCCCTGATAATAATAATTAATTATGAGGGAAAATTAAGGTTCAAGGTTCAAATCTTACCTAATACATCCATGGATGTTGAATTAAAGCCTCACAATTTAGAACAATGGTTTTTGTTTATACATGATGTTTTCTCTTCTGAAGGACTCTAATTTTAAATAATAGCACTGCATAATTTGGCTATATAATGTTCATGTGTTCCTATGAAAAAAATGTCATTTCTTTATAGTTGGCATATCCTGTTAAAATGACTAAAAAATTCAATAGAGCTCTAGTGAATTTTGCAGCCACTTAGTGCAAGACCCTAGAGTAGAATTGTAAAAAGCAGACAGACATGATTTGTCTGCATGAATGGAATCCTTTGACTGTGGCTTTTCTTCAGACAAAACAATTAAGGTAAAATAATGGTCATACACTTAAAGACAGATTTATCTTTCAAAAACTGTAAACTACCACTGCTAATGATAATGAAATAACAACTGAAGAAAGCATAAAGATTTTGTTTCTAGAGCAGCAAAATGGCCAGTAACTTCATCCCTGATGCCTGTGTTTGTTATATTAAGTGAACACTGAGAAGAATAAGCCAGAATAAAAGCAGAATAGGCAATTTTGGAACAGTCTCTAAAGTGACTGAGTACTTCTGTACATCTTCTTAAGTTAACTATGAAAATCCCCCTCTATGCATTCTTTCATTGATCCTGATGAAGGACTCTGATGGTTTTTAATTTGAGGCAGTAAAAATAAAAACTATGAAGAATGAAGAAAAGAACTTTGCAAGGTACTATTATCTATGAAATTAAATTTGATGCAGTTGGCTACTGAATGTTCCTGTGATTTTGATTTATATGCACATTAGAAAACTTCATCTGTTTTAGGTATACTATATAGAGTTGGTAAAATAGAATGTTCATGGTAATTTCCATAAAGCTGGATGGCAAAAATTTGTTCAGGAATATTAACTCTTATTACACCACTTTATTTTAATAAGAAAATAAATTTTCAACTCCTTGTAATTCTGACTTATAGTACTTTATTCTAAACACAAAACTTGCTTTAAGTTTTGGTGAGCGTTTGTACTAAAAGATTACCAGGTTCTAGTTCCTAAGTAAGTAGTCTATTCAGAAAGTTTTGTCTTTGACATTGTAGGAGCCCAAAGAAATTTTGTTCAGTGTTTGCCTTAATCTAGATAATTTTATAATCAGAGGTTCCCAGGATGACAACATCTTTCTCCCCTTCTCTCCATGAATAACAAAGTTTTCAGTTCTTACCCACTGGGATAATTATCTGCAATTGGCATGTAAAGAAGCCATTCATTAAGAAATAAACTGCTGAATTCTTTGGTTTGGAAATAAGCCACCCTATAACCTGATGCAGTGGCAAATCGTTACATTTTAGGTGGTGAGCCTAAAAATCTATTTTCTTTTGTCTGGATCCATGGGGAATAGCAGGCACTTTTTTCCCAGATCACTTTAATTCTTTCTAGATAAAATAGGCAACTGTATTTGCATTAATTTAATTAATACAGCTATTTACAGATTCTTACTGCCTAGTAAAAATAGATCAATGGCAAGGAAAATTAATCCCATTTGAAGCCTAGTATATTTTTATGCAGAACTCAATAGCATTTCCCTCTTTATTCTTAATGATTCAATGATACATATAACTGTACTGCTAATATAAGTGATTGCTGTATTTGGTGGGATGTGCATGAGAGTGTGTGTGTGTGTGTCTGTGTGTGTGTGCATGCACGTGCACCAGATTGAAGGTGTATGTCTGTGTATCCATACATGCTTGTGTACCTGGAAACCATGAACAGAAGTTGAAATCTGAACTAAAAAGCATGCTAGGTGTTTTCAAAATGAGTCTTGAAAATTTGGATTCTTACTAACCCAGCTCTCAGAAGGGGGATTAGGCGTGATCGTGAGTGTTGAAATTTGATTCCAAGTCACTCTGTGAGCTAGTAATTTGTTCTCTGAGATTTTCTGAAACTTTGTTATTTTTTTTTTTCACAATTCTTTCAACATCCTGGCGAGGCTGCTGTTGTTTTCTATCTTATATAGGAAACAAACTAAATATGGAATTCTGAAGGGATGGAATTGCGTTTTTAAAAGGAGGGTAGTGGGAAACGAAGATTCAAGATCTCTATGCTGGAAAGTCTTGGCAGAGTCGGGCTGAGCTCTAATTCTGGGTGGAACGAGGACCTACTTGGCAAGTGCCTGCCTTCATGGTGCCAGCGCAGGAAGGCAAGATGTGAAAGTAGAGCGTGGACACACTCTTCTCTGGGGACTTTGATTCACTTCTTTGATTTTTTTTTTTTTTTTTTTTTTTTTGGCTGGATCTCTTTGCTTGGCTCAGAACTTTGTTTTTATGTTGGCACCAATGACTTACTTCTTAGGGATCTTCAGGAGATTATTCTAAATTTGAGAGTGTAGTTTAAGATGTTTCTACTAAGTTTAGTAGAAAGAAAACACTAAAAATGCCGGCAAATAAAATATAGATGAGAAGTGTTCTTCACTTGTTGAAAAAAGAAAACATATTTTGTTGACGTATGTGTATTTATAGTCAGTGCAGACATTTCTTGCCACACTAACCTCAGCATCATAGGTTATAGCTAATTATCATCCAAAAGATTCTATGTCTTTACTGAGATAGTATTAAAGTAAAAAGACTGGAAAGAAAATATCAGAAAAACACTAACAAAAAGTAGTGTGAGAAACTACATTATAATGAAAATGAGTAAAATCACAGCATTCTGAATTTGCAACATGGTGGGCTAAATAATGGATTAAGTTTTCCACTGAAAACATCTGAAATAGCTAAGTTTGATATTAAAATACTAATAAAAATAATTTAAGTAGTCATATTCATTTCAGGCCAAATAGCCTATAATGAAAAATCATTAATAGAGATAAAGAGTGTCACTTCATAAAGATAAAAGGTTTAATTCACCAAGAATATACAACAGCTTAAAATTTTTAATACTTATTAATGTAATTTCATATTTTTTAAACCCTAAGTTGCTAGAGCTTCAAGGGAAATATACAGGTCCACACTTTCATTGAGAGATAACATCTCTCACAGAAACTGAAAAATCAAGTAGACTATGTATATATATATATATATAAATTTTTAACAGCATAACAAAGAAGATTGAAATAATAGACACATAAGGACATTTCCACTCAAAAGACAGAGGCCTCACTGTTTTCAAAAATAGGTAAAAATTATAAAAAAAAATAGCGGTATACTGAGATCTGCCACTTAATGGCTTTTTACCCTTCTGGGTATTTTTAAAACTTGGAGTCTCAATTTCCTCAACTTTCAAATGAAACTAATAACAGTTGCCAGTTGTAAGGATTGCATTAAGCAGTGTACAAACACTTGAAATGTACAAGGCTACTCAGGAAATGGTATCTGTGTATATCCTACTATGTACCTCACCTGAGTGTCAAAGAGGAGAATCTTTATAAGGCTATTCTCATATTTCAAGGATTTGGAGAATAAGGTTATATTCTGCTTCTCCCTAATTTTTATGGTTTTATATAATTTCAATTTTTTTCTGCTTCTTCCCTGAGTTCTACAGTTTAAATGTTCCAAATACATAATACCAACAGATTACAGTCCTAGCACTTCAAACATGGTAGTCTCCAAAAGTTAAATTTGTAACTTTTTACAGAAAAATTCTGGACTTTCTGTAGTTTTATTCTACTTTATAAGCATAGTAATACCCATTGCTGCTGGATGGTGAGTGTACTAACATTTCTGGAATAGCTCCAAAGTTCAGAAGAAGCCATTTCATCTAGAGGTCACAAATTCTTCCCCATGTAGATTCTAATTGTTTTTTTTTTCCTAATTGTTTGAATAATTCCTTACAGTAGTCAAATCGTATCCATATGGTTTCTTCATAGCATTTAGAGAGTTCTGATATTTTGTTTGCTGTGTGTGTGTGTAAAACTTATCCAGAATACAAACTCCTACAAAGGTTCAGTTAATATTCTTCTAGTATTCATCAACAGTTCTTAGCAAGCATTATAGTCAGTGCTCAGTAAGTACATGTTGATTGATAAAGGACTCATCAGACACTGGATTAGAGAAAGGCTGTGGAAAAGGAAAGCAGTAAGTGAGAGCTAGAAAGTAGTCTATGGAAAAAGACTGAAACAAACTTCAAAGACTGAACGTTCTGGAAAACCCTGCAAGTGCAATAACTAATGAAGTACATGATGGTGAGTGATTGCTCACAAGTCATTGATGATGTAGAGAGTATGTATGTACAGTGCAAACCAGAGCTGCAAGCCAGCTGATTTAATTTTTTCGTTAGCAGTGGCACAGACTATAAAATATTTATTTTCATATTCTAAATATGCATGCCTGGAGTAAATAAATAATTTACCATTCAGGCTATAAATTATTTACTCAGTTATTCCAAATATATATACTATTTGCATTTTACTGAAAGTAAAACAAATCGACTGGTGGTCTTTTAGAGTTCTGAAATAAAAATAAAGGAAAACAAATTAAGATTTAAGCTACAGTAGGAAGTTTTCTGTAGTGGAGGAAGAAATAGCAGAATATAGTTCCAGTTATATTGGAAAACCAGGAAAACTGAGCCTTCCATGTAGAAATATCAGTTCTACTTGATATCCCAAATGCACAACCATGAATTATCTGAATTTTCATTGAAATTTCTGAGTTAGACATTTGCAGTAGAAAACTCGGTACCATAAGAACTTCTTTTTTTTTTTTTTTTAAATTCCTTTAATTCCTTAAGGCTTACTGTGACTAAAGAACAGTAAACAAATAATGCCCTATTTGAGTGGTGTGCTCAGGAAGCCTGGCTGTATGGCTGGTTTGTTCCTTGGAATCCCTCTGCCAAAGATTTCAAATCTCCAGCAGTGACTCAGAAGAGAGCTTCTTCTTGAATAAACTTGATTTCTTCTTAAGCATATTATCTATTGCTTGACTAAACAATTCAGATTCATTCCCTTGGCAAGCAGAATTCTGAGTGAGAATCATTTTTGGACACATCTGTTCCCAATATCGAGCATGAAATCATGCCTTCTTGTCTCCCACACACAGGCTGAATCCACCATACTTACCATGACTGGTGGAGTTAAGTCTACAGTGATGGAGGATGTGGGTGTGCTGCCTAGAAGCCAAAGACTATTGCACGGAATTCTTATCTTCATTCTTGAGACAAAACATGATGTTAATTTACAAATGAGTAAGAGATATGAATTTAGTGAGTGATCCTGCCATATTAATGATTCTTCCAAAGAATTTATTTCACACTGCATACTGACAAGGACATAGCCTCTAGAGTGTTCCCTATTTTATCTGTGTGATTTTGAGCAAGTTAATTTCTTTGTCTCAGTTTTCTAATCTTTAAAAGGGGGATGATAATGTTGTACACCATGGGCTTGTTAGAATTAAAAGAGTTAAAGTACACAGAACACTTTAATAATGCCTTGTACATAGTGTTCAATGAGGGTTAGATGTTATTGTTATTATGGGTTTGTATTAATTTTCTGTATTAAATTTTGAGGTTAAGAAAGGGATTTTCCTTTTGTTTCCTTTGCCTCAGGAGATTTATCTAGAAAAATGTTGTTATGGCCAATGTCAGAGAAATTACTGCCTGTACTTTCTTCCAGGGCTTTTGTGGTTTCAAGTCTCCCTCTTAAGTCTTCAACTCATTTTGAGTTCATTTTTGTGTATTGTGTAAGAAAGTGATCCAGTTTCATTCTTTTGCATGTGGCTGTCCAGTTTACTCAACACCATTTATTGAAGAGACTTTTTCCCATTGCATAGTCTTTCCTCCTTTGTCAAAGATTAATTGACCATGTACTCATGGGTTTATTTCTGGGTTCTCTACATCATTCCATTGATCAGTGTATCTCTTTTTATGCCAGTACAATACTGTTTGAATTGCTGTGTCTTTGTATTATATCTTGTGAAATATGGGATTATGAGACCTCCAGCTTTGTTCTTCCTCAAGATTGCTTTGACTGTTTGGATTATTTTCTGGTTCTGTTTCCATATAAATTTTGGGATTTTTTTGTTCTAGTTCTGTGAAGAATGCTGTTGATATTTTGACAGGGTTTGCATTAAATCTGTAGATTGCTTTGGGTAGTATGGAAATTTTAACGGTATTTGGTCTCCCAATCCATGAACACGGAATATCCGTCCATTTGTTTGTGTTATCTTCAGTTTCTTTTCGTCATTGTTTCATAGTTTTCAGAGGTCTTTTACTTCCTTGATTAAGTTTATTCCTAGGTATTTTATTATTTTTGGTACAATTACAAATGGGACTGTTTTCTTAATTTCTTTTTCTGCTACTTCATTATTAGTATATAGAAATGCAACAGGTTTCTGTGTACTGAATTCATCTCCTGTAACCTTACTAAAGTCATTCTTCAGTTCTAGTAGTTTTTTGGTGGCGTCTTCAGCATTTTCTATATATATGGTATTTTAGCATTAGCAAATAGTGAAAGTTTTACTTCTTCCTTACCAATGTGGATGCCTTTTGTTTCTTTATCTTGTCTGATTGCTGTGGCTGGGGCTTCCAGTACTATGTTGAATAAAAGTGGTGAGAGTAGACTACCTTATCTTGTTCCTAATCAAAATAAAAAGCTTTTGAACAGCAAAAGAAACTACCGAAAAAACTAAAAGACACCCTACTAAATAGAAGACATTTGTAAATGCCATATCCAAAAGAGTTAATTTCCAAAATATATAAAGAACATAGGCAACTTTATACCAGAAAAGCAAATAATTTAATTTAAAAATTGGCAGAAGACATGAACAGACATTTTTCCACATAACACATACAGATGGTCAACAGACACATGAAAAGATGTAGTTTCACCCATCATCAGGGAAAACCACAATGAGATATCACTTCCCACCTGTCAGAATGGCTAAACCCAAGGACACAAGAAACAACATGTATTGGCAAGTTTGTGGAGAAAAAGGAACCTTTGTACACTGTTGTAGGAATTCAAACTGGTACAGTCAATGTGAAAAACAATGTGGAGATCCCCCCCCCCAAGATTTAAAAATAGAATTACCATATGATTCTATAGTTCTACTACTGGGTATTTATCCAAAGAACATGAAAAAAGTAATTGAAAGGATATATGCACCTCCGTGTTTATTGTGGCATTATTTGCAACAAATTATGGAACCAGCACAAGTATGCATCCATAGATGAATGGATAAACAAGATGTGGTAAGTATATACAATGAAATATTACTCAGACATGAAAAAGAATGAAATCTTGTCCTTTACATCAGCATGGATGGATTGAGAGAGTATAATACTGAGTGAATTGAGTCATTCAGTGAAAAACAAATACCATATGATTTCACTTCTATGTGGAATTTAAGAAACAAAACAAAGAAAAAAAGAGACAAATAACAGACTCTTAAATATAAAGAACAAGATGGTGGCTTCCAGAGGGAAAGTGAGTGGGGGAATGGGTGAAATAGATGAAGGAGATTAAGAGTATATTTACCTTGATGAGTACTGACTAATGTATAGAATTATTGATTACTATATTGTACACCTGAAACTAATATAACACTATGTTAATTACAGTGAAATTAAAAAATAATAAATGGGGTGCCTGGGTGGCTCAGTCAGTTAAGCATCTTGCCTTTGGCTCAGGTCCTGGTCCTGGACAAATTAACAAATGAGCAACTGGAGTGGTGTATACATTAGCACAGTGTGCTATCAAAGTCTTTTTTTTTTCCCCATGCTTACCAAACTAACTTTATTATTATTTTTTTTTATATCTTGTTCAATGATTCATTAGTTGCTTATAACACCCAGAGATCATCACAACAAGTGCCCTCCCCAATACCCATCAACCTGGTTACCATCCCCACTAGCCTCTGAAAACCTCAGTCTGTTTCCTGGGGTCCATAGTCTCTCATGGTTCATCTCCTCTCTGATCTTCTCCCCCATTGGATTTCCTTCCCCTTCCCTATGGTCCTCTGTGCTATTGCTTACATTCCACATATGAGTGAAGCCATGTGATAATTGTCTTTCTCTGTTTGACCTACTTCACTTAGTATAATCTCCTCCAGTTCCATCCATGTCGATGCAAATGGTAGGTATCCATCCTTTCTGATGGCTGAATAATATTTCATTGTATATAGGAACCACATCTTCTTTATCTGTTGAAGGGCATCTCGGCTCCTTCCATAGTTGGGCTATTGTGGACATTGCTGCCATGAACATTGGGGTGCAAATGCCCCTGCTTTTCTGTGCATCTATATCTTTGGAGTAAATATTGTCCAGACCCAGTTGCTGGGTTGAACTATTAAATTCTTGAGAATATTCAGGGTGACTGACTTTTAGCATGTACATACACATATAACTGTACAATATAATTGTCATATAATTAAACAACTTATTGACAATGTATGTATGTATCATTTAACCAGAAATTCCCTTGTCAATCCTAAATAGAAAAAATTTTACCCCATTTGGCAACAAATTGAAAAAAAAATGTTACTCTTGAATTCCCTGTTTGATAGGCCAATGCATTTACCTAGAAACTGGTAAAAGTTATGTCCTCAGAAAAGGATAATCTCTTCATGTTCGGTAGCCTTTTTGTGTTACATTGTTGGGTCTCCCTTACAATCTTCTTACCACTGAGCTTGTATTACAAACAACAATCCTTGGGCAATAGAATGGTGGACAACAGAGCTCTGTCCTAGGAACAACTGTACTTACCGCTCTCTGGAAACTCTAGAGTCACTGTGACTCCCCATCCCTTAACTGATAATACTTCTACCAGTAAATCCTCTGAGTACACGGAGTCTGGTGGAGGTATCTCTGGTTAGAACTTGTGGCAGCCAAAGTGGGAAAGCAATGTCAATACTTCCCTGAGTTTTCCATGGGCAATCCAGGACCCAGATCTGGGCTAGGCTTGATCCAATTGCCAACCTATGAATGGGTAGGATGAGTCATGGCCTGACTTAAAGACAGAGGCTTTAACCCACCGAGCCACCCAGGTACTCCCTATGTCAACATTTTGATGTAAATTACCACAACTAGATAAAAATAATCTGTGTTGTCAAATGAAAATCATTGGTGGTAAGAAGTGGAAGCAACCTGTCTCATTCACGAGTTGTCTCAGCCATGAGTTGTCGTATCCTCAGCTGAGTATAAGAAGGGAGGGTAGAAGCCAATAACAAAGAATCTGTCCTATGAGGACTCAAAAGGGAAGTTTCCTTGCTCTGTTTGTTTCTATATGTATAAGGATTGGGGGTGAGTACAGGGAAGAGTACTCATATAATCTTTGATCTGGCCTAAAACTCATTCTTGGTGCTCAACTTTTTTTCTTCCTTGATATTCACTCTATCCATAAGCCTTGCCAAGTCAGTATCATTTATAGCAACAACGGAGTATCCGAAAGGGAAAGAAGATATAAAGGAGACAGTGAGACTCAGGGATGGGATGTGGTAGGAACCTCCATTGTGTATAACAGTTCATTATAAAGCTATGTCAACATTTTTTTTAAAGATTTTGTTTATTTATTTGACAGACAGAGATCACAATTAGGCAGAGAGGCAGGCGGGGGTCTGGGGGGAAGAAGACTCCCTGCTTAGCAGAGAGCCTGATGCGGGGCTCGATCCCAGGACCCTGAAACCATGACCTGAGCCAAAGACAGAGGCTTTAACCCACCGAGCCACCAGGTACCCCCTATGTCAACATTTTGATGTAAATGAACACTATATCAACCTTGTGGTATAATGTCTCAATTATTTTTACTTTTAGCAATGAACTTTCTGATAAGAATTTGTTTCAGTACATATTCATTAATAGAAATAATGCTTTATGTCCCTAAATTTTTTTCCATCTAATTTAGAGTTCAACATTTGCATAGGTTTCTGCCTTCTCTTGTTTTTCTTTTAAAAAATTCTTTGATCTGTAGGAGTTAAAATATTAATAATGCTTCTCTTTAAGATAGTGAATGATTTTTATTTTCTTTTGTGTGCTTTTGTGTACTTTCTAAATATCATACAAAGGGCCTCCATCACTGTAGTGATCAGAAAAGACTATTAAAGTCATAATGGAATTGCAAAAGAAAGGCTTACAATACTTCCCGTGAGGCCTTCCTCTGGCTTTCTTCCAAGAAAACATTTTCTCTCCACATGTGAGTCACAAGAAATTTCTCAATGCTTTGTTATTCTGATATCCATCAAGTCTTTCTCTTTTACATGACCCCCACCTCATTTCATCACCCCTGCTTCTATTCTTGTACTAAGATAGTTTGAGGAGGGGAAAATGAAGATGGTATTTGTCAATGCTGCTCTGAACTACTTCCTCTAACTTTATGACTCTTTATTGTACCTCCTTACCCTCCCCCCATCTGCTCACCTCACACTTTTTAACTGAGCATGAACATAAAAGGAGAAAGCCAGATACCTCCTCCACCTCTGAGGTCATGCCTAGTTTGGCACAGGGTCATGGAGAGTAATGCTCTAAGTCATGCTCAATTTCTTCCTCTCCTCACCATGCTATATCGAAAACACTTCTCATTCTTGGTTTCCATTCATGTCTAGCCACTAGCTCACAGCAACTGGGTTTTGGTCTTTTACATTTATTTCTTAACAGTTCAAAAGAGAGCAAAAATGTCTTTTTCATACTCCTTATACTTTCCATGTTCATTGCTGATTCAATGTCTGGGCTAAGAGTTGCTGCCTTGGTAAGCTACTTCTCTGCTTTTCCTACCCTTAAGTCTTTCTTTTGGGGACTGGTCCTTGGTTTAGTGAGACTGGTAAGTTTACTCCCCACTCTGTGGAGCTTCTTGGCATGGCTGAGGTTTTGCTGTATCTCAATTTCTCTGCTGTATCTCTGTCTCTCCATCCTTTCTTTCTCTTTATCTATCAGAAATATGACATTTCCAGGTCGTTCATTAAAGAGTATTCATGGTGAGATTGCTAGAAAGAGATTTCACAGTCAGATCCCAAGAAAGAAAGGAAGAAGAGCTACCTTTAGACAGAAGAAAGCTACATGTATTAGAGACCTAAAAAATCTATACTGCAATTCCTAAAAATCACTCTGCAGGAAGAATGTCAGGGCACCTGGGTGGCTCAGTTGTTAAGTGTCTGCCTTCATCTCAGGTCATGATCCCAGGGTCTTGGGATCAAGCCCCACATCGGGCTCTCTGCTCAGCGGGAGGCCTGCTTCTCCCTCTCCCACTCCCCCTGCTTGTGTTCCTTCTCTCACTATCTCTCTGTCAAATAAATAGATAAATCTTAAAAAATAAATAAATAAAAGGAAGAATGTCCTGACTTTCTTGAAACATTTTCTCCCATTGGGTATGGTGTGATCAACGAAGAGTCACTTACCATCCTCTCTGTTGGAACACCTTCCCCTCACACATCTGCCTCACCAATTTCTACTCATCTTTCAAGGTTCAGCTCAAACAGCTATCATCCTTGGAATATATTATTTCTTCCTCCCTTTATCCATAGCCCACTTTGGATTACCCATAGCCCACTTCAGTTTAGCGAGGTGAACCATGCATCAAACAGCCACAAACTCTCTTTACCATCGTCTTCATCCACTTGCATTGCACTGAACTTGTTTATTTTTACTACAATACTGTGAGAAGGCTTTGTGTCTTCCTTTCCTTTTTATGCTTGATACCTACCATGTGCTTAGAGCACAGTAGCATCTCAGTATTTGTTGAATGGATAGAAGTTTGTGGCTCTGGTCCTTCTTTTGCAGCTTCAAAGACATAGAATCCATGGCGAGAGGACAAAGGCTGTACTGTGTCACAGAAATTCCTCCCTGTGATTAAGTGGTTAGGGACATCTTTTTCCCCGTTGGAAATGTGAGATGCTGATAGAGTCAGGTTTTCCTGAAGATAAAGTCTCCATTTAGCCTCTGGGGCTCCATAGTAAGTTTCTCTTCATGGAAAGAGCTAAACTGTACCACTGTGCTCTTCGTTTCCAGTTGTCAGCCTTCAGCAATCTTGTGCAACTTGTATTTTGATCTCTGTGATTCTTCATCTCTAGTGCTGGCAAGAGGAGGGTGAGTAGGAAAAAAGTCTCTAATGCTTCACAGCAGCTTGGCAGTCCCATGCAGCTTTGGAAATCCAGAGACCATCCCAATGTTGGCTGTGCAGTGACATAGCTCCAAGTATTTTAGCTCTGAAAAATGAGTTCAGTTGCTGTGAGCTAACACATGCACTTTGCACATCCTCTGTTGTTATTAGGTGGAGAGAGTGTCACAGGAAAAAAATGCCAGAACTGAACAGGGTCCTTGAGATCATAATCTTATTTTTCAGGAGAGGACTGTGACAATCAGAGAAGTGAAGTTATTTGCTCGAGGTCTCACAGCATTTAGTAACAAGAATGGAAGTAGAACTGGAAGTCAGGTTTCTTGTGCCCGGTCTAGTACAAATCTAAACACAGTGGACTGAACATTTTAGCCAGGAGAGGAGATCTCATGACTTTGAATGGTAAAAAGAGTGACTGGTGGTTGGTGGTGGTGGTGGCAAACTGTGCAAAAATTAGTATGTGACTTTGGGAACTCTCTGGGTCTAAGTTAACTTATTTTTAAAGTGGGAATGAAAATAGCTATCCTGCCACCTGTTTTGAAGATTAGGTAATACCATGTCTGCACAATGCTGACCACAGAGACCAGCCCTAGGGGACATTCAGTAAGCAAATGTCTTTATTACCAACCAGTATATTGACCATCTTTGCTCCTTTCCGGCTCCAGACACCTTCCTAAGGGACACTCAGGGCAACAGCCCACTGTCTCCAAAGCGTTCACACAGGACAGATTTGTGAAGGGACTTGAGAGCAAATCTAGTGTGTAAGAAAACAAGCAAATTCCCATAAAGCCTAATTATTTGCACTGTTTATTAATAGCCCTGCTTCTCGTTTTCTCCCCCAGCAACAAATTAGGATCTGACTTGAGGTATGGTTCTGGGAAGGCAGGGCCTCGTGTGTATTTCTGCAGGGGGTATCTCCTGCATAATGCATCCTGGCATCCAAAGGGGGTCTGGATGTCTGCCTGCTCTCGGCTTCCTTTTGTATCTCCCATCATTACCCATAAAAGCCTTCATTATGATTCGAGTCCCCTTTATTGCACGTATAAATAAAATCTGACAAAATTGTAAGTAAATCCTTTAGTGGTAAAAGCTGATGGAAGAGGGCAAAAATTAATTTTATGCATGAAGAATCTCATTAAGTAGCTTCATGGAAATAAAAAGAACTGGCATCAGAGACTAGTGGGGTGCAGGCTTCCAGGTCTGCAGGTTCTGCAGCCTCGCCCGTGAGGAGGGAGTGGGCCCCTGCTGCTCCGGGTCGCTCTGAGGATCCCATGTGGCACCGGAGCCAAACCTTCTGGGAAAGGCTTCAGTTCCAAGGCAGGCAAAGGCTAGCCCCAGGGCCCTTCCACTCCACCTCTGGGGAAACTCCGTATGCTCATGGGGAGAGGAAATGCTGAGGGAGGGCCTTCAGAAACCCTGCACCAGGTAGGGCAAGGCCAAAGCATGCTCCTGTGAAAAGGACATTCTAGATAGTACATCTAGCATAGGAGCATCTGGGCGTGGCTGATGCTTTGCTAGATCTTAGTGTCTCTGTTGTATCTCTGTCTCTCCCATCCTTTCTTTCTCTTTATTAGAAATATGGCATTTCCAGGTCATTTCTCGTTAAAGAGTATTCATGGTGAGACTGCTAGAAAGAGATTTCACAGTATAGCTCACTCCAACTCCTCCTCTGTGGGACCTCCAGGGCTGACTTCACTGCGGGCACAACCCCTGCCCACCTCTCAGGGGAGGGTGTGGAGGCCTGCAAGGGGAAAGGAGATGGGAAAATGAGGTGCAGCGGAGGCACGTGGTCCAGAAAAACAAGATTCATCTGCTGAGGGCAGGAAATATACATACAGTAAGCTCAGATGCTCTGACAGTAATACCCAAGCTTCAGTGACTGATGTCACATTAGTTCTTGACTAACTGATACTGTGCATGGTTTTCTTTGCATTTTTTCTGGTTTTCATTCATATCAGCTGGGAATCAATGACCTGATTAACAGGACTTGTTTACCTCCAGCGCCCCACCCCCACCCAGGGAAAGAAACCATTGCCATAAAGACAAAAGTAATCTGTTCAATGTTCATCCCCTCTCACCAGCTTTCTGCTTTCGGCCACTGTATGTTCCAACCTGGCCACTCAGTGGTAGAGGCTGAGTTTGCCCTGGATGTAAAATAACTCGCCATCAGACGCTTCTGGCTTCATTGTACGAAGACCGTTTCATACTCAAGTAGCTGATTGCAGATAGTTTTAATTGGCTGGTTGTGTGGGTAAGTACAGTAGATTTTAAACAAATAGTGAAAGTCGGTGGAGAAGAGAAGTTTTAAGAAAAGATGGCATTTTTTTGCTTATTTTCCAACAGGCCCATGTGTCTCATAAGGAGTAGATGATGAGATAACATGGGAGCTGTATGGATATCAGAAAAAAAAAAATAAGCATTAACAAGAATAATAAAAACAGGAGGGAAAGAAAAATTCTTCAGTAACAATTCCTTATTGGTGTTTAACTATTCCTGGGAAGTTGCATCTGTGAATCCCGGAAACGTGCTGAGAAGACACTGAACCTGAGCCCGTGGGGTGGGGCTATGACAGGGCGAAAATAGTATTAGACTAAGGGTCAGAAGGGAATTGAATTCTGAAGCAGCAGGAAGTTTGAATGACGTTCGAATCTCTGCTCCATCTCTTAGCACGTCTAAGACCTTGGGTAAAATAGTTAATCTTTCTGGGCTTCAGCCTCCTTAGAGTTCCTTGGAGGATTGGAGGAAGCTACGCAAAGCCTCTTCTACCACAGGCTCTCCATAAATGACAGCTCTTAGGCATCTTTCGGGAGCTGAGATTGGATGTGTAAGGTGAGCCAGATTGTAATCTCTGGGCCTTTTCCAACCATTTGCATCTGACTACTCCTTCATCTCCCTGCATATCTTCTGTTCCATATGTCATGTCTTCGCTTTGATGAAAGTACCAAAGTGATTAGAATAAAGAGCAAATACATTTTTGAAATGTCAGCCCCAGAGCATTGTTTGGATATGGTTTCCAAGTTCCTTTCCAAATTGTTTTCAAGGAATTCAATTTTCTTTCTTAACTGTGCTAGCTGATCAAGGCACCTGCTTCATTGGTTGAGCATGCTTTGGGCTTTATAAAACTCTGTCTTCATCATCAGCGGCAGCCCAGTTGTTTGTTCTCGATTGCTGGCTTTGCCTTTTCTTTTGTCATGACCAAAGAAAGGTCATATTTTATCTACTAATACCTCACTTAAAATAAAAAAAAGAAGAGAGAGAAAAAAATCTAAGCCTCATGCCTGCAATTTATTAGGGAATTATCCATTTGTGAGTTCTGTTTGGTACTAAGATATCAAATCTATGCAAGTTGTTTGCTGCTCTCTTAGAAAGCTGTGCTTTCACGCAGTCTTAACACTTTGATAAATGTGAATTTGGCTAATTCTTCTTAGGTTCTTTTTCACGCTTGTTCACCTCATTGAGCCATTGTTTGACAAAAACAAAACATGAGGGGAAAGAAACATTATGGTATTCCACATACCCTACCCTGTGTGGACCTTGAAAAAATAAAGGATCTTGGGACTCACCCCCACATAATCCAGGAGTACAATTTGGGAGGTTCTCTTAAATGACCCAAGTATGGCAGCCCCATCAACTTGTATCTGGGGAGAATTACCCTAGTCCAAACTCTACATTTCACAGTCGAGGAGATTAAGAGAAAGAGGAGTCAACATAACCACCAAGCTCATAGAGCTAAATAATGGCAAATGAGTTTCTGCCTCCTGGGGCCATTCAGAATCCACTACTTTCCTACTGTGCCTTGGAACCATTGGTTTGTTGTTATTATATGCATGGGGTTTTAAAAATGATTTCTTTAACATTATAACTGAAATATAGACTCTGTAATTCTTACTCTGAAGGATGGGTAAGAATATTACAATGTCAAAATGGCAAAACACTATGGTTTCCGTCAAAGACGCCTCCCAGAGAATTCGAGTTTGGAGAGAATATGGACAAGTTTAGGAAATCTCAGTTTTGCTTTCTCAGAAGTTCGGAGAATGCAACCACCCTCTTCTTTGACATGTTGGGTCTTGAGATGGCCAACCAAGGCATCTTTGCTTATTTAACAATCACATTCTACTCCTACATTGATGGCCCAGCCAGGGCTGTAATTGGGCTCCTCTGACATGGCTGGCTTGGCTGACAGGAGGAGCCAGAGATGTGATCTCACAGCTTTGAGAATTCTGTCACCTCGATGGTGATAGAATTTGGTTATCCTTTCTTCCTCTTTTTCCATAGCTGCCTCTCTTCATCTCTTCAGACTGGTTCTGGATACAGCAGTTGGGATAGATGTAAGAACCGTAAGTTGTCCAGTAACTGTGGAATGGTTGGAGTTAGGACTGACAGCAATCCTTGACCCCTCCTCAGCCTCTCTTATGTCCTTTAGGTGGGCAGCAGAAAACTCCTCTAGTTCTTCCTCTGCTCTCTGTCTTGGGTCTCCTTTTTCGTGATGATGGCAAAAATGAATTCCTTTGTATGTTTTAGTTTTTTCATTCCACTGAGGAAGCTCAATTTAAAGGCAGTTTCTCTGTTAAGGACTTATTAAACTCAGAGCCTCAATTTCCTCATTGGAAAAATGTGAGAATTTAGCTATTAATATAGTGTTTGGTCACCAATACAAGGCAATAATAAAATAATAACGATGGATATCTCCTTACTACTATTAATTAAGAATTTTGATACAGAAGTGTTTTTCTTGTGAAAGATTCTAAAATCATTCTACCGCATTCAAAGCTTTTTAATCTATATTCCCTAAACGTCCTGTAGAAGAGGTGGATTGCATGGAGCACTGGGTGTGGTGAAAAAATAATGAATACTGTTTTTCTGAAAATAAATAAATTAATTAAAAAAAGAAGAAGAACACATTTCTTCAATGCATTTATCACAATGTATTGCAGTTACATTATTTTTAGGTCCTTCTCTTTTACCAGAGTTTGAGCTCCTTATGGACAATGCCATGACCTACTCACATCTCTATCCTCAGGGGCTCAATGCAGTGCCTGGTACAGAGTAGGTGCTCAGAAAATGCTTGATGAATGAATAAAGGGAAGCTCTCAGGCTGAAGAAGATACTGGGTGGTCATGCAGCCAACAGAAATCTCTCCTGTTTAACAGCCGTCAATAATCTGGACTTTGAGTTTTAGCTTTCCACATTAGAAGGAACGATAATCAGCTTTGTCCTCCTCCCCATGACTTGTAACTCATGCTGCTATGGGTTAGAATCCTTGGCAGGAATAAGGCAAAAAGCCATTCTGTCAAACTTAGCAAATTGCTATAAATTCGGTTAATGGGTCTACTTAGTTTTTTGTGTTGTCTTTTTTTTTTTTTTTTTTTTTTTTTGGTCTTTTTTGTTTTTCCAAATGAGGCAATCTGGGCTTTCTCTTCTCTTTATTGGAGTCAGATAGTCATACAGGTTTTTTTTTTTTTTTTTTTTTTCCAGGTTTCATTTTCCTCTTCCCTGTTATAAAAGAATAGAGAAATCAACTCAGATGGGAACTTACATTAAGCTGGCACTCTACGGCTATGTGGCCCTTTGCTACAGAGGGACTTGTTTGCAAGAAGTAGTTTTAGAATCTTATTCTGAGGTTTCTGCATAGACACACTACACCGGTTTTTTGGCTTAATAGTGATTCCTAAGAAGGCACAACTGACCTATGTATTCATCCAATAAATATTTGTTATGGTTCCAGTAAATTAGGCCAAGATTTTCCTCTACAGTTATTTTGAAGATAAAGCACCAGATAAGCAGAAAAAGCTTATCTCTAGAGCGTTAGCACATACTTAATTCTCTTTTGCCAGTAGAGAATCAGCAGATGTTACAAATCAGCCTCCCAGAATCCATCAGGGGTCACAACCTCAAGCCTTGGCAGGTAGGAGTGGGGTATGTGAGATGATATGAGGGGGAAAAAAAAGCAAATGTTGCCCTCTATACTGTACACATTTCACACCACACGCATTTATGCTCATCTTGCTGACTCGGTAGTTGCCTGCCCACTTTGATTTGCTCCTTTCTCTTAATGATTTCCAAAGGTAACAGGAGAATTGCAAATAAAGGAACAAATGAGGAAAAGAATGTACACCCTAAGTAGTTTTTAAACAATTCATCTGGAAAGCTTATGCACAGCTGCCTACGCTTCTGAAGGCCATTACCAGTTCCTGGAAGGATAATATCCCCACTTCCTGTTCACTGCATTTATCTTCTCTGCTTGGCAGGAGAAAACCATTCTGCTTTGCCTTGCAGGAGATCAGGGACCAATTTTCATCTCACCTGCTTTCATCTGAGCTCATACCACCACCTAGTAGGGCGCTGGGCATGTAGTGTTCAGTAAATATTTGTTTACTTTACTCAGTGGTGCTATTTTCCTCTGTACTAATCAAAACAAGAAAAGTCATTTGAGTCTGAGAGATCTGCAATAGGGTCTTTTGGAAATAGTGGCTAGCAGGATTCCAGGCACCTTTAGCAGAACTGCGCACCATACCAGGTCACAGCCATTTTCTTTTTCACACCAGGTGTGCCTCTTTCTAACCCTCAGATCAAGCCACTTGCTCCAATGTTCGCCATTCCCTAATGACTACTTGTAGTGCTTTGCAAAGAATAGAGTGACTCACTAGGTCCCAGTCCTCATGCTGTGTGACCTCAGAGAAGTTACTGAATTTCTTTGGACATTTATTCTTTATCTCTACAACAAGAAGGTTGTAGTAGACCATTTCTAGGGTTAGAATGGATGAGGTTTTCTCTGGGTACCGATACTGCTCTTCTGGAAAGCCCGGCCTGGAGCACTGCACTGATAGGAGCTGGGAGTCCACATTTTGGAGCAAGAAAGGAGTATCTGGGTTGGGTATGATTTTTGCTGTCCAAAGAATGGTGAGTTTATAAATTGAGTATTGTGCCTGTCCTGGCTGTGTTCTGAATCTTATTAGCTGTGTGGCCATGGACAAGTTACTAAATGGGTTTTCTCATTTATAAAGGAGCACAACCAGTAGTGCCTAACTTGTAGAGTTGTGAAGAGAATTAAATATGGTAAGACATACAGAGCACTTAGAACAGTGACTGAGACACAGTATACACTCAATAAATGTTAACTGTTATTGTTAATGTATACACTCAATAAATGTTAGCTGTTATTGTTAATGTATACACTCAATAAGTGTCAGCTGTTATTGTTAGTGTTACATTTCATTTCTATAATTAAGATCTCTCTTAGTTATGATATTTAATTATGATAAGCCAATATTTGACTTGATGAAAAATACTAGACAGGTGTTAAAATACTTGATTTTTGGATAATCTGTTAAGTATTATTAGTGATTGGCCACTAGGGGCCGGGAGCCATCAATCTTCATAGGATGTTACAGATCAGTTAATCCTAATTCTATATCAGGTGGACTGCCAGGTGATGATAAATGCAGCTGGGATTTGTTGTTCTTTCTGCTTTTCATTTATTAATTCATAAAATATACAATTAGTGAATGTCTACTATGTGCCAGACATTGGTGTAGACCCTGGAGATGCAGTGGTCATTCAAACACACAGGGCTCCTATTCTCAAAGAGCTTAATTCTAGTGGAGCAACAGATAATCCATAAGTAAACAAAAAAGTCGGTCTCAGACCATGAAAGGTACTCTGATGACAGTAAAACAGTCATGGGTAAATGTGGGAGGGGATACTTGACACTGAGTGGTCGGGGAAAGGCTACCATGGGAACAAATATTTGAGCTGAGTCCTGATTTGTTAGTAGGAATCAGCTACCTGAGGAGATGAGGAAGGTAGTCACGGTCCGTGGGAAGAGCATGTGTGAAGGCCCTCTTGCCGGAGCTTGGTGTAATCAAGGAACAGGAAGAAGCCCAGTGAGGTCTGGGTGGAGTTAGCGCAGAGAAGGATGGTAAGGCCTAAGATGGGGAATTACATAGGGACCGAGTGCTTTGGGCACGATAGGTCCTAATAAGAAATTTAGATTTTATTCCAAATGTATTAAGAAGCCATCTGAATGTTATAAGCAGGAAAGTGACACAATCTGATACACATTGTAAAAACCTCATTCTGGTTTCTTTCTGACAGATGGATTTTTGTGAATGAAAGTGAAATCAGGTTAACCAGTTGCCACTAATCCAGGTAAAACCAGAGACGGCTGAGAAGTGAGGAGAATAGGAAGATTTGGAATACATTTCAGAGGTGGAGGTATAAGGATTTGTTTCCAAAGGTGTTCACTACCTTGTGTGACATGTGTCTCATGCGTGAAAACTTCTTAAAGGGCCACAAGCCCACTATTTCCTTAACTATTTTCATTAGTCTGTAAGTATTCCGCTTGGTGTTATCAAAGCCCGAATGCATTAATACCACTTTTCTGAGTGTTTATCTTGGGAAAAAACAGTTGCTCCTATGCAACTCACACACTGAGGAACTGAATCAATAGGGCCTGTCAAAATAAATGTCATCACTTGGTCTCTTGGAGATGTCTCTGTGGCTTTTGGGCTTGGTCCCCTCCCCCCTGGTAAAATAAATTACTGAAAGTTCACAGCAGCGATTAAATGCCCATTAAAACCCTCACTTGTTAGAAAGGGACCATGAGTGAACCTGGATTCTTAAGCCAAAGAACTCTCAAAACATGCAGCAGCATTCCCCCCACTTCAGCTGGCTCTGTGTGGGTGGGCTCCTTGCCTCCCATCTTCCTTCAGAGTACTGGCAATTAGACTAGTCAATTTACAATGACTAACTTCTCCAAGGAGACTTTAATCCCAGCATAACCCTTGCAGTGCCTTTTTGTTTAAGTTTTTAATTTTAATTCTGGTAGAGTTAATAGACTGGGTCATATGCGTTTCAGGTATACATTGCTTTTAAGATACGTTACCTGAGATTCCTCCCATCCCAGAGGAGGGACTGAGAGCTCCAGTCCTTCTGTTTCCCATCCAGATGAGCAATGCAGCTCTGTTTTTAGTGCCCTTTCTTATCCGGTCAATTTCACATCTGTCTGGAGACATGTTTCCCAGCATAGTTTGACTTTCACTGTGGGCAAACTTTGCTGTTCATTTATAAAGTGTAGGATATAAAATCTAATTTGACTGGTCAGATAATCAGTATGTGGATCACTTGGACATTTATGTCTATTTTTATTCTATTTTTTTAAAGATTTTATTTCTTTGAGAGAGGAAAGAGAACAAGCGGAGGAGGCAGGGGATGGTGGAGAGAGAGAGAAGCACACTTCTCGCTGAGCAAGGAGCCTGATGTGGGCTTGATCTCAGGATCCCTGGACCCTGGATCATGACTTGAGCTAAAGACAGGCACTTAAACAACCAAGCCATCCAGACACCCCAGTGTTTACTTTTTAGATTCCTAATACTTCTTCTCTAATGTTAGCAGAAAGGACATTTACTGGAAGGATAATAGGTAGCTCTTAGTCTGGAAGGAAATACGTGGAGATGTAGCTGAAGTGAGGTAGGTGATGAAAACTATTGCTGAGGTCATACTGTGTGAGAGCTGCCAGTGCTGCCCCTGTTGCTGGGCCACCGGTGGCCAATCCACAGGTGGCCTTGCTGCTTCTGGTGCTCTTGGACGGCGGGCAGTCCTGCAGGGTCCCAGGCTTCCTCAGGCAGAGTTGCTACTGTTTTCCAAATACCTCTCTGCTGCTTACCTCTCTGCTGCTTCTGTGCCATCGGATTGTGTTCTGGACCATTCTTAGTTCTTTGTGTGTCACTCCCTCCAGATTCAAAGTCCTGTGAGGCAGTGGCCCATTGGAAGCGATTAGTTTATGTGTCCATGCTCATGGACATGTGAGCATGGCAGACAGGCTGGCAGACATCAGGAGAGTTAAACCAGTCCTTTTAGCTTCTGCAGTGATAGGCAGCGCTCTGCATTTCAGTCTTCAGTTCTGGGCTGTAAATATTTATCTTAGAGGTTCCTTTTGGTGAAAATCTGTTGGGATTCACTTGTTTAGTGTGTGACAACATTGAGGGTCTCTATTTCTCTCTTTTTTTGACAGTTTGCTATCCAATTGACATAATAAACTACATGCATCTGAAGTGCAGAATTTTGTTTTGAAATATGCATTTACCTGTGAAATCCTAACCACAACCAAGAGTATGTATACATTCATCACCTTCAGAAGTCTTTTACTGCTTTTTCCTTACTCTTCCAAAGCGACTATTGGTTAATTTGAATTTCCTAAAATTGTGCAAAAATGTCATCATACTACATGTATTTTTTAATATTTGACTTCTTTCACTCTAATTATCTCACGTTCATCCATGTTGAGTGCATCAGTAGCTCTTTCTATTGCTAGATAGTGTTCCATTGTGTGAGTATATGTGTATCACAATCTGTTCACTATTTCATGGACATTTGGGTTATTTCTAGTTTTGGCCATTACAAGTAACATCTATTGGTATTTGTGTATAAGTTTTCATGTACACCTGTGCTTTTATTTCTCTTGAGAAAATATCCAAGAGTAGAAAGTCTGGGTCCTATTGTAGGTGTATGTTTAACTTTTTAAGAAGCCATAAACTATTTTCCAAAGCAGTTGTACCATTTTACTGCCAGCAATGCATATACGCTCTACTTACTCCAGACCATCCCTAACCTCTGATATAGTCAAAAACTGACAAAGTCTTTCACAGCTCTGGATAACATGTATCTATAGCTCAGGATCCAGGGTAAAAGAGAGAACATCTTTCTTTTTAAAAAATATTTTATTAACATACAATGTATTATTATCCCTGGGGGAGAACATCTCCTTTCTAATACCATGTAAAAGATACAGTAGCCTCCCCTCCCCCTTATCGGTGGCAGATATGTTCCAGAACCTCCTGTGGATGCCTAAAACTGTGGGTCACACTGAACCCTGTATATACTATGCTTTTTCTTAAACATACATACCTATCATAGAGTCTAATTTACAAAATAAGCACAGTAAAAGATCAATAACAATAGCTAATCATAAAACAGAAGAGCTATAACAATATACTATAATAAAGTTAAGTGAATGTGGTCTTTCCCGCTCAAAATATCTTACTGTCCTATACTCAGCCTTCTTATGATGATGATGATGATGTGAGATGATAAAATGAAATGTGGTGAATGACCTAGGTATTGTGACATAGCTTTAAGCTACTGTTGACCTTCTGAGAATATAGAAGGTTGTCAGAAGGAGGATCATTCACTTCTGGACCATGGTTGACCATGGGTTGCTCAAACTATGGTTTCACTTTCTGCAGATAGGGCAGTTGGGGGACTGCTGTATTAAGAAATCATTCTACCAGTGTGCCAAGCATTTTTCTATGATCTTGTCCAGGAGAAGAGAGATACTGTAATGGTAAGTTACAATATGGCCGCAGAAAACAAAACAATAGATGTCTTGAGTTTAAGGAGCATGGAAAATGAGTGAAAGCTCTAGTAATATTATATAGTAAATCTTATGAATAATATACAAAGTAGACAATATGAATCTGGCTTTCTGTGTACACAAGGATCAAGACAAGAAGGGGAATAGTGGTTCAAAATAAAAGACCCAGAGTGTATATTAAGGACCCTGTGCTGACCTAGAAGTATTCAATGGCAGGTAATAAATGAGTCCTGGAATAATTCTCTAAGCCAAGGGGGGTGGGGAACAATACAGTGGCTTTTTAGTATATTGTTAAAGCTTAAAACTGCCTATTGGGATTCCATACTTCATCACTTAAATGATGACTATTACTTATTCTGTCAGTGAATTATGTATATAACACAGAAAATACTAAGTTCAAGAAGTATTCAATTATTGCCAAATTAAAACACCAGGAATCTTGGCCTTCAAAAATGTTCTGTATCATTTCCATATGTTCTGTCTTTTTTGTTTAGGTCTGGTGTTCCTTCAAAAATGTGTTCAACAAGTGGAGATATACTTGATACAGAATTTCCTCAGTACAATCAAAGATTGTAGTGATTTGGTTAATACTCAAATAGAAACAGAGATTGTTATTTTGAGGCACCAATTTGTCTTCTGCTTCTGTAGGCCTAATCTTTCTTTGTATTTTTATCTTCAGTATAGACATGACATTTTTAATAATGATATTAATGATATGGTAAAATTACAGTTTGCTGATGCTTTATAGAAATAAAGTCTATTGCATGATGGAATATAGATTGGTATGGGGTTACTGGTGCCTCTCCAGTGTTTCAGAACTTGGATCAGTTAAATTGTTTCCATCTCTTATGAGGTTTGAATAATTATCTCATGAAACTCGTATGAAATTATTGCTATTAAAACAAGTAGTTCATTGAGAACAATGTGGATATTTGAATTTTGAAAAAACATCAGGAACATCATTTGACTGGCAATATTTCAAACATCTGGCTTGACACTGAAATGGTTGTTCATCATCTCTTCTTATCTACCTGATTTCTCTCTATCTCATTAAATTGCTGAGATAGACTCCCTCACTGGTTTAAAAAAAAAAAAAAGTCTTACCTGCAAATGTAAGCATTGCTACCACATTCTCACATTCTCTCAGGTGTAAATTTTCTTTAACACCAGGTACATGGGCTTTGGCTGTCATTGCTCATCCTTTCATTCCAAAATCCCGAGACCAGTGTTCCATCATGTGACTGAAACAGTTTTCAATTCCAGGTGCCAGGTGGCATGGCTGTATGCGGACTGCAGGTATTGAAAGGATAAAGCCATTTTATTTTATGTGCTCTAAACTTGCTTGATTGATTCTCTCATACCCATGCCATAAAAACAGGGTGGCTTCTTTGCTCTCAACGTTAGGCTGCACTGAACCAGAAAAGAAAGTTAGATGAGAATCAGAAAATATTCTGCAGATGAGTTTCCTAAAGGAAAACTCTACAACTGCAATGATTAGGAAGCTTCTAGGTATCTCAGCAATCCCTTTGGGAACTCATGGGAGAAATGGTACTTCTCCATACATCCATCCCCGGAAAATTGGTGAGCAAAGTCTTTAAAGTAGTTGCCTCGGGAATGAATTTTCTCAGCAAACGCCATCAGTAGATCATAGAAAATTTCCATGTAAAAGTTCAACATTGCAATGGGAGCTTTCTTTCACGAATTGCATTGACTAATTGAGAGTTCTTGTTATTTTTATGATGCAATGAGGCAGCTGAATATTTATTAAGGATATTTGTGCTCAATACTGTGGTTACTCCTAGGGGAGTAGAAAAAGGTAGAGGAAAAAAAAGTCATTCCCTTACAATATGCTAGTGAACACAAGATAAAAACAGTCAATAGCTAAACAGGGAACAGAGTTCCCAGTGTGACAATAAACAAATCAAACTGTGATTCATGGCATCTGGGTAGGCCTTCATGCTCTGCTAGTTTTTTGTGGGGTGGATTTAGGCAAATCGGGTAATCTTTCTGGACCATAAATTCCTCACATATAAAATTACACTTTTAGACCAACGTTATAGGACTGATTTGATATACCTTGATATACCTTCATGTAATCAGATTTCTGAAGGCAGAGATGATACAGAGTGAGGTTCTTTTCCATTTTAGTTCCTACTTCATTTCTTATGTGAATTACTATGTGAATTCCTATACCCTGGGAGGTGCCCTCATCCCATTAGTTCCTATTCTGATGTTCCAAATGTTATTAAGATAAAAGTGACAGTCACTGTTTATTGGCTTGGTAGACAGATTCTGACTCTTCTCTGCCATTTTCATCTTGATAATATTCCAGGAAACCACATCTTCTTCCTCAGCTTCCTCTGCAGAGGTAATCAATTTGTTTAGTAACTGAAGGTTTAGTGGGGTTAACGGGAGGTTTCTCTTTCCTTCTTGTATATTCTTTTCCCCTCTTATTGCTGTTTTGAACACTCCATATGACTATCCCATCTGTTTGCAGAGGAGCCCCTCTTGTTTCATACTGAGCCACTGAACCTACCCATAGTCACCTACCTCTAGACTTCCAGTTGTATAAAACGAACAAAAACCAAAAAGACCCACCTAAATATATACTGTTATAAATCGGATTTTATGTTACTTGTATTTTAATGTGTTCCTAACTGATACAGCACACCGTGAAGTACTATACATAGAAAACATCATCATTATCTAAAGCTAACTGGTACTGAAAAGGCCACTTAAGGTGAAACCATATAAAGCAGGAACATCAACATCATAGTGAATAAAGTGTTTAATTGGAATTTTATCTTGGAAAATGCCACTAAAATTGGTGAAAATAATTTAATAAATACCTGCCATTTAAGTTATAACTATAGGCAATGATACCACTGTGATTTTTTTTAACAGCTTTACAGAGGTGTAACTGACATGTCACAAAATTTACCCATGGTGAGTGTACAGTTAGACAATTTTTAGCAAATTTGGACAGTTGTACAATTATCACCACAATCCTATTTTAGAACATTTCTAGCACCCTAAAAGGTTCCCACATGCATGTTTTTTGGGTCAATTTCCACTCCTATCTCCAGCTACGATCATTAATCAGATTTGCGTGTCTATAGATTGGCCTTTTCTAGAAATTGCTGTTACAAAAAATCATATAATCTTTTGTGAATGACTGCTTCCATTTAGTATAGCATTTTTGACATATATTCATGTTGTTGCATGAATAAATAATTTGACCTTTTGCCCAGTAGTAGCCCATTGTTTGGAAATACTACATTTTGTTTATCTATTCACCATTTCATAGATATTTGGATGACTTTCTTTTTTGAGTTATAATGGAAAATGCTGCTTTAAACATTGATGAACAAATCTAAATGTAGACATGCATTTTCATTTTTCTTGGGTAAATACTGAGGAGTGAAATTACTGGATCACATGGTAAAGTGATATATATGCTTAACAAGTATAAAAACTGTCTGTTTTCCAAACTGGCTCTACCAGTTTGCATTTCCACCACCAGTGGATGAGTTTTCTGGGTTCTCTGGGATGAGTTTTCTGGCATGTAACCCAACACTTGTGATTGTCTTTTTGTTTATGGCCATTCTATAGAGAGTAGAATGTTGTCTCATTGTAGTTTTAATTTTTATTTTCCTAATGTCTAACAGTGTTGAGAAACTTTTCATGTGATTATTGTCCATTTATATATAAAGCTTTCCCCATTTGAAAATCAGTTTCTTTTACATTGTATTGTAACACTTCTTTATACATTCACACAATATAAAAAACATTTTTTTGAGATATGATTTGAAAATTTTATTTGCATTCTGCGGCTTGTCTTTTCATTTTATTGATAGTGTCTTTTGCAGAGCCTATTTTTTAAAATAATGTCTAATTTATCAATATTTTCTTTTATGATTGAACTTTTAGTGTTACAGTGAAGAAAGATTTGTCTAACATAAATTCACAAAGACTTTCTCCAATATTTTATTCTAAAAGCTATTTTTATGTGTTACATGAGGTAAGGACTTAAGTTCTTTTTTTAAAAAAAATATAGCTCTCCTGTTGCTCCAGCAGTTTTTTGAAGACTTTTCTCATTGTGTTTTCTCACCACTTTAGTCAAAAATAAGGAATAGCATGGAGAACCCCAGGGGACGGGAGGGAAAACTTAAGGAAAAGAAATCAGAGAGGGAGACAAACTGTGAGAGACGATGGACCCTGTGAAACAAGCTGAGGGTTCAGAAGGGAGAGAGGATTGAGGGAATGGGGTAGCTGGGTGATGGGTATTAAGGAGGGCACATGTTGTGATGAGTGCTGGGTGTTATACACAACTAATGAGTCATTGAACACTACATTAAAAACTGATGATGTACTGTACATTGGCTAACTGAACATAATTAAATAAATAATTCATAAATAGGATATATTTTGGACACTTGATTATGTTTCATTGATAATGAATGTCTGTTCTGAAGCCACAACTATCTGAAATCAGGTAGCATGTCCTTCGATTTTGTTATTTTTCAAGATTATTTTGGCTAATGTAGGTCTTTTGCATTTCCATATCAATTTTAGAAATAGTTTGTCAATTTCTACAAGAAAGCCTGATTGGATTTTGACAAGGATTGAATTGAATTATATGGATTTATTTGGGGAGAAATGTCATCTTATAAATGTTTGGTCTTCCTTTCCTCAAATACGCTATGTTTCTCAATTTATATAAAGCTTTAAAAATTTCTCTCAGCAATACTTTATAGTTTTCAATGTGCAAGGTGTTTTTTTTGTTGTTGTTAAATTTTTTTTTATTTTATTTTGATGGTAATTTTCTTGATTGTACTTTGGGATTTTTCTCTCTTAGTATATAGAAGTACAACATGCATTTATGTTGTATCTTGATAATTTCTTAAGTTTGGTCATGGACTCTAGCAGATTTTGTGTGAATTTCTATAGAATATTCTATCTACAAGATCATATTATTTTTGAATAAAAATAGTTTTTCATCTTCCTTTTCAAAATATATGCCTAGAATACATTTCAGGATTTGACCTTTCAAAACCCTCCTTCTGTCCCCTCCATTCTTCATTCCTTACTCTCTGGCCACATCGACCTTTCTGTCCTGAAACTCATCTGTCATCATTTCTGTCTCAGGGCATTTGCACAAGTTACTCCTTTTCCTGCAATGCTCTTTACCCAAGTACTTTGGGCTGCCTCCTGTTACCATTTCCACCTTTCATGTCTCAAATCAAACATCATCACATCAAAGAACTTCCCTGGGCAACCTGAGAAAGTCTCCATTACTACAACCATTCTGTATCATTCTGTAATTATTCAGAGTACTTACAACCCCTCTAAAATTGAACTGATCTTTTCACATGTTTATTTTCTGCCCACCCCCAATCCTGAACTTCAGTATAATTTCCTGGAAGACAGTGACCAGTCTACAATTTCGACTGCTTGGTTCCAGTGGTTAGAATACTGCTCATAGTATACATAGGATACTGTCTCATAGAAGGCGTACTTTTTTTTTTTCTTTTTCTTTTTGTTCTATGATAGATGGAAGAAAGAAAAAGAGAAAACTTTAAAGCATGCAAACAAACTATTCAAGAGAGTAACTTTCATACTTTAGTTAGTACTATAAAATGGACTGCAAATTATCACAGGGATTTACTATTCTAAAGGTAGGAAAGACATTAAATAAAGGTAACCTGATACATTTCGATCATGTGTCATGAATCATTACAGGATGCAATATTTTAGTGCACTCATAAACAGTCAGGGGGCCTGTGTGTCATACTTGGAGTCTGAGGAAGAAATTTTCAGCTGCATCGGTGCAGATTCTTTCTGTGAGTTAGTTTGGGAATTAGGAGTATGAGCTCTAGATCTGGAAGTTGCTATAAAGCACAGACCTGCTCACAACATATGAGCATGTGGCTTGACCTCTGTTCTTGCTGACCTACGCCCAACATCTCCTGGCTGTTCAGCCTGCAGCTAAGACAAAGTATCGCCATCACAGGATGCTGTGCTGCAGGGTGAATGGAGCTGACTCAGGGCCGCCGAGGCCACTCAGGCACACCGTGGCATCCGCTGTTGGGCCCGCCAGCTTATTTACTAGTTTCTTTGGTGTCGTCGTCTTGACAAGTAACTCTGGGAATTCAGTGCATTTTTCCCCTTCAGCTAGACACCTCCAGAATATTTGACTCTCTGGATGTGTCAGGCAGGCTCTGTAATTAAATGGCTCAGCATTTCTGTTTGTCAGGGTGATATAAAATAAGGGGAAAAAATGTTTGCTTTGTGAAGCCCTGCCATAAAGCCTTCAGGAGGGATTATACATCATCAGGCCTTTGGCTCCCAACAGAAAATGCTCTGAAAGACAAAACATCTTTAGTGTCAATTTTCAACCAGAACAAAATTGAATGAAATGAAGTTTGACATACGGAATGGTTTTCATAAGTTGTTTAAAATGTGAGTCACAAGAAATGTCACTTTGACGACATGGCAGATCAGCTGAGATACTTCTAATAATTTGAATAGAGCTCAGAGCTGACTTACCTTTGTGTGCTCTCGGGCCATGCCATGGCCCACATTCAGTTAAGGAAGAACTGGGCCCGTTTGTTATTTGTCATGGCAGAGTTTGCATTTGTTGGTTCTTCAGAAAGAGAGGCTGAAACCAGCTTGAAAAATGCTTTGGAAGACTGTACCTTCATCTACATAAACCCATTGCTTGAAAATCATTCTTTTATCAAAGATTTCCATCTGTGCATACACTTTTGAATATTTTTTATACCAGCAAAGTTCACATGTACTGATAATAACATAATGAAATATGACCACCACAGTTGCATCTTGAAGTCACATTAGAATTCAGTCCCTAAAATTAACTCTGATATGCTGTGACGAGACATAGTTACTGCACAACACAAAAGACTGTAAGAAGAGTATATTTCTCAGAAACGATGGTCAAGTATACATTTTTGGGTGTTAATATGATTCAGTTATAATCCCATAAAGTATCCATAGTTGGCTAGTCTCAGTTCTAGATTCAGTATACAAGCTAGAAGAGTTATTTCAGGTTTATTTTTTTAAAGGAATAAGGATTTTCCAAGCCTTGTACCATACATTTCTTTGTGTGGTTGTGGGTTAAACTAGTACATCCTCTTCCTCCTTGTCTCTTTCCCCATTCTTAGTCCCCAGTCTCTCCAGACACACAATAATAGGTGAATTTGTTTCTGTTGTCCTATAGTTCATGGAAAGTTAAATGAAAAAAAAAAAAAAAAAAAAAGATGACACAAAACCAACACAGCAGCTCTCAATCCTGACTCACAACCTCAGCAAAAGCAAGAATGAGTGAATTAACTAACCTTCTCTTGGAGGGATTTGGCTAGAAGCTGGGAAGAATTGGGACACCCCAATGTTTCTTCCAATAAATGGGACATATTAAAATAAAAGTATTTCATTTTATATTTATGAACATATGTCGCTGTGCCCTCCCTTAGTGTCTGAGCCATTATAATATTTTCAGTAATGGATTGTCCTTCCTTTCTAGGTTGCTAGCAGGTGAGTTTAAGATTCATAGGGAATAACTGGTCCTTCAGGTGAGAGCAGCCCATCATCACAAGGAGCAGCAAGAAACATGCAAGGGTACAGGATGGCTTGGCTTCCTGAGTTCCCTGCATCCCATTTCCTAGGGCTTTTTCTGTAGTAACTAGGGCAATTCTGTGTGAGAGCTTCTACGGTTGTGTTTCAGCCTCCCACACAGTCCCAATGCTAATCCTTCGTGGATTTAAAGCACCAGGCCCTTTAGTATTCGTCATGCTGATCAATTTTAATTGAAAAAGGGAAAGCACACATTTTGCACAGTGTGGCACAAGGTACGTCCTCTAATGGAGTTGCTAGGAGGGAGGCCAGAGCATTTCCTACATGCTCCTCTCCTAAGAAGCCTGTCCCCTTTGGATGGAGTCTGTATTCTGGGAGGAATCCATGGGGAGTACAAAGAAGGAAAGGGCTCACTGGCTTTCTAGCCAGAGCATTCAGGTCATCCCTGGTTGTCTACATGAAGAAGAATGTCACAGCCATATCTTACTGCCTGTTGTATCCCTTAAGAGCAATCAAGTTCATGGACAGTGGCTTTATTGTGCCCTGTTAATAATGAGTATAATTTGCTATACATGGAGGCTGAGCATATAGAATCTCATTTGTTCCTTGCATTGATTCTTGGCCCTGGACTTACCCAGCCTGTGCCTACCTTCAGCATTAATCCCGATGACTTCCCCACACAATGTACTCTGGCCAGATTGATCTTTCTTTAATATGCTTCTTTCACTCTTTTTCCATGATTTTCCCTCTTTTCTCTCATAGTCCTGGTATTTAAAAATCCTCTTAAAATTCTCTGGACATTTTTGCCTAGCTGGCTCCTTACTTTTCTGTTCTTTTCTCAAATAACATCTTTTCAGAGAAACCCTTCTGGACCACCTGATCTAAAGTCATCCCTCTCCTCATCATCACTCATGACTATGTATCCTTTTACTTTGCCTAAGGTTACTTTTCTCAGAGTAAAATTGCCCTGTTTCTTTACTTTTTTGGTCCATGTTCTTCCCCAGAATGTAAGCTCTACAGGGAGAGAGCATTTATCTGTATTCTGAATCACTACGGCCACAGACATGGCTGCACCGAGCATCTCTTCATCCAACATTCATGGCAAGAGAAGTTGACACGTCCAGATAATTATCACCACTGAATAAGTAAATGAGATTTTAGAGAAGCCAACTAATTTTTCTATAACCACTAAAAGGTAGCAATAGGATTTGAACCCAGGTTTGCTTGAATGAGTCCTAGCTGTACAAGTTGACTGCAGAGCTATGAACATCTTTTCCCTCAGAATTACTTTGCATTTTCTCCAGAAATTTAATTCATTCTTAGTTTCTTTGCCCAAAAGTGGGATCAACAGCCAATCACTTGTCTAGATAATCCCATTCTGAATCCTTAAAGCTTCATCTAAGCATTATTTTTCCCTCTTGTGACTACTTGACACTTTCATCTATACCCATGATCAGTCTCTTGGCATTTGCCTTCCCCCAACCCCAGTCCCGGGCGACCACTAATCTAATTTCTAACTCAATCCTGGATATTTACTAAATGGAATCACATAACATGGGCCTTTTGTGTCTGGCTTCTCTCATGTTCTATACACTCAAGGTTCATCCAAGTTGTAGCATGCATCTATTGATACATTCAGGCTTTTCATATGACCAGGTAATATTCCCGTACTACATTTTGTTTATGCACTTATCAGTTGGATAACTGTATATAATGGTACTCTGAAAATTCGTGTACAGGTTTCTGTGTGGACATGTATTTATAATTTTCTTAGGTGTATACCTAGAAATGGAATTGTTGAGTCATACGGTAAGTCTGTGTTTTTCTTTTCTTTTTTTTCTAATTTATTTGATAGACAGAGATCACAAGTAGGCAGAGAGGCAATCAGAGAGAGAAGAGGAAGCAGGCTCCCCGCTGAGCCGGGAGCCTGATGTGGGGCTCAATCCCAAGACCCTAGACTATGACCTAAGCTGAAGGCAGAGGCTTTAACCCACTGAACCACCCAGGTGCCCCTTTTTCTTTTTAAGAAAATGCTTAACTTTTTTTTTTTTTTTTAATTAACCTACAATGTATTACTTGTTTCAGGGGTACCAGTCTGTGGATCATCAGTCTTACACAATTCACAGCACTCCCCATAGCACATATCCTCCCCAATGTCCATCACCCAGACACCCTATCCCTCCTAACCCCCTCCCCTCCAGCAAACCTGTTTGTTTCCTGAGATTAAGGGTCTTTTATAGTTTGTCTCCCTCTCTCGTTTCATTTTGTTTCATTTTTCCCTCCCTTCCCCTATGATCCTCTGTCTTGTTTCTGCCAAACTGTTTTCTAAAGTGACTGCACCATTTTATATTTCCACCAACAACGTGTGAGGGTTTCAATTTCTCCACATCTTCATCAATACATTTCATGTTTGTCTTCTGGATACTAGCCATCCTAGTGGGTATGAAAGTTCTCATGGTTTTGATTTGTATTTCCCTAATGACTAATGATTTTGAGCATCTTTTTTCATGTACTTATTGGCCATTTGTTTATCTTTGGATAATATCTATTAAGTCTTTTGCTCATTTTTAAATTGGATTACTTGTCTTTTTATATTTGAGTTGTTAAGAATTATTTTAAACTCCAAGTAAAAATTCCTTATTAGGTATATGATTTGGATATATTTTCTCCCATTCTATGGGCTGTCTTTTCATTCTTTTGATGATGTCCTTGGAAGCACGAAGTTTAAGTTTTGATGATGTCCATTTTATTTTTCATTTTTCTGTCTGTGACTTTGGTGTCATATCTGAGAAACCATTGCTTAGTCCAGATCACAAAGCTTTAAACTTATGTTTTCTTTTAAAAGTTTTGTAGTTTTAACTCTTCCATTTTGAATTGATTTTTGTATATGGGGTAAAGTAGGAGTGCAACTTTCTTTTTTTTTTTCTTTTTACATATGTCTCTCTAGTTGACTTAGCATGAGTTTTTGCAAAGACTATTCTTTCACCATTGAATTGTCTTGATACCCTCATCAAAAATCATTTGACCATTTAAGCAAGGGCTCATTCATTGTGAACTCTTTTTTTCTTTTATTATCTTTATGATGTTCAGTTAGCCAACATATAGCACATCATTAGTTTTTGATGCAGTGTTCAACGATTCATTAATTCCATGTAACACTCAGTGCTCATCACAACACACGCCCTCCCCAATACCCATCATCTGGTTACCCCTCACTCCACTCACCTCCCCTCTGCAATCCTAAATCTGTTTCCTGGAGGTTCTCTTTCTCAGGGGGTACTTAAAACTCAGGCCCCACCTAAACAGGTCCAGCTTTTACCCCTTGCACCAGTTCCAGAGATAGTTAGAAGGAACACAAAGCAAGAGAAAAATATCAAGATATACTTGTAGCAAGATATCGTTCTGAGCTAATGTGCTGGAGGAAATAAAACTTAATTCAAAGTAATGCAGCAGGAGGGTGAGACAATTTTTATATGTGAAATCAGTGTTTTAGTTAGGAGTGTTTGGTTGCAAGTGACAAAAACTAAATTTACTTAAACAAAAGAGAACTGTACTGGATCATATAATCAAACTATAGAAACAGAAGGCAGCAGCTGGCCTTTGGGACTTCTGGAACTAGGTCCTCAGATACCATTGTGATTCTGTCCCTGTACTGCAGCTTTTAAAAATCTGCAGCCCTTTAAGCAGAAGAAACATGGCTTTCTACTACTCTTGGCTCTCTCCCTTTTAGCTACCCAATTAGAGAGAAATGGACACTTCTCTGGCAGCTACAATTTAAAACATTCCCCAGTTTGGCTTACTTTAACATATCCTGGTGCTAGCCATTCTGTCCAGAAAGATGTTGCTCTAACTTGGTTCACAGTCGCACCCCTGTGGCTGGAGGGTAGGGCCTGTTACCAGAAAAAGAGCCATCAAATGGGGCAGTTGAAGCAAAGAACCATTGATCTCTAAGGCAGGGGTTAGAAATCAAGAGCCACACAAAAACAAATAAAAACGTCTTCCTGTCATCTGAGTCCTTTGTGCACATCCAATATCCCAGGAACCTCACCTCACCCTGGGATACCATTTCAAGGCCTTATAGAGAAATACTTAACTTCTTGCAATTCCTTTCTCCCCATGGACATAGCCTATGATGTCACACTGAGGTTACATCATGTTTGTTGGTATGATTTTCTTGTTGGTATGATTGCAAGGGGGTAATGAAAAATCTGAACCAATCTCCTCAATTTTTCTCCTTTTTTAATTGCTCAGATATTAGTTCATTAGAAAAGAAGTTGCAAATTTCAGTGCTGCCAGTTACCAAGAAGCATTCAGCTCTGTTAGAAATAAGTGACTAAAATATCAAATAACCAGTCTTGAAGCAAACATTAGAATACAATTTTTTAAATGCTTGGAAAACAGCAGTTGTTACTTCATTACTTCCAAATAATTATCACCATTCATATCCTTTTGGAATCCTCCAGACGGCAACAAGATCCACCACCCTCTTTGGGGAAGGGAGAGCTTGGGCTCTCTGCTTATGAAGGAGCAATCTATTTAAGTAGGAAAAAATAAGAACACTGAAACTACTTTTACTAGTGATGTGACAAACATCGCCAGTAGTTGCATGCTAATTCAGGCTATCACCTTTAATTAGGACTTGGGGAGGCTGAGTTATGCTGTCTCCAGTCTTTGGAAATAAGCACTCATGATCAAAGAGCTACCTTCTTTAAATAATTTAAATAGATATCCATTTTAATTAAAGTAGATATTGAATATTGGATATGAAAATGACTGCCTTTTTTTTTTTTTTTTTTTAACCTTTAGATTTGGCGGCGGCTGCTTAAATGAGTAGGTCCCTGTACAGAAGGAAACAGCATCTGGTGCAGTCCCTCTTCAGGGCTGAAGATCAAGCACACACTCCACTGGAGACCCTCTGTGATCCCAGTACCTCCCTGGGTTGGAGCACGTGGGAGGAAGCCCCTTCCACAGTCACCTGGCGGGTCCCTGTATAGGTCTCAACGGCTGCCAGAGGACTAAACAGTCTGGTTCTGCTCTTCTGAAAAGGGGCTATTTCTCTCCCTGACCTAAAACAAAAGTGGTTTGGAATGCAGTAAAGCATTTGATGAATCATGGGACATGGCCTCAAAATTTCTTGAAAAGGTCTCTGCTGGAAAGATGAAGCATTCAGCCTGTAGAGACCTGAATCTATCTCATGTACACTCATCATGAGCCTGTTTGTGCTGCCTTTTTTTTTAAATTTTTTATTTTTTTATAAACATATATTTTTATCCCCAGGGGTACAGGTCTGTGAATCACCAGGTTTACACACTTCACAGCACTCACCAAAGCACATACCCTCCCCAATGTCCATAATCCAACCCCCTTTTCCCAAACCCCCTCCCCCCAGCAACCCTCAGTTTGTTTTGTGAGATTAAGAGTCACTTATGGTTTATCTCCCTCCCAATTCCATCTTGTTTCATTGATTTTTCTTCTACCCACTTAAGCCCCCATGTTGCATCACCACTTCCTCATATCAGGGAGATCATATGATAGTTGTCTTTCTCTGCTTGACTTATTTCGCTAAGCATGATACGCTCTAGTTCCATCCATGTTGTCGCAAATGGCAAGATTTCATTTCTTTTGATGGCTGCATAGTATTCCATTGTGTATATATACCACCTCTTCTTGATCCATTCATCTGTTGATGGACATCTAGGTTCTTTCCATAGTTTGGCTATTGTGGACATTGCTGCTATAAACATTCGGGTGCACGTGCCCCTTTGGATCACTACGTTTGTATCTTTAGGGTAAATACCCAGTAGTGCAATTGCTGGGTCATAGGGCAGTTCTATTTTCAACATTTTGAGGAACCTCCATGCTGTTTTCCAGAGTGGCTGCACCAGCTTGCATTCCCACCAACAGTGTAGGAGGGTTCCCCTTTCTCCGCATCCTCGCCAGCATCTGTCATTTCCTGACTTGTTGATTTTAGCCATTCTGACTGGTGTGAGGTGATATCTCACTGCTATTCAACATAGTACTAGAGGTCCTAGCCTCAGCAATCAGACAACAAAAGGAAATTCAAGGCATCCAAATCGGCAAAGAAGAAGTCAAATTATCACTCTTTGCAGATGATGTGCTGCCTTTTAAGGAAGAGTAAAGATACCCCAAAGAAGAGTCTGACAAAGCAGTATTAGATGGCACAATTTCACCTGTCCACCAATACTTCTTACTTCCCGCTTCATTTTATCATTTTCTCTCTCCCCCAGTTATCTGATGCTTTCCTCTTTTCTCCCAGATTCCTGGGCTAGTAGAGCATAGACACGGTCATCAGGACATCAATTCATAGTCACATTGAAAAGAAAATTAAGGAGGGATGCCTGTGTGACTCAGTTGGTTAAGTGTCTGACTCTCGGTTTCAGCTCAGGTCATGATGGTGGAGTCATGAGATTGAGCCCCGCATTGGGCTCTGCACTCAGTGTGGAGTCTGCTTCAGATTCTTTCTCTTCACCCTCTGCCCTTCTCCACTCATTCTCTCTCTCTCTCTCTCTCTCTCTCTGTCTCTCAAATAAATAAATAAAACCTAAAAAAAAAATTAAAGAGAGAAAGCAAAAAAGGACACAAAGAAAAGAACTGTGAAAGAGGGACTTGATAACAAAGGGCAAATTTCATTTACTTATGTTTCTGATTTCAGTATGCTTACAGGCTTCCTTTTTAGCTACTGGTGGGGGGGTGAAACGTGGGGGTGGGGAAAAACCACAGTTGTTTTGTTGTTTTTTTTTCCTTTCTCCTCCTCCCTCTTTTTTAAATGTGTTTGGATACTGATTACAGATCCAAGGTGACGTCATTCATCTAACATTCCACTGAAGTGAGATGGACAGATTAAATTTTACTGCCACTCATTTTCCAGGTAGATTCTATTAATCAACGAAAATCCGTAAAAATCATTACAGGATAATACTCTTCTATATGTTTACAAAAACCCAACAGCTCCTCTGATGAGATTCCCTGGGCTCCCATTCACCGGATCAGATTTGTATCTTGTCTCTTTTGCACTGACTGTTCAACGTCTGCTTGTCCCTGCAGGTCACACTCCCTTGGTCTGATTAACTTTTGGCGATCCATCACCAACTGGACTGGAACTTTCTCTGAGGTAGGCTTGAACAATTGTTTTCTGGCTTAATGCGCTGCACGGATGGACAAGAGTTACTGTGTGTTTCAGTCAAGGGTTCCAAATGCAAGCAACCTTCTTTATTTCCCTACTTGGCCCTTACCCCAAAGAAAGGAAGACCTTGTACAAAGGGATTGGAGACCATGCAAATAACAGTTTTCTTAAAGGAAAATAAAAATTAAACAGAAGCTAAAACTTCCAAGTCATGGTAGTTGAGGCAGTGCATGCGGAATGTGGGTGTACAGGCGGAGGCAAAGGAGGGATGATACGGTGAGAGTGAGTAAGGTGTTTTAAGGATGGCAGTGAGTTAGGGTGATTAATATCACACTGAATGAGTCAGGTGGTCATGGGAACTTAATCACGATGGGAGCGAAAAGGGTAAAGGAGAGGTCGAAAGAAGTCTCAAAACAGGAGAGAGTGTTCATTGTCCGAAACATCAAAAAGAGAATTTCCAGACAGCTACAAATTTGTGATACAATTAGATTGGGCTTCTGTTTTTCGTAACATTGGCAAAGACTGAAATGGTATGTATCTGAGTAAGAACTCATATATCCACGGCCATGGGATGATGAGCTTGAAAACATTTTCTTTTGGGGAAAAAAAAAACAAAAAACAAACCTCAGACACTTGATAACTCTGGGAGCAAAGTTTGTGCTGAAATAAAAGTAAAGTTTGTTTTAACAAATGCATTGAATTCTGAAATGAAGCTCAGCTAGTATAAAAATTCAACATCAATTGCACACAAACATTTTGCATGACCTTGCATTAGAATAAGCCTTTCAAAGGACTAGATGTAGTATAAATTGAGCAAGAATCCAGCTCTTTTCTAAATGCCAGTATCAGACAAGTTTCAAGATTGCCATGTTCCCACTGGAACTCAGACAAACACTGACACTAGAAATAAATGGGCCATTGGCTATATCTGCTCAGGAGCTCAGGTTCATCCTTTCTGTTGTCACAGTGAAATTCATAATAAAATGCCAGCAAAAGTAAAGAGCAAGTCAGACCTGTCTCCATCAGCTACAGAATAAGCATCTGCTATGATAATCATACCCCCCTACCCCAAACACTAGCAATCCTGTTAGGTATGTTTATCTGCCAGAAAAGAAGTCATCCTATGAGGGAGAAGGACTGACTTCCGATACTTATTTCCTGTCTTTGGAGAACTTTAAGAAATAAAAGATGACTGTGCCTCCCCTGACCATTCCTATAGCCAAGTGAGGTTTTTGTTTTGTTTTGTTTTGTTTTTTTTAATATGTCTAAACCACTTCTCTTCCTTTCTTTTCTTGCTGTTTTCCTCTCCTACATTCCATGATGGTTATATCTTTGTTATGACGGTTATATCTCTGTTAAACAAACATGAGAAGCAAAGAATAAAAATTGTAGGATTTAAACATCATCTTGCTGCAAGAGAGTCCTACCTCACGGAAGACAATGAACAGATATTTGGCCAAAAGGATTTCCTTTATTCCCCGCAATGAAGACAGTTTGGAGCACAAGTCCTAGTCTGCCATCTTGCACACTTTGCGAGTGACCCTTTATTACTGCTCTCTGGGGATGGATCAATCTTGGCTCAGTGTTGCAGTCCAGCCCCAAATTAGATCTCTTGCATGGGGAACTCTGAAATGAATCCAACATATCATATGCTATTAATCCTTCTTGCACTCTGTTTTCATCCCAACATGGTTTTTGTTTTTGTTTTGTTTTGTTTTGTTTTTGTTTTGTTTTTTTTGCCATTAAGGAAAATATTTTTTTAAAGATTTTATTTATTTATTTGACAGAGAGAGAGATCACAAGTAGGCAGAGAGGCAGGCAGAGAGAGAGGAGGGGAAGCAGGCTCCCTGCTGAGCAGACACCCCGATGCGGGTGTCATGACCTGAGCCGAAGGCAGAGGCTTACCCCACTGAGCCACCCAGGTGCCCCAACCATTAAGGAAAATTTTGAAGTGACCGGGAACCCCATGGTTAATCATGAGGAGTGGTCAAGGCAGCACTGGAATAGTCCCTGTGAGTGCTTTACCCCTGAGACAGGAAACCAAAGTAAAGACCCGTGGTGGCTATCAGAACCCAGTTATGTGGAACACAAACACACTTCCATCTATCCTGTTGGCCTCAGGACTCTAATTCATCTTAAAATACACTGTTTTATTCACGTGGTATTTTAGTAGTATTGTTCTTTGGTGAGAATTACATGCTAACACAAAGGCCAAACCACCTTTGTGCAGGCAAAGGTGCTTGGTGCTTGTGCTCTCTGCTTTGTGCAAAGCAGAGAATTTGCATGCTGGCAATGGTCACCTTCGGAAAGATTCATCTGCCATTCGCCTGTCGACAGTTTCAAAGAACTGGACACAATTTCTTCTCCGCTCCATTCCAGCACACATACACACACCACAGGCGTTCATTGCCTCTGACAGGAGTTAGAGCCACCGGAGTTTCTGTGAGACACCGCTGTCACAGTGATGCCACAGTGGTTTAGACCTTTTGTTTGTTAGTTTGTGTATGTATAGCACTACATGCTTGCTTTATTTTATTCCGTGTTTTGCAATAAACTATCATGGCAGGGATGGCCTTTTTTGCTGCATTGCTTGTAAGTATGCCCCGAGGCTAACAAGCATGGCCATATCTGATGAAAATGAGGAGATAACTGTGTCAAACGCTGCTAGAAAAAGGCTGGTACGTGTCTATTAGCAAGTTCTGAGGCTCCCATGCGTGTGTGTGTCAGGGGTAGGTAGAAAAACATATCTCTGTAGCTCATACCTGGCATTTATTCATTCATTCATGGAACAAATATTTACTGGGCCAAAGTGCTAGGTGCTACACAAAAGCAGCGACTCCCCATGCCCTAATAGAGCATATCATCTAATAAGAAAGAAAGATATTACGCAGATAAGAAAGAAGTGATACACATGTTTTGTTTTGTTTTAAAGATTTTATTTATTTACCTGACAGAGACCACAAGTAGGCAGAGACACAGGCAGAGAGAGACAGAGAGGAAGCAGGCTCCCCACTGAGCAGAGAGCCCGATGCGGGGTTCGATCCGAGGACTCTGAGATCATGGCCTGATCCAAAGGTACAGGCTTTAACCCAATGAGCCACCCAGGTGCCCTGTGATACACATTTCTATTGGAAAAGAAATAGTGTGCTGAGGAACGCTCAGACCTTAGGTTAAATAATAATGATGAAATGAATTTGGTAAGAAGTTTTGGAAGAGAGATTATAATTCTGTGCTCAAGCATATTAAAGGATATTGCAAATGTTATATTTTCTTAATAAAATAGAGTCCATTGATTCAGTAGAATTAGATGAAATTGTCAGAAGAACAGGTGTTGATCTTCAAGGTGTTAATTTAGAGATTATGTAGGTATTTATTGTTACATTATTATACTATTTATTGAGAGATTACATCAGATAAAAGTGTGACCAATGGCACTGCACTTACAATCCTGGAAGGATAAGAATTACTGAGGTGGAGTTTGCAGGGGTTTGGGCAGGGATAGAGTGATAAATGAAGTGGAAAAGGGATTGTGATGGATTGAAGAAACATGCAGAGGTTGCATGCTTAAGGATATACTGATCTTGCTGCATGTCCTTGCGTCTCTTGCATACGGATCCTGTAGCATGTGCATTGTTAGCCCAATTGGAGCATTGCTAAAGAGCTCACATTGCCATGTCTGCTCTTCTAGTTAGCCTTTTGGACTCTTGCTTCATATATTTTGTAGCTTTGTTATCAGGTACATAAATATCCAATTCTTGAAGAATGAATTCTTTATCACCATGTATTTATTGATGTAATATATTTGTTGATTCTGGGTAATACTTCTTTCTGCTAATATTAATATAGCTACTTTAGCTTTCTTTTGATTAGTATTTACATATCTTTTTTTCCTCTTAGCCTATCTGTGTTTTTGTAACTAAGAATGATTTACCACAGATAGCATATAATTAGAACTTGTTTTTTGGGGGACACTTGGGTGGTTCAGATGCCTAAGTGTCTGCTTTTGGCTCGGGTCATGATCCCAGGGTCCTGGGATCAAGCCCCATGTTGGGCTCCCTGCTCAGTGGGGAACCTGCTTCTTCCTTTCCTTCTGTCTGCCGCTCCCCCTGCTTGTGTGCTCTCTCTCTTTCTCTCTGTCAAATAAATATAATATTTTTTTTAAAAAAACAACTTGCTTTTTTAATCCAATGAAACACTATTTTTTTGGTCTTTTAGTTCATGTTTTTAGACAGTTTACCCTTAATGTCTTATTGATACATGTGGATTAAAAACTATCATCTGTCTAGCTATTTTCTATTTGTTCTGTCTGTTCTTTGTTCCTTTTCCCTCTTTTCTTGCTTTTTTTACCATTTTATTTTATTTCTTTCAGTGTTCCAGCATTCATTGTTTATGCACCACACCCAGTGCTCCATGCAATACATGCCCTCCATAATATCCACCACCAGGCTCACCCAAACTCCCACCCCCCTCCCCTCCAAAACCCTCAGTTTGTTTCTCAGAGTCCACAGTCTCTCATGGTTTGTCTCCCCCTCTGATTTCCCCCTAACTCACCTTTCCGCTCCATCTTTTCCTGCCTTTTAAAAAAGTTTTGTTATCCCATTTTATCACCACTGTCCATTTATTGTTTATACCCCTTTTTAATAATTTATCAGTTGCCTTATAATTCATAATATACATCACATAATTTATTACCACTGCACAATAGTGAGAAGTCCTTACAATATATTCCCAATTCTTTCCTTTCATTTTCTGTGCTATTTTTAATTTAATTTTATTTTTTTATTTTACCTTTATACATGCTATAAATATGCAATACGTTGTTATTATGTTTGCCTTAGACAGTTTTTTCTCTTTTATGACCAATTAAAAAATAAGACAAAATGATCTTTATCTACATTTAATATATTTCTAGTCCATTTCTTTGCTTTGTACAGACCTCCGTTCTATTGAGTAGCCTATTCCTTCTACCTCAAGACTTTCTTTGAACATTTCCTCCATGGATCCTCATGCCATTCATTTGCTCCTTTTTTGCTTCAGGAGCCTTTATTTCTTTTTTGCTTTTGAAAAATATGTTTTAACTAAACATTGAATTCAGAGTTGACAAGATCTTTTTTTTTACTTTCATCACATAAAAAAATGGAACTCCTTTTCCTTCCAGTCTGAATAGTTTCTCATGAGAAGCCTATAGTTCTTCTATGTATTTTCCCCTCTGTATGAAATATATTCTTTATTTCTTGTTACCTTCAAGATTTTCTCTTTGTCTTTGGTTTTCAGCAGTTGGAATATAATATCCCAGGTGTCTTGGTTTGTTTGCCTGCTTGTTTATTTGTTTGTTTGTTTGTTTTGTATTTATCCTGCTTGATGTTCTCTCACCTGAACTACTTTGGATCTGTCATTTTGTGTATGCCATTAGTTTTGGAAAATTTTCAAAAACTATTTGTTCAAATATTAGCTATGCTCTCTGTTCATTTCTCTCTCTCTCTCTCTCTCTCGTGTTTTAGATTAAGTCATTTATACTGACTCATCTTCAACTTCACTGTTTCTTCTACTCAGCTATATCAAATCTCTGATAAGCCCATCGAATGCATTCTTTGTTACTGTGCTTTTCATATCCAGAATTTATATTCATTTCTTTCATTTACTCTCTCTGCTGAATTACTTATTTAATCCATCATCTTGTTCACCTTTTCCTCTAGAGCTTTTACTGTATTGGTATTTATTTTCTCAAATAGAGATTTCTTTTATTAAAAGAGATTTTATTTATTTATTTGGCAAAGAGGGAGAGAGCACAAGTAGGCAGAGCAGTAGGCAGAAAAAGAGGGAGAAGCAGGCTCCTCACTAAGCAGAGAAACCATTCTGGATCCCAGGACCCTGAGATTGTGACCTGAGTCAAAGGCAGTTGCTTAACCAACAGAGCCACCTAGATGCCCTTCAAATAGATATTTCTAACATTAGTATCATATCTGAGTCAGATTCTATTGATTGCTTTGTCTCTCGACAGAAGGTTGTTTTCCTTTGCTTTATATATCTTACAGTTTTTTTGTTAAAAGATGAACCTGGCCATCTTGTACAGGACAAAAGAGTCTGGGGAAAAAAATTTTGAGACCTGGAAATGGATATATCTGTCCTTTTTCTAGGCTGCCTTTTTTTTTTTTTTTTTTGTCTGTGTCTATGTCTTTGTATGTGTGGTGGGAGTAGTTGGGTTATTATTGTTATGAGTTTAGCTGGATTTTGGAGTTGTCACTAGAATTACTCTCAGTATAACACGGACTTCAGATCATTCAGGACTACTGTTTAACATGTGGCCTGGTTTGCCAGATGGTTTTTGTGATCTCTTCCATCCTCAGTTTCAGGTCTTCCCTTGTATTATGCCTCAAAAAGTTCTCTCTGCTTGCTCTTGCCCCTCTTCAATCTGTAGACTACTGTTGTTTTGTTTAAGTATCAGTCCTAAGAAGATACTGTGTTTCTGAGTCTTGAGGATAGGTCTTTCTCCATTATCTTATCCACTCTCAGCTGTAGGTCTGGTCCCAGCAGGCATTTTAATCCCTCTTTCAAGTGTATAAGGTTTTGTTTTATTCCCTTCCCCAGCATCATGGGTTTTCACCAATGCCTTAGGGCATCAGGTTTTTTTCTCTCCCTCTAAAAGTTTAAACCCTTTATTTCATAGAATTACAGGGGAGAATGACTGTGCTTTTGCCCCAGTGCCCTTATTTCTCAAGACCTGCATGATAAGGGACATACTTTTAGTCTTGTTGTATGAATATACCAGGTCTTTTGCAGAAAAGAATCCTATGATGAATGCAAGTTCTCTTTGTGCTTGTATGGTCGAGGGGTTTTCAATACCTTTGCCAGACTACAGTAGGTCTTTAGCAATTCATTAAAGGATTAATTGAGTTCTTACTTGTGACATATAACATCTATCCCACGTAAGCAAATCCTCATATCCTAACTCTTGTTGGATGTGTTTTCCTTAGATTTCAGATTAGTTGGTAGTCATAACTTCTCTGCTGGATTCAAGGAAAGTTATGAATTTTCAAATTGTTGGTGTTTTTCTTGCTCCTGCTGTTGTTATTGTTTTAAGTGCAAAAACAATGATATTTGCAGCATTCTACATCCTGAGCAGAAACTGAAAGTCTCAGAACACACAGTATTTAGCTGAGCATGTGAGCAGTTGGAATGTTTCCTGGCCTCTCTTATGCCTAGAACTGGCCAATTACATGTACATGGAAGTTGTGCAACTTCCAGTAAATAAAAGGAAGGGGGCATGCCCTTCTTTCTTTTCCTTGTTCTGCTGACTCAGATGCAAACATGAGATCTGAAACTGATGTGACCATCTTGCACCATAAAGTAAATTTAGGAAAAAAGGCCATACCAGGTAGTATAATGAAATAAAAGGAACCTCATATAGCACTTTATCTATGCAGATATTCACCTATGTGAGAGAAAAATATAAATATAGCATCTATCCTCTTTAGTTTGTGGGGTATTCTCTTTTATTGCTGAACCTAATTCTAACTTATTTTCATGTCAGTGATTAACAGTTGGCATCAAGAAGAGACAAGTGTTTTAGTACCAGTTTTCTGGTTAGTTTCTGGTGCAATAGACTTACTCTTTCTCTATCTCCCACCCCTAACCTTTTGCACCCAGCACCCAGTTGAGGGGCTAGCACATCACTGGAGCTCAATAAATATTCATTAATGAAAAATGCAGGCATACCATCTGACTGTGATTTCTCCAGATGACAAATTTGCACTGGTATTTTTGTTATTTTATGTAATCATGAATTATAAGCACCTTCCCACCTGCAACATTTAACTCTACCCTCAATCTTTCGTTAGAGATACATAATTAACAGAATGAGTTCTTCTTTTTTTTTTTTTTTTACTTTTGGTCCCCCTCCCCCACCTTAAGGATGTAAGAAGAGCTAAAGGGCAACAACAGTCTTATAGAGGAGAGGAAGATGAGAAGCAGGGAACTGAACAAAAACATAACAAAAATGGCCCCTGATAACTAAGAGATAGCTCCAGGTCATCTACTGGGATAACTCTTTAACTCTTTAATTCTGGTTGAGTATTAAGCCATGAAAGTGTTCTTGGAAGAACTACTTTCTTTCCTTTCCCAGAAAGCTACTATCTTCAAGTTATTTATATCCCATGTTGAAGAGGAAAACAGTAAGACAGTTCTACAATCTGTCACTGGACCATAGAGCAAATGCTTGAAGCCCCTACCAAGTAGCCAAATGTGGCCTGAGAACACCTGTGCCATCTTAGGCAAACTCTGAGTTCCTGAAGACCAGAATTTATGCCATCTGTTTAAATTTCAAATGTCATACCATAAAGAACATAATATGGAAGATATTTCTTATACCTACAGCTGCTGTTACTGCAAAAATACCAGAAGCTAACAACTTGAAGGATTTAATTGGAGATGAAGGAAAACTGTATTGAGAGATAACACCTCTCCATGTAAGAAGCAAAGAAAAGGCATGTTTCTCTTTTCTGTGTATTATTAGAACTTGTCTGCCCTCCTCAGCGCATCAGCACTAATGATGCTGAAGTCCATGAAAGATAATTGCCTTGAGTCATTCTCTAGCCACAGAGAAGGTAAGATTAATAAAGAACATTTGTTATAATTTTGCAACCAATTTATATAATGGAACTCATAATAAATAACCACATTTAACACAAGCATTCATCAAAGCCAATTTACACATCAATTTGTTCACTATGTGTTAAACCAACCATTTGTAAGAATAAGTTGGTTTCTTCCTGTGTCCCCTTTTCTCTTTATTAAAGTAGAAATTATTGTTAGATATGGTAATTTGGGGGGCTTTTATAGAGGCGGCATTGATAATGATATATGTTGACTTCTCAGCTGTTGCTACATGATGTATAATTTTGCACAGCATGTTGCTTCTGTCTGGACTAAGAGGAAATTATTGTTTTAAAAATATAAAACTATTATTGATAGTCTTTTCTTCTCTCAGTAACTTATCACTTCAGGTGAACACAGTTCACCATAAAAGAGGCTGTGTATTTCTATGGACTGTCACCTCTTAATAATTCACAGAAAAAGGGACAGGTGCAGTCTAGTAAATGAAATCCACAAATTATCTCCAAGCATTTTATTAATTAAACACCATTTAATTAATACACCATTTTCAAGTTACCCTATTCCCAAGCTTTAGCTAACATCGTCACCTCTCCCATTTTTATTTTCCCACTGCTGCAAGGAGATGATGGCTCTCATCTGTTTCTATCCTAGAAAATGCTGCCCTTCCACAGTTACTTACAAATCTGTGTAAAAGGAAAAAAACGGATCCACAATCTTACACTCACAAAGAAAAATTCAAGTCAAAATTATTGCTAGTGTATATAACAAAGTTCAGTAAGAGAAAGACCAAGGTCATAAATGGTTAGTGGTGCCTAGTATGGTAGGTTGAATAATGGCCCCCTTAAAATATCCATATTTAATCCCAAGAGCCCATGAATATTTTACCTTCCATGGCAAAAGGAAATTGGCAAATGTAATTAAACTAAGGCTCTTGAGGTGGAGAGACTATCCTGGGTTATCACTGGAATCCCAAAGATTCTTATGAGAAGAAAGCAGAAGGTCAGTATTAGAAAAAACGGAGATCGGGTAACAGAAGGAGAGGTGGGAGGGATACAAGGTCGTGAGTCAAGGAATGAGAGCAACCTCTGGAAAGTATAAAAGCAACTATTCCTACTGAATTCCTCTTTTATATCTTTGAATCAAGGCCATAGATCTTTGTTCAGAGGTGTAAAATAACCCCATGATGTCACTCTATCAGGTGAAGACTTAAGAAAGAGTAAAAGAGATACTTGGGATCAAAGTCCTTGCTTGAAGAGGTTTCTAGAAATTGATACTGTCATTATAAAGATGGCAGTCATATTGAGAGTGATAGGTGATTGAATTCTTTTCCCTTCTACCTCTTGTTTTTCAACCTTAGAAAGTTATTTTACCATGAAGGCAATGCCTAAATATTCAGTAAGTTATCTCTGAATGACTGCTTTGGGAAGAGCATGAAGTTCGGGTCTTTCAGACACTGATCACAATAAATTGTGATCTAATGTGTGACTTGAATGTGTCCTATAGTGTCAAGTTTTGCCTGTCGCTTATCACTCTGGCTCTCAAGTATGAACTACAATTTATTTCTTGCCTTTTCTTTTGCTAGTGGTTTCGTGTATGTTAATCTTCTTTCCCTCCAAAAGTAAAGTATCTTAAAGATATAGACCAAGTGCTCTGAGTCCTCAAGAAGCCCTCTATAAATTTATGATTGGTTAAAAATAGACTATCTAATTTTTTAAAGATTTATTTATTTATTTTTAAGAGAGCACCCACCTGTGCATGAGCGTGGGGAGAGTTAGAGGGAGAGAATCTTGAAGCAGTCTCCCCCCTCTGATGCATGGCTCCGTCACACATCCCGTAAGATCATGACCCAAGCCAAAACCAACAATTGGGTGTTTAACCAACTGAGCCACCCAGGCACCCCTAGACTCTCTTTTATTTAAGCCAAAGTGTTATCAGTGCTTTTGTCTGGGGCAGGTCATTGTTCTTTTAGCCTAATGATACTGAGGTTAAGTGTCTGAAACAAATAACATCTTTAGGATTAAGTTTCATACGGTTGCTTTTTCTTCTGAACTTATATTCATTCTTTTGACTTTTATCTCTCAAAAGGGGATTTTACTATATTTAACAATAACTAATTCTAAAAAATAAGTCTTACTCTCCTTTGAAAAAGAATGGGTCTTAATCTTTTTCTAAGGATCTTCTTAATCCTTGTTTCAATATTTTTTAGGCATTGAACTGAACTGCTTTCTTCTAACACCTTTGTAAGGTGATAGCTTCTGACCTTGAGTCACAGACTCCAGGTGGTTGGTTGCATGCAGGTTTGAGGTGCCCAAGGCAGCTGTAGGTTTGAGGGAATGAGCCGAGTCCATGGCTGGTGTCACAGAGCTCACAGCCTCCCTTGCTTCTTCCTCCTGTCAGACTGTAGAGGCCACTTCATAATCCATGAAACCCAATACCATATACCAATTACTTTGATTTAGTTTCTTTCTGAGGAATGTGCTAAATGAGTTTGTAAAGCTCCTAAGAAGATGTAGTCACAGAACATGTCCACATACTGAAAATGTCAGATTTATGCCTCCACTAGGCTACCTTAAGCCAGGAGAGTCAAAATTATTTCTTAATCTCTCTTCAGAACTCTAAATATGAGATTTCTTCCCGTTTCATAGAAATTCTCCAATGAACAATAACTACAGTCACTAGAGTTGTTGGGTAAGACAGCAAGAATATAAGCTATATACCTGTCAGAGTAATTATTATAAATTAACAAATAATTTTAAAAATAAGAACAAAAGCCACATGGTTCTAGTGTTGGCAGTTAGGGTAGTGGCTTCTGGCGTGGCAGAATCTATGTGTTCCATTACACAATGTTGACATGGAGGCTAGAGCCTTTTCCTCAGTCTTCCAAACATTGTATGAACTACCTATACACTGTAGTTCTTCCCTGCTAGTTCTGCTTGATCTAGCAGGTTCTGTGGTTTGCTATGAAGAATTCTGAACAACACACCATTTAATCCAGAAAAGGGGAGGGGGGTGGAAAAAGCTTACACAGCACAAAGAAAGGAAAGACAACTATAGGAAGTAAACTTTTTGTGACAGCTGACTTTCTTCTGAGCACAGCCATTAATCCTGCTGTCGGCAGGGATAAGGATACGTCCAGAGGAAGGTGTAAAGCTGCATTCTTGTAACAGTGAGCAGTGGTGGCATGCAGATGAGAAGGAGCCTTCAGAGCCTCCAGCCTCCTGTTTGTTAACGCTGCTCCAAAACTTTGTTATCAAATATGCTTTTTGTTTTTTCTTTTAAACCCATAGAAAGTAGGCTCAATCTCTGGGAGATACTGAGGCCACAGAAAATCCAAGATTTTTTTATTGATTAATTTTTTTTTAATGCTTGTGGAGGAGGATGGATGGATTTTGTAAAGAAAATGAGGCACGGAGAAGAGAAAAAATAATTTCGAGTCCCCTCGGCCCCAGACTCACTTAGACTGCTAAAACGGCATATTTCCCTCAGGTATCGCTTTTATCCCCTCACTACTGATTTACACTTTGCCAAAATTCCATTTGGTTGCTTCTTGGCCTCAGTGCTCCTCTGATTTCTCCACAATGCACAGTTGGCCATCTGTCTCTGTGAGAGTCCTGCTCAGGCTCAGTAACTTGAACCACTGCCAACCAACCACGGTGCTCTTTCTGCTTCCACCTTTACTCCATCCCTGGAGATAATGCTAACCGTATGTGAAGACCTTCTCAGGCCTTGTCCATTTCTCTCCCAATACCCACTTCATCCTTCATGCAAAATCAGTCCAAACTCACGACTGCTAATCTGAAAGCCATCTCCAAGTTCCCCTGCAGCTGTCCTCCCCATCCCCCATATCCTGTGATTTCCCCCAACGCTCTTCCTTTTAAGTCACTGGAGTAGGATGTGGGCTCTGAAGCATTTTAGCACTTTGTGATATACACCAGCCCCAAAGTGACTCTAAAGCAACATGTATTAAACACAAACTATTCTTCTCCTGTAAGTGCAGATTCAAGACAAATTCTCCCAGTTGGTCTTTCCTTTACTTTTTTTTAAATCACGTGGCTACCCCTAGGACCATCCTTTCTAGATATTCTAAAGCCACTACAGAATTTTGTACACACTCCCAATCCAAGGGTTAGTCTACTCTCCCAGGACTCCCCACATGTATGGACACTGATATTTGATCAATGCACATTCATCTGATTGCTTTTGGTGAAAGACCCCTAAGTCGTGTACTTTGTGGAGTGAAGGTGGGAACACATGCAAAATAATCCTTGCCCTTAGGCTAGTAGTATGGGCTCTACAAAGGGAATTCTTTTCATGTGGCCTGCCTGCCTTAGTTGTATGCTATCACAAATGGTTGAATGTTAACTATCACATTTAGAACAGTTCTCTCATCTGTCAGCGCTGACTCTCTCTTCCTTCGGTCAGTGTAGATGAGTGGAAAATGCATAGTTTAGGGCCAGGAAGACTGAAGAGCATATTCTGGATGTTCCACCTCTAAAATGTCTGATTTTGAGCTAATTTTTAACTTCTTTGTATCTTGTTTTTTCCTCAGATGTAAAAGCAGAAATGAAATGTCATGACTTAGTTGAAATTTTGATGTGAGAATTAAAACCTAAGTGAGATCATGAACATATTACCTGCCACACTAACCATTACATGTGCAAATAAATAACATATTATTTTTCTACAGTAATAAGAAATCAGATTTACTCTCAGCTGGCATATTTCACCCCAATAGTAGAAGCCTAGATTAATCTAGGTTAAAAACACGTAAAACATACATTCTGCTCAGTGCATCAGTGACCAGGAAAAGTTAAATTATTCTTTCATTTTTAGATAGTATATTTTTCTTTCATTTTTAGATAGTATATTATCAGAATCCCAGTTAATAATGTTATGGTATGCAGGATGCCCGAACTACAAGGAATGAACTACTTAAAACCAATAAACAGTGGGATGATATTATTGGAACAAAAATTGTCAAGAATAAGCAGAATCTTCTACTTCCTTAGGCACATTTAGACCTAAGTGGCATAGCTTTTGAGATCACTGTTTATCATACCAGTTGACTTCCTGCTGTATTCTTTTGTTCCCTCAGTGATTTTAATCTAGCCCTTAAGTGAAGTCGAGTTTTTCTTTCCTCTCTGTAATCATTAGGATATAGACATTTACTCTGTTATTTTACCTCCCACTTCCAATCTTTTTCCTAAAAGCAGTGTGTGTCAAAAACCACTTTCTGTCTTTGTATTTGGGAGCCTCGTGCCACAGTAGAAAAATGCCTACTATCTGTTGTTGCTGTTGGGTATAAATGAGGCTGATGTATTTTGGAAACTGCCTGTCCAGAGCCACTGTAGTTTGACTAATGGATCTGAACAGTGATGTCAATCTTATTCTCCTCTTTGTTTGAAGATGCTCACTGGCAAAACAGTGATTCATCTTTCCAGGTAACCCATGAAGTAAAATGCAGAAGTCTAAAAGCAACTTGACATAAATGCAACAATCTTTTTTCAGCTTTGGGCACTCCAGGATCTGAGATGAATAAGCTCCATAAATTTGACATATCAATATTTGGGTTTCTTTAATTTATTTCTATATATATAACGGGATGACCAAACCACTTACAAATCAGGCATGATTTACCTGTCTGGCCTAGCACAGTGCATCAATAGGTCCTCCCAAGCTCCCTGTAACAGATTTTTTCCCCCCTTTCTCCCTATCCTCCATCATTTGCTGGGCCCTGAAAAATCCCATCAGGCAAACTTTGGGGATTTATTCCATGACCATGGTGGTTTGTGCTAGCTTACAAGTTTAATTTGAAGAAGTATTTTGTTCGCCTAAATGTTGTGCTTAACAATTATTTTTTAAATTGTACCTATTTATTTATTTTTTAATTCTAGTATAATTGACAGTGTTATATTATTTTCAGGTATACAATTTAGCAATTTTACAATTCTGTGCATTGCTCAGTGTTCATCATGATGACTGTACTCTTAATTCCTTTCACCTATTTCATCTATCCCCTCACCCACCTCTCCTTTGGTAACCATTAGTTTGTTCTCCATAGTTAATGCAAATGGCAAGATTTCATTCTTTTATATGGCGTAGTAACAGTCCACTTTGTGTGTGTGTGTGTGTGTGTGTGTGTGTGTGTGTGTGTGTGTTTGTATAATATAATGCTGCACTAAACATAGGAGTTCTTATACTCTTTGGGTAAATACCACATAGTGAGTTTACTGGATCTATAATTCTGTTGGTAATTTTTTTTAGGAATTTCCATACTATTTTCTACAATGGCACACCAGTTTGCATTCCTACTAGCAGTGCAAAAGAGTGCCTTTTCCTCCACAGTCTCACCAGAACTTGTTTCTTGTGTTTTTCTTTTGGCCATTCTGACAGTTGTGATGGTATCTTACTGTGCTTAGGGGAAAAGACCTCAGTGTTTCCCCAGTGTTGAGTATGATATTATCTGTGGGTTTTTCATAAATGGCCTTTATTAATTGAGATATGTTCCCTCTAAATCTACTGTGTTGGATTATACTTTGGCAAGTGCTTTTTCTGCATCTATTGAAATAATCATATGGATTTTATTCTTTGTCTTGATGTGATGTCTCACATTGATTGATCTATAAATATTGAACCACCTTGCATCCCAGAAATAAATCCCACGTGATCATAGTGGTTGATTTTTTTTAACATATTGGTGGATTTGGTTTGCTAATATTTTGTTGTTGTTGAAGATTTTTGCATCTGTGTTCATCAGCTATTGGCCTGTACTTTTATTGTACTGTCCTTGGTCTTGGGATCAGTGTAATGTTAGCCTCATAGAATGAATTTAGAAGCTTTCCTTTTTTTCCTATTTTTTTTTTTTTTTGGAACAGTTTGAGAAGCTTAAGTATGAACTCTTTAAACGTTCAGCGGAGGGACGCCTGGGTGGCTCAATGGGTTAAAGCTTCTGCCTTTGGCTCAGGTCATGATCCCAGGGTCCTGGGATCGAGCCCCACATTGGGTTCTCTGCTTCCTCCTCTCTCTCTGCCTGCCTCTCTGCCTACTTGTGATCTCTGTCTGTCAAGTAAGTAAATAAATTCTTAAAAAAAAAAAAATGTTCAGTGGAGGGGCACCTGGGTGGCTCAGTGGGTTAAGCCTTTGCCTTCAGCTCAGGTCATGATCTCAGGATCCTGGGATCGAGCCCCACATTGGACTCTCTGCTCAGCGGGGAGCCTGCTTCCCCCCTCTCTTCCTGCCTCTCTGCCTACTTGTGATATCTCTCTGTGACAAATGAATAAATAAAAATTTTTAAATAAATAAATAAATATTCAGTGGAATTCACTGATGAAGCCATCTAGTCCTGGAGTTTTGTTTATTCAGAGTTTTTGTTTGTTTGTTTTTTAAGATTTTTACTTATTTGGGAGAGAGAAGGCATGAGCAGGAAAGGGGCTGAGGGAGAGGGAGAAACAGACTCCCTTGCTGAGCAGGGACCCAAAAGCAGGGCTCCATCCCAGGACCCCAAGATCATGACCTGAGCCAAAGGCAGATGCTCAACTGACTGAGCCACCCAGACGCCCCAGTTTAGAGTCTTTTGATTGCTAGTAATCAGTCTGTTCAAATTTTGTATTTCTTCCTCTTTTGCAAGATGATATGTTTCTAGGAATTTATTTCTTTCAGGTTGTTGACTTTGTTGGCATATAATTTTCATGATATTTTCTTATCCTTTGTATTTATGTGGTATCAGTTGTCATTTATCCTCTTTCATTTCCAATTCTGTTTGAATCATCTCTCTCTCTCTCTTTTTGGTGAGTTTGGCTAAAGGTTTATCAATTTTGTTGATTTTTTTCAAAGAACGAGATCCTGGTTTCATTGATCTTTTCTATTGTTTGTGCGTGTTTTAGTTTATATATTGTTTATTTCTGCATTACTCTTTATTATTTCCTTCTTCTACTGGTTTTGGGTTTTGTTCCTTTTCTAGTTTCTTTAGGGTTAGGTTAGGTTTTTTTATTTGAGATATTTCATGCTTCCTGTATTACTCTAAACTTCCTTCTTAAAGCCACGTTTGCTGCCTCCCAAAGAATTTGGATCACTGTATTTTCACTTTTATTTGTCTCCATATATTTTTTAAGTTTTTATTTAAATTCTACTTGTTAACATATAGTGTAATATTAATTTCATGTGTGCAATATAGTATTCAACACTTCCATACAACACTAGGTGCCCATCACAAGTGCCTTCCCTAATCCTCATCACCTATTTCACCCATTCCCCCACCCACCGTCCCTCTGCTAACCATTTGTTCTATATAGTTAAGAATCTGTTTCTTGCTTTGCACCCCCCCACCCTTTTCTCCCCTTTGTTCATTTGTTCTGTTTATATGAGTGAAATCACAGAGTATTTGTCTTTTTCTGACTGACTTATTTAGTTCAACATAATACTCTCTAGCTCTATGCACATTGTTGCAAATGACAAGATTATGTTCTTTTTTATGGCTGAGTGTGTATACACACACACACACACATACCCATACGTACACATATATATATGTACACATACCATCTCTTCTTTATCCATTCATTAATCTATGTACACTTGTGCTGTTTCCGAAATTTGGCTGTTATAAATAATGCTGCTATACACATTGGGGTGCCTGTATCCTTTTGGATTAGTATTTTTGTATTCTTTGGATAAATACCTAGAAGTGCAATTGCTGGGTTATAGGGCAGCTCTGTTTTTAACTTCTTGAGGAAACTCCGTACTGTTTTCCAGAGTGGCTGCACCAGTTTGCATTCCCACTAACCATGCAAGAGGATTCCCCTTTCTCCACATCCTCACCAAGAGCTGTTGTTTCTTGTGTTGTTGATTGTCCCCTTTATAATTATATAGTCTCCTTCTTTTTCTCTAGGTATAGTCTTTATTTTAAAGTCTCTTGGGGCTACCTGGGTGTCTCAGTGGGTTAAGACTCTGCTTTCAGCTCAGGTCATGATCTCAGGGTTCTGGGATCGAGGCCCACATCGGGCTCTCTGTTTCAGGAGAGAGCCTGCTTCCCCCGCCCCTTCTGCTGGCCTGTCTACTTGTGATTTCTCTCTGTCAAATAAATAAATAAAATATTAAAAAAAAATAAGGTCTTTTTTGTCCGATATAAATACTGCTACTTTGTCTTTCTTTTCATATCCATTTGCATCATAAATGTTTCTCCATCCCCTCACTTTCAATCTACATATGTCTTTAGGTCTGCAATGAGTCTCTTATGGGCACCATATAGATAGGTATTGCTTTTTTATCCATTCCTTCACCCTATGACATTTGATTGGAGAATTTAGTCCATTTGCATTAAAGTAATTATTGATAGGTATGTATTATTGCCATTTTGTTACTTGTTTTGTGGTTGTTTTTGTAGCTTTTCTCTGTCCTTTCTTCCCTTGCTTTCTCCTCTTACAATAAGCTGGCTTTCTTTAGTGATACACTTGGATCTCTTCTCTTTATTTCTTGTATATCTATTACTGGTTTTTGATTTGTGGTTAACATTATGTTTCTATGTCACATCTGCATAGAGCAGTTTATATTAAGTGGATAGTCATTTAAGTTTGAACCCCTTCTTACTCCCACAAGCACCACCCCCACATTTAGGTATATGGTGCCATACTTTACAACCTTTTATGTTGTGAGTCCCTTCACTGATTTTTATACACTTACTTTTACTGCTTTTGTGCTTTCTACTTTTTCTTCTTATATCTTTTCCTTTCTACTCAAAATGTCCATTCTAACATTTCTTGTAGGGCTGGTTTAGTAGTGATGAATTCCTTTAACTTCCCTTTGTCTGGGAAACCCTTTATCTACCCTTATATTCTGAATGATGGCCTAGGTGGATATAGTACTCTTGGCTACAGATTTTTCCCTTTCAACACTGTGCATATATCATGCCACTCCTCTCTGGCCTGTAAAGTTTCTGCTGAAAAATCTGCTGATGGCCTTATAAGGTCTCCCATGTATGTAGCTGTTTTTTTTTTTTTTGCTTCTTTTAAATTTTTATCTTTATCACTACTTGTTACCATTTTGGGGGGGGCTTAAAATTATTCTTGTTTTTATTGTGTTATGTTAGTAACTATATAATACATCATTAGTTTTTGATGTAGTGTTCCAAGATTCATTGTTTACATATAACACCCAGTGCCCCATGCAATACATGCTCTCCTTAATACCCACCACCAGACTCAGCTCTCCCCCCACCCCCCTCCCTTCTAAAACCCTGAATTTGTTTCTCAAAGTCCATAGTCTCTCATGGTTTGTCTCCCCCTCCAATTAGCGCACCCCCTTCACTTTTCCTTTCCTTCTCCTAATGTACTCCATGTTACTCCTTATTTCCACAAGTAAGTGAAACTCTATGATAATGGACTTTCTCAGCTTGACTTATTTCACTCAGCATAATCTCCTCCAGTTGCATCCATGTTGATGCAGAAGTTGGGTGTTCATCCTTTCTGACAGCTGAATAATATTCCATCGTATATATGGACCACATCTTCTTTATCCATTTGTCCATTGAAGGGCATCTCAGCTCTTTCCACAATTTAGCTGTTGTGGACATTGCTTCTATGAACATTGGGGTACATATTGTCCTTCTTTTCACTACATCTATATCTTTGGGGTAAATACCCTGTAGTGTAATTGCCAGGTCATAGGGTAGCTCAATTTTTTAAAAATTAACATACAATGTATTATTTGCCCCAGGGGTATTGGTCTGTGAATCATCCGGCTTACACATTGCACAGCACTCACTATAATACATACCCTCCCCAATGTCCATAACCCAGCCACCTATCCCTATCCCTCTACCCCAGAAGAGACCCTAAATAGCCAGAGGAATGTTGAAAAAGAAGACCAAAGTTGGCGGCATCACAATTCCAGACTTCAAGCTCTATTACAAAGCTGTAATCATCAAGACAGTATGGTACTGGCACAAAAACAGATACATAGATCAATGGAACAGAATAGAGAGCCCAGAAATGGACCTTCAACTCTATGGGCAACTAATCTTTGACAAACAGGAAAGAATGTCCAATGGAAAAAACACAGTCTCTTTGACAAATGGTGTTAGGAAAATTGAACAGCCACATGCAGAAAAATGAAAGTGGACCATTTTCTTACACCACACACAAAAATAGACTCAAAATGGATGAAAGACCTCAGTGTGAGACAGAAACCAATCACAATCCTTGAGGAGAGCATAGCCAGAAATCTCTTCGACAGCAGCCACAGCAACTTTTTCGCAGGACATCACTAACACCGAGGGAAGCAAGGGAAAGATGAACTATTGGGACTTCATCAAGATCAAAAGCGTTTGCACAACAAAGGAAACAGTCAACAAAACCAAAAGACAGCTGACAGAATGGGAGAAGATATTTCCAAAATTGTAATGCCACCAACTTTTAGCTTTCTTTTTAAATATTCCTCTGGCTACTTGGGGTCTTTTCTGGTTCCACATAAATTTTAGGATTATTTATTCCATTTCTTTGAAAAAATTTGATGGTATTTTATAGGGATTGCATTAAATGTGTAGGTTTCTTTAGTAGCATAGACATTTCCACAATGTTTGTTCTTTCAATCCATAAGCATGGAATCTTTTTCTGTATCTTTATGTGTTCCCACCAACAATGTAGGAGGGTTCCCCTTTCTCTGCATCCTTACCAACATCTGTCGTTTCCTGACTTGTTAATTTTAGCCAATCTGACTGGTGTGAGGTGGTATCTCATTGTGGTTTTGATTTCTATTTCCTTGATGCTGAGAGATGTTGAGCACTTTATCATGGGTATGTTGGCCATTTGGATGTCTTCTTTGCAAAAATGTTGATTCATGTCTTCTGCCCATTTCTTGATTGGATTATTTGTTCTTTGGTTGTTGAGTTTGATAAGTTCTTTATAGATTTGGGATACTAGCCCTTTATCTGATATGTTGTTTGCAAATATCTTCTCCCATTCTGTCAGTTGTCTTTTGGTTTTGTTGACTGTTTCCTTCACTCTACAAAATGTTTGATCTTGATGAAGTCCTAGTAGTTCATTTTTGCCCTTGCTTCCCTTGTCTTTGGTGATGTTTCTAGGAAGAAGTTGCTGTTGCTGAGGTTGAAGAGGTTGCTGCCATGAGCATGCAATCCATGAGCATGGAGTGCTTCTCCATTCTTTTGTGTCTTCCACAATTTCCTTCATGAATACTCTATAATTTTCTAAGTACAGATTCTTTGCCTCTTTGGTTAGATTTATTCCTAGGTATCTTATGGTTTTGGGTGCAATTGTAAATGGAATCATGTCCTGAATTTCTCTTTCTTCTGTCTTATTTTTGGTATATAGAAATGCAACTGATTTCTGTGCATTGATTTTATATCCTGACACTTTACTGAATTCCTGTATGAGTTCTCGCAGCTTTAGAGTGCAGTCTTTTGGTTTTCCACATAAAATATATCATCTGCAAAGAGTGCGGGTTTGATTTCTTTGCTTATTTGGATGCCTATTATTTCTTTTTGTTGTCTGATTGCTGAGGCTAGGACTTCTAGTACTATGATGAAGAGCAGTGTTGATAGTGGACATCCCTGCCATGTTCTTGAACTTAGAGGAAAAGCTCTCAGTTTTTCCCCATTGAGAATGATATTTACTATGGGTTTTTCATAGATGGTCTTTATGATATTGAGGTATGTGCCCTCCATTCCTACACTTTGAAGAGTTTTAATTTTTATTTTTTATAAACATATATTTTTATCCCTGGGGTACAGGCTTGTGAATCGCCAGGTTGAAGAGTTTTGATCAAGAAAGGATGCTGTACTTTGTCAAATGCTTTTTCAGCATTTATTGAGAGTATCATATGGTTCTTGTTCTTATTTTAAATTAATGTATTGTATCACATTGATTGATTTGTGGATGTTGAACCAACATTGCATACCAGGAATAAATCCTAGTTGGTTGTGGTAAATAATCCTTTTAATGTACTGTTGGGTCCTATAGGCTAGTATTTTGGTGAGAATTTTTGCATCTATCTATTGTATTTTTAGTTCAGGTATTGAGCTATTCATCTCTGAATGGTTCTTTTTCATATTTTCTATCTCTTTGTCAAAGGCCTCACTGAGATCTTCCACTCATTTTTTCAAGTCCAGGGAATATCTTTATGACAATTACTTTAAATTCTCTATCAGTTTAAAAAAGGGGGGAGCACCTGCATGGTTCAGTAGGTTAAAGCCTCTCGCCTTTGGCTCAGGTCATGATCCCAGGGTCCTGGGATCGAGCCCCGCATGGGGGCTCTGCTTCAGTGGGGAGCCTGCTTTCCCCACCCCTCTCTTTGCCTGCCTCTCTGCCTGCCTCCCTGCCTACTTGTGCTATCTGTCAAATAAATAAATAAAATATTAAAAAATAAATTCTCTATCAGGCATATTTCTTATCTCTGTTTTGTTTATGTCTCTTGCCATGATATTGTCCTGTCCTTTTATCTGATACATATTCCTCTCTCTCTCTCATTTTCTCTCTCTGTGTCTTTTTATCTGTGTTAGGCAAAGTCATTTATATCTCTTCTCAAAAGTAGTAGCCTTATGAAGAAGAGGTTCTGTAGTGCCCTGCCGTATAGTGTCTCCTGTTCACCAAATCTGGCAGTTCACGGGTGTCTCCTATGTTTGTTGCATATACCCTGCTGTTGTGGCTGAGCCACTTTTGCCTTCAGTCCTGTCATCTGTGATGGCTCTCTTTGCATGTTATAATTAGGATTTGGTCCTGTGCTGTTAGATGCCAAATCTGGGGCTGGTTTGAGCTTGAGTTGAGTCAGACCATATGCTTACAAGAGAGTGATAGCATCAGACTGCAGGGTGCTTTCCCTGTATTGGCTTCTGAGAAATTTTTGTTGTTGGGCAGGGCCTGCAGTTGGATCCAATATCTGCCCTCAGTCTACTGCTGGTATTACAGTCAGACTGGTTTTGTAGTTTTTTTCCCCTCTCCCTGTGACAGGAGTCATTTCGGTTAGTGCTGGCTTCTATCAGGACTACTTCTACACTGCCAGGCTTGTGGCATCTCTTTGGGTGGGCTCTGACCAAAAACATAATGGAAAGGGCAGATCTGTAGTAGAACACAGGGCCAGAGAACAGGATATGGGTAAGGTTTAAGCAAGTCGGCTGTGGGAGGAGACCTGGAGCTGCTTTAGAAAACTCCTGTGACAGGGTTGGAGTGGGTGTGTTCAGAGGAAAACATGATAACAGGCATGCATTAGAGCACGGTTCTTGCTGGAGCCAATGGTGGAGGGGGCCTGCTGTTCCCCAGAACTCCTGCTGAGGCTGGACAGGTTGGAGGGGGTGAATATGCATAAGGGCATCTGAGCAGGCACACAGTGTTTGCAAAGTTTGCCTGGGTCTGCAATGGGAGAAGACCTAGAGCAGAAGACTTGGATGAAAGGGGTCTCCACAGAGGAACATTGTGGTGGGGTGCACTGTTAGCAAATTAGGTGGGAAGTGTTGTTACTGCACTGGTTCCTGCTGGTATCTGTGTGCCTAGGCTGGGGACAGGGCAGGGCATTGGTGCCTTCCAGCTCCTACGTTCCTGGAGAAGTCTCCCAAAGATCCCTGCCCCTCCAGCATACACCCTGAGATTAGCAAACAAATATCTTTCTCATATTCCCCAGGCATTTTTCTTTTTCTCTCTCTTTCTTTCTTTCTCTCTCTCTTTCTTTCTTTCTTCTGAATCAGATAGGAATCATGCATTTATTCAAGTCTGATTTTTGTGCACTTTGTTTTAAAAACTGGTAGTGGACTTTGTAAGAAATAGTATCTCACAGTGAAGTTATAGGTATAAGCTAAAAAACAAGACATTTTAATTTGAAATTTATGTTAACCATATGTATAATCCTCATCAGTCCTTAGTTTGATGTCTCTCTAGTCATTTTGATTGTATGAGGCTCATTCTCTTATAGATTCCTTAGGTAGTTTTCACTGGAATAATGCTCCCTGAGTTCTTGTTTGTTGACAACAATTCATGTTCTTTATCTCTGAAGTCAGTCTTACTGAATATAAAATTCTTGGCTCTCACTCTATTTCCTTAAATATATTCAATGTGCTAATCCATTTTATTCTGGGATAAAGCACTCTGTTGAAAAATCCAGTGATAACCTAATTTCCTTTTCTTTACAAGTCATATATTCTTTTTTCCTAGATATTCCCCCAATTTGTTCCCTTTTCTTTTCATTCAGTAATTTTACTAGACTATGTCTTATCACACTGGTCCTTTTTTTTTTTAAGATTTTATTTATTCATTTGACAGACAGAGACCACACGTAGGCAGAGAGGCAAACAGAGAGAGAGAGAGAGGGAGGAAGGGAAGCAGGCTCCCTGCTGAGCAGAAAGCCTGATGAGGAGCTCCATCCCAGGACCCTGAGATCATGACGGGAGCCGAAGGCAAAGGCCTTAACCCACTGAGCCACCCGGGCACCCACACACTGGTCCTTCTAATTTAGTATTCTCAATTATGCTTTCAGTGTGAAATTGAAATCTTTTTTTTATTTCAGGAAAGTTTTCTTAATGAGAGTATTTAGTATTTGTCCTGTTCTTTCACTTTGGCTTTCTTCTCCAAGGATGCCATACGCCAGGAACCCAATCTTCTTTTTCCATCCTCAGTATTTGCTACCTCCTCTTCCTCTTGAATCCCTTCAATCTCATACTTCATTGATTTTTTGTTTTTTGTTTTTTAATTTTCCTCTTCTCACTTTCTGTTTAAGACAATATGTAATGGATTTATTCACACTTATAGTCCTTCTAGTTTATTCTCAACTTTTGAAATAACTTTTCTTTCATTTTTTATTCTTTGCTGAATTCTGTCACCTCATTTCAGAGTTTTCCTAATTACGAGATATAGCAGATCCCGCTTCTCTGTGCAGAATCTGTTCCAAGATCCCCAGTGGATGTCTGAAACCACAGGTCATACCAAACCTTACATACATTTTTTTTTCCTATACAAATATACCTATGATAAAGTTTAATTTATAAATTAGGCACAATAAGGAATTAGCAGCAGTAAGTAATAATGAAATAGAATAGTTACAACAATATACTGTAATGAAAGTTGTGTGAATGTGGTTTCTCTCTCTCAAAATATTGGACTGTACTCCCCCTTATTTATTCGACAGACAGAGAGCACAAGTAGGCAGAGAGGCAGGCAGAGAGAGAGGAGGAAGCAGGCTCCCTGCTGAGCAGAGAGCCCAATTCGGGGCTTGATCCCAGGACCCTGGGATCATGACCCAAGCCGAAGGCAGAGACTTTAACCCACTGAGCCACCCAGGTGCCCCCCTAGTTACTTTTATATAAATATGGCTTTCCTGGACATCTACACTAAGCAAGGCACGGGAAACCTTCTCTAACATCACAGAGTTCCCTTCTTAGTTCTTTTTGTATGGAGCTCAATAATAGGTTGGCTTGTTTCCTGAGCTTTTCTTGGTTCTATTGACGAACCCCACGTCAGTCTGAATCTTCCCTTTTCTTCATCTCTGCTGTCTCTATCCTCCTCTATTTTAAATCCATTCTTCTTTGGAAGCATCGTGACTTTTCTTGACCTTTTCTACTTCCACAGACGTTACCAAAACAAGTTTGTCAGTTTTCTTGGAAAACCCTGTTAGAATTTATTTTCTATATTTTCATTTAAGTATTTAAAAATCCCATATATCTCAAGGCACCTGGCTGGCTGAGTTGGTGAAGCATGCAACTCTTGATAATAGTGTCCTGAGTTCAAGCCCCACGTTGGGTGGAAAGCCTATATAGTTAAACAAGCTGGGTCTCTTGTTCATTGCCGTGAGGAAACATATGCCATACGGGACTGTGGGTGTGTGGTCACTGAAGTCAGTGAAGTGAGGGTAAACTTCCTAAAGGCCTTGAATGAGGGTTCTCATGCAGCAGTGTAGGATATTAGAAATCCAGGATCAAGGTGTTGGTAGATTTGGTTCTTCTTAGGTCTCTCTTCTTGGCTGCCAGGTGTTGACCTTGCCCTGCCCTCACATGGTGTGCTCTGTGTGCACATCTCCCCAGGCTTTTTTCAACTGCTGTTTCTCTGCTGTATCTCAGTCAGGCTGTTTGTTGTGCTGTCTCTTTAAGGATAGGGACTCTGTTTCCTCTCACTCTCTTGGCTCTCCCAGAGCCTGCTGAGTTTTAAAGATCCAGGTGGTAAGCCCTGCTAATTCTAAGAACTCACAGAATTATTCCCTTCTTGTGTTCCAAGGCAAATGTTACAGGGATTTGTCTTCCCCATGTGAGTTCCCCATGCCTGGGCTCCTTGGTGTGAGGGTTGGTTCCTCTAAGCCTGAGGCATCACTCCCTCCCCTGGACAGTCCTGTGAGTCTCCTTGATTCTCCACTCTCCTCTGCCCTCCCAGTCCTCTTCACTGTGGTTTCCTCTCTACAGAACTGTGAGAATCTGCCAATCGTTGGGTCATTTGCTGAGTTATTTACACTGATTATACTGAGGTGGGTGTTATCATGTTGTATGTGTGGGATGAGGTGAGCCTGGGCTTCTCCTATTACACCATTCTCCCCAAAAGTCTCTTAGTAAGTGTTTTATGTGCTTCAAATCTATGTGAATTATCACAACCCAGCTTCTAGTATCGGTCAGGAATGGAATGCATACTTGTTTCCCTCGGCTGAACCAGGATTTTAAAATCAAATTGGTCTGATTTGACCAATTTTCTATATTTTCTTTATTTTCTATATTTTCATTTAAGTATTTAAAAATCCCATATATCTTATATCGAATAAGATATAATAAACAGATTATTGTATATTTCTGGAAAGCATCAATATTTTGACTACTTAAAAAAAGGTATCAGAAGACCTACCACTCATGAGTTAGCCTTCCCGCACAGCAATTGGCCAAAGCTGAGGAGTGTTACCCCATGTGAAGGGAATCTCTTCTCCTGTGTCTGAGTCCTTGTGATCCTATCATTTCACTGAAAATGAGGGCGAGTTTCAGTTACCATTTATCATTGCACTGGCATTGATCTTTTCCTTCAAGTCAAGCTTTCTGTCTTTAGGCACATGTCTCCATCAGAGGTAGAAAAATGAAGAGGTAAAGAGGCTGAAGGAAAAAAAAAAAGGGGGGCATTGTTATTACTTCCTGGAAGTGTGAGTATCATAGATGACTCACCCATTTGCATCCTTGCTCATTCCCTGCAGATACTGGTTTGCAATCCCAGTTCTAAATCCTTCTGGATTTAGGAACACCAGAACTGCCTTACTGATTCATCATTGTCTTCCCATAGAAGACGGCTGCTGCTGCTTGAGATTGTTTCCTGACTAAATCTTCCACATTTTGTTGCAGTCTCACAAAGTATCAACTTCTACTTAAACAGTTTTTCAGAACTTTTATCTAAATATTAAAATAAATATTTGTGTTCTTAGGAAAGCAGAGACATACTATGGAGCCTCTGATTACTTTTAAAGTCATCTGCCATCTCAGTAACTTGGCACATTTCTATGAGCTGTTCTTTGGTGCGAACAATACAAACAAATGCTGGGTGATTTAATTAAAAGGAAATTTATTAGAAGGATATGGGATGGCACCATGGTCAGTGAGAGAACTGAAGAGAACCAGGCCCAGCAATGTGGGAATAGATACAGCTCAGAGAAGTTGGATGGCCAGAGTAAATGATGGTTTTATCAACATGCTATTGATGATGAGTAACATCTCCAAAAGGTTTTTGGGTTTCATTCTTCTACCCATTAACTCAAGATTCAAGTTCAGGTGTCCAGATGGCCCAGAGTGAATGACACTTGTTTCTAAGGTAGGGAGGTCAGTATACCTCGATTGACAGTCTCAACAAAACTACAAAGAGTGAAGGAGACATAATTTGATAAAAGGAAATCCAGATGACTGTGACCAGAAGAAGAGGAGAATAGTGGCCAGAATACAACTCAATCCCACTACCAGGATCTGCTCATTGTAATCTAGCAGATGACTTTTAATATCTTTAAATTATGTAATATTTCGAATGCCTGGGTGGCTCAGTGGGTTAAGCCATTGCCTTCGGCTCAGGTCATGATCTCAGGGTCCTGGGATCAAGTCCCGCATCGGGCTCTCTGCTCAGCAGGGAGCCTACTTCCCTCTCTCTCTTTCTCTCTCTCTTTCTGTGCCTGCCTCTCTGCCTACTTGTGATCTCCCTGTGTCAAATAAATAAATAAAATCATTTAAAAAATTATGTAATATTTCAATAGAAAAATAAGGTGATTCCATTTGTTCTTTTGGCACTTTCTCTACTTAAATTCATACCTGCGGTTTATTTTTCACAAAATTTCCCCAAATTGAATAAGCTTGAGGGCTCACATACCTATATCCCTGCTGAAAGAATTAAACACAGCATTCATAGTGCGTTTTTTAAATCAAGGAGACATTAAGATAGACACAGGATAAATCCTACATGGGATCTGCTTCACACACTTTTTTCTCCCACTCTATCATTTTTCACCTTCCCTTCTGCCACTTTCTCACTCTCTCTTTCCACTCAAAAAACAGAAGTAAAGGTAAGGGTAAGAGGTCATAACAAGACAGAGTAGGGTCAGAAAGCCAGGGAGAAGCCATGTTGGAGGCAAAGAATTAGGGTGGATATTAGAGAAAGAAAAACAACTTTGAGGTATACTACTATTATAAGTTAAGCCTCTAGCAAATTTAGATGTTGAAATTAAATTCATATATTCAATGTTACTGCATTTCATTTTTGAAACATAAAGAAGGCGAGATGGCAGAGGGGTGGGGGTGGGTGTGCAGTCCACAGGGAGTGTGGCAGAAAAGAAGGGTGGAAAGGGAAAGGTAAGGTTGTGGTCAAGGGGTAAAATAGAAAGGATATGGCATGCATGGAAAGTCCTACCCCACCCCACACCCATCACTGTTTTGATCTTGTAACTAATTCTTCTCTGCCTCTCCTATCTCCCAGCTTAGAGAATTTGCTTAAAGTCATAGCCAAGCCCTGCTCAACATATTCCCCTCTCCCACACCTTCCCTCCTCACTCCCAGCCCACACCACACACAGCAGAAAAGCAGTTTAGAGATCTCTCATCATTCCTTCATAGACCCGAGCTGCAACTGAATATCTCTAGCCCACTACAGGATCTGTTCACCACAATCTAGCAGATGACTTCTAATGTCTTTAAATTCTAGGACGTTTTGGTACAAAGAAAAATAAGAAAACTGACTTTGTGCTTTTGACACATTCTCTACAGATTGCATTTCATGCTTATAAAATCATGTACTGTCAGCCTCACTCCCTACAGAAAGGGTCCACACCCCTAGTATAAATAGAGAAGGCCCACTCTTGGTATTTCAATTCCAGAGAATATTATAAGTAATAAATCCCTTATACTGTGTGTAGAATTAGGAAAGTCTACTTAAACTACCGTAAGGCTGATGAATAGATCGAAGGGTCAGAATGTATTTGGGAGTTTTCTTCCAATGCGTAAGGCCCTCTTTACCATCATTTTCAGCTAGATAAAACCCACTAATCTATGGTGGTGCCTCAAGATAGAACACGCATTTCCCTCAGGATTTGCTGGGATAACTGAGGATGTCCCATATTCTTACTTTGATCCATGTAACTTCAGTGAGCCATAGATTGTCAGAAGTGAAAACAATTCCTTGGCAGAGAGCTGCCAGGGACCGTTCATGGCTCAGGAGATTTAAAAAATGGTATCAGAGAATATCTAAAGCTTATGAGCTGCAGACCGGCTGCACAGATTTGTTAAAAGCAGAGGAATTATTTATGCTGGAGGGAAGAATTACAATAGAAACAGATAGGGATTGGGGTTGATGTGCTCAAAACTGAGTTGAATTTAGTATATACTATGAACCCCTATTTTTTAGTATAATTCAAAAATCTTTAAAAAGCAGTAAGCAAGTGTGCAGCAAGGGCCTGTGAGGGAGTGATGAGAGATCTCTAAACTGCTTTTCTGCTGTGTGTGGTGTGGGCTGGGAGTGAGGAGGGAAGGTGTGGGAGAGGGGAATATGTTGAGCAGGGCTTGGCTATGACTTTAAGCAAATTCTCTAAGCTGGGAGATAGGAGAGGCAGAGAAGAATTAGTTACAAGATCAAAACAGTGATGGGTGTGGGGTGGGGTAGGACTTTCCATGCATGCCATATCCTTTCTGTTTTACCCCTTGACCACAACCTTACCTTTCCCTTTCCACCCTTCTTTTCTGCCACACTCCCTGTGGACTGCACACCCACCCCCACCCCTCTGCCATCTCGCCTTCTTTATGTTTCAAAAATGAAATGCAGTAACATTGAATATATGAATTTAATTTCAACATCTAAATTTGCTAGAGGCTTAACTTATAATAGTAGTATACCTCAAAGTTGTTTTTCTTTCTCTAATATCCACCCTAATTCTTTGCCTCCAACATGGCTTCTCCCTGGCTTTCTGACCCTACTCTGTCTTGTTATGACCTCTTACCCTTACCTTTACTTCTGTTTTTTGAGTGGAAAGAGAGAGTGAGAAAGTGGCAGAAGGGAAGGTGAAAAATGATAGAGTGGGAGAAAAAAGTGTGTGAAGCAGATCCCATGTAGGATTTATCCTGTGTCTATCTTAATGTCTCCTCGATTAAAAAAAAATGCACTGTGGATCACCTGGCTGGCTCAGTCAGTAGAGCATATAACTCTTGATCTTGGAGTCCTGAGTTTGAGCCTTATGTTGAGGGTAGAGATTACTTAAACATTTTCTTTTAAGTAGACTCCACACCCAGTAATGAAGCTCAATGGAGGACATCAACTTAGAACTCAGATCGACCTGAGCTGAGATCTATAGTCTGATGCTTTAACTGACTGAGCAACCCAGGAACCCCTAACTTTTTTTCTTAATTGTACTGTGGGGACATCTGTGTGGCTTAATTGGTTAAGCATCTGCCTTTGGTTCAGGTCATTGTTCTAGGGTCTTTGGATTGAGTCCTGAATCAGGCTTCTTGCTCATTGGGGAGCCAACTTCTCCTTCTGTCTACCATTCTCTTTGCTTGTTCTCTCTCTCTCTCTCTGTCTCTCTAACAAATAAATAAAAGCTTTTTAAAAAATTGTACTGTGAATCAACTGTTTTAATTCCTTCAATAGAGATGTAGGTATTTGAGTCCTAAATCTTACGCAATTTGGGGGAAATTTTGTGAAAAGTAATATGTAACTATGAATACAATCTTGATTTCAAAGGTGAATATTATCTGGCTTCTGATTCTAGTTTATACGGAGAATAACCAAAGAATATTTCTGAATCATAGTAAGAGCAAAGTCAACAAAACAGATTGAGTAAACATCATTTCTTAACAGGATAATGAAGAAGAGTAGATATATAAAGGCCAGATAAACTGGTTTCCAGAGAAGAGCGTGTGCTGCCTAGTTGAACAGAGGACCAGAGAAGCTTCTTTACCTGAGGGATAGTTGTTGGTCTGGAGATGGAGAGGTAGGTCTGTTAGTGAAGAGACTCTACAGGGCAAAAAGAAAACAGCTGATTTTTCCATGATACTGAAATGGCAGGAGATGTTTAAATCTGGAAGTGTCCAAAGAAAGAACAAATTGCTCAAATAAGTTTCCCTTTCTGGATATTACTAAGAAATCAGCCATAGAAGAGGGGTTGAGAAGCCAAGAAGCTGAGGGGTATCACATGTTCTTGTGTTCCTTGGATTCCAGAGCACTGCCAAAGTTGAATTCAAAGATATGCCCTTCAACAGATGAATTTGTGTGGTCCATATACACAATGGCATATTACTCAGCCATTGGAAAGGATGAATACCCAACTTTTGCATCAACATGGATGCAACTGAAGGAGATTATACTAAGTGAAATAAGTCAAACAGAGAAAGTAAATTATCATATGGTTTCACTTATTTGTAGAACATAAGGAATAGCATGGAAGACATTAGGAGAAGGAAGGGGAAAATGAAGGTAGAGTAAACTGAGCGAGAGAGGAACCACAAGAAACTATGGACTCTGGGAAACAAACTGAGGCTTTTAGAAGGGGGGGTTGGGAGGATGGGTGAGCCAGGTGTTGGGTATTAAGGAGGGCATGTATTGCATGGAGCACTTAGTGTTCTATGCAGACAATGAATTATAGAACACTACATCAGAAACTAATGATATACTGTACAGTGACTAACATAACATAATTAAAAAAAAAAAGGCAAAACAAAAATGTCTTAAAATGAATCCCAGCCTTCTTGCAGTTGAAATATGGGCGAGGGGCGCCTGGGTGGCTCAGTGGGTTAAACCTCTGCCTTCGGCTCAGGTTATGATCTCAGGGTCCTGGGATCGAGCCCCACATCAGGCTCTCTGCTCAGCAGGGAGCCTGCTTCCCCCTCTCTCTGCCTGCCTCTCTGCCTGCTTGTGATTTCTCTCTCTCAGTCAAATAAATTAATAAAATATATCTTTAAAAAAAAAAAAAGAAAGAAATATGGGCGAGATTAAAAAAGCAGTGGTGATACAGGAGAAGGGGGACAGGGCTGATCACAGGTGATCTCAGTAACTAAAGCTGCGATATAGTTACAGTTTAGTTTGACTCTATATAGATTCTTAATGCCAGCACTATTACCTTAACTGGCAAAGAGGGACAATGACTTGCATTCTCTGACAAAGAAGCAAAATTAATTAAAAATTTTATATTGCTTCTGGGTGCCTGGGTGGCTCAGTGGGTTAATGCCTCTGCCTTCAGCTCAGGTCATAATCCCAGGATCCTGGGATCGAGCCCCACATCGGGCTTTCCATTCAGCAGGGAGCCTGCTTCCCCTTCTCTTTCTCTGCCTACTTGTGATCTCTGTCTGTCAAATAAATAAATAAATAAAATATTTAAAAAATTTTTATATTGCCTTTTATATATAATATTCAGAATACATAAAATATCATATGCGATGAAATGGGAAAATAAGTCTCATTACCAAAAGGAAAAAGTCAATGTAAACAGAATTAGCAGTGCCTCAGATACTAGAATTAGCAGCTTCAGAATTTACCGTAACTATGAAAAAGAAGGAATTTATGGGAAAAAATCAATTAAATGGTTAAAAAGATAAAATACTTCGGGAGATGTGGAAATTCTAAAGTAAAAGAAAATCAAATTTGATTTCTAAAATTAAATTTTAAAATATTTAAAACAAAATTTCATTTCATAATTATTAATACAAATTGGACAGTGTAGCATAAAGATCTTCAGTAGAAAATTTCTAACTGAAGGACATAGGAGGCAAAAGGTAGGAGAAAAATAAACAGGGCATCTGTAACTTCAGGGAATTAACAAACTATCTTTAATGTGTATATTTGGAGTCCCAGAAAGGGGGTGGGGAGAATGAGACAGAGAACATGTTTTACAAATAATGACCCAAATTCTTTCAACCTTAACAAAAAACGTCAATATGTAGATTATAAAGCTTAACAAACTCCAAGTAACAAACCTTAAGTCCAATAACGAAAAGCTCACCTAGGGATACATAGTCAAGTTGCTGAAAGCCAAAAGGAAAGAAAATACTTTTAAAGCGGCCAGAGGATAAAAAGATACATTATATACAAAAGGAGTAACTGTAAGAATGATAGCTGACTTCTCTGGATAAAAAGATACATTATATACAAAAGGAGTAACTGTAAGAATGATAGCTGACTTCTCATCAGACGCACTGCAAGCCAGAAGATGGCAGAATGACTGATGGATCCAACTCTTGGTGAAGATGTGGAGCAAACAGAATTCTCACGCATTGCTGGAATAGCTGTAAAATAATATACCAGCTGTGGAGGATACTTGAGTTGTTCTTATATAGTCCAACTTTTATGATCCATGACCTAAGCATTATACTTTTAGTTCTCTACCTGGAGAAACAGAAATATCTGTCTACAGAATGTCTCGTATGAGTGTGCTTGTTGTTAAAACTGGAAGCATTAATGAACAGGGGGATGGATAAATAAACTTTGATATAGCCATACAACATGGAGAGCAGAAACATGAAAAGCTGAGCCATTTAAGTAACTCCCGTGAAGCCTGCTGAACCTCAGCTGACCTTCAGACACAGGCATGATAATAATGAGTTGTGTTAAACCACCCAGTTTGGCTTAAGCACTGGGACAGTGTTATGGAACATTATTGTAGCGATAGCTAACCAAGAAACTCAGTAACAATATGTTATGCAACTTTTTCTACTTACTAGTATGTTGCTTTTAAGGTCCGTAATTCACTTTGCTGTTTTGCAAACAAACAGGGAATTGTAGTTATTCTTCCAATAATGAACGTTTGTTTCACTAACATCAAATTTATACCCTGCTGTTCTGTTTCTGTGACTTCCTGCCTGCAAGCTAACTTTTGTTTCAGTGCCAAACTATAGTAGAGCCTTTCGGAAGACATTTTAGGTAACATTGCTGCACAATTTGTACGGAGTCAACAATGTACATAGCCCAACTGAAGTGAGGTTTGTAGCGAACCACCAGGCACTGAGAATTGTGTCACAACTGTTGTTTGGTTGACAGCAATTCTAAAGGGTCATCAGTTGTAAGAAACATTTCAATTTTAAGATGCTAGAATGGGAATTGAATGTACTTCTTAGAATCAATGGAAAATGACACATCCCTGGTCACTTATTTGCAGCCAGATATACTATTGCTGCATCTGGACTTATCTTTCTGGAAGAGGTTCATTGTTTTCAAAATGCCTGATTTCAAGAAAGGATTTAGAACTTTCTGTGTCACTCCTGTGACTCTATCTGTTGAATATCTTTTAGCCCCAGCTATATATTTTTCTCTCCAAAATGTAGCATGTTTCAGAATTTCCTTCTTTCTTAATACTAATATCCTTCTATTCTGTGTATAAAACACTATTTATCTATTCATCCATTAATGGACATATGGGTAACTTCTACCTTTTGGTTGTTGTGAATATTGCTGCCATGAACATGGGGTGCCCCATCCCTTTGAGTACTATAATATTTAAGTGATGAACACAGTAGGGGGGAGAAGGAGGGGAGAATAAAATTTCCAATCTGTATTCATCAAATATTTCAAAATATTATTCCTGTTACCATCTTGTAGCATCTCCTTAATGCTTTGATCTCAGGGACACAAATAAGTTGTCAAACAAATCAACTCAGTTTTCAAGGATATTAATGTGTATGTGAGAATGACTAGTATTTATCAATTCTTCCCATAGAGGAATATTATTTTAACATTAAAAAAAACAAGTCAGTAGAAGAACTAACTACATTTGATGCTGGAGACATTGTTTTATCCTACTTCTTATAGTAGGAAATGATTGGGAATTCAACTCCAAGCAATCCTGTCTCTTGAAAATATTGTTAGAGGAAAACTACTGCCAAATCCAATCAAACCTATTTTCCTTACCATTGAAATGGCAGCTATAAAGTGAATGAAAGCCACTGAAACACCTACATGCACAAATTATGAGCTCTGTAGTGCCTCTCTTGCAAATTATGCCTCTCTGCTTGAGCTGAAGCAATCACAGCCATTGATAGGATCAATATATGCCTTTCTTATTGAGAAAAAAAGATAAAGTACTCACTCTTCCTTTTTTTTTTTGAATAGAGCAACAATAACACAAAGAGCATCCTTCTGCAGCAAAGATGTATTTTTATTTATAACTTAACTTTTTCCAACCCAATTTTAAGGCAGTTGAGGCAATTTAAGTTTTGTTATTTGGTTTTACTTTTGTCAAGTTAGTTTCATACAGCTCATAAGTTTCCAGATGTTTCCAGTAGAAAAATACTTAGATCCATCCTCATTGTATAGTGTAACTTACCCAAAGCATAGGGTTTAAGTTGAAATCTTTTCAGCTCCTAAATCACCATTTTATAATTTAAGTTCTGAGTTAAATATATTAAAACTTTAGTGAATTAAATAACAACTTCAAATGAGAAATCATATTTTTTTAACATAAATTTCACAGTATTACAGATAAGGCTAAAGTTGTTGGTTTCATTGTCCCCCTACAGTAATTTCCCACCACTAAGTAAAATTAACCTCAAACCATGGCTTTCATAGTTCTACATGATATGGCCCAAATTTACTTTTTTTTTTCCATTTTATTTTATTCTATTTCTTTTCAGTGTTCCAAAGTTCATTGTTTATGTACCACATCCAGTGCTCCAAGCAATACATGCCCTCCATGATACCCACCACCAGGCTCTCCCAACACCGCCCCAACCCTCAGTTTGTTTCTCCAACTCCACAGTTTCTCATGGTTTGTCTACCCCTCCAATTTCCCCCAACTCACTTCTCCTCTCCATCTCCCAATGTCCTCCATGTTATTCCTTATGCTCCACAAATAAGTGAAACCATATGATACTTGACTCTCTCTGCTTGACTTATTTCACGCAGCATAATCTCTTCCAGTCCCGACCATGTTGCTACAAACGTTGGGTATTCATCCTTTCTGATGGTGGCCTAATACTCCATTGTATATATGAACCATATCTTCTTTATTCATTCATCTGTTGAAGGGCTTCTTGGTTCTTTCCACAGTTTGGTGACTGTGGCCATTGCTGCTATGAACATTGGGGTCAGATGGCCCTTCTTTGTTCTACATCTGTATCTTTGGGGTAAATATCCAGTAGTGCAATTGCAGGGTCATAGGGTAGCTCTATTTTTAATTTTTAAAGGAATATCCACACTGTTTTCCAAAGTGGCTATGCCAACTTGCATTCCCACCAACAGTGTAAGAGGATTCCCCTTTTCCACATCCTCTCCAACACTTGTTATTTACGGTCTTGTAAATCTCGCCATTCTAACTGGTGTAAGGTGGTATCTCAATGTGGTTTTGATTTGAGTCACCCTGATTGCTAATGATGATGAACATTTTTTTCATGTGTCTGTTAGCCATTTGTATGTCTTTGGAGAAGTGTCTGTTCATGTCTTCTGCCCATTTTTTTTTTTTTTATGTGATTATCTGTTTTGTGTGTGTTGAGTTTGAGGAGTTCTTTATAAATCTTGAATATCAGCCCTTTGTCTGTAGTGTCATTTGCAAATCTCTTCTCCCATTCTGTGGGTTGCCTCTTTGTTTTGTTGACTATTTCCTTTGCTGTGAAGAAGCTTTTGATCTTGATGAAGTCCCAAAAGTTCATTTTCGCTTTTGTTTCCTTTGCCTTTGGAGACATATCTTGAAAGAAGTGGCTGTGGCCCATGTCGAAGAGGTTACTGCTTATGTTCTCCTCTAGGATTTTGACAGATTCCTGCCTCATGTTAAGGTCTTTTATTCATTTTGAATTTATCTTTGTGTATGGTGTAAGAGAATGGTCGAGTTTTGTTCTTCTACACATAGCTGTCCAATTTTCCCAGTACCATTTATTGAAGAGACTGTCTTTTTTCTACTGTATATTTTTTCCTGCTTTGTTTAAGATTATTTGGCCACAGAATTGAGGGTCCATATCTGCACCCTCCACTTTGCTCCACTGGTCTATGTGTCTATTTCTGTGCCAGTACCATGCTATCTTGGTGATCACAGCTTTGTAGTAAAGCTTAAAATCAGGCAATGTGATGCTTCCAGTTTTGTTTTTCTTTTTCAACATTTCCTTAGCATTAAATAGCATTCCTTAACATCCGGGGTCTCTTCTGGTTCCATACAAATTATGGGATTTTTTGTTCCAGCTCTTTGAAAAATGCTGGTGGAATTTTGATTATAATGGCATTGAAAGTATAGATTGCTCTAGGCAGTATAGACATTTTAACAGTATTTATTCTTCCAATCCATGAGTATGGAATGCTCTTCCAACTTTTTGTGTCTTCTTCAATTTCTTTCTTTATTTTTTTCTCCCAAACTGATGCAAAATACTTATTTCAATTTCTTTCATGAGTGTTCTGTAGTCCCTCGAGGACAGACCCTTTACCTGTTTGGTTAGGTTTATTCCCAGGTATGCAAGGGTATTTCGACATTCTCAAATCAATCAAGTGTGATAGAACGAATCAATAAGAAAAGAGAGAAGAACCGCATGGTCTTCTCAATTGTTGCAGAAAAAGCATTTGACAAGATACAGCATCTGTTCCTGATTAAAATGATTAAAAAGTATAGGGATAGAGGGAACATTCCTCGACTTCATAAAGTCTTTCTATGAAAAACTCATAGTGAATATCATCTGCAATAGGGAAAAGCTGACAGCCTTCCCTTTGAGATCAGGAACATGACAAGGATGCCCACTCTCACACTGTTGTTTAACATAGTACTACAAGCCCTAGCAACAGCAATCAGACAACAAAAAGAAATAAAAGATGTTCAGATTGGCAGTAACGAAGTCAAACTCTGTCTCTTTGCAGATGACATGATACTTTATATGAAAAACGCAAAAGACTCCACTCCCCAAACTTCTAGAACTCATACAGCAATTCAATAATGTGGCAGGATACAAATCAATGCACAGAAATAAGTTGCTTTCTTATACACTAACAATGAAAATACAGAAAGGGAAATGAGAAAATTGATTCCATTTACTATAACACCAAGAACTGTAAGATACCTGAGCCCAAATTTACTTCTAACTTCATCTCCTGGATTCCTGTCTCACATTGAGGTCTTTTATCCATTTTGAGTTTATCTTTGTGTATGGTGTAAGAGAATGGTCCAGTTTCATTCTTCTACATATAGCTGCCCAGTTATTCCAGCACCATTTATTAAAGAGACTGTCTTTTTTCCACTGTGTATTTTTCCTGTTTTGTCGAAGATTATTTGACCATAGATTTGAGTGTCCATATCTGGGATCTCTACTCTGTTCCACTGGTCTATGTGTCTGTTTTTATGCCAGTACCATGCTGTCTTGGTGATCACAGCTTTGTAATAAAGCTTGAAATCAGGTAACGTGATCCCCCCCCCCATTTTATTTTTGTTTTTCAACATTTCCTTAGCAATCCGGGGTCTCTTCTGATTCCATACAAATTTTTGGATTATTTGCTCCAGCTCTTTGAAGAATACCGGTGGAATTTTGATCAGAATAGCATTAAAAGTATAGATTGCTCTAGGCAGTATAGACATTTTAACAATGTTTATTCTTCCGATCCAAGAACATGGAATGGTCTTCCATATTTTTGTGTCTTCTTCAATTTCTTTCATGAGTGTTCTGTAGTTCCTCGAGTACAGATCCTTTACCTCTTTGGTTAGGTTTATTCCCAGGAATCTTATGGTTCTTGGTGCTATAGTAAATGGAATCAATTCTCTAATTTCTCTAATTTCCCTTTCTGTATTTTCATTATTAGTGTATAAGAAAGCCACTGATTTCTGTACATTGACTTTGTATCCTGCCACATTGCTGAATTGTTGTATGAGATCTATTAGTTTGGGGGTGGAGTCTTTTGGGTTTTCCATATAAAGAATCATGTCATCTGCAAAAAAAGAGAGTTTGACTTCTTCATGGCCAAGTTGGATATCTTTTATTTCTCTTTGTTGTCTGATTGCTGTCGCTAGGACTTCTAATACTATGTTGAACAAGAGTGGTGAGAGTGGGCATCCTTGTCGTGTTCCTGATCTCAACAGGAAGGCTGCAAGCTTTTTCCCATTGAGGATGATATTTGCTGTGGGTCTTTCATAGATAGATTTGATGAAGTTCAGGAATGTTCCCTCTATCCCTATACTTTGAAGTGTTTTAATCAGGAACGGATGCTGGATTTTGTTGAATGCTTTTTCTGCATCAATTGAGAGGACCACATGGTTCTTCTCTCTTCTCTTATTAATTTGTTCTATCATCTCCTTCCTATGCCTATGGGGCCTATTATTCTCTAGCTGTAGTGGATTTCTTGCTTTTCTTTGAACATACAAACTCATTCCTATCACATCAGGATAGGCTGGGTTATTCTGCAGTAAGGTGTTAACTCCAAAATCTAAAGCTCTTAAAACCAAACATTTTGTCTTCTTGGGCCCACCATTTTTATTAAATGATATAAAGGTGAAATAAGACTCAATATCTTGACCACTGTTAATTATGGTTCTGAAAGGGGAAAAAAAGAAACATGTAAGTTTTCCAGCCAACAAGTAAAACGCTTCAGTACAGAAGTGACACACACTATTTCTTTTCACAATTTATTGTCCAGAATTTGCCATATGACCCATCACAATGCAAAAGGGCCAGAAAGTACATTGCTATCATGTGCCTGGAAGGGAGGAAAAGAAGAAATATTTAGCAAAAAGCATGGATTAAACTACTGCAGGCATTTTTTACTTGCTGTTAAAGCTGACTGGAATGCTCTTCCCCAGCAAATCAGATAGCTCATTCTCTTTCTTCCAATTTTGTCAAAATCCTTACAAAGTTTATCTATAATAACCCCATCTAAAATGCACTTTCCTTCATTACTCTCTCCTTACCTGCTTTTATTGTTGTCTTCACTTACCCCATCCGAAATTATATATTTTTATTACTTCTTTTATACACATAAACATACATATTTTAACACATTAAGTACTATATTTTCTTCCGTATTCATTGACTCATAGATATATTCCCAGTTCCTAAAAGTCTTTGGAACCCAGCAGGCAGCAAATAAATATTAGCTAAATGAATTAATAAATGAATCCATATATTAAATTGTCATATAGTATTTAGACTGTCCATCCATGTATATATCTCTTCATATGTGTGAGAGTAGGTTTCCATTTATATGTTGCAAGAATACAAACTTAGTTTAATAATACATTTTAAATATAAAGAGAAAATTTAGTTTCTGAAGTTTTTTAAAACTGCTTGGCTATTTCTCAGCATACTTCCTCTCCTGGTTATCTAGGGGCAGGGCAAACCTGAAGCTCAGTCTGTTTTTAAAATTATAGGAAAAGCAAGGAAATCAAGACATTCTTCTTTTTTGAATTTTAATTCTGATGTAATTAACATGCAGTGTTTTATTAGTTTCACATGTACAATATAGTAGTTTAACAATTCCATATGTTACACAGTGCTCATCAAGCTAAGAGTATTCTCAATCTCCCTCACTTATTTCAAGCATCCCCTGGCCCACCTCCCCCTAGTAACTGTCTGTTCTCTGTAGTTGAGCATATGTTCTGTGGTTTGTCTCTTTTTCCCCTTTTGCTCATGTTTGGTTTCTTAACTTGTTAAATGAGTACAGTCAAGTGGTATTTGTCTTTCTCTAACTGGCTTATTTCACTTAGCATCATACTTTCTATTTCCACCCATGTTGTTTCCAATAGCAAGATTTCATTCCTTAGTATGGCTGAATATTATTTCATTGTATATTTACACTACTACTTCTTGATCCATGTATCACTGGACACTTGGTCTGCTTCCATAATTGGCTATTATAAATAATGCTCCAATAAACATAGGGGTACATACATCTTTTTGAATTATTGTTTTTCTGTTCTTTGGAAAATAGCCAGTAATGCAATTGCTGGATCATAGGGTTCTTTTTTGTGTTTTTTATTTTAGCCATTCAGTCATATGTAAGGTGCTATCTCAATGATAAGTGATGTTGATGATCTTTTCATGTGAGTGTTGACCATCTGATGTATGTCTTCTTTGGAGAAATGTCTGTTCATGTCTTTTGCCCATTTTTAAATAGATTATTTGTTTTCTTGTTGTCAAGTTGTATATGTATTTTTGATACTAACCCTTTTTCAGATATGTCATTTTCAAATATCTTCTCCCATTCAGTAGTTTGTCTTTTAGTTTTGTTGATTGTTCCCTTTGCTTGCCGAGGCTTTTTATTTTGATGTAATATTAATAGTTTATTTTAAATTTTTTTCCTTGCCTCAGGAGACTATCTAGAAAAATATTATTATGGCTCATGTCAGAGAAATTACTGCCTATGCTCTCTTTGAGAATTTTTAAGGTTCCAGGTTTCACATTTATGTCCCTAATCTGTTTTTGGTTTATTTTTGTGTTATAGTGTAATAAAGTCATCCACTTTCATTCCTTTGCATATAGCTGTCCAGTTTTCCCAGCATCATTTGTTGAAGAGACTATATTTTTCCTCTTGGATATTTTTCCTGACCATATAATCCTAAATTCATTTCTGGGCTCTCTTTTCTATAAACCTATGTGTCTATTTTTGTGCTAATTCCATACTGTTTTGATTACTACAGCTTTGTAATATAACTTAAAATCTGAAGTGTGATACCTCTGTTTTTCAATATGGCTTTGGCTATTCAGCATCTTTTGTGGTTCCACAGAAATTTTAGGATTGTTAGTATTAGTTCTATGAAGAGTGCTGTTGGCATTTTTATAGGGATTTAATTAAATCTGTAGATTACCTTAAGTATAATGGACATTTTACCATTATTTGTTCTTCTAATCCATGGGAATGGAATGTCTTTGCATTTGTTTTTATTATCTTCAATTTCTTTCATTAATGTTTTGTAGTTTTCAGAGTACAGTTCTTTTATCCCCTTGGTTAAGTTTAGAAAGGTATTTTGTTATTTTTGGTGCAACTGTAAATGGGATTGTTTTCTTAATTTTTCTTTCTGCTGCTTCATTATTAGTGTACAGAAATGTAACTAATAAATGTACATTAATTTTGTATTCTGCAACTTTACTGAATTCATTTATCAGTTCTAGTAGTTTTTTGGTGGAGTCTTTAGGGTTTTCTATGTAGAGTATCATATCATCCTGGAAATAATGAAAGTTTTACTTCTTCCTTCCCAAATGGGATGCCTTCCCCTTTTTCTTTCTGATTGCTGTTACTAGGACTTTCAGTACTATGTTGAATAAAAGTGGTGATAGTGGACATTTTTGGCCTTGTTCTTGACCTTATGGAAGAAGCTCTTAGTTTTTCATTCATAAGGATGATGTTATCTGTGGGTTTTTTATACATAATCTTTATTATGCTGAGACATGTTCCTTCTAACCCTTACTTTGTAGAGGGTTTTTATGAAGAATTGATGTAGTACTTTGTAAGATGCTTTTTTTTTTTTTTTTGCATCTATTGAAAGGATCATATGGTTTTTACCTTTCGACTCATTGATGTGATATAACATGTTGATTCATTTGTGAATATTGAATACCCTTTTATCAAGGAATAAATCACACATGATCATGCTGAATGGCTTTTTAAATGTATTATTGGATTCAGTTTGCTAATATTTTATTGAGGATTTTTTTATATCTATGTTCATCAGAGATACTGGCCTGTACTTCTCTTTTTTTTTTTTTTTGTAGGTGTTTTTATATAATTTTGGGATCAGGATAATGCAGCCCTCATAGAATGAATTTTGAAACTTTTTTCCTCTTCTGTTTTTGGAATAGTTTGAGAAGAATAATATGAACTCTTTAAATGTTTGTAAGAACTTACCTGTGAAGCCATCCAGTCCTGAATATGTGTATGTTGGGAGTTTTGGATTACTAATTCAACTTCATTGCTGATAATTGGATTATTTGAATTTTCAACTTCTTCCTGATTCAATTTTGGTGGTGATATGTTTCTATGAATATATCTATTCATAGATATTCTAGATTATAGATATAGATATATAGGTATATAGATAGATCTATATCTATAATCTAGAATATCTAATATAGATAATCTATATATCTAGCTTGTCCAATTTTTTGGTATATAATTTTTCATATTATCTTATAATTCTTTGTATTTTCTGTGGTATCTGTTGTTATTTCTGCTCTCATTTCTTATTTTGAGTCCTTTTTTTCTTCCTTTCTCTCTATCCTATGAATCTAGCTGAAGTTTTATCAATTTTATTGAACTTTTCAAAGCAGCAGCTCGTGGTTTTATTGATCTGTTTTTTTTCTGTTTTGTTTTTTGTTTTGTTTTGTTTGTTTGTTTTAGCTTCTGTATCATTTATTTCTGTTCTTCTCTTTATTTTTTCCTTTCTTCTACTGTTTTGGGATTTTCTTTGTTCTTTTTCTAGTTCCTTTAGGTATATAATTAGGTTGTATATTTGAGATTTTTCCTGCTTCCTGTGGTAGGCCTATATTACTCTAAACTTTCCTCTTAGAACCACTTTTGCTGCATCCTAAATATTTTGGAATGTTGTGTTTTCATTTTCATTTGTCTCTTTGTATTTTTTTAATTCTTTGATTTCTTAGTTGACCCATTCTTTGTTTAGTTACATGTTATTTAACATTCATGTATTTGTGTTCTTTCCAGATTTTTTCTTATGGTTAATTTCTAATTTCATATTGTTCTAGTCAGAAAATATGCATGATATGACTTCAGTGTCTTTGAATATGCTGAGACTTGTTATGTGATCTATTCTGAAGAATGTTCTGTGGGTACTTGAATACAGTGTGTATTCTGCTGTCTTAGGATGGAATGTTCTGAATATATCTGTTAAATACATCTGGTACAGTATGTCATTCAAAGTCACTGTTCCCTTTTTGATCTTCTGTTAGGATAATCTTGATGTAAGTGGGTTGTTAAAGTTCCCTACTATTATTGCATTACTATCAATTACTTCCTTTATGTTTGTTATTAATTGTGTTAGTTATTTAGGTGCTCCCATATTGGGTGCATAAATATTCACATGTGATATATCTTCTTTTTCTCTTGATACTGTCTTTGTTTTAAAGTCTATTTTGTCCAATACAAATATTGCTACCTGTCTTTCTTTTCATATCCATTTGCATGACAAATGTTTCTCCATTCCCTCATTTTCAGTCTGCTTATGACTTTAGGTCTGAAATGAGTCTCTTGTGGGCACATTATAGGTGGGTTTTGCTTTTTTAACCATTTCTTCACCTTGTGTCATTTGATTGGAGCATTTAGTCCATTGGCATTCAAAGTAATTATTGATAGATATGTATTATTGCCATTTTGTTACTCATTTTGTGGTTGTTTTTGTAGTTTTTCTCTGTTCTTATTATCTTTTCTCATGATAAGTTGGCTTTTTTGGTGATATATTTGGATCCCTCTTTATTTTTTGCATATGTATCACTTATTTTTGATTTATGGCTACCATCAGGATTGTATATAACATCTGCATATAGCAGGCTCTATTAAGCTGATAGTCACTTAAGTTTGAATACATTCTTTAGTCCTCTTACCCCTATGTTTTAGGTATATGGTGTCATAGTTTACATCCTTTTATTTTGTGAATCTCTTGGCTTATTTTTTTTTTTTTTTACAAACATACTTAATTTAACTACTTTTATCCTTCCTATTTTTCTTAGTTTTTTATGATCTTTCCTTTCCACTCAAATTCCCCTTTAACATTTCTTGGAGGGCTGGTTTAGTAGTGATGAATTCCTTTAACTTTTGTTTATCTTGGAAACTCTATCTCCTTCTATGGTGAATGATAGTCTTGTTTGATAGAGTATTTTTGGCTGCTGATTTTTCCCTTTTAGCACTTTGAATATATTATGCCACTCCTGTCTGTTCTGTAAAGTTTCTGCTGAAAAATCAGCTGATAGCCTTATGGAGTTTCCCTTGTATGTAACTGTTTTCTTTCTTCTTGCTGCTTTTAAAAATTCCCTGTTTACCACTATGTTTGCTATTTTAATTACTATGTTCTAGGTGTGGTCTTCCTTGGGTTGATTTTTTGGGGGATCTCTGTGCCTCTTAGATTTGAATTTCTCTTTCCTCCCCCATATTCAGGACATTTTCAGCTATTTTCTTCACTTACATTTTCTGCCCCCTTTTCTCTCTCTTCTTCTAGGATCCTTATAAAGCAAATGTTATTATGCTTGGTGGTGTTGCTGATTTTCCTATTTTTATTTTGGTATATTTTAATCTCTCCTGTTAACCTTGATTGCTTTCCATTAGTCTGTCCCCTAGGTCACTGATTTGTTCTTTTGCTTCCTATAGTCTTCTATATATTCCATCTTTTACATTTTTAATTTCATTTATTGTGTTTGTCATCTCTGATTGGTTCTTTTTTATCTCTTTATTAAGGCTCTCACTAATGTACTCCACTATTTTCTCAAGTCCAATGAGAATCTTTATGATCATTACTTTACATTCTGAATCAGACATATAACTTATCTTCATTTCACTTAGGTCTTATACTGTAGTTTTGTCCTTTTCTTTCATTTGGACTTACTTCTCTGACTTTTCTTTTTATCTCACTGTCTGTGTCTGTTTCTATGTCTTAGGAAAGTAGAAGCCTTATGAAGAAGAGGTCTGTAACACCTTGCAGTATAGTCCTCTTTTTACCAGAACTTGGCACTTTAGGGGTGTCTCCTATGTGTGCTGCATGCACTCTGCTGTGGTGGCTCAGCCACTTTTGGTTTCAGTGCAGTTGTCTACAGTGGCTCTTGGCCTGCATTGTTGTCGGTGTTTGTTCCCTGTGGTGTTAGTGGACTCAACTGAGGCCACCTTGGCCTTGAGTTGAGTCAGACCAGACATTTGGCAGAGATAAAGTAGCACCAAATTGCAAGGTGATTTCCCTGTATTGTCCCCTCAGGGGTTTCATTGGTTGGCGGGGTTTGCAATCAGACCAGGTTTCTTCCCCCAACCCACTGCAGGGGTCACAGTCTAACTGGTATGTTTCATTATCTTTCCCTCTCCCCAGGGCTGGAGTTATTTCAGAGTGATGCAGGTCCCTGTCAGTGCTCTTTGCTCGCTGCCAGGCTTGTGGCCATGATTTGGATGGGTTCCTGCAAAAACGTGTATTGGAGGGGGTGAATCCACAACATGCTTGGGGGTGGGCACATAGTTTTAGCAAGATTTGTGTCATGGTCCTCTGCAAGAGGATATTTGCTGATGCTGCTGTTGTTGTAACCCAGTCTAGCTGGATTGGATGGGGCAGATCCAAAAAGCACATGAGGGCAAGATGCACAGTATTTGCAAGATTTGTGTTGGTCTTCTAAGGTTGGAGCCTGCAGCATCCTGACTGAAGCTAGCCTGGCTAGACTGTACTGATCCACTGAAGTGGGCAGGTTGTGAAATATGGAAGTTATGTAGGAAACATTGGCACCATCCTGATTCCTACAGGTTTCCACAGCTGGTTCCAACTGTTTACACTGGGAGCCAAGGGAAGAAAATGGTACCTTTCAGCTCCTTTGTTCCTGAAGGAGTCTCTCAAGGTTCTTTGTCCCTCTGGAACATCCTTTTAGATTAGTAAATAATTCTTCTCTCTTATGTGTCAGGCAATTTTCAAACTGCTGATTCTGTACTTTATCTCTTTGGGGTGTTATACTGTCTCTTTAAGGGCAAGGATTCAGTTTCCTTTCACTCTCCAGGCTCTCCCAGAGTCACCCTACTATTTCTTAAAATTCCAGGTTTTAAGTCCTGCTAGTTTTAAGAACTCACAAAATTTAGCTGCTCTTTTTTTTTTTTTTAATGTTCAGTTAGCCAACATATAGAACACCATTAATTTGTGATGTAGTGTTCAGCAATTCATTAGTTGCATATAATACCCTCTGCTCATCACAACATGTGCCCTACATAATACCCATCACCCAGTTACCCCTCACCCCCCTCCCTTTTGTAACCCCCAACTTGTTTCCTGGATTTCAGAGTCTCTCGTGGTTTATCTCCCTCTAATTTTTTCCCATTTACATTTCCCTCCCATCCCCTGTGGTGGTCCACACTATTCCTTATGTTCCACATATGAGTGAAATAATATGATAATTGTCTTTCTCTGCTTGATTTAGTTCACTTAGCATAATCCCCTCCAGTTTCATCCATGTTGATGCAAATGATGGGTATTCATCCTTTCTGATAGCTGAGTAATATTCCATTGTATATATGGACCACATCTTCTTTACTCATTCCTCTGTTGGAAGGCATCTCAGCTCCTTCCACACTTTGGCTGTCATGAACATTGCTGCTATGAACATTGGGGTGCATGTGGCCCTTCTTTTCACTACATCTGTATCTTTGGGGTAAATTCCTAGTAGTGCATTGCTGGGTTGTAAGGTAGCTCTAATTTTAATGTCTTGAGGAACCTCCATACTGTTTTCCAGAGTGGTTGTACCAGCTTGCATTCCCACCAACAGTGTAAGATGGTTCCCCTTTCTCCACATCCTTTCTAACACTAGTTTCCTGTCTTAATTTTTGCCATTCTAACTGGTGTAAGTGGTATCTCATTGTGTGTTTTTTTTTTTTTTTTTCCTGTTCCATTGTGGTTTTGATTTGTATTTACCTGATGGCTGGTGATGCTGACCATTTTTGGTTTTCAAGACCAAATATTACAGGGACCTATCTTCCCTGTACAGGCTCCCTGGTGTGATAGCCTGTATCTCTCCCTTCTTAGTGTCTGTGGATCCCTCCCACCTTCCTGAAGACAGTCCTAGGGTCTGTTTTGATCTCCACAAGTCTCCAACCTTCCTACCCTCTTTGATGTGGCCTCTTCTATACATTTAATTATGGAGTTTATTCTGCCAGTCTTCAGGTTCTCGGTTTTTATAATGATGTGTTATCTAATTGTATCTGTAGGATGAGGTAAGCTTAGGGTCCTTCTACTTTGCCATCTTCCCAGATTCTATCTCAAGTGACTATTTAAATATTAACTTATTTCTTTTGGGATAACTGTTTTGTCTTTCATGTTCTCTACCTCTCATGCTCTTCTCTTTTCTTAGCTGACATTTGAACACACAGAGGGGAGATACAGCCCATGCAAGGTAGTGGAGAGGTGATTGAATTCTTAAATCTTCCCAGTGTCCAGTGAATTCTCCCTAATCTCTACTGCAGAATGGATGGGCTGATACATTTTTGGTACTCATGTGTCATGAAGTATATCTAATCTTCCCTCTTTGGTTTTCTTGTGCTAAAACAGAGTTCTGGCTTCTCATCTCACCCAGACAACAGACCGTGTCTTTGTAAAGCACTGCATATAATACCTCTTTTAATACTTTTCTCTACTTACCAGTTCCTCAGTGGTGCAGCAGCAGGTCAACCCACTAACCTGAGGTGCTCAATCTCCTTATCTATCTGGGTATTTGTAAGCACCCCTCACCTTGAGGTAGGCAGTGAGGGTGTCAATCACTGTTAAATTTACCCCTTCCAATGCTTACTCTCTACAGTCTCCCTGCCTGGTAGAGTGTTGGGCCCTCTCCTCCTCAAGACCCACCTTTCCTCACTTCTCGGGCCACTGGTCTCATGCCCTGGTGATCATGTTGAGGGGTGAATGCAACTGAAGGGACTCTACTATAGGTATTCTTTAATTATTGCTTTTGATTGAGAAGCTTTTGATGGAGAAGTAAAATGAAACATTAGAGCTACAGATGAACAGGAGTCGGTGTATCTGTAAAAAATCAGAAGCATGCCAGTATTTATAATACCTGTAAAAAATTAATTTTCTAAAGGCTTTAGTGTGCTCACAAAAGTAACTTGTATGTGAGGAGGAAATGTAGCAGACTGTTAATGAACCTGGAATCAGGTAACCTAGGAAGGGCATAACCTTTTCTACATAACCGGGATGGGAATGGTTCTTTTTTCTCATAGAATTTTCTCCACTGTGCCCTAACTCTAGTAATATAAATACTGCCTTTGATATCAGTTACAATGGGGTTAAACTGCATTTGTTTTGTATGTTATCTATGATGTGCAAGCCTTTTGCATTTGTAATAGACACAGAAGCCAGCAAGCAAATGGCAATCTCCATGAGAGTACACCTGCCACTGCATCCACGGCACAACAGGGGTTGTGAAGGGGTACTCACTCACTGCTGTTAAATGAACATACTTCTCTAAATGAGCTTTTTAGTTTTATAGAAATATTTTAAACCCTCCTTCAAGTCATCCATTCATTTGTTCATCCACCCATCTATTCGTTCATACATCCATCCACTCAGTTATTCCAGAAACACATATATTGAGAACTTGCTGGGGACTAGACACTGTTATAAGTTCTGAGCAATAACATCATTGAGTAAGAATACAATATCTTGGCTCTCAAGAAGTTTATTCTCCTTCTCCTCATCATTATTGTGACTGTCACCATTTTTAGTCTTAACATGCTGATATAATTGCAGATTCACTGTAGCACATTGCTTAAGAACACAGGTCTGGGAATCACATAAGTTCAGAAGGCCCACTTAGAGTAGCTGTGCAACCACGAACAAGTTAACTGACCTCTCTAAGCCTTAATTCCTTATCTATAAGAAGAGATAATTACACATTTGTCCTGAGTTGTGAAAAACTAATAATTAAATGAGAAGCCTTAACACAGTATTTGGTCCATAGTAAAACAAAGATTCAGTGCATATTGGTTTTATCATTTTCCTCCTCCTTATTATCTTTCTCTTCTTCATCACCATCCCCACATTCACTGGCTTTCCTATTGTCCTTTAAAATTGTTGCTGTGCTACTTGGTTATCTAGAGTAATTTTAAGGAGGAAAGTAAACAGGAAATACAAGCTTTAGAATCATAGCAAATGGTAAAGAAATAAGACCACCTTTGTAAATCCAGGTTTTAATGCCTACTTTACCTTCTAAAAGCTATTTTGCTGTCCCTGGAGGAACAGACAGTTCTGCATCTACAACCTTGGATTAATACTCCATTTCACTTTTCACAGGCACATTTAAAATATAGCCATCAGTGTTCTTGTGAGGTATGGTGGTGCTTAAAATTACCTGCATTATATTGATGTACAAGTGTACAAGACATAAGATTAAGAACTAGGAAATCTGAGTTAAAATCCAAGGTTTGCCTTTTGAATCACTTGAGCCTTATATCTAGTTGCAGCTATTACCAAAATCCTTTTCTTTAAATTGTCTTCATGTGTATAATTGACATACAATGACACGTTAATTTTCAGGTGTACAACATAGTAACTCAACTTCTCTATACATCATTCTGTGCTCACCAGAAACCTTAAGTGCCATCTGTCACCATACAACACTATTACAGTATCATTAACTATATTCCCTATGCTGTGCCTTTTATTCCCATGATTTACTCATTCCCTAACTGGAAGCTTTTGCCTCCCACTCACCTTCACCTATTTTGCCCATCACTCCACTCACCTCCCTTCTGGAGGTTCCTCAAGAAATTAAAATAAATAACCATAAGATCCATTAATTCTATTGCTGGGTATTTACCCAAGGAAAATGAAAACACTGTTTCCAAAAGATATATGCACCTCTATATTTACTGTCGTACTGTTTACAATAGCCAAGATATAGAAACAACCTAAGTGTCCATTGATAGATGAATGGATAAGGAAGATGTGGTACAAAAATATGTTTTAAAAACTTATTTTCTTCAAAGTTCAAATAATACTTAGTTGACAAATACAATATGTCAATAAAATAGAGTCAAGGAATAGGCAAGAAAACATCCATTTGCCTGAATTGAGTGACTCTACAGAAAACACAGAAGTGGCACAATCAAAACTTTTTCTATTGTCTACACCTCTCTTCCCAAATACAATTTATTTTTTCCAAACAATCATAATAATAACTGTACAATGGGATAAGTACAGAGTAGCATATTGTTACTTGCCTATTTTATGAATTGTCAAACTTTTTAAGAATTTTAAGTTTTTAATTCTTTTGAGAACTCATCAAAAACTTTATTACAATTCAACTTCATATACTTGTGGTTTTTCTTCTATATTGTTAGTGTATATTCATAAGTGGCATGTTGTGTTTGGAGAGAGAGCCTCAGAATGGTATCATAAACAGAACTGGTTTTCGGGTAAGACTCTTGATTGCTACTGTTTTTCCAAATCTCTAAGGAAGTGTAGTGTGGTCATTAGAGCTCACAGACCTAAGTGACATTGTTGCACATTACTTTTAAAAGCCCCTTTTACCTCAGGATTCAATGGACATTATTTTATCTGCTTCATAGTTTTGTTGTATTCAGTGAAATAATAAATATCTTATCTTTAGCTTGGTGAACTACCAGTGCTCAGTTTTCTCATCTGTAAAATGAGAGCACTAGATTATTGATTGTAAGCACTAACACTTAACATCTTATGAGCTATTTCATTCCTCCTTATCATTTCCCTGTTTTCATGAGTGTTGATTTCATCTGTGTTAGCCCCAAAGGTTGTAATGGACTCTCGAGTTTTCCTTCAAGGAACTTCAAACCTTTTATTATTTGTTAATTAAATAGCTAGGTTGTAAGCTTATTTTCACCCTTCTCCTTAAACCAGGCATGGGGAATGACTGATGGCTAACTTAAATGAAAGATGACTTCTCAGCATTTTATTTCTCTTTCTTTGGCTTTTGGTTGCCTGGGCCTATCAGGAAGCTACCAATGTTCAGTCTTCCTGGGAATTTAGCATTTACTCAAATTCCGTTTTCCAGTGACATGAAATGAATGTCTTTGAGAGGAAACTTGAGAGTAAATAGTCATGGCATCACTGGATTGCTAGTAGTCTTTGTATAAGAGGAACCCTCTTACACTGTTGGTATAACACAAGTTGGTACAGCCACTTTAGAAAACAGTATGAAGGTTCCTCAAGACATTAAAAATAGAGCTACCCTATGACCCAGAAATTGCACTACTAGGGATTTACCCCAATGATACAGAGGTAGTGAACAGAAGGGCCAAATGCACCCCAATGTTCATAGCAGCAATGTCCACAATAGCCAAAATTTGGAAGGACCTGAGATGCCCTTCAACAGAGGAATGGATAAAGAAGTTGTGGTCCATATATATGCTGGAATATTACTCGGCCGTCAGAAAGGATGAATACCCAACTTTTGCATCGATATGGATGGAGCTGGAGGGGATTATGCTAAGTGAACTAAATAAAGCAGAGAAAGACAATTATCCTATGGTTTCATTTATATGTGGAACATATGGAATAGCATGGAGGACATTAGGACAAGGAAAGGAAAAATGAAGTGAGGGAAATCATAGGGGAAGATGAACCATAAGAGACTATGGACTCTGGGAAACACCCTGAGGGTTTCAGAGGGGAAGAGAGTGGGGGAATGAGTTGGCCCAGTGATAGGTATTAAGGAGGGCATGTATTGCTATTAGCACTGGTGTTATACACAAACAATGAATCATGGAACACTACACCAAAAATGAATGAAGTACTGTACAGTTACTAACATAATAATAATAAAAAGTAGATGTTAGAATATATACAGATAATAAAAAAAGTTGCACTCATGGTTCTGAAATGCTTAACCTCTACCATGTGCATTAATTCATAAGAAAAAAAAACCTGCCTTTTCCAGGATAGAATAGGCTTGGGAAATTTCACTAGAAAGTGAAATACCACAAAGATTTTCCAATTAAAAATTGCTTTGGAAATGCATTTGTTTTTGTTTACTCTTGGCTTTCCAATGAAGCAGGAATAAAAAAATAACAAGGCACTAGGTATTATGTAAATAGGTCCCTTAGCTAGAATGATTGGAGGAAAAAGTGAGCTTGAATAACATTAGAGCCAAATTATCCTTGAAATCTATGTCACTATGAAAAATGCATGTAGCTCCAAAGTCACCAAATCAACAAATTTGCAAAACTATATAAATATGTGAATTTATTTTATAGAAGATGATAATTTAAAATGAGTTTTGCTCTAAATTTCCAAACACATCCTATATGTCAGAGAAAAATACCTAGAATTAGTACAAGGAGACTTACAAATACTTGAGGTCTTAAGTGGCCAGCCTAGGGCTGTGAAGTACAGTGTGGGAGGAATTTATTATAGGCATGTCTTTTCTATACAGGCATTGGCAGAGCAGGTTTTCATGGCTTCCTGCCTTCACTTGTGTTTAGCCCACAGGAAATGTGATAAATATCACCAGTTAATGACATATAAAACAAATAAGGGCCCTCTTGTTCATATTTTCACTTCAGCAAATGGAGATGTGAGGAGGAATGAAGTGGCTTCATGAGACCTATGGTAATTTTAAGTGGGAGTCACCCGCTGACCAAAAGTAAGAGCTTCATGTGTAAACAGCTGGACAGAATTTGAAAGAAACCTGAAAAACAATCACCAATAAGTTAAATTTGGAATTTGGAACTCAAGGTTAGTGAAACTATAAGCCAGTCATTCCCAACCAGGAGCAATTTTATTCCCAGAGGTACTTTTGGTAGTCTGAACTGATCGGGATGGGGAGGGGGGAAGGCAAGGCATATGACTTATATCTTGCAGGTAGATACCAAAGATACCGTTAAATAGCTGAAAATGCACAGAAGGCCCAATTTCCATTAAGATAATTATCCAACTTTAAATGTCGAAAGTGCCTCTACTGTAAACCTTGCTATAGGACCATGTGGTATGGACAGTGGTGGGATGGTGGTATATGAAAAGAAGGAACTGTGTTTACTAGTTATATACGGTATCTTTCTTTGGATTTATTGATACAGCCTGGGGGCTCAGTTGGTTGGACGACTGCCTTCGGCTCAGGTCATGATCCTGGAGTCCCGGGATCGAGTCCCGCATCGGGCTCCCAGCTCCATGGGGAGTCTGCTTCTCTCTCTGACCTTCTCCTTGCTCATGCTCTCTCTCACTGTCTCTCTCTCAAATAAATAAATAAAATATTTAAAAAAAATTTTAAAGTGAGAACGGTCACTCATAATCAACTAGTCGACAGTTAGAGTCATATGTCCAAGAGAGCATTTTTACTGGTAAGAGCAGAAGAATCAATTATTTGAATTATAGTTGGTACACATTAGGTAGAGTTTCTACCATTGTGAGTTATTTTGTCTACTACTACTTCATGTCCCCAAACACCCATTCAGTAATGTCAGAGTAGAGACATTTATTTGGGGTATTTTCTTCCCTAAACTTCTCTTTGGCATTCCACAAACCTTTCCAAATCTTTTGATTTATCTTTATTAAATTGCACTAGGGGAAATGCTTATGTTCATCTTATGTTACTCAGAATTTATTTACTATTTATCTTTTCTCTCTTTTGTCCCTTAATATATATCTTTTAATTTCTTTTTATTAAAGATTTTTATTTATTTATCAGAGAGAGAGAGAGAGAGAGAGCGAGCACAGGCAGACAGAATGGCAGGCAGAGGCAGAGGGAGAAGCAGGCTCCCCGCCGAGCAAGGAGCCCAATGTGGGACTCCATCCCAGGACGCTGGGATCATGACCTGAGCCGAAGGCAGCTGCTTAACCAACTGAGCCACCCAGGCGTCCCTATCTTTTAATTTCTAATGCCCTAGTAAAACTGGCTAAAATTCCTATAAATATTTCATTCTCAGTAAGGTATAATGTTAATTAGGTAGTTGATGTAAACAAGCTGCTGCTTTGGGAGTTGCTAACAGAAATCTATAGAGAACGCATAGTAAATGAATGTAGGAAGACCTGGGTTTACTCTTTCAAAATAAATGTATACATAGAGTGAAAGTAGCATAGGAACGAGTCATGGAAATGAGTTTGGGGTAGAAAGGGATTTAGAGCTAGAGAAGTTAACGCTTCCAAGCAGTAGAAGCACTTAAAGATGAGTAAGAGCTGCAGAGAGTTAATAAGACATGGAATATATTTATCATTCTCCTTCTTCCTCCTACCAACTTGAAGCGGGGAGACTGGGAAAACAAGCAACCACAGCCCAGAAACCATAACCTAAACACACAAGAGTCACTGAGAGAACCACCTGGTGCCCAGCCCAGGCTGGGACTCGGAGAACACTTTGTGAATTGTGAGACAAAATCAATATGAAAGTAAATTACAAAAGAGTTCCAGTTAAGCTTGTGTTAGGTGAAGTACTTACTGAAAGAATTAAGGGTTACTTATAAAGATAAATGATAATAAACTTGCTTTACATTAACTTAAAAGGTGATGCTTTCTTTCAAGCTCCTTTTTTGAGGAGAGGAAGGGTCTGGGGAAAGTTTGTAGAAAAGAAGGCCAAAAATGCAGAAGATAAAAGGGGTTGGATTAATTTGTATTGCATGTAGTTAATATGTTCTAAGCATTGCACTACATATTTTTTCTAGTTATTTAACAAGTGCTTTTCAGCCCCAAACCTACCCTTCCATCTGCTTTATGATGTGGGGGACAGGAGCATCAGAGGAAAAGCTCCAGGATGGCAAAAGATGGCCCTGATTCTTCCCATTTTTCTTGCTCTTCCTGGCAGCATGATTTGAGCCACAGACAATTTGTTGTTTCCTTTTTTCCTCTGTGCCCCCAGACTGCCTTATTGTGCCCTGTCAGAGGTCCCAGCAGCAGCAGGGCAGCGCCTTCCTGACAGAGGGCTGGATCCCACCTTATGCAACTTGTCTCCACTGCTTCTAGAGTCTAATAATCCAGCCCTCTTTCCTTCTGATGCCCTGGCCATGGGGGTGGTACCGATTTCTTGCACTTGGTAATGTTTCTATGTTTCCTTTTCATTTTCTCAAGTCTCTAACACTTTGAAAGTAATTCCTTACATTAAACTCTCTCTTAAAATGACTGACACATTCCTGTTTTCCTGATTAGTTTCTGACTGGTGCCACTCTTTACACAAATGGCACCCATTTTATAAGTGAGTAAACTGAAGCTGCAGTAGTTTTGGTGACATACCCAATGTTTCGTGGGTACCAGGGAGCATAGTTAGAATGTGAACCCAGATCTATAAGCCCCAGCCTTTTCTACTAATCCAGGTATAGGAGGAAGACCAAGAGAGATGTGTGTTGTCAGACTGTAAGAATTTTAAAGGCTATGAATAAAGAATTTCATTAAATAATTTAAGAATAAAGGTATAAACATTCTGACTAATCATCTCTTTCTCCTTATGTATATGTGTATACATACATTGTTTTGTCTTTGCTCCCTTAGAAATCTCTACTACTATGATAGAAAAAGAATTACTTTTTTTAAATTTTTTTTATAAAGATTTTTTTTAAGGTTTTATTTATTTATTTGACAGAGATTACAAGTAGACAGAGATACAGGCAGAGAGAGAGGAAGGGAAGCAGGCTCCCCGCTGAGCAGAGAGCCCGATGCGGGGCTCGATCCCAGGATCCTGGGATCATGACCTGAGCCGAAGGCAGAGGCTTTAACCCACTGAGCCACCCAGGTGCCCCAAGAATTACTTTTTTTAAAGGCATGAATCCATAAGGAGAAAATAGGACAGTACATTGAAAATACTAAGGAAAATGTGGAAATTGGAAAGCAGGTGAACAGTGGGAACAGACTAAGCAGAACAGAAAAATGAATAAATAAACCTAAGTCTGCAGGAAGACTTAAGGCAAACTAATCCATGCCCCAGAACACTAGAATATTATAGAAACTGGAAGCACCAGGATTGTATGAAAGTGGTTCTGAAACAGCAGAATTTGCTGACATTCTTATAAGTAGCAATGAGATGTCCAGAGACCCTTCCCCACAACTCACAGCCCAATGGTTCCCTCTTTCACAACCTGTCAGAAAGGTTATGACTTAAAAGAGCAGTCTGGTAAGGCTGCTATCGCTGTGGGACTTAAGGAGAAAGGGCTTTGAATGGAAGGATGGTAGAAAATGGAGACATCTGTGAGTAGGAGTGAGTAATAAGGAGTTCCTTCAAGGAGGAGAGTAAATAGCTGACGAAGCAAGATTTTCAAAGTGATGAAACTCAGGGAAAGGGGTTGGCTGGCCTCTGTAGGAGAGATTTCTTTTCATATATGAAGAAAGCACAGATTGATGTAGGTATTTGGAAAGGTACACTGGAAGATATTATTTCTGAGAACTAAATCTCTGTAAAAGGAAACAAGGATGACACAAAATATTTGGGAAGCGCCACATAGATTTGAAACAGCCTTATAGAGAATCATAATAAAAAGAACCTTCCTCAAACCTCTCATTTTTCTTTTACATATTATTGTTATCTTAAAGAATGATACTGTATATTCACATAATATCGGTCACAAATTCAATCCCAAATTATGTGATTCTTTTTAAAAAATTAATTGCCAGTATTTTAAAATTTAACAGCTTTTATTTTAAAAAACAATCCTATTTAAGAGCTCCTTCTTGGAAGATTGTATGATGCTATACTACTGGACATACCTTGATGAGTATAGCCAAGTGCTGGGAACTTTTTTTAGATAGGGAAGGTATTCCATAGCTCATTTTGCTGAGTTCTGTTACCTTCCTAACCTGGTAGTCATTTGAGTTTAACATCCCTAATAAAGTAACTGTCCCTTGAGTATCAAGAAATAGAGGTGTGGTTATTATCTGTGATTTTCAGGAAGAGGTGTAAGCCATCATGGGAACCCCAACCCAACCTATAGATTGAGAGTTTCAGAGGAAGTGAAGTGCCTTTTAAAAATCACCTGTAATTGGCTGACTCCCTCTGGTAAGTGTTCCTGTTACCTTCTAGGACCATCAAGATTCACCCTTATAAACTCATCTGGCAAGGTAAAACCACCGTCACTCAGGGGTCTTCTTTGGTATCCACCAAAGACCAAATCATCCTGAGATGAATGGCCTGCCTATATTTATTTATCTACTGTACTTCACTGAATTCAAGTTTCTGACCTAGAGTTGGATGCGGCATTGACTATGAAATACAAATCCAACCAGGTGCCTTACTTCTTTTATTTGTAATAATAGTTAACATAGGAGTATCAGTTGGTGCTCATTCTATTTTCAAGGAATAATTCTTAAATGTGACTCATTAATAATTTACAATCCATTTCCATCTAATGGTCCACTGAAAATCAATACTCCGAGAATCATTAAAGATGCTGTATGATCAAAAGAAAAAAGTCAATTAGGAAGAGCTCTAGACATACTCTTGAAAATGTTTAACTAGTAAAATCACTTCACTCAAATGTGATTAAGAGCTGCTAATTTAGGACGAAGATAAAACTATTAAAGAGTCTGCACCAGGATAACAACTCTGAAGAAATGGCTTCTAGTTAATTAGAAGGAGTTTTTCCTAACATCTAGCTATCTTGCTCTCTTTCATGCAATTTCTGGCATATGGACTTCAATTTTGGGGTTATCTTATTTCTAATGAAATTACTTCAGTCCTAGGAGGAAGCTCATAGGGTTTGGTTTGCTTGTGTAGTTTCTCTTCTCTTCTCTTCATAATTTCTCTGAAATGATTTTTTTCCTTTAACTCTTTGTCTTTACGTTCTTGGGCCTCACATATTGCATCTTCTTTCTGTCGAATCTTCAGCTCTTTCTGCCACTGTCAGAGAGGGAAAGTGTCATTTACATATGATTTTTCATGAAAAAATGAATAAATATATCAATTTATCTTTTCAAAATGCAGATTCCATATCCAATTATCTTCTCAGTTTTTCTCATAGATATTCTTGAAGAATTTAAACCCCAAAATAACTGGAAAAATATGCAAGCCCTCTATTAGAAATTATGTAAGTCTCACTCCCCTCCACAAAACAAAAGAAACCATATTCGCTCTTAAAGTTTTTAATAATAATAAACCATTAAAAAGAAGAGACAATAGGGTTTACATTTTTATATTACAAAGGAATTTCACTTCTTAATCAATATTGGTATTTACATGATAGCATGGAATCATAAAATGAAAAATCAAGCCAAAGCAAAACAAAAAGAAAAAACAAATTAAGGTGAAAGGCAAAATTGTGATTATATATGGGATAGAAAATGAAATTGATGGGCAGACAAATGCTGATTCTGCAACAGACAAATACAAAGACTTCTAAGGGATTCATCTCCATGAAACATGTCAGTTATTGACAGTAACAGCATTATGTGGGGGCAAAAGTTGTAGGATTCAGTAGTTGGAAATAAGGACTGCAAACCAACCAAACATCATCATCATGAGGACCCTACTTCCTTTCTACTATCTTTAATGAAGGAAGTGGAGAAAGAGGTGGTAATCTGTCTTCAAGCTGGGTAAAATAGTTCAGGACAGAATGACCCTTAGCATGAAATTGCAAAAGATACTTCATACCCTTGCTTATTTATTTTGTTATCCTCAGCCCATCCATACTCACAGACAACCAGACAATGCTTAATGACCTATCAGTTAACTTACAAATTACTATATACTAGTGCTGGATTATAACTATTATTTGGGGTATATAGATACTAGTAAGCAGGACTAATTAGTCAATTAGGAAGCCTTCCAAAGACAGTAAGTTTTTTTTTTTTTAAACATACTCAGAGTTAATATTAAACAAAAAGTTTAATAAAATCATATTCACTTTTCTTATTCCCAGTTAAATTTTTAAATACAAAGTTACCTTGATAACTATGTAGCCATCTGTGACATAATTTTTGTCATAAAACTGAATACTACTCTGTTTGACAAAACTATTGATCTTACGTTGTAGCATAAAGTGGTGGTTGGTATAATAATGACAGTATCTATAAACAAAAACAACTAAACTACCTTATATGAGAGATTTCAGTGTACTTCATGACCTTGATCTTTACATTGTGAAAAATCAACAGAAGTCTAATTCTTAAGAACTTAAACACATTCTATATGTTATTTAGTCCATACTATATTATAAGAAAAACAGAAAATACTTTTTCTCCTATTCCAACTCTACTCCTAAAAAGAAACAGTTATAAAATGATTTCCTAAGAAGTCATCATCTAAATATAGCCCAGTGAATTGAAGTGTCATAAGTGGATAATATTCTATGATCACTGCTTGTTTAAGTCATATCGAGAATAAAGTGATTAAAGCCCATCTTATATTTCAAGGGTAAAGAATGGTCATCAAAAATTGAGTCAAAAGATTTTTGTTCTGTTACAAAAACTACACTGTTTAAAAGACATCAGTGTTAAATAATCAGATCTTTGTCCCAAGAAATCAGTACTAATTCAGGAAACAGGATGGAGCTAGTATTTCACAAATGACAGAAAGCCAAATTTGCTGTAACCCAATAAAGGCAGTACAGTATATAGATAGCACAGTAAGATATAATTAAGTTTGGCAAAGCCCAATCATGGCCTTATTTTTAAGTTCCACGTGTTAATGTCTCAGTCTCAGAACTATACTTTCTAATTCAAAGTGCCTTTAAAGAACAAAGCTTTTGTTGCTAATTTAAGGAATTCAGTCTTACATGATGGTCAATGATTCTTGCCAACTCTTCATCAGCCCTGGTGAAGAAATCCGGGTAAGAAAACAGGGGAAGTTCTGAGACAAAAGGATGTTCCCTTCAAAAGAGCACAAGAAGAAATCCAATATTAGGTATAGATACTCCTTCTCCAAGAAATGTATGGATTTGGTAGTCATTTCATACTAAGCACTTTGATTCTACCTGTTAACATTAAGTACTTCACTTATTCTGTTCTTTGTAAAAAAATTATATATAGATTTTAGTTTCTGTAAGCCATTTTGGGATACCTTGACTGATATTTTTGAAGGGTAGGGAATACAAATATATATAGTATGAGAACTAGAAAATAATAAAAAAATTAATTTTCTTCTAGGAGGTATAAATACTACATCTGTTCAATAACAGGAGATGTTAGGATATGAAGGGTTAAAAGAAGCCTGAAATAATTTGACTCAATAGGGAGATGAAAGTAACCACAGTCACACACAACTTTGTGACTGTGGAAGTTCTGGTGAAAGTCTTAGTCTAAGAATTTGGTCTAAGATATACTTTAAAAAAAAAGTTTGATTTCAGTACATCCCCAAGGTCTTTTCAGTGCTAAGGGTGAAACTGTGGCAGACAGTTTAGCAACAGTTCAACAGAAGTGTTGGCAGTGCAAATCTAGGCCCTAAAGTAGTGGAGATTTACTGCTAAACTGTCCACTTAATAGGTGTATTATGTTAAAGTTATTATGAAGAAATGATTGTGAGTCTAGAAATATGTAAAGCAACAAAATGATGGTATAAAATGTGGTTTTAAAGGGAAGTAAGTAGGTATAAAGAAAAACTCTTAGGCAAGAGGCTAAGAAGAGATATAGCTCATGAAAATTTCCCATATTCAAAAGTCTGATTACTTTTTAAGACTGCAGCATTGGACACGTATTTTTTTTTTTTTTTTGCAATTTGCTGCCTATCCCATTTTTAGCAAACTTTATATTTTTGACATCCTATGCTTCCCACATATCACTAGGTTCTCTTGCATTGTACTTCTCAAATCTTACCATTTATCTTCATCTCTACCATCATTTCCCTACTCTAAGCCATCATCTTTCACCTGGACCGATACTTCCTTTTAGGAACCCCTAACATCCATTATGCCTCACCCTTTTAGTCCTTGTCTATATATAGTAGCCAGAGGTTTTGTTGTTGTTTTTCAAAATACAAATGGTATATGTCAATCTCCTGCTTTGAACTGTTCACTAACTCTCAATTAACTTTAGAATTAAGATCCCATTTGTTGTTAAAGAAGTCTGAAGAAGACTGTGCCCTTGGTAAAGTGACTTTGCTTGTTTTCTCCAGACTCACTCCTCTGTCTTCTTGGCCTAGGTGTGCATCCCTAGCAATGGGCTTTTTTATAGTTGCTGCAGTGTACCTTGCTTCACCCTGCTATTGTTTGTTTGCATGTGCTGTCATCCTTACTTCAGTGCCCATATCCCCCAACTCTCTCTGCCACAGGTCTGGCTAATGCGCACTTATCCTTCTGCTCTCTGTTCAAGCCATTGCCGTAGTTATCAATCTACCATGGGCCTTTCCTTCATCACACTTACCTCAGTTGTAATTTTATATTCATATGTGCATCTGTGGGAGTTTTGTTTTTCTTACTTGAGTATGAGCTACATGAATGTGGGAATTTCCATTTGTTTGGTTATCTTTGGTATTCCCCGTGCCCACCACAGTGCTACAAAACACTCAATGTTTGTATGTTTGCTGAATTATTGGATGAATAAGTCTGAAATGATTTCATCCCCTTTACACTCCAGACAATCAGCAGGAGTCTACCAGATAGCACTTTCTTGTCAGTGGAACAGGAAAAGAGGATGGCAGTCTCAGGAGACAAGTCACAGAATGAAGCTAATAGCAGGAGTTCAAAAGGAAAAGAAGTGGTAGGTAGCAGGGAACATATATGGACCCCTCTCCCAACTCCTGAGATTCGGAAGCACTGAGGGGCAGAAGAGCAATGGGCTTTCCACCGCATATACAATAGGGACCTGTGCCATTATATTAAAATATTGAAGGAAAATACAATCCTAGAATGCTGGGAAACTGGGGGACAACTGGGAGCTGATACTTGGGTTAACTATATTCATTTAATAAAATTTTGGGTACTTCTAACATTCAAAGAATTGTGCTAAATGCTACAAAAAAAAAAAAAATACATAAGAGGTGCCTAGGTGGCTCAGTTGGTTAAGCGGCTGCCTTCAGCTCAGGTCATGATCAGGTCCTGGGATCAAGCCCTGCATCAGGTTCCCTGCTCAGTGTGAAGTCTTCTTCTCCCTCTTCTCCTCCTCCTGCCTGTGCATTCTCTCTCTCTCTCTCTCTCTCTCTTACTCTCACTCTATCTCAAAAAAAAAAAAAATCCTAAAGAAAAAAAGATAAATAAGACAGAACTTTTAAATTACTTATAGGTTAAAAGTATTCACACAATTTGCCTCATTTTTTTCCTGAATTAATAAAAGTTGAAAGAAATGCATCACAATATAAATAATATTTAAAAACCTTTAAAAGGGAAGATTAAATGGATATGCTTATGCATCTGATTTTTGTTATCTCTGTTGAATGTACAAAAAAGAAAAATGCATAGTTATTAGAAGGCAGCCTGAAACAAACATTCAATGATATAAACTGAAAAATATAGTAAAATCATAGTAAAATCTGTAGTCCGATCTCAAAGCAAATTTTCATTCTGCCACTTAGTACTATTTAATCCCTCTGTTCCTCAGTGTCTCCATTTTTAATATAAAAAATACTAGTACTTGCCTTGTTTTGATGAGATTTAGAAAGGAAAATGCATAAAGCTTGTTTGGTGGAACAAATACTAAATAAGTTTCAGGGGTATCATTCTTATCATCAGCATTATTAAAAGAATGTAAAGGAGGAAGTCATGGCTTTTGGCTGGTACTTAATAAGGAGGAAAAATGAGAGAAAATTTAAAAAAGGAATAGAGTACAAAACAATTAAGTCATTAATGAGATGTACAATTTTGATGTTTGGAGTTCAGTGGGAACTGGAAAGAAACCTGTCAGAAAGCTGTTATATAACAATCCTAGGTTTGCCATAACAAATTACCACAACTAATAGGCTTAAAAAAATCCATTCTTTCACAGTCCTTGAATCCAAAAGACCTCAATCAAGGTATTGGCAGGGTTGTTTCCTCTGGAGGCTCTGGGGAAAATATATTCCATGCCTCCCTTAGCCTCTGATGGCTGTCAGAAATCCTTAATATTCCTTGGATTATGGATACAACACACTCATATTTCTCTGTCTTCACATGGCCTTCTCCTTCGGTGTCTCTGTATGTCTTTTCTCTCTTTCTCTTCTAAGAACATAAGGAGACACAGTCATTGGATTTAAGGCCCACATGAGAAAGAGAGCCTCAACTTTCCCCTAAGCTTGACCAGACCTTAGATAGGCTTCTTCCTGACCCTAGGCCCCTGGCCATCTCTTTAAAATGCAATCAATCAAGATAGCTAGTGCCCCTATCTTCTAGTCTTTGTTGTAGAGTGGGCGCCTAAGTTAGAAAGTGACAGAGAGCAAGCATAGATGACCTCACTGCCTTGACTACCCTCTCCTCTAACATCCTCTGGTACTTTTCCACTACCTCACCTTAGCAATTGAAAATCCTCCTGTCTTTTGTTTCATGGGAGTTGAATTCAATCTCTCTGCTCTATTCCAAGACTTGAATAAAATCTTCTTTAATTTCTGAGATAATTTTTCTTTCACACGTGATTTCAAGGTGATCTTTTTATTCTTAAGTTTTTATTTAAATTCTAGTTAGTTAACATGGTTTCAGGAATAGAATTTAGTGATACATCACTAACATACAACACCCATTGCTTATCATAAGAAGTGCCCTCCTTAATACCCATCATCCATTTAGCCCAACCGCACCTCCCCTCCATCAACCCTAAAACAGTCTCTTATGATTTGCTTCCCTCTCTTTTTTCCCCCTACATTCTTCTGTTTTGTTTCTTAAATTCCACATATGAGTGAAATCATATGATACTTGTCTTTCTCTGATTGTCTTATTTCACTTGGCATAATACATTCCAGCTCCATACATGTCCTTCCAAATAGTAAGAGTTCATTGTTTTTGATGGCTGAGTAATATTCCATTTTATATATATATGCATACACACAGAGAGAGACAAAACACATCTTCTTTATACATTCATTAGTTGATGGACATTGGGCTCTTTATATAATTTGGCTATTGTTGACAATGCTGCTATAAACATTGGGGTGCATGTGCCCCTTCAAATTGGTATTTTTGTATTCCTTGTGTAAATACCTAGTAGTAAAATTGCTAGGTTGTAGGGTAGTTTTATTTTTAACTTTTTGAAGAACCTTCATACTATTTTCCAGAGTGCCTGCACCAGTTTACAGTTCCAGCAACAGTATAAGAGGGTTCCCATTTCTCCAAATCCTCCCCAAGATGTGTTGTTTCCTATGTTGTTAATTTTAGCTGTTCGTACAGGTGTAGTAACACACTGTGGTTTTGATTTGTATTTTCCTGATGGCTAGGGATGTTGAGCACGTTTTCATGTCTGTTGGCCATTTGTATGTCTTCTTTCAAGAAATGTCTGTTCAGGGGCACCTGGGTGGCTCAGTGGGTTAAAGCCTCTGCCTTTGGCTCAGGTCATGATTCCAGGGTCCTGGGATCGAGCCCCACATTGGGCCCTCTGCTCAGCAGGAGCCTGCTTCCCCCCACCCCTCTCTGTCTGCCTCTCTGCCTCCTTGAGATCTGTCTGTCAAATAAAATAATAAAAAAAAAGAAATGTCTCTTCATGTTTTCTGCCCATTTATTGACTGGATTATTTGGTTTTGGGTGTTGAATTTGATAAGTTCTTTATAGATTCTGGATACTAACCCTTTATCAAATATGTTATTTGCAAATATCTTCTCCCATTCCGCAGGTTGCCTTTTAGTTTTGTTATTTCCTTTGCTGTGCAGAAGCTTTTTATCTTGAAGTTCCAATAATTCATTTTTGCTTTTGTTTCCCTTGCCTTTAGAGATATGTCTTAGCAAGAAGTTGGTATGGCCAATGTCACAGAGGTTGCTGCCTATTATCCCCTCTAGGACTTTGATAGTTTCTTGTCTTAAATTAAGGTCTTTCACCCACTGAATTTATTTTTGTGTATGGCATAAGAAAGTGGTACAGTTTCATTCTTTTGCATGTGGCTGTCCAGTTTTCCCAACAGCATTTGTTAAAAAGACTGTCTTTTTTTTTTTTTCCGTTGTATATTCTTAACTTTGTTAAAGATTAATTGAACATATAGTTGTGGGTTCATTTCTGGACTTTCTGTTGGACTTTCTCTTCCATTGATCTATGTGTCTGTTTTTATACTAGTTCCATACTATCTTGATGACCACAGCTTTATAATATTGCTTAAAGTCCAGAATCATGATTCCTCCAGCTTTGCTTTTCTTTTTCAAGGTAGCTTTGGCTATTCAGAGTCTTTTGTGATTCCATAGAAATTTTAGGATTATTTTTTGTAGTTCTGAAAAATGCTGGTGGTATTTTGGTATGGATTACATTGCATCTGTAGATCGCTTTGGGTAGTATAGCTATTTTAATATTTGTTCTTCCAAGCCATTAGCATGGGATGTTTTTCCATTTCTTTGTACCATCCTCAAATTCTTTCATAAGTGTTCTATGGTTTTCAGAGTACAAATCTTTTACCTCTTTGGTTAGGTTTATTCCTGGGTAGCCTATGGTTTTTGTTGCAGTTGTAAATGGGATCAATCCTTTGATTTCTCTTTTTGCTGCTTCATTATTGGTGAAAAGAAATGCAACAGGTTTCTGTACATTGATTTTTTTATCCTACAACTTTGCCGAATTCATGTATCAGTCTAGTAATTTTTAGTGGAGTCTGTCAGGTTTTTTACATACAGTATCATGTCATCTGAAACAGTCAAAGTTTGACTTCTTCCTTACCATTTTGGATGACTTCTGTTCCTTTTCTGATTGCTTAGGCTAGGACTTCTAAAACTGTGGTAAATAATTGTGGTGAGAATAGATGGATGTCCCTATCTTGTTCCTGACCATAGAAGGAAAATTCTGTTTTACCCCTTGAGGATGATATGTGGCCTTTATGACATTCCCTACTTTGTTGAGAACTTTGACCTAGAATGTATTCTGTACTTGATCAAATGCTTTTTATTCATCGATTGAGAGGATTATGTGTCCTTATCCTTTCTTTTATTAATATAGTGTATCACATTGATCTATTTGCAAATATTAAACGAGACTTGCAGCCCAGAAATAAGTCCCACTTGACTGTGGTGAATAATTCTTTTAATGTACTGCAGGATTCAATTTGCTGTTATTTTGTTGAGAATTTTTACATCCGTGTTCATCAAGGATAATGGCCTAGAATTCTCCTTTTTGGTGGGGTCTTTGGTTTTGGAATCAAGGTAGTGCTGGCCTCTTAGAATGAGTTTGGAAGTTTTCCTTCCACTTATATTTTTATATATTTCTTTAATTTTTATTTAAATTCTAATTAGTTAACATTCAGTACATTATTTTTTTCAGGAGTAGAGTTCAATGATTCATCACTTACATACAATACCCAGTGTTCAATATGACAAGTGCCCTCCTTTCTATTTTTTTTGATCCCATCATTTCTATTTTTTGGATCAGTTTGAGAAAAATAGGAATGAACTCTTTTTTTTAAGATTTTATTTACTTATTTGACAGAGAGAGAGAGAGAGAGAGTGAGAAAGCACCAGCAGGCAGAGCAGCAGGCAGAGGGAGAAGCAGGCTCTCCACTGAGCAGGGAGCCCAATGCGGGGCTCAATCCCAGGATGCTGGGATCATGATCTGAGCCAAAGGAAGCCACTTGACTGACTGAGCCACCCAGGCGCCCCTGAACTTTTCTTAAATGTTTGGTAGAATCCCCCTAGGAAGCCAGTTGGCCCTGGACATTGTTTGTTAAGAGATTTTTGATTACTGATTTGCTGTCTTTGCTGGATATAGGACTGAAATTTTCTATTTCTTCCTATTTTAGTTTTGGTAGTTCATATATTTCTAGGAATTCATCCATTTCTTCTAGATTGCCCCACTGGTTGCTATATGATTCTTCATAATACTCTCATAATCGCTTACTTATATTTCTGTGGTGTTGGTTGTGATCTTTTCTCTTTCACTTGTGATTTTATTTATTTGGGTCCTTTCTCTTTTATTTTTGATAAATCTGGCTAAAGGGTTATCAGTTTTGTTAAGTCTTTCAAAGAACCAGCTCCTAGGATTATTCATCTTTTCTGCTGTTTTTGTTTGTTTCTATATCATTTATTTTTGCTTTAATCCTCAATATTTCCCTTCTGCTGGCTTTAGACTTTGCTTTCCCTTCTCTAATATCTGTAGGTATAAGGTTAGGTTGTGTATTTGACCATTTTCTTGCTTGAGGTTATCTTGTATTACAATGTACTTCTCTCTCTTATGACTGCTTTTGTTGCATCCCAAAGGTTCTCGATCATTTTCAGTTGTTTCTGTGTATTTTCTTCTTTCTTCTTTAATTTCCTGGTTGACCCATTCATTCTTTAGTAGCATGGTCTTTAACCTCCATGTACTTTTGGTCTTTCCAAATTTTTCTTGTGGTTAACTTCAAGTTTCATGGTGGTGTGGTCTGAATATATACTTGGTATCATCTCAATCTTTTTGTACTTGTTGAGGCCTGATTTGTGACCCAGTATGTGATCTATTCTGGAGACTGTTCCACGTATACTCAAATGTGTATTCTGTTGCTTTCGAATGAAATGTTCTGAATATACTTGTTAAGTCCATCTGGTCCAATGTGTCATTCAGAGCCATGGTTTCCTTGTTGATCTTCGGCATAGATGATCTGTCCATTGTTGTAAATGGGGTGTTAAAATCCCTACTGTTATTGTATTGTTATTGATAAGTTTCTTTATGTTTGTTTGTTATTCAATGATTTCTATATTTGGGTACTTCAGAGTTGGGGCATACGTATCTACAATTGTTACATCTTCTTGTTGGATAGACCCCCCTTGTTGTAATATAGTGCCTTTCTTCATCTCTAGTGACAGTATTTGATTTAAAAATCTAGTTGTCTGATATAAGTATGGCTACTCCAGCTTTCTTTTGATGTTCATTACCATGACAAATAGTTCTCCACGCCCTCATTTTCAATTTGCAGGTGTCTTTTGGTCACAATGAGTCTCTTGTAGGCAGCAAATAGATGGGTCTTGTTTTTTCAATCCATTCTGATACCCCACATCTTTTGATTGGAGCATTTAGTCCATTTACGTTCCAAGTGATTTTTGATGGATATGAATTAGTGCCATTGCATTACCTGTTAAGTCACTGTTCCTGGATATTTTCTCTGTTCCTTTCTAGTCTTTCTTGCTTTTAGTCTTTCTTCGAAGAGTCCCCTTTACTATTCCTTGAAGGGCTGGTTTAGAAGCCACAAACTCCTTTAATTTTTGTCTGGGAACCTCTTTATCTCTCCTTCTATCCTGAAGGATAGCCTTGCTGGATAAAGTCTTCTTGGCTGCATATTTTTCCCATTCAGCTGGTGGAATATATCCTGCCAGTCTCTTCTGGCCTGCCCAGTTTCCATGTGGGGAGATATGCTGCTAACTTTCTTTGTCTTCCCTGTAGAATAGGGATTTCTTTTCCCTTGCTGCTTTCAGAATTCTTTCCTTATCTCTGTATTTTGAAAAATTTACTGTGACAATGTATCTTGGTGTTGGCTTGCTTTTGTTGATTTTGGTGGGAGTTCACTGGATTTGAATGTCCATTTTCTTCCCCAGATTAGGGTTTTTAGCTATAAATTGCTCAAATAAACTTCCCCTTTTCTATCTCTTCTTCTGGTACCTCTATGATATGTTTTTATGTCTTATGGAGTCGCTGAGTTCCCTAAGTCTGCAGTCATATTCCAATATTTTTCTTTCCCTCTTCTTTTCAGCTTCACTATTTTCCATAATTTTATCTTAAATATCACTTATTCATTCCTGTGCCTCTTCCATCCTTGTGATCATTACATCTAGTCAGTTTTTCATCTTGGTTATAGCATTTTTTTTTTTTTCATTTCAGCCTGACTAGTTTTAAGATCTTCTATCTCTGTGGTAAGAGACTCCTTGGTGTCTTCTTGGCTTCTCTCAAGCCCAGCTAGTATCCTTATGATTCCTGATTTAAATTCTATCCAGGCATATTACTTAAATCTGTTTTGAGTAGATCCCTGGTTATGACCTCTTCTTTTTTCTTTTGGGATGTATTCCTCCATCTTGGCATTTTATCTGGGTCTCTGTCTTCTATGGGTTAGGAAAGCCTCTTATGTTTCCTGTTCCTGACAGAATGGCTATAAAAACAAGAGGTCATATGCTGTGTAAGGCCTGGGGCTTCAGGAAGTGTTTCTGGTATATGCTGTTCACTCTGCTCTTGTGTTTTGGCTGCTCCTTCCCTCAGGCCAGTCCTCTGCAGTTTCTCCTTCTCTACAGGGGTGAGTGTTTGGACCTTTTCCACTGTATGGTGACTTAATTAGGTGTCTGCTTGTTAAAAGAGAAGAAATCCTATTTTCCCCTAGGGCTGGAGCTTTGCAGCTGTCTATGGTCAATAGACTTGTTTGTGTGCCGCTGGGGGCAGAGGTGGTGGTGCTGGTGTTCTGGGGGAGGGGTCCACTGTTGCTTTTACTTTAGACACTCTTGCCCTAGTGAAAAAGTACCTACAGGGTGCAGGAGGCGGGGCTTGCTGTTAAGTGGTTCAAGCCTCTACTCTGAGCACTGTGCACTGTTCCTCCCACTGAAGTTGCCTGTGCAATTTCAGGAGTGAAAATAGCTCTCTTGTCCACAACGGAATTTGGGCCTGCTGCTATTTAGGAAGCCCTCACAGAAGAGTGAACAATCTTCCCTCATTTGTCCCAAAGCTCTGCCTTTACCCTGTATCTGATCTATCTACTCAGCTGGAAGCCCAGAGCTCCTATGTTTTACCCAAGCGGGTTGGCTGGGTTTCAAAACTTCAAATTTTAGCGACCTCACATGGCATGGACCTGTACTGATCCTCTGGCAGAGGGTCTTGCTGGGCTGTCACTTGTGCTGCTTTCTCCTAGAAGGGCAGTCTAATGAATGTGCAGGGGACTGGAGTTTATGTTAAGGTACAGCAAAAAACTGACTTCCAGGTTAGCTACCCTTAGCAGCTGCCTGTGCTCCTAAGCTAATGAATGGGCAGCTAAATGGTGCCTGCTTGTTCTTTTGTCCCCAGAGAGGCAGTGCAACCTCTCCAAAATGCACTCCAAGAAGGGTAACTTTCTCTCTCAGTACAACCCAGGAGGTCCCCACTGTGTTTGCTCTGGAGCCTCTGCTCTCCTTCTCTATAGGAGTACCACTACACTTTCCAGGAACCATCCAGGTGATAGCAGGGACTTCTAAAACTTGAGACACTGAGTTCCACTTCTTATAAAACTTGTGACTTTTTATAAAAATTCCTTGTCCTAGTCAGTGGTTTTGCGAAGTGTTTCTCCTATGCAGTGCCCTATGCTTTGTTCTCACTTGTTCGCTCACTCACTCTCTTCCTCTCCCTCTTCCTCTCCCCTCTCCTTAATCAGGGCTTCTTCCCCTGCACAATCCTGTGATTCTTTTCACTTCCAAATCACTTCTCTGTACCTCTTACCTTCCACAATGTGGCCTCTTTTCTGCCTCAAGCTGTGCAGTTTGTTCTCTCCGCCCTTAGGTTGACTTCCTGGGTGTTCAGAATGATTTTATATTGATCTAGCTGTGTTTGAAGGATGAGGCAAGCAGAGGGTCCTCCTATTACTCTGCCACCTTAACTCCTCCTCAAGGTGATCTCATCTTGAGATCTTTACCTTAGGTACCCAACTAAAATCACACTGACAAGTATGGGGGCTTAGAACTTGGACATATCTTTTGGAGGATACAGTTCAACCCATTACAGGTGACAAAGCAAGAACGAAGCCAGGGATGAAGAAAACAAAGGACTCATATGAGAAGTACATAGATGTATTCTAGATTCTATCCTTCTGAGTCTAAGAGAAGGGTTTGTGACTCATTTATTCACTCATCCACTCATTTATTTAACATTTATTGCAAGAGGGATGTTATTATAAGGGCTGGGGAAAAAATCATTTTTTAAAAAATTTGCATACAGTGTTCTAGAAATTCAGTGTTCATATGGGATGTAGACAGGCAAACAGATAGCTACAGTACATTGAAAAAAAAAAAACTCCTGTAAAATAGTAAAGTCGGCTTATATGGACTACAGAAGTGGGAGGTGACATCATTTAATATAGTCTGAGAGTAAGAGAAAGTTTCCTGCATGAATTATGCATGGTTGTCCCAATAGGATGATTCTCTACTTAAGAAAAGACATTTAGGACATGTTCTGTTTCTTTAATATGTCAAGGATGAGAAAGGTACAACAATATTTAGTAAACAAAAACAAGGGATAACATAGTTCTTTATACAGAGTTATGGTTTTTCAGGTTTCCAAGGTCTTCTGAGGATATACAGGTATGGAGGGAACATCCCATCACATAAGAGGTATTCCGCAGGAACATGTGGCATGACCAAATCTAAGGCCTCTTTATTCCTGAATTTCACACTCTGAGCTATGATTCAGCATTGAAATATCAACTCAGTAGGTAAAATATTGCTTTTATCTCAGGCATACTGAAATAACCTATGGAATTACCCAATGAGGAAAACATACTATATTATTTAAACAACCCACAGAATTACAACTTTGTTTAGCAATTGAACAACTTGTGCCTTTATCCCACATTTATCTATTTGCAGAGAAATTGGGTGCCAGACTCATTGGCTGGCATTTTTTCTAATAGACTTTGATTCATCATAGATTTATGATCCTCAAAAATACTGTGGATATCACTTTTCATCAACTCCAAACTTGTTCCAATTATATACCCCCCCCCCTTTGGAATGTTTAAATTTTAATTATTTGGCTACCAGAATACTCTCTCTGACAAACTTATTTCCTCAAAGACTTCCTCTGATCTACTGCAGTTTTTTCTTTTTATTTCAAGTTTATTGATATATAATTGACATATAACACTGTGTAAATTTAGGGTATACAACATAATTAAATACAGATATATATCTAGAAAACCACTATCACAAAATTAGTTTACACCTCAGTCATTTCATACAACTAACAGTTTTTGTATGTGATGAGAAAGAACATTTATGATCTACTCTTAACATAGTTCAAATATATAGCACAACATTGCTAACTATGTTAACAATGTTACCATGCTATATATTACATCTTCAGAACTTAGTCATCTAATAATTACAAATTTATACCCTTTGCTCAACATCTTATTTCTTCCTTACTCCCACCCCCAGCAAATAAAAATCCACTCTCTATTTCTATGAGTTCTGCTTTTTTAGATTCCACATATAAGTAAAATGATATTGTATTTGTCTTTCTCTGTTGGGCTTATTTCATATTTAACTTAACATAATTCCCTCAAGTTCAGCCCTTGCTGTCACAAATGGCAGAATTTTCTTCTTCTTTTATGGCTGGATAATATTCTGTTATGTGTATATACCACATTTCTTTATTCATCTGTCAGTGGACACTTAGGTTGTGTCCATGTGTTGGCTATTGTAAACAGAGATGCAGTGAATATGGGGGGTACAGATATCTTTTTGAGGTAATGATTTTGTTTCCTTTTGATATTTACCCAAAAGTGGAATTGCTGGATCACACTGAAGGTCTATTTTTAATTTCTGAGGAAACTCCATATTATTTTCCATAACAGCTGTATTCATTTTAAGTTCCCATCAAAAGTGCACAAGGATTCCATTTTCTCCACATTCTCACCAACACTTCTCTTTTGTCTTTTTGATAACAGATACTCTAACAAGTGTGGTTTCTTTGTGGTTTTGATATCCATTTCTCTGATGATTTGTGATGTTGAGCACATTTTTTTTGTACCTATTGGCCATTTGTAGGTCTTTGGAAAAAAAGTCTTTTGGGTCTTTTGCCCATTTTACAATTGGATTGATTTTTTGCTACTGAGTTATATAAATTCCTTATACATTTTATATATTAACTCCTTATCATATAGATGGTTTAGAAATATTTCCTCCCATTCTGTAGGTCACTTTTTCATATTTTGACTCTTTATCTGTGCAGAAGCTTTTTACTGTGATGTAGTCCCACTTCCTTATTTTTGTTTTTGTTTCCTGTGTTTTTCATGTCAGATGCAAAAAAAAAAAAAAAAAAAAAATCGTTACCAAGACCAATGTCGAGGTGCTTTTTTCTTGTTTTCTTCTAGGACTTTTACAGTTTCAGTTCTTATGTGTAAGTCTTTATTTAATCCATCTCTGTTTAATTTTTCTGAGTGGTATAAAAGGGGCATCTGATTTCATTATTTTGTATATGAATATCCAATTTTCCTAGCACCAATTATTGAAGACACTCTTCTTTCCACTGAGTATTCTTGGCTGTCTTGTCAAATATTAGTTAGTTGTATATGCCTGGGTTTATTTCTGGGCTTTTGAGTCTGCTTTATTGGTCTATATTTCTGTTTTTATGCCAATACCATACCATTTTGATAATTATAGCTTTGTAGTATAGCTTGAAACTGGGAAGCGTAATGCCTCCAACTTTGCTCTCAGGATTGCTTTGCCTCATGGAGGTGTTTTGTGATTTCATACAAATTTTAGGGTTTTTTTCTCTATTTCTGTGAAAACTTTCATTGAAATTTTGAGAGTGATTACGTTGAATCAATAGATTGCTTTGGATAGTATGGACATTTTTACAATGTTAAAATATTCTAATATTAAGCATGGATTATCTTCCCATTTACTTGTGTCATCTTCAGTTTCTTTCATCAATGTCTTAAAGTTGTCAGTGTATAGAACTTTCACCTCTTCCTAAGTATTTTATTACTTTTGATGCTTTTGTAAAAGGTGGTTTTTTACCTAGTTCATTGTCAGTGTGCAGAAAAACATTTGATTTTGTATGTTGATTTTGTATCCTGCAACTTTACTGAATTCATTTATTAGTTCTAATGGCTTTTCATGGATCCTTTTTTGTTTTCCTATATATAAAATCAAGTTGTCTGCAAAACAAAGACAGTTTAAGTACTTTATTTCTGACTTTAATACTTTATTTTTCAGTGTTTCAAAATTCATTGTTTATGCACCACACCCAGTGCTCCATGCAATACATACATACCCTCCTTAATACCCACCACCAGGCTCACCTAGCTCCCCACTTCTCCCCCCTCCAAAACCCTCAGTTTAATTCATTTTCTTGCTTATTTGCTCTGGCTAGGACTTCCAGTAGTATGCTTTTGCCATTGAATACAGTGTTAGCTGTGGGTTTGTCATTTATGGGCTTTGTCATGATGTGGCATGTTCCTTCAACCCAATTGTTGAGTATTTTTATCATGAAAGTGAATTTTGTCAAATGTCTTCTCTGCATCTATTGAGAAGATCATATGATTTTTATCTTATTCTATTAATGTGTTTTATCACATTTATTGATTTACGTATGTTGAAACATCCCTGTGTTCCAGGGATAAATCACACTTGATCATGATGTATGGCCCTTTTAATGTGCTATTGAATTTGGTTTGCATCTATACTCATTAGGGTAAGTGACCAGTACTTTTCTTTTCTTGTAGTATCCTTACCTGGCTTTTGTATTATGGTAATGCTTAGGAGTCTTCTCTTCTTTTTAGTTTTTTGGAGAACTTTGAGAAGGATTAATGTTAATTCGTCTTTAAATGTTTGCTCTGAGATTTTCTTTGTTGAGAGGTTTTTTTGTTTTGTTTTTGATTACTGATTCAATTATCTTACTTTTATTGTCTATTCATATTTTCTATTTCTTCATGATTCATTCTTGCCAAGTTTTATAGTTTAAGAATGTATCCATTTCTTCTAGTTTATCCAATTTTTTGCAATATCATTATTCATAGTAGTCTTTTATGATCCTTTGTATTTTTTTTCAAGATTTTATTTATTTATTTGAGAGAGGGAGAGAGAAAGAACACAAGTGAGATGAGGGGCAGAGGGTGAAGCAGTTTTCTGCTGAACAGGGAACCAGATGTGGGGCTCAATCCCAGGACTCCAGGATCATGAGCTGAGCCCAAGGCAGATGCTCAACTGACTGAGCAACCCAGGTGCCTGATCATTTGTATTTCTGTAGTATCTTGTATAATGCCATTTATTTATCTTATTTGAGTTATTTCTCTTTTGGGGGAGAAGTCGAGATGAAGACTTGTCATTTTTTTTTTTAAATCTTTTCAAAACAACAGATCTTGGCTTCATTAATCTCTTCTAGTGTTTCATGGTCTCTATTATTTCTACTCTAATCTGATATTTCTTTACTTCTGCTAACTTTAGGCTTATTTTGTTCTTTAGTTAATTCCTCGAAATATTAGGGTAGGTCATTTGAGATCTTTTTGTCTTAAGATATATGTTTATCACTATAAACTTCCCTCAGAAGTGCTTTTGCTGTATACCATAAATTTTGCTATGTTTTGTTTCCATTTTCATTTGTTTAAAGGTATTTTTTGACTTCACATTTGATTTCTTCTATGCTCCTTTGGTTGTTCAGGAGTATGTTAACTTCCACATATTTGTAAAATCCCAGTTTTTCTTCTGTTACTTGTTTCTCCAATCTCCATTGTGATTGGAGAAACTACTTGGTATAATTCCAATCCACTTAAATTTGCTAAAGAGAAGTTTTGTAGGCTAACATCTGATCTCTCCTGGAGAATACTCCAGGTGAACTTGAGAAGAATGTGTACTCTGCTGTTGTTAGGTGGAATATTGTGTTAATGTCAGGTCCATTTGGTATAAAATATAATTTAAGTCCAGTGTTCCTTTTTATTTTTCTGTCTGGATGTTCTATTCATTGTTGAAAGTAGAGTATTAAAGTCTCCTACTATTATTGTATTGTCTGTTTCTCCCTTCTGATCTGTTAGTATTTGCTTAATATATTTGGTGCTCCAATGTTGGGTGCATATAAATTTATAGTTGTTATGTCCTCTTGATGAATTGACCCCTTTTTCATAAGTATAGCCTTATCTCTTGTTACAGTTTTGACTTGAAGTCTACTTTGGACAATGGCAGTATAGCTACCTTTTTTAAAATTTCATTTGCATGGTACATCTCTTCCATCCCTTTATTTTGACTCTCTGTGTGTCTCTAGAATTGAAGCAAGTCTCTTGTAGGTAGCATATAATAGGTCTTTTTTTTAATTCATTCAGTCACTGTGTAGTTTTTAATTGGAAATTTTAGTACATTTACATTTAAAGTAATTATTGATGGGTAAGGATGAATTAATGTCATCTTACTTTTGTATAGTTCCTTTGTTTCTTTCTTCCACTTTTGCTGCCTTTCCTTGTGAATTTATGTTTTTCCATATTGACATGCTTTGATTCACTTTTTTTTAACCATTTGTGTATTTACTCTAAGTTTTGCTTTGTGGTTACTATGAGGCTTCTATAAAACATCTTATTAAAAATACATCTTATTGATACAATAGTCTATTTTAAGATAATAACAACTTTGATCACATACAAAATTAGATCTTAAGTAGAACTATCCATTGGTTGGATAGCAGCATTTTTCCCAATTCCATTTCAATTCAGTAATCTTAGGAACCCTAAAACATTCAGGAAAATAAAGGTTTTAAGTCCTTAGAGATTCATAAAGCCATAACTTTCACACTCAACCTATTCAGATTTAAACATTCATATATCTTTTGAAAAGGAAGTTAAAAATAACTTATTTTTCTGGGAGCATGAATGGAAGGCTTTAAATAATGTCAGTTTTCCATTTGGGAAGGGTGATTGGTTCAAGCAGTAAATCATATATAAGTATTCTTTGAACATTGTTTTTATCTTTCTTCACCATAATTAGCTTGCCCAAATCACAGAGCCTCAAGATTTAAAGCACATATAATTACAAGAAATTTATCCAAAATGGGCTCGTAAAGCAGACTAGTAAAGTAAAAAATTGTTCTCAACCATTACTATTACCGCTACTTAATCTTCCATTTAAAAATATGTGAAACCTATTTAATTGCTACTGTTTTATAGTACCTGCATTTTAAACTATTCTATAAATACTCTTATTGTAAGGCAAAAAATTGTTCTGCTCTCCCCCCTTCTGACATCTTCAGTCATGGCAGTGATCCCATTTCTGTTGGGTATGAAGACTTGCCAGTGAGGGGAGGCTCTAGGGTCACTGGACTTCTGCCATTCCCAAAGATTCTCATTCCAGGGCCTCTGTCACAGACATCAGCTTCTAAGGTTTCAGTCTCACTTTTCTTTGCCAGTCAGACTATTGATCTAGTGGTTTCCATATATAGTACCTGCCGGAAAGTTTCAGGTGTCATTTTCACATTAATCAGAGCTTAAAGAGCAACTATGGAACTCAAAGTCAAGACTTTTTGAATTTTAATATCTTAATCTTTAATATCTTTTCAATCTACTAAGTCAAAATTTTCAATGGAATATTCCACTGAATAATTCTTCTTGTATTTTTAAATATAAAATTTTGCAGTGCTGTGCCAGGGATGGTCTTCTGCCACCCTAGCACTGCAGATTCATCTTCTACTTTAGTTTCTCTAAACTTGCCTAAATCAATTTAACCATTAAAGTCTGGGGTCATTTCATCCTTCTCATTTTATACACTAATTTGTGTGGTTGTCACAATAGGATTGTGATGTCATTGACTGAAAGTTGCCAAAAGACATAGCAAAAAGATGTTATTTTTTTTTAATGTTGAGTTTTTAAGGGCAGCTTATAGAAATTTATGTAGATGGTTTCACAAAACAGAAAAGACAAACAAACAAACATACATATCTGCTCCCAGATAGAGGTATGGCTCTAGGAATACCTCTGAAACAAATCTGGAAGGATGGTAAGAGGAGGTGTTAGTATATTGTTATTGAAAATAGGATGCTTAGAACTTCACTGAGTACATGTTAGTCCCTTGAGAGACACAGATTGCAAGGAGAACAAGGGATAACTTCAGGTTTGAACATGTTGAGTTTAAGTGTCTTCTTACACTATTTGGAAGCTGTTACTCTCTAGATCTGCTGTATCACTGTCATCCTGGGAATACCCCTTGCCACTGTTCCCTGTTGGGGTCATTGTTTTCCTAAACCTGCTATGCTCCTTTTTCTTGATTTATTCCCTCCTTTGGGGGGCATTCTCAGGAAGCTTCCAGAGACATGGAGAATAAAAAGTAAATCATTTGAAAATATCTTTATTTTACCCTCACATTTAATAGGCTGAAGCAGGAAATATTCAGGTATCATTTATTATCTGAACTTTACCCAAAGTGAAGAACAGAATAGATTCAGCTACATTCTTATGTGAAATCTTGTTACCTATTTCCCAAATATTATGAAGCAAATATAATTAAATACCAAAGGATTTATGATTCTAGAGTAGATTGCCCCACTGTTGTTTTGCTTCTGATTCTGATTTTGTGGCATCTGATACCATCCTGATTCCCAGTCATTTGTAGTAGCCTGTTTAGTGTCTCTGGAGCTATATTAAATATTTATTGCTAATTTTCTCTGTAGATGAGCATTAAAATCTCAATGAGGAAAACAAAGCTTATTTCTTGTTCATATAAAGTCTGATACAGTTCATTAGGAGTTCTCCTCCATCTGTTGACCCAGGAATCCAAACTCTTTCCACATTGTAGTGCCACTGTCTCTACATGTGTCTTTAAAGTTTCCTTTGACAAGGGAAGAAAGACTGGGAGGAAAGATACTAGGTCTTAATTGCTTTGACACAGAAATGTCATGTCATTCCAGCTCATAGTACTTGGCAAAATATGCATGATTCTAATCTAGGGTTTCTAAATCTTGACCTATTGGCATTTAGATTAGATATTGCTTTGTCATATGGGTGTCCTATGCATTGTAGGATATGCAGCAACATCTCTGGTCTCCACATGAATGGCATTAACACCCTCCACTTATGGCAATGAAAAATGTCTATTAATGTTGCCAGGGTCTCCTGGGAGGCAAAATTACCACTGACTGAAAAATCACTAACTACAAGTCTTCCCAGGAAAACAAAAAACACATAAAGTATTTTGTTATTGCCAATGGTTTCTGTCACAGAACATTTTAAGCTTCTTTTTTCTTAGTTTTTATATTTTCATAAGGAAGTGTGTGGTAGGCAGATTTCCAAAATCACCCAGTAATCCCCCCTCTACACCTTCTCTATTCACTCCCTAGGTAATTCGCCTGGAGTATGTATGGGCTAGCCCAATGACTTGCTTGTAGCCAAAACAATATAACAAAAGAAATGGACTATCACTTCTGTGATTAGGTGTGACTCTGTCTTGTTAGCAAACTCCATCTTTTGCCTTCATGGTATTTATGAATTGGCAAGTCAAGTTGTCATATTGAAGAGACATACAAGTAACAAAGATGGTCTATGGCTAACAGACAGCATGTTGTTTAGATTCTCAGTCTAACAACTCACAAGAATTGAATCCTGCCAATAATTTATGAATGATCTTGAAAGTGGAGTCTTCCCAGGTTTGCTTTCAGATAAGACCCTAGTCTTGGCCAACACTTTGATTGCAGCCTTGTAAGAAACTTTCAAACAATGAACCCAGATAAGTTATGTCTGATTCCTGACTCACTGAAACTGTGAAACGATAAATGTGTGTTTTTAGTTGCTACACGTTGTAATCATTTATTACATACAATGGTTAATGCAAAGTGCCTTACAATAGGCTTTTTAAAAATTTATATTTAGCACTGTTTGGATACCTTAAATGTATAAATTTGTCTTTAGTTCTTCAAATTAAAAAAAAAAAAACCTTTCATTAATAAATAACTTCCTTGGTCTTCTCTGTTCCCTTCCCCCTGCCCCAGAATTCTCTTTATTCTCTGTTCCCTTTTTCCCCCCTGGAATTCTCTTTATTCTAATGTTAGACCTCTGGAACTGTGCCTCTCATTTCTTATCTTCATGCTCCTATTTTCCTCCTCTGTCTTTATTTTACTTTCTGAGAGAGCTTTTCAGCTTTATCACTGAAACCTTCTGCTGAATTTTTAGCTTCCACTATTATGTTTTTAATTTCTAAGGATCCTTTCTCTCTTGCACTATTCGTTTTTATAGCTCCCTTGTTCATGGAGGAGAAAATTTTCATTTACTTCTAAGAAGATAATTACAGATTTTTAGCTTTACTTCTGTCTTGCATGGTTTCAGTTTTCTGAATGACTTTACCTTTTATTTGGGTCCTCCTGCCTAGTATTTTTGGGAGTAGTTTTACAAATATTTTGTGAATGGTGGAGGACTAGGAGATGTAAATTTCATCTGGTCCCAGGAATTCAGCTAGATACTTATCAAACCATCCTGAATACCTACAGACTCAACAGGAGATCAAAGAGAAGAACAGCACCAATTCTACTAACAGAAAACTGATCACTTTCAGGAAGTGTATATTTTTCTGGGGTTGTGTTTACCCTTTACGATTTGTTCTCTCATTCATCTGTTCTTCTCTGAACAAAATGACAAGGCAGAAAAACTCACCGATAAAAAACAAACAAACAAAAAAAACAAAAAACAGGTGCTACCAACTGCTGGGGACCTACTTAATATGGACAGTAGTAAGATATCAGAACTAGAATTCAGAATAAAAATTCCATCTGGGCTTGAAAAAAGTATAGAATATACTAGAGAATCCCTTTCTGGATAAATAAAAGAAATAAATAAATAATAATAAATAATAATATTTATTTTATATATTTTTGTATTTTATATTTTATATATTTTTATTATTTTATAATAAAGAATAATAAAGAAATAAAGAAATAAAATAAATTACTAAAACCAAGTTGAAATAAAAAAAGCTATTAATGAGTTGCAATAAGAAGTGGAAGATTTTACTGCTAGGATACATGAGGCAGAAGAGAGAATTAGTAATATAGAAGACCAAATATGTAGAATAAAGAAGCTGAGCAAAAGAGAAATAAACAACTACTGGATCACGAGGGGGGAATTTGAGAGATAAATGATACCATAATATGAAGTAATATTAGAATAATTTTTATCCCAGAAAATGAAGAAAGAAACAGAGAGGCAGAAGATATATTGGGCCAAATTATAGCAGAAAGCCTCCCTAACTTGGGGAAGGAAACAAACACTAAAACAAGGAGGCATAGAGAACCCCTCTCAAAATCAATAAAAATAGGTCAATGCCCCATCATTAATGGTAAAACTTAAAATTCTCAGAGACAAAGAGAAAAGCCTGAAAGCAGCTTGCGACAAGAGATCTGTAACCTATAATGGTAGAAATATTAGATTGGCAACACACCTATCCACAAAGACCTGGCAGGCCATAAAGGACTGCCATGGCATATTCAGAGCACTAAGTAAAAAAAATGTGCAGCCAAGAATACTATATCTAGCTAGGATTTCATTGAAAATAGAAGGAGAAATAAAAACCTTCCAGGACAAGGTTTCTTCTGAAAGAATTTGCAAACATCAAACCAGCCCTACAGGCAATATTAAAAGGTATCCTCTAAGCAAAGACAGAGCCTAAAAGTAATAGACCAGAAAGAAACAGAGAAAATAAACAATAATAGTCACCTTACAGGCCATACAATAGCACTAAATTCATATCTTTCAATAGTTCCCCTGAATGTAAATGGGCTAAATGCCCCAATCAAAAGACACAGGGTATCAGAATGGATTTAAAAAAAAAAAAAAAAAACAAGACCTATGAATATGCTGTCTGCAAGAAACTCATTTTGGACCCAAAGATACCTCCAGATTTAAAGTGAGGGGGCGGAAAGCAATTTACCATGCTAATGACCATCAAAAGAAAGCTGAGATGGCAATCCTTATATCAGATCAATTAGACTTTAAGCCAAAGATGTTAATAAGAGATGAAGAAGGGCACTACATCATACTCAAAGTGTCTGTCCAACAGTGCACATGGAACATTCTCCAGATCTAAAAATTTTAAATATCTATGTCCCTAACATGGAAGCAGCCAAATATACAAACCAATTAATAACAAAAATCAAAGAAACACTTTGACAATAAAACAATAATAAAAGGGGACTTTGACATCCACCTCACTGAAATGGACAGATGATCTAAGCAAAAGATCACCAAGGAAATAAAGGCTTTGAATGACACATTGGACTAGATGAACATTGCAGATATATTCAGAACATTCCATCCCAAAGCAACAGAATGCACATTCTTCTCTAGTGCACATGGAACATTCTCCAGAATACATCACATCCTGGGTCACAAATCAGATCTCAGCAGGTACCAAAAGATTGAGATCATTCCCTACATATTTTCAGACCACAATGCTTTGAAACTAGAGCTCAACCACAAGATAAAAATTGGAAAGAACTCAAATACATGGAGGCTAAAGAGAATTCTACTAAAGAATAAATGGGTCAATTAGTAAACTAAAGAAGATTTTAAAATATTCATGGAAACAAATAAAAATGAAAACACAATTGTTCAAAATCTTTGGGACACAACAAAGGCAGTCCTGAGAGCAAAGTATATAGTAATACAAGCCTTTCTCAAGAAACAAGAAAGGTCTCAAGTATACAACCTAACCCTACACCAAAAGGACCTGGAGAAAGAAGAGCAAATAAAGCAAATAAAGCCTAAAACCAGGGGGAGACAAGAAACCATAATGATCAGAGCAGAAATCAGTGAAATAGAAACCAAAAGAACAGTAGAACGGATAAACAAAAATAGGAGCTGCTGCTTTGAAAGAATTAATAAGATTGATAAACCCCTGGGCAGACTTATCAAAAAGAAAAGGGAAAGTACCCAAATTAATAAAATCATGAAGGAAAGAGGAGAGACCACAACCAACACCAAAGAAATACAAACAATTATAAAAACAGATTATGAGCATCTATATGCCAGCAAATTTGACCATCTGAAAGAAATGGATGCATTCCTAGAGACATATCAACTACCAAAACTGAACCATGAAGAAATAGAAAACATGAACAGAACCATAACCAGTAAGGAGATTGAAGCAGTAATCTAAAATCTCCCACAAACAAGAGCCCAGGGCCAAACGGCTTCCCAGGGGAATTCTACCAAATATGTAAAGACGAATTAATACGTATTCTCCTGAAACTGTTCCAAAAAATAGAAATGGAAGAAAACTTCCAAACTTGTCGGTGCCCAAGCGGCTTGTAGCGCATGCGCGGTGATGCTTCTGGGCTCCACCGTGCCCGCTCGTTGCCTCGGCCACTGCCTGGTGGCGACGGTGCGGAGCTGCTCCAGCTGGGCCCGCGGGGGGGCCCTGGGCGCCGCACGACATTTTCCATGCCCGAAAGTAAACACGCCATTAAGATGGCGGCTGGATGCAAGCCAGTAGGCAGAACTTAAGATTTTGTATCTATGTGGCTGCGAGTGATTGATTGTGCAACCTTGGTATATATAGACATGCATGGGCGGGGGAGAAGAAAGATCCCGACAGCTACGCAGAAATAAAGCTTGCTTCGCTGAGGTCTCCTGGTCGTTCTTGCTGGCGAGAGCGACAAGTGGTGCCGAAACCCAGGAAACCCGAAACCTACACCGAGGAGTTCTCAGTGAACGCAACGATCCGGTAAGTGTGAACAAAATTTCAGATAAGAAAGTTCCTAAGTATAGGACGAGAAGTGAGAAAGTTCCTAAGTATAGGACGAGAAGTAAAAGGGTTCCTAGGCATAGGACAAGAAATAATGGGATCAAAGTTTACTAAGATGGGAGGATTGCTGACGGAGGTGCTTAAGGCTAACGGCACTCCGCTAGACTCTAACCATAAAACGGTTAAAAATGTTATCGAGGAGCAGGTCAGAGAAGCCTCTAAGGCAGGATCTAGCAGAGGGGGAGAAAATTCAGAGGAGAGCGCCTCTGAAGATGAGCTTGGGGAAACCATGACACACTTAAAATTAAAAGAGGAAGTCCCTAACGAACCTTTAAAGGGAAAAACATACAAAGAAGCAGGGAAAAAATGTGACTCCCTAGCGCCCTCTGTCAGAAGGTCAAGAATTCCTACCCCTGAATGTAGGCCTATAGCGCCACCTGCAGAATGGCCGCCTCCATATAACACTTCATGCTCCCGAAGGGCATGCGGTTTTTCAGAATGTAGAAATGCAGGATGGAGGGACATTACGGACTTTACTAAACCCTCCCCTCTTGCATACCCAGTGTTAGAAGATCAAAATCAACAGAGGTTTCATCAACCACTAGACTTCAAACTTATTAAACAGTTTAAGGAAGCAGTCACTACTTATGGGCCACAGGCTGCTTATACACATTCACTTTTGGAAGCAGTCGGTAGCATGAACCTTACCCCAGACGATTGGACTAACATGGCAAAAGCAACTCTGTCTGGTGGACAATACTTGATATGGAAAACTGCTTGGCAAGAGTGTAGCTCAGAAACTGCCCGGCGTAACGCCACGTCAGGGAATCCCCACTGGAATACTGACATGCTCATGGGAGGAGGTCAATTTGTGGGACAAAACAATCAGATTGGGTACCCCCCAGGGGTGTATGTACAGATAGCAGCTGCAGCCACTAGGGCTTGAAAGACCATACAGGGTTCTGGCGATTTGCAGGGACAACTTTCCAAGGTGTTGCAGGGGCCTAATGAACCCTATGCTGACTTTGTAGATCGTCTGCTCCAAGTAGCAAGGTGCATATTTGGGGATGTGGACCAAGCAATGCCCCTTGTTAAACAATTAGCCTATGAACAAGCAAATAAATGGTGTAAAGAGGCTATCCACCCTTGGAAGTCTAAGGACCTGATTACATATATCAAAGTGTGTCGAGACATCACTGATACAGTTGTTCAGGGCCAAGTTGTGGCAGCAGCAGTAGCCCAAGGGATAAGAAGTTTCAATGGAGGAACCAGGGGTTCTTCCAAGGCTTGTTTCCTTTGTGGAAGGGATGGTCATCTTAAGAGGGATTGTCCAAAGGGTAAAGGACCTCCTAGACCTCAAGCCCGCACTTGGGTTGTGCCCTCGTTGCCGTAAAGGGAATCATTGGGCTAATGAATGTAGGTCCCAGAAAGATATTCAAGGAAATCCCCTGCCGCCAAATAACTGGATTCAATCCAATTACTCAAAAAACGGGAAGCAGGGCCCCGGGGCCCAACACAAATTTATGGGGCACTAACGCAAATGCCCAGGATATGGTATCCTCCCTCGGAGAAAGGCGCACAACCTCTGGATCAGCAAGGCTCGATATCAGAGCAGCCGCCTGAATGGCCCTAACTCCGGAGATGGGCATTCAAACATTGGCCTCCGATCTAAGAGGGGGCCCCCCTCATGGTACTGTAGGTTTATTACTTGGCTGAAGCTCCACTTATCTCAAAGGTCTGATAGTTCACCCTGGGGTAATAGATTCAGATTATGAGGGAGAGATCAAGATACTGGTGTATTCACCAAGGGGAGTTACTGCAATTAGCCCAGGAGATCAGATAGCTCAATTTCTCATACTCCCTAGCCATCATGAAGCCTTTCCCAGTAAAGGAAAAGAAAAAGGTACGAGAGGTTTGGGTTCTATGGGAGTTGACCTAACATGCCTGACCCTGGATATGACTGATAGGCCCATAATTACCTTCAAGGTGCAAGGAAGGAAATTTTTAGGGTTACTGGATACAGGCGCCGATAAGAGCATGATCAGCCAACAAGAGTGGCCTCCGAGATGACCCCTAACACAAGCAAAACAAACACTCAGGGGTTTAGGAATCGCTCAAAGTCCTGATCAAAGCACAGCTACCCTTGAGTGGGAGGATGACGAAGGCCATAGGGGAACTTTTCAGCCCTATGTCTGCAATATTCCTATTTCCCTCTGGGGATGAGACGTTTTGGAACAGATGAGCATCCACCTGACAACTGAAACTATATACAGCCCCCGATCAATAGCTATGATGCAAAAAATGGGATACAGGGACGCCTGGGTGGCTCAGTTGGTTAAGCAGCTGCCTTCAGCTCAGGTCATGATCCCAGCGTCCTGGGATCGAGTCCCATATCGGGCTCCTTGCTCAGCAGGGAGCCTGCTTCTCCCTCTGCCTCTGCTGCCACTCTGTCTGCCTATGCTCGGTCTCTCCCCCCCCCTCTGATAAATAAATAAAATCTTTAAAAAAAAAAATGGGATACATACCAGGAAAAGGGTTAGGGAAACAGGAGCAAGGTAAAATAGACACCATCCCTTTCACTTCAGAATATAAGGGGCAAGGCCTGGGTTTTCCGTAAGGGCCACTGAGGCAATGAAAATAACGTGGAAGACAGATACGCCCTGCTGGGTGCCTCAGTGGCCCCTTACTAACGAAAAACTATCAGCTGCTAAAGCCCTGGTACAGGAACAGTTAGAGGCAGGCCATATGAAACCTTCTACCTCACCTTGGAATACACCTATCTTTGTTATTAAAAAGAAATCTGGTAAATGGAGACTTTTACATGATCTTAGAGAAATTAATAGGCAAATGCAGAACATGGGACCAATACAGCTGGGATTACCCATGATAACCACCTTACCGAGAAACTGGCCATCAATAGTGGTTGACATAAAAGATTGCTTTTTCTCTATCCCTCTGCATCCTGAGGATACAATTAAATTTGCCTTTACCCTACCTTCTATTAATCATGCAGAGCCTAACCAAAGATATGAGTGGACTGTCCTCCCTCAGGGCATGGCTAATAGCCCCACTATGTGTCAATTATATGTTTCTAAAGCAATACAGCCTATTAGAGAGACTTACCCTGATTTAATGTGTTACCATTACATAGATGACATATTGTTGTGTGGATCTGACTCTACTACAGTTTCAGAAGCCTTAGTAATATTACAAAAGGAGCTAAATTCATGGGGGTTAATTATAGCCCCCGAAAAGATACAGGCTTCCAACATCAAAGACTATTTAGGCATGAAACTATACAATACCATGGTAAAACCTTCAAAAGCCTCCATTAGAACTGAAAACACTCAATGATTTCCAAAAGTTATTGGGGGACATAAATTGGATCCGACCCTACCTGAAAATAACTACAGGAGAATTACAACCATTGTTTGATATTCTGAAAGGTGATGCCCGTCTAGACTCTCCTAGGAGCCTTACTCTGGAGGCGAAACAGGCTTTGAAAATTGTGGAGGACAGGCTTGCCTTGACTTCAGCAGATAGATGTGATCCTAACCAGATAGTCCAAGCCATAGTGATTCCATCCCCTTCTTCACCTACTGGAGTGCTATGGCAAGGTGGGCCCTTACAATGGCTGTACCTCCCAAACACTCTTCTCGGATAATCACAACATATCCAGTTGCAGTAGCCATGCTAGCTAACAAATTGATCACTGTATTTCTACTCTTGGAATCATACCTGACAATTGCATCGTGCTGTATACTAAGGAACAGATTCGCCTATGTGCTACCTTAGATGATTGGGAGATACTGACCACCTCTTACTCAATAGAATTTGATAATCATTATCCTTCACACCCACTTATAGAATTCACAAAGGGTATTGAATTCATACTACCAAAAATTAGTAGATCGACACCACTAAAAGAAGCCTCTACTGTCTTTACAGATGGAAGTAAAGAGGGCACAGGAGCTTATATCATAAATGGAATCGTGAACCCAGTCATAGTTCCTGCCAGGTCGGCTCAACAAGTAGAGCTACTAGTAGTGCTCCAAAGATTTTCAGACACTCCCCTAAATATTATTTCTGATAGTCAATACGTGGTAAATGCAACAAAAAATATTGAAACAGCCATCCTCTCCTTAAGTGATTCACCTATTCCATGGATCTTAAGGCAACTACAAGAGGTTGTGCAACTGCGCACTGCACCATTTTTTATAGATCACATCAGAGGCCATATGAGCCTACCAGGACCATTATCCGAGGGCAATGCTCTAGCAGACCACAATAGTCATTTCCAACTTATTTGCCCTACCTTAGAACAGGCAAAGCTGTTCCATAGCAAATGGCATGTGAATTCTAATACCTTAAGATATAGATTCCATATCACCAAAGAACAGGCAAGAGATATAGTAAGGACCTGTGGGAATTGTGCCACATTACTCCCTCAGCCTTCCTTAGGGGTAAATCCCAAAGGCCTTCAAGCTAATCACCTATGGAAAATGGATGACACACATGTACCTGAATTCAGGCAACAAAAGTACGTACATATATCAGTGGACACTTATTCGGGTATCATAATGGCTACTCCCCTCACGGGGGAGAATTCAAAACAAGTCATCACACACTGCCTACGATGCTTTGCAGATTGGGGTATCCCAAAACAAATAAAGACAGATAATGGACCTGCATATACATCAAAATCTATCCATCAATTCCTAAGTCAATTTGGTATAGTCCATACTACAGGTATACCTTACAATCCACAAGGTCAAGGAATAATTGAACGCACCAATGGCACCTTCAAACAATGCTTACAAAAAATAAGAAAAGGGGGAATAGGGGATGACTACAAGTCACCCCGTGATCTTACATCTCTCACCCTTTACATTTTAAATTTTTTGTCCTTGGACCATAATGGTACATCTGCAGCGGACAGGCATGCGGCAGTTACCGAATGCACTCTAGCCCAGGCAAAGTGGAAGGATATACTCACGGGCCAATGGAGAGGCCCTGACCTGGTCCTAAGATGGCACCGAGGTTCTGTTTGTCTTTTTCCACAGGATGCCCAAGTGCCTATCTGGGTCCCGGAGCGACTGATTAGAACAATCGATCAACATGGCCCACCCTGTCCTGATGCTCGGCCTGATAGCGATCCTGGCGACACCAGCATCCCTTCAACAGATGCACCAATGGGCAATAGTGAAAGCCTGGCCATTCCCCATGCCACTGACGAATGAGTCCGCCATCCTCCCTCCTGTATACCTACTTTCATTCCCATGCCCGTTTCTGTAAATCCTAACAATTCACCTGTATTGCTCTCAAGACATAAAAGAGACTTTGGGATCACTGCAGCCATTATTGCAGCTGTAGCAGCCTCCGCAGCTGCAGCAACTGCAGCGGCTGTAGCTCTCACCACATCTGTAACAAGTGAACATTCTCCAGAAACTATTGACGACCAGATGCATCCAATCACTTTCTGGACTTTGCATAACCTCCGTGGCCTATAATGACCTTTCTATTGCTGCTAATCTGTCGAAAGAGTTAAGCAGATAAGATTGACATAGCTCCATTACAGGATTGGGTATCTATTGTAAATCCTTATGTTCCGCCGTTTTGCATCATTACGTAAACAACAATGTAGGCAACAGTTGGCGCTAGTACAAGCTTGCATGGCACTGGAAGCTGGTACATTTTCCCAAATCTGGCTGGCAGCGCTAGATCGGTAGTCAATGACGGGTAAGATTGACTGCATGCACATAGCAACCTAAGCCAGGAGTTCTCCAACCAGGGGGAATTATCCAATGACGGGTAAGCATGTTCATGGCAGCTGACAACCTAAGACAAGCACGATCTCCTGCCTTGCATGCCTAATATAAAAAGAAAAGGGGGAGATGTCGGTGCCCGAGTGGCTTGTAGCGCATGCGCGGTGATGCTTCTGGGCTCCGCCATGCCCGCTCGTTGCCTCGGCCGCCACTGCCTCAAGCCGACACCACTGCCGGGTGGCGACAGTGCGGAGCTGCTCCAGGTGGGCCCGCGGGGGGGGGGGGGGCGCCGCACTTTTGGTGCCCGAAAGTAAACACGCCATTAAGGTGGCGGCTGGATGCGAGCCAGTAGGCGGAACTTAGGATTTTGTATCTATGTGGCTGGGAGTGATTGGTTGTGCAACCTTGGTATATATAGACATGCATGGGCGGGGGAGAAGAAAGATCCCAACAGCTACGCAGAAATAAAGCTTGCTTCGCTGAGGTCTCCTGGTCATTCTTGCTGGCGAGAGCGACACAAACTCATTTTCTGAGGTCAGCATTACCTTGATCTCAAAGCCAAAGACCCCACCAAAAAGAAGAATTACAGACCAATATCCTTGATGAATCCAGATGCAAAAATTCTCACCAAAATACTAGCCAGTAGGATCCAACGTACATTAAAAGGATTATTCACAATGACCAGGTAGGATTTCTTCCTGGGCTCCAAGGTTGGTTCAACATCCACAAAGCAATCAATGTGGTACAATACATTAATAAAAGAAAGAACAAAAACAAGATGACATTCTCAATAGGTGCTTAAAAAGCAGTTGACAAAGCACAGCATCCTTTCTTGATCAAAACTCTTCACAATGTAGGGATAAAGGGTATATACCTCAATATCATCAAAGCCATCTATGAAAAACACACAGTAAATATCATTCTTAATGGGGATAAGCTGAGAGCTTTTCTGCTAAGGTCAGGAACATAGCAGGGATGTCCCATCACCACTGCTATTCAACATAGTACTTGGAGTCCTAGCCTTGGCAACCAGACAACAAAAAGAAATTAAAAACATCTGAATCAGCAAATAAGAAGTCAAACTCTCACTTTTTGCAGATGATATGATACTTTATGTGGAAAACCCAAAAGACTCCACTCCAAATCTGATAGAACTCATATAGTAATTCAGTGAAATGTCATGATATAAAATCAATGCTCAGAAATCAGTTGCATTTCTATATACCAAGAGAAATTAAGGAGTTGATCCCATATACAATTGAACCCCAAACCATAAGATACCTAGGAACAAATCTAACAAAGAGGCAAAGAATCTGTACTCAGAAAACTATAGAGTACTCATGGAAGGAATTGAGGAAGACATAAAGATACAGAAAAACATTCTGTACTTATGGATTGGAAGAACAAATGTTGTGAAAATGTCTATGCTACCTAAATCAATCTACACATTTAATGCAATCCCTATCAAAATACCATCAACTTTCTTCAAAGAAATGGAAAGAAGAATCCAAAGTTATATGGAACCAGAAAAGACCCTGAACATCCAGAGGAATGTTAAAAAGAAAACCAAAGTTGGCAGCATCAAAATTCCAGACTTCAAGCCCTTATACAAAACTGCAATCATCAAAACACAAAACAGACACAAATATCACACAAAACAGGCACAAAAACAGACCCATAGATCAGTGGGACAGAATAGAGAGCTCAGAAATGGACCCTCAATTCAATTCAACTATAGAGAGCTCAGAAATGGACCCTCAATTCAATTCAACTAATCTTTGAGAAAGCAGGAAAGAATGTCCAATGGAAAAAAGACAGTCTCAGGGCACCTGGGTGACACAGTCATTAAGCGTCTGCCTTCAGTTTGTGTCATGGTCCTAGGGTCCTGGGACCAAGCCCTGCATCAGGATCCCTGCTTGTCTGGAGGCCTGCTTCTCGCTCTCCCACCCTCCGTGCTTTGTTCCCTCTCTTACTGTCTCTGTCAAATAAATAAATAAAATCTTTAAAAAAAGAAAAAAGATATTCTCTTCAAATGGTGTTGGGACAACTGGACAGCCACATGCAAAAAAATAAAACTGAACCATTTCCTTACACCACACACAAAAATAGACTCAAAATGGATGAAAGACCTCAATGTGAGACAGGAATCCATCAAAATCCTTGGGGCGAACAGGCAGCAACCTCTTTGACCTCAGCCACAGCAACTTCTTCCTAGAAACATTGCCATAGGCAAAGGAAGCAAGGGCAAAAATGAACTCTGGTACTTCATGAAGATCAAAAGCTTTTGCACAGCAAAGGAGACAAGCAGCAAAATCAAAAGATAACCAACAGAATTGGAGTAGATATTTGCAAATGACATAAATAGATAAAGGGCTAGTATCCAAAATCTATAAACAACCAAAGAACAAATAATCCAATCAAGAAATGGGAGACATTTCTGCAAAGAAGACATCCAAATGGCCAATGGACTCATGAAAAAGTGCCCCACATCACTCAGCATCAGGGAAATTCAAATCAAACCCACTGTGAGATACCACCTCATACCAGTCAGAATGGCTAAAATAAACCGGTCAGGAAATGACAGGTGTTGGTGAGGATGCCGAGAAAGGGGAACCAGAAAAGACCCTGAACATCCAGAGGAATGTTTTTGAAGACTTTTAAGCAGTAAAATAGTATGATTAGAATTGTTTCAAAATGATTACTCTGAAAGTTGTGCAGATTGAACAAGAAATACTTAAAGATGTGAGATCACTTCAGGGTTATTGAAATGGAATGGTAGCAGAGTATGAAAGATTAGAAGAGTTGTCTCACCAGAGGAGCAATTAAATTACCATAGCAACCATACAGATTTGGGGTAGGCAAATGGGGAAATATAAGAGGCCATGTTTTTTCCTCCCTTTCCTGCTTCTGAAGGACTTAACCATTGCTGGTTAGAGAACATAATAATATAGGACCTTCAGTCTTGAAGCTAAACAACAAATAATGCCTACATATCAATATTCCACCAGTGTTTTCCACAAGTTCTCACCTATGATTTCTTGAGAAATCATAGTGTGTTTCCAGAATTAAGGGAGATATACTGCAAATCATGTTATTAACAATAGCTAAGGAAAAAATTCTGGAAATTATTTTTACTTTAAAAATACACTATGCTAGATTTGCAGCATCCCTATATATCCTTGATTGGACACTGATCAATGGAGCATGCTAAAAAAAAATAGAGTATAAGCCAGAATCTATGTTTACTATGTGGCAATCTTTAGTAATAGAGGAATCATAGGAACTGGATTTCTAAGTGGAACTAAGAACCCACCAGAAGTTTTCAGACAGAAATAGGGAGAAATGTTCACATGAAAGCAGGTAGTCATTACTCTATAATTGTTTTCTCACAAGGTCTTTACCAACCAAGAATACAGCTACTGATTTTTGCAGCACCTAAAGGGTTACTTTTCCCCTCCCCATATCAGCTCCCATGTATATAGTTAACTTCTGCAGGCTATAAAAATTAATTTAATTTTTTTAAATTAATTTTTTTCTTCTATTTATATTTCTTTTGAGAAGGAGGGAAAGAGAAGCAGGGAAGGACAGAGGAAAAGGGAGAAAAAGAATCCTAAGCAGACTCCATGCCCTGTGCGGAGCCTGACACAGGGCTCAATCTGAACCCTGAAATCATGATTTGAGCTAAAATCAAGAGTCAGATGCTTAACCAACTGAGCCATCCAGGTGTCCTAAATATAGAAATTTGATGGTCAGAGATTTATTTTATCCTAGAAGGGTTACTCTAAATGAAGTTTTACTGAGGGTTAAAAGATTCTTGCAGAGATAGGAAGGGCCCTGTTTTCCAAACAGACTGAAGATAATAACACTGTTCAGCAATCTAAAATACAGATAGAATTGGTAGGGGAAAAAAAACTCACATTCCAGCATAGCCACAGTAGATAAAAACCTGTCAGAAACTGTTCCCAGTTTCTATCCAGCTATAGCTCTAACTTTGGTATCCACTAGCATGGATATATATAGATAGGGACACATTATATAGAAATATATAGACGTATATAGAAAGGGACACATTACAATTTGTAAACACTGTTTACAGAATATATAGAAAGGGACACATTACAATTTGTAAACACTGTTTATAGAATATATAGAAAGATAAAGATATATATATAAAGATATATATATATCTTTATTACATTACAATTTGTAATACTGTTTGTTGGCAAACACCAGTCTTATATACACCTTTCCTCAAAAAATGGCAGGTAGAAGAAAACTTCCAAAGTAATCTCTAACTTATTGAAAGCCAAAAAGAATGTACATTTTTGCATAGATCCAGAAGAAAATAAACTTTTAAAAAGTTACTTAGAGCAAGAACCTGAAAGTAGGTATAGAAAAGTACTTGGCATTCAATAGGATATAAGATGTATCTACAAAATAGGAACTCACAGTCCTAAGAATAGAAAACCCGAAGAGAAAAAAATATATATATGAGCAAGGATGGTATGAAAAGATAAAATGCCATGGTAAAAGACCAAGACATAGGAAAGTGTTTTAAGAAAACAGAGAAGACATTATGAAAAATAAACCCCTGTTAAAAAGATTATGAGCTCATGATTTCCAGAGATAGAGGAAAATATAAAGTTCAAATAAAGAGAAAACTAAAATGGAATAAAATATTATACAACCCAAGATTTTTAAAATCCAAGAAAATTTGAAATAGAAGCAGTATTCAAAAAAAAAAACAAAACAGAGATACGACCACAGAAAACTTATGGAGCTGAAACAGACCTAAGTGTATGTATTTAAATGAGTTTCTAACCAGTTCAAAAAACAATGACAAGAGACCCAAGGAAAAAAGTAACTACAAGGATAAAAACAAAATTCTACAAATATCGAGAGAGAAATAATAAAATCAGCCTTAGGTTTTGCCACTGCAATGTAAAATGATAAAGCACTCATTTTGTTCCCAAGATTTTAGATTTTCAAGTACTTAAGTTCTTCACATATACTTTTTTCTGTTATATTGTTTTTATTTTATTCTAAAATGTTTTCCAATTGCATTTCTAAATCTTAATTACAGTATACTTAACAGTGTTACATTAGTTTCAGGTATACGAAATAGTGATTCATCGATTCTATATATTACTCAGTACTTGTTGTGGTAAGTCTACTCTTAATCCCCTTGACCTATTTCATCCATCCCCCCATCAATCACTCCTCTGGTTTTGGTATGAGGATAATGGTGGCCTCATAGAATGAATTTGGAAGCTTTCTTTCATCTTCTAATTTTTTTGAATAATTTAATAAAAGTATGTATTAACTCTTTTGTAAATGTTTGGTAGAATTTACCTGTGAAGCTGTCTGGATCTGGACTTTGGTTTGTTGGGAGTTTTTTGTTTACTGATGCAAATTCATTGCTGGTAATCATCTCTTTAAATTTTCTATTTCTTCCTAATTCAACTTTGAGAGGTTATATGCTGCTAAGACTTTATCCATTTCTTCTAGGTTGTCCAGTTTGTTGGATAGTAGTTTTTCATGATTGTCTGCTACTATCTTTTATCCTTCTATGGTGTCCATTGTTACTCTCCTCTTTCATTTCTGATTTTTTTGAATCCTCTTTCTCTCTGTGACTTACGAATCTGGCTAAAAACTTATTAATTTTGTTGATTTTTTTTTTTCAAAGAACCAGGTCCTGGTTTCATTGATGAGTTGTTTTCTTAGTTTCATTTTGTTTTTTTCTGCTTTACATTTTGGGGTTTTGTTTTGCTTTGTTTTTTTAAGTAGGCTCCATGCTGGGCTCAACGCAAAGCTTGAACTCACAACACTGAGAGATCAAGAGCTGAGGTTGAGATTAAAAGTTGGATGTTCCACCCCTCTGCTTTATTCTTCATTATTTCCTTTCTTCTAATGGTTTTGAATTTTGTTTGTCCTTCTTCTTCTTGCTCTTGTAGGTGTAAGGTTGGGTTGTTTATTTCACATTTTTCTTGCTTCTTGAGGTAGGCCTATAATGCTATAAAATTTACTCTTAGAACAGTTTTTGTTGCATCCCAAAGATTTTTGGATCTATAGTATTTTCATTTTCATTTGTCTCCATGTATTTTTGGATAACTTCTTTGATTTCCTGGTTGCCCATTCACTGTGTTAGCCGCATATTATTTAACCTCCATGTATTTGTGTTCTTGCCAGATTTTTCTTCTTGTGTTTGATTTCTAGTTTCTCTAGTGCCCTGCGATGCAATTTCCCCTGTTTACCAGGACCTAACACTTCAGAGGTGTCTCTGATGTGTGTTCCATGTACCTTGGTTCTGTAAGACTATCCTACAAGACTTGATTTTTATAATTTTAGGTTTTAAACTCTGCTGATTGTAAGAACTCCTGAAATTTGGCCCCTCTGGTTTTCACAGCTGAATGTTAGGATTAGTTTCCCCGTGCAGGCTTCCTATTTGTTGCTCACAAGGCATTGTGAGTTCACAAGGTCCCTGGTATGAGTCTGTTTCTCTTCCCTGTGTTCGTGGTTCCATCCCTTCTTTGGAAAGCCCCATAGATCCATTTAGCTTCTCTTCTGGTCTCTGCCCTTGCTACTGTCTTTGATGTGACCTCTTGTCTACATTTAACTGTGAAGAGTCTGTTCTGCCCGTCTTCAGGTCATTTTCTTGCCTATTTACAGTGATGTGGCTTTCATCTAATTGTATTCGTAGAATGAGATGACTTAGGGTCTTCCTACTCTTCCATCTTTTCCCAGGAATCCAGTTAACGGTTTTTAAAAATTGAATGGGTCGTGCTTTTGGCGTAGTAATTAAGAAATTCTGCATAACCCACAAAAGATTTTCTTCTCTTTTACTTGCAGAAATTATGTAAGTTCAATGTGAAATTTGTTTTGGATTCATTTTGAGTTAATTTTCTGTAACATACAGGTATTTGTCAATTTTTTATATGGCATTCCAGTTATTCCAGCACCATTTAAGAGACTGTTCTTTATCCATTGCTATTACATTTGCACCATTGTCAAAATACAATTGACTGAATTTGTGTAGGTATATTTCTAGACTTTTTTGTTCCATTAATTCATTTGTCTATCTTGATGCTGATACCACACTCTCTCACTTGATATAGTTTTATAACAAGTGTAGATACCAGGTAAGATTCTTATTCTTCAAAATGGCTTGTTATATTCTACTTCTTTTTTTCCCTGTAAATTTAATAATCAGTTTTATGAGCTATGGCTATAAAAATACTGTTGAGATATTGTGATTGCACAGCAGCTCTAAATCATTCTCAAGAATACTAACATCTTCACAATATTGATTTCACCAATTCATGAACACTGTATCTCTCTCCTCTTTTGATCTTTTTAAATTTCTTTTATCAGTAGTTTTTAACTTCCTGCACATTATATCTAATTATTGCATGGTTTGGTTTTGCTGCTATTGTAAAACATTTTTATTGCAATTTCTAATTATTAATGACTAGTATATAGAATTATAGTTGATTTTGTATATTGTAGGTAATCTTGCTAAACTCCTTCTGGTGACTTTTATAGATTTCATAGGATTTTAGCAGATAATTTTATCAGCTATAAATAGGTTAAAGAAAAAAAATTAAGTGTGCCTTTTCATTTCCTTTCTCCATTATATATAATGTAAGCTATAGGTTTGCATAGATTTCCTTGCCCTTACTGTTCTGAAGTCTATGTCACACTGCTTAAGGTGTTTATGTTTTATTATATTGGCCTTTAATGATTTATGGAATTAAAAATGTCTTGGTTTTTATAAAATGAAACTGTAAAAGAACTAAATAGATTGACTATGACAAATAATTCAGCTGAGGAAACCAAGGCTCAGAATGTTCAGACAAGGTATTAAAGGCTCAAATGTGAGTCTGAGATGAGGAAATGAAAATGCTAAGAGGCTGGAGGCTGTGTTACAACCCAAATAGTGGCAGAACCAGAGCAAAGATCCTTACATTGAGTCATCTCTAGCTTCATCCAAACTAAAAAACATGTCTGCCAGTGAATTTGCTCTTTTTTTTTATTTTCAGTATAACAGTATTCATTATTTTTGCACCACACCCAGTGATCCATGCAATCCATGCCCTCTATAATACCCACCACCTGGTACCCCGACCTCCCACCTCCTGCCCCTTCAAAACCCTCAGATTGTTTTTCAGAGTCCATAGTCTCTCATGGTTCACTTCCCCTTCCAATTTCCCACAACTCCCTTCTCCTAACTCCCCATGTCCTCCATGCTATTTGCTATGCTCCACAAATAAGTGAAACCATATGATACTTGACTCTCTCTGCTTGACTTATTTCACTCAGCATAATCTCTTCCAGTCCCGTCCATGTTGCTACAAAAGTTGGGTATTCATCCTTTCTGATGGAGGCATAATACTCCATAGTGTATATGGACCACAACTTCCTTATCCATTCATTCATTGAAGGGCATCTTGGTTCTTTCCACAGTTTGGCAACCGTAGCCATTGCTGCTATAAACATTGGGGTACAGATGGCCCCTCTTTTCACTACATCTGTATCTTTGGGGTAAATACCCAGTAGTGCAATGGCAGGGTCATAGGGAAGTTCTATTTTTAATTTCTTGCGGAATCTCCACACTGTTCTCCAAAAAGGTTACACCAACTTGCATTCCCACCAACAGTGTAAGAGGGTTCCCCTTTCTCCACATCCCCTCCAACACATGTTGTTTCCTGTCTTGCTAATTTTGGCCATTCTAACTGGTGTAAGGTGATATCTCAATGTGGTTTTAATTTGAATCTCCCTGAGGGCTAGTGATGATGAACATTTTTTCATGTGTCTGATAGCCATTTGTATGTCTTGATTGGAGAAGTGTCTGTTCATATCTTCTGCCCATTTTTTGATATGATTGTCTGTTTTGTGTGTGTTGAGTTTGAGAAGTTCTTTATAGATCCTGGATATCAATCTTTTGTCTGTACTGTCATTTGCAAATATCTCCTCCCATTCCGGTTGCCTCTTTGTTTTATTGATGGTTTCCTTTGCTGTGCAGAAGCTTTTGATTTTGAGGAAGTCCCAAAAGTTTATTTTCACCTTTGTTTCCTTTGCCTTTGGAGACATATCTTGAAAGAAGTTGCTGTGGCTGATATCGAAGAGGTTACTGCCTATGTTCTCCTCTAGGATTCTGATGGATTCCTGTCTCACATTGAGGTCTTTTATCCATTTTGAGTTAATCTTTGTGTATGGTGTAAAAGAATGGTTGAGTTTCATTCTTCTACATATAGCTGTCCAGTTTTCCTAGCACCATTTATTGAAGAGGCTATCTTTTTTCCACTGTATATTTTTTCCTGTTTTGTCAAAGATTATTTGACCATAGAGTTGAGGGTCCATATCTGGGCTCTCTACTCTGTTCCACTGGTCTATGTTTCTGTTTTTATATCAGTACCATGCTGAATTTGCTCTTAATGGGCACCTTATTATCTGAAAGTTCTAAAGGTAAACAGTAGAGATTTAAAGTCAAGTGTCTTATGTCTGGGATTTTCAGAATGGGGACTCCATTTCACTCTGGTAATAAATTACAGGGAATAACTCATTGTGTAGCAGGTAACTGCACCAAAAGAAAATGTAAAGTCATTTCCATTTTGTATATTCCGATCTCATGACATCAGTAAAATTATCAGTATGTGATAACAATGTGACCCTCAAAGTCATCTCCAGTTTTTGGTGCAATGGCTTTATGAATTAGCTATTACGTTTTGGTTTTCCAGGTCCTATGCTTTACAAAAAAGCTGCCCATTAAGCACCTCACTCATTGAAGAGAGTATATACGGGCTTTGGGATACAGTATTTTCCATTGTATTTGTTACTGAACACTGCCCTTTATCACTTTTGCAGGAGAAATTATGATTGACAAGTGCAGTTGGTATAAAGTCATTAGTAGATTGCTCTTTTACTTTTTTCTTTCACTGGCATTGTCCTAAACTGATGAAACAGAAAATTAAAACACTAGGCTATATGTTGAGAAATTCTTTTATCAAAATATCTTATTTCTTGCCCTTTCTTTCATGTTCTCTTATTCAAATTACTACAGTAATCTTGTAATTTTTATAGCTGTCCCTTTTAAGATACATTTTCAGAACTTGCTCAGAGAAGACTTGATGGAATCTATTTTCAGTCTCAGTAGGAGAATCCTAATTTGCATCTCTTCATGGGTTGCTGTGGCCTAAATTGATCTACACTGACCTAGTTCATTTTAAATCAATTCAAGTTTTTTTGTGTGTGCACACAGAACCAACTACTACCTGTATTTAGAGGCTGCAAAATCAATCCCAAGGAAATTTAAGCAATCTGGATGGGTTCTTCAAATAGAAGTGTAGTGCATTGTACTGTTCAGAATTGAAAAGGGCACTGAGGTAAAACTGAGAATTTAGAATTTAGAAACAAAGAATTTACAAGAGTTTAATCAATGAACTAGTCAAAAACTGTATCAGTTGTCTGTGATACAAAATACATTTTGTTCCTCCTAATATCCAATTATAACTGTATCATCTGATGTCATTGCTATAAAAATTATTTCTAATACCATGTTATTACATTTCTTTTAAGTATACTTAATTTCTTCTAAGTATAGTTTGTGGCAAGAAGGACAATTTGTTATTCTCCTACAGTTGTAAAGATTATATATACTAGGCTATTTCTTAAAGTCAAGATTCTGTATCCAGCTTTATTTTAGAAGTGAGATGTTAAAAAAAAAAATCTAAACTGAATAAGGGTCTTTGGTAGTTTACTAGAACCTGCTATGCTATTTAGCCAATCAACAAAAATAAGGGAACTTCTCTCAGTATTTTAGCACTTGCTTTAAACAAATTTTCTCTTAAGTAAGCTGCTGAACTATAAGGAGATAACAATTATAATTCTTAACTATATTTTTTAAAAGATCCTATACTGGATATATACAACACTGTTGAGCTTTAAAAATACCAAATGTGTAATAAATGCATTTCATGAATGATTACTCTATTAAGTATAAATAATAAGTGCTATAGAAAGGTAGGGCTATAGGAGTTCCTAGGAGGGAAAGAAAACTTCTTCCTGGAAAGAATTAGGAAATGTTTAACCTATAGTAAGTCACTTCCATAATATAACTGCACTTTTGCTAAGTCTGGAAGAGTGAGGGTGAATCCAAGAGTTGTATATTTTAGCAAGATTGAATGGGCAATAGATTGGAAGATGAATCAAAAGTGCAGAAATTTGTAGTAAGGTAATTTAAGACACTATTTCAAAAGTACAGGTGAAGCTTGTGAAACATGAATATAGAGTAGCCAGTGGAGATAAAGACCAAGTAGAAAAATGAAAACACCATCTGTCCACTATTTGGATTTGGAAAACAGGAGAGGGAGAAAAGTAAACTAACCAACTGACTACCTAACTAGTAACTAACTAAAGCAAATCAGTGATGTTGAGCCTAGATAGTTCAGAGGTTGATAGTGCTTTTACCAAAATACAGAATAAGAAAGAGGGCCAAATTTTAGAAGGATTCATTAAATGCTTAGCCTTTTGAAAGCTAAGGTATATACTCCTTTGATTACTGATGAATGACACTCAATTACTTTAGTTTTAGATATAGTGTACTGAGTTTTTGGCATCAACAAGATGTTCAGGTGTAGGTGCCCACCAAATAGTTGCAAAGGTAGAAACATGGTATAGAGGTAATAAAAACTGCCTAGGGAAAGACAGTAGTAAAATCCACATGATTACAAGGAAGGAGGTCACAGCAAGGAGAGAAAACTTTGGAACAATCCCTATAGTTAGAAGGCAAGAAAGTCCAGAGAAAACACTACCACAGATAGAAGAGGAAAACTAGAAAGAAAAAATGTCTTAAAAAACAGAAAAGCAATTTTAAAAGGGGGTAGTTAGGCAAAGGCAGAGACATGGACATATGATATGTTAAGAACAAAGAAAAAAGGTTTAAAACCAGTTACATTTATTTTATTTTGTGGAAGGTTTTTTCTTTCTTTAATTCACTTCTTTCCTGTCTAAATACTTATGGGCATGAATCCAGAACAGTATGTATCATGAAAGTGCAAATTGTCTATGATCATATGTCCTTGAGATAATTGCTGTTAAATTTGGCTTATTTCCTTCCAGTCATTTTCAGTGTATGTGGAAATAGTCAATGAGAATGCATTAGTTGTCAAATGTGCCATTTGTCCATATAACTTTATGGCCTTTGAACTGTTTAATGATTTCTGCCTAAAATTCAAATTTGTCTGAAAACAGTGTTGCAACTCACCATATTTTTTTAAATTTTTAATTTTTTCAGCGTAACAGTTTTCATTATTTTTGCACCACACTCAGTACTCCATGCAATACGTGCCCTCTCCAATACCCCCACCTGGATCCCCCAATCTCCCACCTCCCGACCCTTCAAAACCCTCAGATTGTTTTTCAGAGTCCATAGTCTCTCATGGTTCACCTCCCCTTCCAATTTCCCACAACTCCCTTCTCCTCTCTAACTCCCCATGTCCTCCATGCTATTTGTTATGCTCCACAAATAAGTGAAACCATATGATAATTGACTCTCTCTGCTTGACTTATTTCACTCAGCATAATCTCTTGCAGTCCCATCCATGTTGCTACAAAAGTTGGGTATTTGTCCTTTCTTATTGAGGCATAATACTCCATAGTGTATATGGACCACATCTTCCTTATCCATTCATCCATTGAAGGGCATCTTGGTTCTTTCCACAGTTTAGCGACCATGGCCATTGCTGCTATAAACATTGGGGTACAGATAGCCCTTCTTTTCACTACATCTGTATCTTTGGGGTAAATACCCAGTGCAACTCAACATATTTTCATGCTTAATTTTTCCTAACAAATCATTTTCATTCCTTTTTTAAATTTAAACTCATTTTAACTATTTCCTTTTAGTTATACTTAGTTTAATGTTTCCTTTGGCTACTATGGAATTAATGGCATTTACTTTTTTTACTTTTATTGTTACAATTTATACATTTCATTTTCTATATCTTGTATGATTTATTGTTTTTACTGTGTATATTTTCTATTTGGAATTGTTATTCCTCTTCTGATTTACTCCCATGACTATAAAGTCATATATTCCATTTTTAATTCTTTTCATTATAGTAGCATTTCTCAGAAAATTCTATATATCAAAAATTTTTAGGACAAAAAATTATTTTGCATCATATTCTCCGTTTGATTCTTTCCCCACTCTATGTAAGAGGGGGGTGTAACATACCTTTACTTCATTTTGTCAGATTTTAAAACTATAATGTATATTTTAGGAGCTATATTAATATTTTTACCTTATTAAATAAATTATAATTTTATTTACACAATACTATTTGTATGCAATACTATTTTCATTCAATTTTGTAGTAAATGTAAAACTGAAATCTATTTGATTAAATGTTCAGTGGTATTTCTAGAAGTATGAGCTGGATGATTGTTTCTAAAGCTATCTATCAGATCGCTGTTCTTCAAAGAATGTAGAGTCTAATGGCTTTCTTTTTTAAAATTTTTATTTATTTATTTTTATATTTCTATTCAGTGTTCCAGAATTCATTGTTTATGCACCACACCCAGTGCTCCAATGGCTTTCTTTCAATGATATCGCTCTTTCTTATTCTCTATTGTGGTTGAAAACACTGTGAAGATTTGAGCTAAGTCCATTCTTTTTTTTTTTTTTTAAAGATTTTATTTATTTATTTGACAGAGAGAAATCACAAGTAGACGGAGAGGCAGGCAGAGAGAGAGAGGGAAGCAGGCTCCCCTCTGAGCAGAGAACCCGATGCGGGACTTGACAGGACCCTGAGATCATGACCTGAGCCAAAGGCAGTGGCTTAACCCACTGAGCCACCCAGGCGCCCTGAGCTAAGTCCATTCTTAATCTCTTAGTTTAGGTACCTTATAAATAGTATAGAGGTGTTCCAGTAAAGATGGTGGAGTCAGAGGACCCTAACTTCACGTTATCCCATGGATACAACTAGATAACAGACATATCAGTGTCAATAACCCAGAAAACAGCCCAAAGACTAATAAAACAGACCCTTCACAGCTAAATGCAGACAAGAGTCCACATCAAATAGGGTAGGAAGGGCAGAGACAAGGTCAGGAGCTAAACAGACCAGCAAGAATGTGGTCTGTTGAGGAATGCCTCAAGAGGGAGGCAATTTGTAGGTGTGGAGAAGAGAGAGAAACACACCCTCACAGAATCAATGCCCAGACTTGGTTTAATGCTTGCAATAGGAGCCCTTGAACAAAAAAATTATTGTAGTGTGTTTCTTTTTTTTTTTTAAGGTTTTATTTATTTATTTGACAGACAGAGATCACAAGTAGGCAGAGAGGCAGGCAGAGGGGGGGAGGGGAAGCAGGCTCCCACCAATCAGAGAGCCAATGCGGGACTCGATCCCAGGACCCTGAGATCATGACCTGAGCTGAAGGCAGCGGCTTAACCCACTGAGCCACCCAGGTGCCCTTGTAGTGTGTTTCTAAAAACAAACAAAACCAACAATAACAAAAACTAAAGCTGAGGGGCGCCTGGGTGGCTCAGTGGGTTAAAGCCTCTGCCTTCGGCTCAGGTCATGATCCCAGGGTCCTGGGATCGAGCCCCACATCGGGCTCTCTGCTCTGTAGGGAGCCTGCTTCCTCCTCCTCTCTCTCTGCCTGCCTCTCTGCCTACTTGTGATCTCTGTCTGTCAAATAAACAAATAAAATATTAAAAAAAAAAGAAACTAAAGTTGAGGACTAGAAGGTTTCACAGGTGAATTCTACCAAACATCTAATGAAAAGTTCACAGCTACTCTTCTCAAACTATTCTAAAAAAATAGAAGATGAAGGAAAACTTCCAAATTCATTCTATGAGGCTAGCATTATCTTGATACTAAAACCAGATATAAACACTGCATAAAAGAGATCTATAGGCCAATATCTCTGGTGAACAGGGGCAATAATCCTCAACAAAATATTAGCAAACCAAATACAACAATACATTAAAAACATCATTCACTACAATCACATAAGATTTATTCCTGTTATGCAAGAGTGGTTTCATATTCATAAATCAGTCAACATACATTACATTAGCAAGACTAAGGATAAAAACCATATAATCATTTCAATAGATGCAGAGAAAGCTTCTGACAAAATACAAGGTAGATTCATGGTAAAAATCCTCAACAAATTAGGATTAGATGGAATATGTCTCAATCTACTAAAAGGCCATATATAAAAAAAAATAGTGATCAAACTCAATGAGGAAAAAATAGAGCATTTTACCTAAGATCAGGAAAAAGACAAGGATGTCCACTCTCATTACTTTTATTTAACATAATACAAAGTAGAAGTCCTAGCCACAGCAATCAGACAAGAAAAAGAAACCTAAGTTGGTAAGGCAGAAGTAAAACTTTCACTATTTTCAGATGCCATGATACTATATAGAGAAGACTCTAAAAACTCCACCAAATCTAGTGGAACTGGGAAATGAATTTAGTAGAGTCACAGGATACAAAGTCAATATACAGAAATCTGTTGCATTTCTGTACACTGATAATGAAGCAGCAGAAATAGAAATTAAGAAAATAATCCCATTTACAATTGCACCAAAAATAATAAAATCCTGAGGACTAAAATTAACTAAGGAGGTGAAAGAACTATACTCAAAAACTATAAAACACTGATGGAAGAAATTGAAGATAAGACAAACAAATGGAAAGATATTTCATGCTCATGAATTGGATGAACATTATTAAAATGCCCATGCTACCCAAAGCATCTACAGACTTAATGCAATCTCTTTCAAAATACTAATAGCATTTTTTTCCACAGAACTAGAACAAATAATCTTAAAATTTATATGGAACCATAAAAGACACTGAATAGCCAAAGCAATCTTAAAAAGAACAGAACTAGAGGTCTCACGATCTTAGACTTCAAGATATGCTACAAAGCTAAAGTAATCAGAACAGTGTGATACTGGCAGGAAAGTAGACATGTAGATCAATGGAACAGAAGAGAAAAAGTCCAGAAAGGAATCCACAAATATATGATCAATTAGTATTTGACAAAGAAGTCAAGTATATGCAGTAGGAAAAAAAGAGTCTCTTTGACCGATAGTGTTGGGTAAACTGGAGAGCTAGATGCAAAAGAATGAAACTAGACCACTTTCTTACACCATACACAAAAATAAACTCAAAACAGATTAAAGACATAAAAGTGAGACCCGAAGCCATAGTAATCCAGAAGAGAGCACAGGTAGTAATTTCTGACATCAGCCATTGCAACATTTTTCTAGATATGTCTCCTGAGGCAAGAGAAAGAAAAGCAAAAATACACTTGGGACTACATCAAAAGAAATGATTAACAAAACTAAAAGGGAACCTATGGGATGGGAGAAGATATTTGCAAATGACCTATCCAATAAAGTGTTAGTAACCAAAATACATAAAGAACTTATAAGTCAACACCAAACCAAACCAAACCAAACCATATAATCCTAATTGTAAAATGGGCAGAAGACATGCACAGACATGTCTCTAAAGAAGACATCCAGGTGACCAAAAGACCCATGAAAAGATGTTCAACATCATTCATCATCTGTCAAAAGGCAATAAAAATCACAATGAGATATCACCTCACACCTCTCATAATGGCTAAAATAAAAAACAAGAAACAAGTGTTGGTAAGGTTGTGGAAAAAAGGAACCCTCATACACTATTGGTGGCAGTCCAAACTGGTACAACAACTGTGGAAGATAGTATGGAGGTTCCTCAAATAATTAAATACAGAATTACCATATATTTCAGTAGTTCTGCTGCTGGTTATTTATCTAAGAAATATGAAAACAGTAATTCAAAAAGATATATCTTCCCCTGTTTATTTCAGCTTTATTTACAATAGCTAAATTAGAGAAGCAACCCAAGTGTCACTCAATACATGAATGGATAGTGAAGATGTAGTATTATATATATATACACACAATAGAATATTAATCAACCATAAAAAAGTTTGAAATCTTGGGGTGCTGGGGTAGCACAGTCGGTTTGACTCAGGTCATGATCTCAGTGTCATTAGATCAAGATCTAACTGGGCTCCATATTCAGCACAGAATCTGCTTAAGTATCTCCCTCTCCCACTGTTCCCTTCTGTGCCTACTCTCTCTCTCTTTCTCTAAAATAAATAAATCTTAAAAAAATAATTTGAAATCTTGCCATTTGCTACAACATGGTTGGATCTAGAGCGTATAATGCTATGTGAAATAAGTCAGTCACAGAAAGATAAATATCATATGACTTTACTCATATGCGGAATTTAAGAAATGAAAGAATAAAGATAAAAGAGACAAATGAGAAAACAGACAAAAACATAGAGAATAAATTGATGGTTACCTGAGGGGAGGTAGGTAAGGGAAAGGGTGAATAGGTGATGGAGACTGAGAGTAGATTCATCATGATGAGCACTGAGTAATGTATAGAACTGCTGAATCACTATATTGTATACCTGAAGCTGTATATAAATATAAAATTGTATTTTTAACAATACAACATTGTTAAAAGTCATTAATTGGACTTCATTAAAATTAAAATGTTTTTCTTTATGTAAAATACTGCCTTGGAAGATGTAAAGACATACCACAGATAGAAAATATTTACAACACAGATACCTAGCAAAGAACCTATACACATGACTAAAAAAGAACTTAAAAATAATTTACAAAACAAGATATATATAGGCTAAATAAGTACATGAAAATGTGCTCTGCATCAATAATCATCAGGCAAGGGAGATTTAAGACTACAAATACTACTGCATATGTGTAAGAATGTCTACAATTAACAAATAAAAATTTTAAAAAACTGACAATATCAAGTGTTCACAACTAGAGCCTTAATATGTTCCAAATGGGAAGGCAAAAGAGTGTAGCCACTTTGGATAACAGTGTGACTGTTTTCTGTAAAACTAAATATACTTTTTGCATATAATACAGGAATTTCACTTCTACGTATTTATCCAGATGAAATAATAGTTTATATTTAACCAAAAATGTTTATAGGTATGTTTATAGTGACTATAAAAAGTGAATATAAAAATATTAATAGTTCCCAAAACACTGGAAACCAAATGTCATTAAACTGATGTATAGATAAAAACTTGATATATAGTGAAAGCTACTCTGCAATGTAAAGGAATATACAAATATATGCAACAGCACAGACCAATGTCAAATGCATTATATTAAAGAAGTCACTGAAGATAGAATCCAAGTGCTATTAATTAAAATGGAATTCAAATAAATACCTTCCAATAGAAATAGTGCTATATGTCAGAAAGACTTCCCTCTTTTTATAAAAATTACTGCAAATGTCACAGATGATAATAATAATATACATTATAATACATTCTAAAATTTGTATTTTGACAGGACAAGGGGACAAAGTATATATGTACCATATATATAATGAGCAATAAAGTCAGATGTATTTATTGTGTTATATAACATATATATATTCATTTATTGCTTATGATAAAGATACTGTATCCAAATCTATCATATACCCATAGAATCTTTATCATAAGGTCCTTGAGGATGGAAATTGTGTTTTTCTGCCATTGTTTAACCTAACTTCTTTTCTTAATATTTTATTTATTTATTTATTTATTTATTTATTTGAGAGTACATGCAGGGAGAGGGGCAAAATGAGAAGGACCTTCCCAGTAAGCAGGAAGCCTGACAGAGTGCTCAGTTGCAGGACTCTGGGATCATGACCTGAGCTGAAGGCAGATGCTTAACCAACTGAGCCAACCCAGGCACCCCTATGGTAACTTCTTATAAATAATGGAAGTTCTCCCATCAATTATATCTTGAAGATCCTGTGTGTGTTTAGTACTATTATTTTTTTTTGTTATTTTAGTTTCATCTTAATCCATCTTTTAACTGCTGATTTTCTTAATTTTCTTGTAGTATTAATTTGTGGGAATTTTGGTTGTAAGCTAACTTTAAGTTGATGTTTTAATTTTTCTCTCTCTCACCTCCTTCACCCTTAACTTGCTTGCCACCTCATTCTCTTTGCTCAACCTTTTCTGTGTCTTAGTTTTACAACCATCTTCCTTAGGTTGTCCCAGTATTCTGGTGTTCTAATACAAAACAAGGTCACATGTTGGCTTTGTGGAGCTCTCCTCCTTTAGTTAGATGGGATACTGCAAATCAGTGAGCCAGCAGAGTTGTAGCTCTGTTCCTAGATTAGAGGTTACATCTGTGTCCTCTTAATTTCTAGGGAATACAGCCTTATATATGCCATAGGCTCAGGCATGATTAATAGCAGCTATCATCATCCCCTTTCAGGAGAGAAGGGGAACTGACTGAAATTATAAAAGTGAGCCTGGGTACAGCCTCCACATTATGTTGAGGTGCTTTGATTCCCTGATACCCCATAGTAACTGTACCCAAGGAAGTCTCTACCAGCTATTGGCCACCATGCTAAGTGCCACTCACTGCTCTCCATTTCTTTTTAGGTTTTTATAAATGGATAGGCTTTCCTCATTTTTTGTATGACTATGAACTTTTTTACTTTTAAAAACTATTTTTATATACTTTCTGTGTGCCTGGAGCAATTAGAAGGGATGAAATGCTCTGGAGCTTAAAGTATGTACTTACTGTACTAGTTTGGTTAGAGGCCTTGTATGTAAAACAATCCAAATATTTGCCAAACTAACTCATATACATTTCATCAAATATGAATCATTACAGTTATGTTCTGTTGAATTCTTTTTTTCCCCATCCAGCATTGTGTATTACATCAAATCAGATGAATGTCTCTATGAGGTTAATAGTAACTAATCTTTTCAGATGATCATCAAGCATTTTTGAAGAGGCAGTCCACTAGATGGCACATGCACAAATTAACGTAGGCACATTTCTTTTCCAGCCTTATTATTTTGCTTACATACTTCTGTGTAGCAAATACAGGTATTACAGATCACATTTTATGCTATTGACTTGGAAACATCAACTTTCTGCTATTCTCAACTATATCAGCAGCAATCCTTAGCCCCCTGATGCTAGGTAAAGTAGAACTCTCTTTTAGACTACATGGACCAACTGTTTTTTGCACTAAAGCCTTTATTCTTTGATCCATTAGCAGGGTTGATGTCTCTTAATGTCAAAAGGTGCACAAAGCTTCAAAGACACATAGCACTGAGTTTGATCTAAAAAATACAAAGTCAAAGATCTTTTAAATCTTAGGAATAACTCCTGCCTTTTACCTTATACTAGTGAATTAAAAATATTACGAGCTTATGCCTACTGGCCATTGATATTAAAAGTAAGTAGCTATGAAATAGGACTTCCAAATATTCTTCAAAGTATTCACCTTGGTGAGACATGAAGAGCCTTGGTTTCTTACTGGTTTCTAAATACCATTCCCCACTAAAAGGAATTGGGTCTCCTTGAAGAAATGGCTGACTTCAGAACTGGGACAGGAAAGATATAAGGTGAAAAGTAGCTTGTTCCAGAAAGTCTAGAAGCACTTAAAAAGACTGGGACATATCAAAATGACAGAGGAACCTGACTGAAGGGCTCTAATTGGGAATATATAGGACCAAGTAAGTGATAAAGAATGATAGATTAAAACTCATTGAAAAAAAATAGGAATCACTAAAATGATCAGTAAATAGAGGCTGGGGCAAATATGGCAGAGGAGTAGCAGACTGAAAGGACATCAGGTCCCAGGAGCTCAGCTTAGTAACTGAGATAGTTATTAAACCATTCCAAACACCTACAAACTCAACAGGAGATGGAAGAGAAGATGACCATCAATTCTAGGAACAGAAAATCAACCACTTTCTGAAAGGTAGGACATGCAGAGAAGTGAATCCAAAAAGAAGGGAAGATAGACTGTAGGGGGAAGGGCCAGCTCCCAGCAAGCAGTGGAGCAGTGGAGCACAAAATCAGACATTTTAGAAGTCTGCTCCACTGAGGGATGTCACTCCAGAGGCTGAGAGGGGGTGGAGCCCTCACAGGGACAGTGTGGTCTCAGGTCCTGCAGGGTCACAGAAAGACTGGCGTATCTGAGTGTGGCAGAACTCCCAGGTATCAGAGCAGGGAAGCCAATTACAGAGACAGAGCTGAGGAGTGAGCTGTCTTAAACCATCATCTAAGGCAGAGTCAGACCACTGCTCTTCAAGCAGGGACCGCACAAGTGGCAGATCCAGAGATACCCGCTCTTTCCTCCTTAAGGAGGAGCAGAGTAGGAGCATGTGATAGGAATCTGCTAGGTTTGGAGGTTCCAAATGGAGCTGTGCACCAGAGACAGAAATAGTCACAGGCCAGGTGAACATGGAGGGCAGCCAAAGACCAGGGAGATGGGAGGGATTGACTTCTTTTCTCTAAAGCACACAGAGTGGGGTCCCCAGCTCTCATCACCTCCGGGCTGGAGATTGGGAGGCTGACATTTTCATTCTTGTCCTCCAAAGCTCTACAGAAAGCATTCAGGGAACAAAATCTCCCAAGGGAAAATCCAAGTAGATTACTTAGTCTGGCCCCTGAAAGGGTGATGCTATTCTGCCTTGGGCAAAGACATTTGCTAGTCACTACAACAGGCCCCTCCCCCAGAAGATCAGCAAGAACATCCAGCCAAGACCAAGCTCACTGACCAAGGAGAACAGCAGAACCCCAAAGCAAAGGGAAAGCAATGCATAGTATTCATGGCTTCCCCCCACCATGATCCTTTGGTCTTGCAAACTTAAATTTTTTTAATCTTATTTTTTTCCTATTCTACTTTTTTAACTTCCTCTTTTCTCTTTTAACATTTTTTAGCTAGTTTATCTTAACAATACTTTTCTTTAAAAAAATCTTTTTAAACCTTCATTGTTATAGTCATATTTTCAACCTCCATTGTATTTAACCTTATTTTTTGTATACATATAGGTTTTCCATTCTTTAAAATTTTGGGATGCAATTTCTTCTAATAGATCAAAATATACCCTAAATCTAGCAGATGGATTTGTTCTAGTCTCCAGCTTGAGCACATTTTCTCATTTTTTTTTCTTTTCTTTTTCCAACCAACTTATCCTATCAATTCCTTTTTTAGAGTTTTTTTTTTAATTTTCATCTTTAAAATCATATTCTATCCCTTCATGTTTACCCTTTACCCTTATTTTTGTGTGTATGTGTGTATGTATGTATTTGTATGTATATATATACACATATGTATGTACATATATATGTATGTGTGTGTATATATGTGTGTGTGTGTGTGTATGTATATGTGTGTATATATATATTTTTTTCTTTAAAATATTGGGAGGTATTTTCCTCTAAGATACCAAAATACACCCAAAATCAAGTGGATGGCTCTGTTCTATTCAACAATCTAATTTGTTTATACACACACACAGAGCAGGGAAGCTCCCCTTTCCTCTGCCCCCACGGTTTTGGATCTCCTCTGATTTGGTTAGCATATATTTTTCTGGGGTCTTTGCCACCCTTTCAGTATTTTACTCTCTTACCATATACTCTTATCTGGATAAAATGACAAGGCAGAAAAACTCACCACAAGAAAAGAACAAGAGACAGTACTGATGGCTAGGGAACTAATCAATACAGACATTGGTAATAAGTCAGAACTAGAATTCAGAATGAGGATTCTCAAGGTGCTTGCTGGGCTCAAAAAAGGCATGAAAGACATTAGAGAATCCCTTTCTAAGTAAATAAAATCCCTTTCTGGAGAAATAAAAGAACTAAAATCTAATCAATCTGAAATCAAAAAAGCTATTAAAGAGGTACAATAAAAAATGGAAGCTCTTACTGCTAGGAGAAATTAGGCAGAAGAGAAAATTAGTGATATAGAAACCAAATGATGGAGAATTTAAAAGGTGAGCAAAAGAGAGACAAACAACTACTGGACCATGGGGGGAGAATTTGAGAGATAAGTGACACTAGAAGTCAAAACAATATTAGAATAATTGGGATTCAAGAAGAAGAAAAAAGAGAGGGGAGCAGAAGGTATATTGAAGTGAATTATAGTAGATATTTTTCCCAATATGGCAAAGGGAACAAGCACCAAAATCTAGGAGGCAAAGAAAACCCCTGTTAAAATCAATAAAAATAGGTCCACAGCTCATCATCTAATAGCAAAACTTACAAGTCTTAGTAACAGAATATCCTGAAAGCAGCTCACAACAAGAGGTTGGTAACGTACAACAGTAGAAATATTAGATTGGCAGCAGACTTATCCACAGAGACCTGGCAGGCAGAAAGAACTGGCATGATATATTCAGAGCACTAAAAGAGAAACATATGCAGCCAAGAATACTATATCCATCTAGGCTACCATCGAAAACAGGAGAGATGAAAAGCTTCCAGGACAAGCAAAAATTGAAAGAGCTTGCAAACCACAAACTCGCCCTATAGGAAGTATTGAAAGGGGACCTCTAAGCAAAGACAGAGCCTAAAAGTAGTAGACCAGAAAGGAACAGAGACTATATACAGTAACAGTCACCTTACAGGCAATACAATGGCACTAAATTCCTATCTTTCAATAGATCCCCTGAATATAAATGGGCTAAATGCCCCAATCAAAAGACACAGGGTATCAGAAAGGATAAAAAAGCAAGACCCACCCATATGCTGTCCACAAGAAACTCGTTTTGGACCCAAAGACACCCCCAGATTTAAAGTGAGGGGGTAGAAAACAATTTACCATGCTAATAGACATCAAAAGAAAGGCGAGGTGGCAATCCTTATATCAGATAAATTAGATTTTAAACCAAAAACTATAAGATATGAGGAAGGACACTCTATCATACTCAAAAGGTCTGTCCCATAGGAAGATCTAGTAATTTTAAATATCTATGCCCCTAACATGGGAGCAGTCAACTATATAAAACAATTAATAACAAAATCAAAGAAACACATTGACAGTAAAACAAGAATAGTAGGGGACTTTAACATCCCCCTCACTGAAATTCATCCAAGCAAAATATCAACAAGGAAATAAAGGCCTTAAGTGACACACTGGACCAGATGGGCATCACAGATATATTCAGAACATTCTATCCCAAAGCAATGGAATACACATTCTCCAGTGCACATGGATTACTCTTCAAAATAGATCACATCCTGGGTCACAAATCAGACTTCAACTGATTGGGATCATTCCATGCATATTTTCAGGCCACAATACTCTGAAGCTAGAACTTCAATCACAAGAGGAAAGTTGGAAGGAACTCATAAATGGAGGCTAAAGAGCATCCTACTTAAGAATGAGTGGGTCAGTTAGGAAACTAAAGAAGATTTTACAATATTCATGGAAACAAATGAAAATGAAAAAACAACTGTTCAAAATCTGTGGGACAAAGCAAATGATGTCCTGAGAGGAAAGTATATAGTGATATAAGCCTTTCTCAAGGAACAAGAAAGATCTCAAGTATACAACTTAACTCTACACCTGAAGGAGCTTGAGAAGGAACAGCTAATAAAGCCTAAGCCTAGCAGGAGAGGAGAAATAATAATCAGAGCACAAATCAATGAAATAGAAACCAAAAGAACAGTAGAACAAGTCAATGAAACAAAGAGCTGGTTCTTTGAAAGAATTAATAAAACTGATAAACCCCTGGCAAGACTTTTCAAAAAAATAGAGAAAGAGGGAGAGAGAGAGAGAGAGAGAACCCAAATTAATAAAATCGTGAAGGAAAGAGGAGAGATCACAATCAACACCAAAGAAATACAAATAATTATAAGAACAGATTATAAGCAACTATATGCCAGCAAATTTGACAATCTGGAAGAAATGGATGCATTCCTAGAGACATATAAATTACCAAAACTGAACCAAGAAGAAATAGAAAACACAAACAGACCCATAACCGGTAAGGAGATTGAAGCAGTCATCTAAAATCTCCCAAGAAAAAAAAAGCCCAGGACCAGATGGCTTCCCAGGGGAATTCTACCAAACATTTAAAGAAGAATTAATTCCTATTCTCCTGAAACTGTTCCAAAAAATAGAAATGGAAGGAAAACTTCCAAACTCATTTTATGAGGCCAGCATTACCATGATCCCCAAACCAGACAAAGACCCCATCAAAAAAGAATTACAGATCAATATCCTTGATGAACACAGATGCAAAAATTCTCACTAAAATACTAGCCAGTAGGATCTAAAAGTACATTAACAGGGTTATTCACCATGAACAAGTAGGATTTCTTCCTGGGCTGCAAGGTTGGTTCAACAGCCACAAATCCATCGATGTGATACAACACATTAATAAAAGAAAGAACAAGGTGCTGAAAAAGCAATTGACAAAGTACAGCATTCTTTCTTCATTAAAACTTCACAGTGTAGGGATAAAGGGTACATACCTCAATACCGTCAAAGCCATCTATGAAAAACCCATAGTGAATTTCATTCTGAATGGGGGAAAAACTGACAGCATTTTTCCCCTAATGGGAAAGGGGACGGCTGTCCACTATCACAACTGCTATTCAACATAGTAGTAGAAATCGTAGCCTTGGCAATCACACAATGAAAAGAAATAAAAGGCATCTGAATCAGCAAAGAAGTCAAACTCTTTCTCTTTGCAAGTAATATGATACATTATGTGGAAAACCCAAAGGACACCACTCCAAAACTGCTTGAAGTCATAGAGGAATTCAGTATAGTGTCAGGATATAAAATCAATGCTCAGAAATCATTTGTATTTGTATACACCAACAGCAAGACAGAAGAAAGAGAAATTAAGGAGTCAATCCCACTTACAATTGCACCCAAAACCATAAGATACCTAGGAATAAATCTAACCAAAGAGGCAAGGAATCTGTACTCAGAAAACTATAAAGTACTCATTAAGGAAATTGAGGAAGGCACAGAGAAATGGAAAAACATTCCATGCTCATGGATTAGAAGAACAAATATTGTGAAAATGTCTATGTTCCCTAAAGCAATCTACAGATTTAATGCAATCCCTATCAAAATACCATCAAATTTTTTCAACGAAATGGAACAAATAATCCTAAAATTTATATGGAACCAGAAAAGACCTCGAATAGCTAGAGGAATGCTGAAAAAGAAAGTGAAAGTTGGTGGCATCACAATTCCAGACTTCAAGCTCTATTACGAAGCTCTAATCATCAAGACAGTAAGGTACTGGCAAAAAAAGATAGACACATAGATCAATGGAACAGAATCGAGAGCCTAGAAATAGACCCCCAATCTATGGTTGACAAAGCAGGAAGAAATGTTCAATGCAAAAAAGTCTCTTCAACAAATGGTGTTGGGAAACTTGGACAACCACATACAGAAGAATGAAACTGGACCATTTCTTTACACCACACACAAAAACAGACACAAAATGGATAAAGGTCCTCAATGTGAGACAGGAATCCAACCAAATCCTTGAGGAGAATACAGGCAACCTCTTTGACATCAGCCACAGCTGCTTCTTCCTAGGACATTGCCAAAGTCAGGGTAAGCAAGGGCAAAGATGGATTATTCAGACTTCATCAAGATCAAAGCTTTTGCACAGCAAAGGAAACAGTCAACAAAACCAAAAGACAATTGACAGAATGGGAGGAGATATTCACAAATGACATATCAGATAAAGGGCTAGAATCCAAAATCTATAAAGAACTTATCAAACTCAACACCCAAAGAACAAATAATCCAATCAAGAAATGGGCAGAGGACATGAACAGACATTTCTTCAAAGAAGACACCCAGATGGCCAACAGACGTGTGAAAAAGTTCTCAACGTCACTTGGCATCAGGGAAATACATACCAAAACCACAATAGGTTATCACCTCACACCAGTCAAGAATGGCCAAAATTAACGTTAGGAAATGGCAGATGTTGGCAAGGATGCAGAGAAAGAGGAACCCTCCTACACTGTTGGTGGGAATGCAAGCTGGTGCAGCCAATCTGGAAAATAGCATGTAGGTTCCTCAAAAAGTTGAAAATAGAGCCACCCTATGACCCAGCAATTGCACTACTGGGTATTTACCCTAAAGATACAAATGTAGTGACCGAAGGGGGTGTGCACTCGAATGTTTATAACAGCAATGTCTACAATAGCCAAACTATAAAAAGAATCAAGATGTCTATCAGATGAATGGATAAAGATGTGGTATATATATACAATGGAATACTATGCAGCCATCAAAGAAATGAAATCTTTCCGTTTGCAATGATGTGGCTGGAACTGGAGGGTATTATGCTAAGTGAAATAAATTGATCAATTTTGAAACTATGATTACTATTCAAAAAATATGAAACAAAAAATATCAATGATACTTAAGCTAGTGGTTGGATGTTTTAAAATCACCAATAATTAAATTATCAAGTACCATCCTTGATATGTTACACTGAGAAGGACATATCATTTCTGTACTTTTATTGCTGAAGATGGACAACCTGAATCTAATTATGAGGAATAATTAAACTCACATTGTGTTTCATTCTACATGATATTTTCCTGTAGTCTGTAAAAAATGTTAAGATAAAGAAACAAAGAAATGTTGAACAGTTCCAGACTAAATGAGAAAAAGGAAATATGACAAACAAATGTAATGTGTGATTCTGGATCCTAGACCTAGGGTGAAAAATAAGCTATAAAGTAATTTTCAGGAAAATTGGAAAAATTTGAATATGGGCTGGGAATTATAAGATAGTATTATATCAACTTTAATTTCCTGATTTCAGTAATTGTTCTGGGTTTCTAGAAAAGAATATTCTTGTTCTGGGGAAATACACTATAGTATTTAGGGATAAACTGGCATGATATCAAAATTTACTTTCAAATTGTTTGATAAAGATGCATGTTGTACCTGACATATATAAATCATATGTGTGTATAAGTTTGTGCAAATAGATGGATAGACAGATAATAGGCATTGCATGATAAAGTAAATGCAGCAAAATTTTAACAACTCTGACTCTGGAAAAATGATGTATGAATATCCTTTGTACTACTCTGGCAAATTTTTTGAGATTGTATCAAAACTAAAGCCATCCCCTAAAATAATTGTATTAGGATGCTAAACACTTATTCCAAGAATATTGCAAATATTATTTTTGTGCAAATAATTTTTGATGTTCTGTTAAAAAACTAGGTTTAAGGATACTTTCCTTCTCTCTCTCTCTCTCTTTCTCAGACACACACACACACACTCACACACACACACTTCTATACATATCATAGTTGGATATTTGCTAGATATTTTAAACTTTATGTGTTCCAAGCATTATTATTTTTACCCATTTAGTTATGTCTTTTCCCTTGATCTAATTCCAAACCATTCTTATTTTAGTTAAATGGCAAAATTCTCCCTCTTGCTGAGTTCAAATACACAAGACTTATTCCCAAGACCTCTTTTCCGTTCATTTACTCCATCTCCAATTCATTAGTATTTACTGTTAGTTCTATCTTCAAACACGCTTCTCTAACCTCACCTTTCTGTCCTTATTTCAGATCCTCTGTTGCATCTCACCTGCCCGCAGTACCACCATCCCACCTGAGCTCCCTGTATCTCCTCTTGCCTCTGTGTTCTTCATCACAGTGGCCTTCCTGCTGCCCATTCCACAGTCCAGGCTGACAATTCTCATCTGAGGGCCTTTGTGCTTGCTATCTGAAATACTCATCCTCCAGAGATTCACATGGCTATCTCTTTTAATCATCCATGTCTTCACTCAAATGTCACCTCCTCTGAGAAGGCTTTCCTGACTACCCTGTAAAAGGAAGCTATACTATACCTCTTTTTTTCATCACATTACTTGAACTTTTTCATAGCAATTCCCACACTCAACTTATGATAATATATTTTGTTATAGTTATTTTTATTCCCATATTAAAAGAGCCATAGAAGAGGGAACTGACTCTTCAGTCTTTTATCAGCGTGTATAGTACCTGACAAATTGTAGTTTTTCAATAAATATCAAATTAGTGAAACTGGAGAAAAGCTACCCAAAAAATACGGACTTGTAATGTTGTTGCTAATGGACAATGATATCTTACGGACTTAATGCTGGAGTCAGCAACTTGGGACTATGTTGATGGGAGCTAAAAGGTAAAAAAGTGGTGAGGGGTGGGAGGTTGGGGGAACCAGGTGGTAGGTATTAGAGAGGGCATGGACTGCATGGAGCACTGGGTGTGGTGCAAAAACAATGAATACTGTTATGCTGAAAATAAATACACATATTAATTTTTTTAAAAAAGTAAAAATCTGAGGAAAGGAGAACAAGGAAAAATAAAACTGCAAAGCTGGACAAGCCATTATAGGGCCAGACTGAGTTTGGGATCTAGACTTACGCTGCCAGTTTGCTCAAAATGCCATTAATTAGTAGGTGGTTTTGCCCAGAAGAATGGGATAAATGTAAAGGATCCTAGAAGGCTACCCTCCTAGCCTATAGTATAACCTTTAAGCTCAAAGTTATTCAGGTGTAACACACAGCATCAGAGGATATACAGTTCTCATGTTTAAAAAAATAAAATCTTGGGGGAGGAGTCAAGATGGCAGAGAAGTAGCAGGCTGAGACGACTTCAGCTAGCCGGAGATCAGCTAGATAGTTTATCTAAAGATTGCAAACACCTGCAAATCCATTGGCAGATCGAAGAGAAGAAGAACAGCAATTCTGGAAACAGAAAAACAACCACTTTCTGAAAGGTAGGACTGGCGGAGATGTGAATCCAAAGCGATGGGAAGATAGACCCCGGGGGGAGGGGCCAGCTCCCGGCAAGCAGTGGAGCAACGGAGCACAAAATCAGGACTTTTAAAAGTCTGTTCCGCTGAGGAACATCGCTCCAGAGGCTAAACCGGGGCGAAGCCCATGCGGGGTCAGCGTGGCCTCAGGTCCCGCAGGGTCACAGAAGGTTTGGGGGTGTCTGAGTGTCGCAGAGCCTGTGGGTATTGGAACAGGAAAGCCGGCTACAGAGACAGAGTGGACAGTAAGTTCACAGCTTGGTGTTACCTTGAACCGGTCGCAGGCTCGGTGAGCTCAGAGCGCGGCCAGATGTCAGGCAGACGGGAGTAACTGGGCGCTGTTCTCTGAAGGTGCACTGAGGAGTGAGGCCCCAGGCTCTTGGCTCCTCCAGGCCAGAGACAGGAGGCCGCCATTTGTATTCCCGTCCTCCGGAACTCTACGGAAAGCGCTCAGGGAACAAAAGCTCCTGAAAGCAAACCTGAGCGGATTAATCAGCCCGGCCCCTGGTAAGGGCGGTGCAATTCCGCCTGGGACAAAGACACTTGACAATCACTACACCAGGCCCCTCCCCCAGAAGATCAACAAGAAATCCAGCCAAGACCAAGTTCACCTACCAAGGAGTGCGGTTTCAATACCAAGGAGAGTACCAGAATTCCAGAGGAGGAGAAAGCAAAGCACAGAACTCATGGCTTTCTCCCTGTGATTTTTTTTAGTCTTGCAGTTCAATTAATTTTTTTTATTGCATTTTTTGTTTTTTTTCTCGCCGTCGGGTAAAAAAAAAATTTTTTTTAACTTTTACCCTTTTCTTTTTTAACATTTTTTAACTAGTTTATCTACTATATATTTTTTTCTTTTTTATATTTTTCTTTATTTGTTTTCTTTCTTTTAAATTCTTTTCTTTTCTTTTTTTTTTCTTTTTATTTTTCTTCCTTTTTGAACCTCTTTTTATCCCCTTTCTCCCCCCTCACGATTTGGGATCTCTTCTGATTTGCTTAAAGCATATTTTCCTGGGGTTGTTGCCACCCTTTTATTATTTTACTTGCTCTTTCATATATTCTTATCTGGACAAAATGACAAGACGGAAAAATTCACCACAAAAAAAAGAACAAGAGGCAGTACCGAAGGCTAGGGACCTAATCAATACAGACATTGGTAATATGTCAGATCTAGAGTTCAGAATGAAAATTCTCAAGGTTCTAGCAGGGCTCGAAAAAGGCATGGAAGATATTAGAGAAACCCTCTCGAGAGATATAAAAGCCCTTTCTGGAGAAATAAAAGAACTAAAATCTAACCAAGTTGAAATCAAAAAAGCTATTGATGAGGTGCAATCAAAAATGGAGGCTCTCACTGCTAGGATAAATGAGGCAGAAGAAAGAATTAGTGATATAGAAGACCAAATGACAGAGAATAAAGAAGCTGAGCAAAAGAGGGACAAACAGCTACTGGACCACGAGAGGAGAATTCGAGAGATAAGTGACACATTAGACAAAACAACATTAGAATAATTGGGATTCCAGAAGAAGAAGAAAGAGAGAGGGGAACAGAAGGTATACTGGAGAGAATTATTGGGGAGAATTTCCCCAATATGGCAAAGGGAACGAGCATCAAAATTCAGGAGGTTCAGAGAACGCCCCTCAAAATCAACAAGAATAGGCCCACACCCCGTCACCTAATAGTAAAATTTACAAGTCTCAGTGACAAAGAGAAAATCCTGAAAGCAGCCCGGGAAAAGAAGTCTGCAACATACAATGGTAAAAATATTAGATTGGCAGCTGACTTATCCACAGAGACCTGGCAGGCCAGAAAGAGCTGGCATGATATATTCAGAGCACTAAATGAGAAAAATATGCAGCCAAGATAACTATATCCAGCTAGGCTATCATTGAAAATAGAAGGAGAGATTAAAAGCTTCCAGGACAAACAAAAACTGAAAGAATTTGCAAACACCAAACCAGCTCTACAGGAAATATTGAAAGGGGTCCTCTAAGCAAAGAGAGAGCCTACAAGTGGTAGATCAAAAAGGAACTGAGACCATATACAGTAACAGTCACCTTACAGGCAATACAATGGCACTAAATTCATATCTCTCAATAGTTACCCTGAATGTGAATGGGCTAAATGCCCCTGTCAAAAGACACAGGGTATCAGAATGGATAAAAAAACAAAACCCACCTATCTGTTGCCTCCAAGAAACTCATTTTAAGCCCGAAGACACCTCCAGATTTAAAGTGAGGGGGTGGAAAAGAATTTACCATGCTAATGGACATCAGAAGAAAGCAGGAGTGGCAATCCTTATATCAGATCAATTACATTTTAAGCCAAAGACTATAATAAGAGATGAGGAAGGACACTATATCATACTCAAAGGGTCTGTCCAACAAGAAGATCTAACAATTTTAAATATCTATGCCCCCAACGTGGGAGCAGCCAACTATGTAAACCAATTAATAACAAAATCAAAGATACATAACAATAATAGTAGGGGACTTTAAACTCCTCTCACTGAAATGGACAGATCATCCAAGCAAAAGATCGGCAAGGAAATAAAGGCCTTAAATGACACACTGGACCAGATGGACATCACAGATATATTCAGAACATTTCATCCCAAAGCAACAGAATACACATTCTTCTCTAGTGCACATGGAACATTCTCCAGAATAGATCACATCCTCGGTCCTAAATCAGGACTCAACCGGTATCAAAAGATTGGGATCAATCCCTGCATATTTTCAGACCACAATACTCTAAAGCTAGAACTCAACCACAAAAGGAAGTTTGAAAAGAACCAAAATACATGGAGACTAAATAGCATCCTTCTAAAGAATGAATGGGTCAACTGGGAAATTAAAGAAGAATTGAAAAAAATCATGGAAACAAATGATAATGAAAATACAACGGTTCAAAATCTGTGGGACACAACAAAGGCAGTCCTGAGAGGAAAATATATAGTGGTACAAGCCTTTCTCAAGAAACGAGAAAGGTCTCAGGTACACAACCTAACCCTACACCTAAAGGAGCTGGAGGAAGAACAAGAAAGAAACTCTAAGCCCAGCAGGAGAAGAGAAATCATAAAGATCAGAGCAGAAATCAATGAAATAGAAACCAAAAAAAAAAAACCAATAGAAAAAAATCAATGAAACTAAGAGCTGGTTCTTTGAAAGAATTAATAAAATTGATAAACCCCTGGCCCGACTTATCAAAAAGAAAAGAGAAAGGACCCAAATAAATAAAATCATGAATGAAAGAGGAGAGATCACAACTAACACCAAAGAAATACAAACTATTATAAGAACATACTATGAGCAACTCTACACCAATAATTTTGACTATCTGGAAAAAATGGATGCATTCCTAGAAACATATAAACTACCACAACTGAACGAGGAAGAAACAGAAAGCCTGAACAGACCCAAACCAGTAAGGAGATTGAAACAGTCATTAAAAATCTCCAAACAAACAAAAACCCAGGGCCAGATGGCTTCCAGGGGGGATTCTACCAAACATTTAAAGAACTAATTCCTATTCTCCTGAAACTTTTCCAAAAAATAGAAATGGAAGGACAACTTCCAAACTCATTTTATGAGGCCAGCATCACCTTGATCCAAAAACCAGACAAGGATCCCATCAAAAAAGAGAGCTATAGACCAATATCCTTGATGAACACAGATGCGAAAATTCTCACCCAAATACTAGCCATTAAGATTCAACAGTACATTAAAGGATTATTCACCACGACCAAGTGGGATTTATTCCAGGGCTGCAAGGTTGGTTCAACATCCACAAATCAGTCAATGTGATACAACTCATCAATAAAAGAAAGAACAAAAACCATATGATACTCTCAATAGATGCTGAAAAAGCATTTGACAAAGTACAGCATCGCTTCCTGATCAAAACTCTTCAAAGTGCAGGGATAGAGGGCACATACCTCAATATCATCAAAGTCATCTATGAAATCCCACCGCAAATATGATTCTCAAAGGAGAACTGAAAGCTTTTCTGCTAAGGTCAGGAACACGGCAGGGATGTCCATTATCACCACTGCTATTCAACATAGTACTAGAGGTCCTAGCCTCAGCAATCAGACAACAAAAGGAAATTAAAGGCATCCAAATCGGCAAAGAAGAAGTCAAATTATCACTCTTCGCAGATGATATGATACTATATGTGGAAAACCCAAAAGACTCCACTCCAAAACTGCTAGAACTTGTACAGGAATTCAGTAAAGTGTCAGGATATAAAATCAATGCACAGAAGTCAGTTGCATTTCTCTACACCAACAAAAAGACAGAAGAAAGAGAAATTAAGGAGTCAATCCCATTTACAATTGCACCCCAAACCATAAGATACCTAGGAATAAACCTAACCAAAGAGGCACAGAATCTTTACTCAGAAAACTATAAAGTGCTCATGAAAGAAATTGAGGAAGACACAAAGAAATGGAAAAATGTTCCATGCTCCTGGATTGGAAGAATAAATATTATGAAAATGTCTACCTAAAGCAATCTACACATTTTTTCTTAATTTTTTATTTTTTATAAACATATATTTTTATCCCCAGGGGTACAGGTCTGTGAATCACCAGGTTTACACACTTCACAGCACTCACCAAAGCACATACCCTCCCCAATGTCCATAATCCCACCCCCTTCTCCCAAACCCCCTCCCCCCAGCAACCCTCAATTTGTTTTGTGAGATTAAGAGTCACTTATGGTTTGTCTCCCTCCCAATCCCATCTTGTTTCATTTATTCTTCTTATACCCACTTAAGCCTCCATGTTGCATCACCACTTCCTCATATCAGGGAGATCATATGATAGTTGTCTTTCTCTGCTTGACTTATTTCGCTAAGCATGATACGCTCTAGTTCCATCCATGTTGTTGCAAATGGCAAGATTTCATTTCTTTTGATGGCTGCATAGTATTCCATTGTGTATATATACCACATCTTCTTGATCCATTCATCTGTTGATGGACATCTAGGTTCTTTCCATAGTTTGGCTATTGTGGACATTGCTGCTATAAACATTCGGGTGCATGTGCCCCTTTGGATCACTACGTTTGTATCTTTAGGGTAAATAACCAATAGTGCAATTGCTGGGTCATAGGGCAGTTCTATTTTCAACATTTTGAGGAACCTCCATGCTGTTTTCCAGAGTGGCTGCACCAGCTTGCATTCCCACCAACAGTGTAGGAGGGTTCCCCTTTCTCCGCATCCTCGCCAGCATCTGTCATTTCCTGACTTGTTGATTTTAGCCATTCTGACTGGTGTGAGGTGATATCTCATTGTGGTTTTAATTTGTATTTCCCTGATGCTGAGTGATATGGAGCACTTTTTCATGTGTCTGTTGGCCATCTGGATGTCTTCTTTGCAGAAATGTCTGTTCATGTCCTCTGCCCATTTCTTGATTGGATTATTTGTTCTTTGGGTGTTGAGTTTGCTAAGTTCTTTATAGATTCTGGACACTAGTCCTTTATCTGATATGTCGTTTGCAAATATCTTCTCCCATTCTGTCAGTTGTCTTTTGATTTTGTTAACTGTTTCCTTTGCTGTGCAAAAGCTTTTGATCTTGATGAAATCCCAGTAGTTCATTTTTTCCCTTGCTTCCCTTGCCTTTTGCGTTGTTCCTAGGAAGATGTTGCTGCGGCAGAGGTCGAAGAGGTTGCTGCCCGTGTTCTCCTCAAGGATTTTGATGGATTCCTTTCGTACATTGAGGTCCTTCATCCATTTTGAGTCTATTTTTGTGTGTGGTGTAAGGGAATGGTCCAATTTCATTTTTCTGCATGTGGCGTCAAGATGGCAGAGAAGTAGCAAGCTGAGACTGCTTCAGCTAGCCGGAGATCAGCTAGATAGCTTATCTAAAGATTGCAAACACCTGCAAATCCATCGGCAGATCGAAGAGAAGAACAGCAATTCTGGAAACAGAAAAACAACCACTTTCTGAAAGGTAGGACCGGCGGAGAAGTGAATCCAAAGCGACGGGAAGATAGACCCCGGGGGGAGGGGCCGGCTCCGGCAAGCGGCGGAGCAACCGTGCACAAAATCAGGACTTTTAAAAGTCTGTTCCGCTGAGGGACATCGCTCCAGAGGCTAAACCGGGGCGAAGCCCACGCGGGGTCAGCGTGGCCTCAGGTCCCGCAGGGTCACAGAAGGATCGGGGGTGTCTGAGTGTCGCAGAGCTTGCGGGTATTGGAACGGGAAAGCCAGCTACAGAGACAGAGCCGACAGTAAGCTCACAGCTCGGTGTTACCTTGAACTGGTTGCAGGCTCGGTGAGCTCAGAGCGCGGCCAGATGTCAGGCAGACGGGAGTAACTGGGCGCTGTTCTCTGAAGGTGCACTGAGGAGTGAGGCCCCAGGCTCTTGGCTCCTCTGGGCCGGAGACCAGGAGGCCGCCATTTGTATTCCCGTCCTCTGGATCTCTACAGAAAGAGCTCAGGGAACAAAAGCTCCTGAAAGCAAACCGGAGCGGATTACTCACCCGGGCCCCGGGGTAAGGGAGGTGTAATTCCGCCTGGGGCAAAGACACTTGAGAATCACTACAACAGGCCCCTCCCCCAGAAGATCAACAAGAAATCCAGCCAAGACCAAGTTCACCTACCAAGGAGTGCGGTTTCAATACCAAGGAGAGCAGCAGAATTCCAGAGGAGGAGAAAGCCAAGCACGGAACTCATGGCTTTTTTCCTGTGATTTTTTTTTTAGTCTTGCAGTTAATTTAATTTTTTCTTTTTCATTTTTTTTTTTCTCGCCTTCGGGTAAAATTTTTTTTAACTGTAACCTTTTTCTTTTTTAACGATTTTATACTAGTTTATCTAATATATATATTTTTTCTTTTTTACATTTTTCTTAGGTGTATTCTTTTTTTAAAAATTCTTTTCTTTTCTTTTCTTTTTTTTCTTTTTTTTTTCTTTCTTCCTTTTTGAACCTCTTTTTATCCCCTTTCTCCCCACTCACGATTTTGGATCTCTTCTAATTTGGTTAAAGCATATTTTCCTGGGGTTGTTGCCACCCTTTTAGTATTTTACTTGCCCCTTCATTTACTCTTATCTGGACAAAATGACAAGACGTAAAAATTCAACACAAAAAAAAGAACAAGAGGCAGTACCGAAGGCTAGGGACCTAATCAATACAGACATCGGTAATATGTCAGATCTAGAGTTCAGAATGACAATTCTCAAGGTTCTAGCCGGGCTCGAAAAAGGCATGGAAGATATTAGAGAAACCCTCTCAAGAGATATAAAAGCTCTTTCTGGAGAAATAAAAGAACTAAAATCTAACCAAGGTGAAAGCAATCTACACATTTAATGCAATTCCTATCAAAGTACCATCCATCTTTTTCAAAGAAATGGAACAAATAATTCTAAAATGTATATGGAACCAGAAAAGACCTCGAATAGCCAAAGGGATGTTGAAAAAGAAAGCCAAAGTTGGTGGCATCACAATTCCGGACTTCAAGCTCTATTACAAAGCTGTCATCATCAAGACAGCATGGTACTGGCACAAAAACAGACACATAGATCAATGGAACAGAATAGAGAGCCCAGAAATAGACCCTCAACTCTATGGTCAACTAATCTTCGACAAAGCAGGAAAGAATGTCCAATGGAAAAAAGACAGCCTCTTCAATAAATGGTGCTGGGAAAGTTGGACAGCCACATGCAGAAAAATGAAATTGGACCATTTCCTTACACCACACACAAAAATAGACACAAAATGGATGAAGGACCTCAATGTGCGTAAGGAATCCATCAAATTCCTTAAGGAGAACACAGGCAGCAACCTATTCCACCTCAGCCACAGCAACATCTTCCTAGGAACAACACCAAAGGCAAGGGAAGCAAGGGAAAAAATGAACTACTGGGATTTCATCAAGATCAAAAGTTTTTGCACAGCAAAGGAAACAGTTAACAAAATCAAAAGACAACTGACAGAATGGGAGAAGATATTTGCAAACGACATATCAGATAAAGGACTAGTGTCCAGAATCTATAAAGAACTTAGCAATCTCAACACCCAAAGAACAAATAATCCAATCAAGAAATGGGCAGAGGACATGAACAGACATTTCTGCAAAGAAGACATCCAGATGGCCAACAGACACATGAAAAAGTGCTCCATATCACTCAGCATCAGGGAAATACAAATCAAAACCACAATGAGATATCACCTCACACCAGTCAGAATGGCTAAAATCAACAAGTCAGGAAATGACAGATGCTGGCGAGGATGCGGAGAAAGGGGAACCCTCCTACACTGTTGGTGGGAATGCAAGCTGGTGCAGCCACTCTGGAAAACAGCATGGAGGTTCCTCAAAATGTTGAAAATAGAACTGCCCTATGACCCAGCAATTGCACTATTGGGTATTTATCCTAAAGATACAAACGTAGTGATCCAAAGGGGCACGTGCACCTGAATGTTTATAGCAGCAATGTCCACAATAGCCAAACTATGGAAAGAACCTAGATGTCCATCAACAGATGAATGGATCAAGAAGAGGTGGTATATATACACAATGGAATACTATGCAGCCATCAAAAGAAATGAAATCTTGCCATTTGCGACAACATGGATGGAACTAGAGCGTATCATGCTTAGCGAAATAAGTCAAGCAGAGAAAGACAACTATCATATGATCTCCCTGATATGAGGAAGTGGTGATGCAACATGGAGGCTTAAGTGGGTATAAGAAGAATCAATGAAACAAGATGGGATTGGGAGGGAGACAAACCATAGGTGACTCTTAATCTCACAAAACAAACTGAGGGTTGCTGGGGGGAGGGGGTTTGTGAGAAGAGGGTGGGATTATGGACATTGGGGAGGGTATGTGCTTTGGTGAGTGCTGTGAAGTGTGTAAACCTGGTGATTCACAGACCTGTACACCTGGGGATACAAATATGTTTATAAAAAAATTAAAAATTAAAAAAAAAATCTTTATACACAGGTGCCTGGGTGGCTCAGTTGTTAAGTGTCTGCATTCAGCTCAGGTCATGATCCCATGGTCCTGGGATTGAGCCCTGCATCAGGCTCCCTGCTCAGCGGGAAGTCTGCTTTTCCCTCTTCCACTCCCCCTGCTTGTGTTCCCTCTCTTGCTGTGTCTTCTATCAAATAAATAAAATCTTTAAAAAAATCTTTATACAATCATTCTATATAAAACATAAATGATGAGGAACTTTTTATTTTGAACAAGAGATATAACTGAAGACAAAATCAGAGAGGGAGACAAACCATACAAGACTCTTAACTATAGGAAACAAACTGAGGGTTGAAGGAGAGGTGGTATGTGGAGGGATGGGGTATCTGGATGATGGGCATTAAAGAGGCCAGTTGATATAATGGGCACTGAGTGTTATATGCAACTGATGCATCACTAACTTCTACTCCTAAAACTAATTGTATACTACATGTTAATTAAATTGAACTTAATTTTTTAAAAAAAGACATAACTGAGATAATATATATCACCATAGCATTTGGAAAGACCTGAGAGCTAAACTTACATATACTATTAAACTAGTATATATTATATATCATAAAACTACTATAAAATTCCATGCTTCCAGCCCACTAAGTACAAATGTTTTCCAAGGACTTTGAGGCAATAAAATAAAAGAAAATCATGCTAATGTCTGTTCTAGTAATACTCACACAGGAAACCAGGCTTCCTAAGTCAGTACCATCCTTATAAGCAGACAATTTTCCTGAAGAAACTCAGGCTAAAATCACTACCAAAAGGCAAAGATTGTCAATGTAGATACAGAGTGAAAATCTGTCTTCACTTTCTGCCACTGCATTAGCACACTGTCAAATGAATATGCTGATAGGCAAAGACAGGGAAAACCAGGTCAAGAAGATAAGTCTGGTTGGGAAGCTGTCTTGATAAAATATTATATCAGTGAGGCATCATACTGGAAGTTCCTCAGAGCTATGGTTATGTCTAGATTCCTGTTTGTCACTGGGACCTCTACCTGACAAAGCTGTCACATTCAACTCCTTAAGACATTCCATCAGTGTCATCTATGATTGTAGTTAACATCACATGACAAGGCAGGGTCCATGAAAGGGTAGTCTAGAGCCCAGACCTTTTACCAGCACTGACATTAGGCTGCCTAATATTTTATCTTGGTCCCATTTCAGTTAAGGGATCTGAATGTACCAGACTATTACTTTTTATCCTCCTTAGAATGCCTCTTATTTAAATAAAGTTTCAATTTCAATTTGCTATTTAAATACATTGCCATCTCAGTATTTTGATGTATAAATAAACATTATAAAAAGTTCCTTTAACAATTCAACAATTTCAAAAATTTAACACATATACACAACCACTAATTTGGAGCTTGAATTAAATAATAAAAAAATGTGTCCATGCATGTATCTATAAATTCACTCATCAGTGCATTGTTGGTAAAAGTAAAATGGGATGTCATGTACAACATGATGGCTACAGCTAATACTGCTGCATGATATATAGCAAAGTCACTTGGAAAGTAAATCCTACAAGTTCTCATCACAAGAAGAATTTTTTCTTTTTTCTTTCTCCTTACTTTATATGAGAAGATGGATGTTATCTGAACTTAATGTGGTAAACATCCCATGAAATATGAAGATCAAACTATCATGTTGTATGTCTTAAACTTACACAGTGATGTCAGTTATTTCTCAATAAAACTGGGGGGAAGATGAAATAGGCTTTTACAGAACCAGACTTTAGTGGAACAGCATCACTTTCAATCTTAAACAGCTGCAGAAATGTTAGGAAAATTTTATTTTTAATGACTAATAGCAAATTTCTGAAAGAACAAATGATTAGCCAACAAATTTCTGGGATTTGTGAAATTCAAATCAAAACCACATTGAGATACCACTTTACACCAGTTAGAATGGCAAAAATTAACAGGGCAAGAAACAACAAATGTTGGAGAGGATATGGAGAAAGGATAACCCTTTTACACTGTTGGTTGGAATGCAAGTTGGTGCAGTCACTTTGGAAAACTGTGTGGAGATTCCTCAAAAAATTAAAAATAGAGCTACCCTATGACCTGGCAATTGCACTACTGGGTATTTACCCCAAAGATACAGATGTATGAAAAGAAAGGTCATATGCACCCCAGTGTTCATAGCAGCAATGTCCACAATAGCCAAAACGTGGAAAGACCCAAGATGCCCTTCAACAGACAAATGGATAAAGAAGATGTGGTCCATATATACAATGGAATATTACTCAGCCATCAGAAAGGAAGAATACCCAACCTTTGCATCAACATAGATGGGACTGAGGAGATTATGCCAAGTGAAATAAGTCAATCAGAGAAAAAAATTTACCAAATAAGTTAATTATCATATGGTTTCACTTACTTGTGGAACGTAAGGAATAACATAGAGGACGTTAGGAGAAGGAAACAAAAAATGAAGGGGGGGAAATCAGAGAGGGAGATGAACCATGAGAGACTGTGGACTCTGAGAAACAAACTGAGGGTTTTAGAAGGGAAGGAGGTAGGGGAATGGGTGAGCCTGGTGGTGGGTATTAAGGAGGGTACATGTAGCATGGAGCACTGGGTGTTACATGTAAACAATGAATCTTGGAACACAGCATCAAAAACTAATGATATACTGTATGGTAACTAATATAACATGACTAAAAAAGAAAAAAAAAATCCCTGGGATTTGCTTGGCTCCTCCAAATTCAACATTATCAAAATTCTATATTTGTTCCTAATAGGATATTAGGCATATGTGTTACAAACAAAATGCAACAATAAATTATCTTTTAACTTAAAGAAAGTAAAACATTTGGAAATTAACTAAATGACCAATGACAGAGAATTGGTTAAATGAGCTGGGACTCCTGCTGGCAACACAGTACTCAATACTACTAATTGAGTAGAAAATAGTAGTTCATTTATTGACTTACTCTCCCAGTATTTGCTGAGTATCTACCATGCATCAGCCTCTATTAGCAATGAACGAGACAGAAAAATCTCTGCTCTCATGACATTTTCCATTCTAGAGAGATTTAATGACTTGTAAAAACCTTCACATTCTAAGAATAATTGAAAATAGATTACAAAATTGTATATACAAAATAATCTCAATTGTATAAAATAAGCTACTTATTTACTTAGTGAGTACTGCTGTGTGAATTGAAAGGCATCTGTGGATAAATTGGGTGTTGCCTTACAAAAGCAAATAGCTACTCCGACAGATCCCCACCATTTTATTGCCTCAGTATTTTGAGACAGATGCAGGTTATACCATGCAAGAAAATAGATCACTCTCTAAAAGTAGATTCATATAAACTAATTTTAAAAAATAAATGCACAAAATCAGAATGCCAGATATTGATTTACAAAAATAACTAATTTACCAGAATAATCTCTCCCTATAGATAGTTCCACACAGGAAAACAATTTTTTTTAAGTTTGCATATTGAACAAAAGATCAGAGCAAAGGAAATTAAATAGATTAGATCTGGTTGTTACAACACTTACTTTTCTCTACTTCCAACTGCTGACTACCCTCCTTAATTAACCCATTCTTTCTTTAGGTAAGTTTGTTCACTCAGAACAGTAAAATAACATGATTGAATGAGGATCTTTTGGTATGTATAACCTCTCCCCTTTAATAGGTATCCATTAATAGATATTTATTTCTAGGTTTTGAATCAATGGGTACTTATTTCTAGGTTTTGAAGTTCATAGGGCCACATTGGTATCTTAATGGTTGGCCAAAATATGTATGGGGTTGGTGTGTGTATTTGAGTACTAGGTAAACCACCTCCAAAAAACAGATCTGGAAAGGAACACACTAAAATAGTAATAATGACTATCTAAGGTTGATAATAAAAGGGATGAGTGAGGCCTTATTTCTTTTTCTCAATTTTTATAAAAAATATTATGTTTAAAACCAGAAAAGCAATTAAAGAAGATGGTGACAGACTAATACTCTCACCAAGGAAATCAGGGACATAAGCTTAAATCATTCACCTTGCTAAAGGAATAGTGCTGCTAAAACAATAAAGACCAGATAAGAAAGGTTTTCAAGGGAAGACAACAAAAGAGATAAGCTAATACTCCCTCCATACTGTTTCTCCATATAACTTGTCAACTGTGAACACAGAATAAGAGACCAGAAATCTGTGCTTTGCCTGGGTAGAGGCCTACTGATAGGGAACAGAAAAAGTAGGAGAACTTTTGGTGGTCTTCTAAGGCTGGAGAGACAAAACTGAATAATTAGTGAGCTTCAGAATCCAGCCAGTTTTTCTTTAGAAGTATTAAGTTCTACATCTATGTAGTGTGGGAAGCTAACACTAGCAGGATACCTCTGGGGGAAAAAAAAAAAAGAGCATTTTCAGCATCGTTTCAAAACTATGAGTGCCATCAGTTCCAAAATTCATGAAATATTTCAAAAAGCTTGCAAAGAAAAAAATAAGACAAATACAAAGAAAATAACACCTAGACATGTCATATTTAAAACTACTGAAAACAAAAGGTAAAACTTTTCAAATGAGATCTATATTCACTTGTTTGGGCTACTGTAAACAAAACAAAACAAAAAAGTCACAAACTCAGGCGCTTCAACAATAGAATTTTATAGTCTCACAGTTTTGGAAGCTATTAGACAACAAGATCAAGGTGTTGGCAAGTTGTTCTCTCCTGAGAGCTATGAGGGGGTAATATGTTCCATGTTTCTATCTAAGCTTCTAATGATTTTCTGACAATCTTGGCGTTTCTTGGATTTGGCTATATCACCCTGATATCTGCCTTTATCTTCACATGGCATTCTCCCTGTGTATTTATCTGCATCCAAATTCTCCCTTTTTGAGACAAACCATAAGAGGCTCTTAATATCACAAAACAAACTCAGGGTTGCTGGCTGGAGGAGGGATAGGGAGAAGGTGGTTGGGTTATGAACATTGGGAAGGGAATGTGATATGGTGATTGCTGGGAAATGTGTAAGCCTGACGATTCACAGACTTGTACCCCTGGGGCAAATAACACATTATACAAATAATACATAATAGGGAGAAGGTGGTTGGGTTATGGACATTGGGAAGGGTATGTGATATGGTGATTGCTGGGAAATGTGTAAGCCTGACGATTCATAGACTTGTACCCCCTGGGGCAAATAATACATGTTAATAATAATTTTAAAAATTCTCCCTTTTTGTAAGAACATTAGTCATACTGATTTAGGGGCCCACTCCACTCCAGTATAACCTCATCTTACTAATTACATATGCAATATCTCTATAAGATTACATTTTGAGGTACTGAGGATTAGGACTTCAAGATATTAATTTGGGGGAGACAGTTTGAACCCATAACAAATTCTTGCCTTAAACAAATTTATAACTTTAAATATAAATGTAGAAAAGAACGTCTGATAACTAATGATATTCCTTATGAGCAGGGACATGATAATGGTAAATGAAACATTAGCAAATCTATTTGAGTGGTATATATAAACCATAATATATCATGATCATAAGGGTATATTCCAGGAATACAAGTTCAGTTTATCAAATAAAAAGTCAAGCAATGTAATTTATCAGTTTAACAGAATTAAAAAATATACATATCGCTTTAAGAGATGCATGAATATATTTGATAAAATCCAAGATCCTTTTATAATAAAAAGTTAGCATATTAAGAATAGGAATTTCTTAAGTTGATAAAGATGCTTTTTTAAATCCACAGCTGATAATTAACAGTGATTCATTGAAAACTTTACCCATTTAATTTTTTGAGGATCTTCTATACTATTTTCTAGAGTGGCTGCACCAGTTTGCATTCCCATCAACAGAGTGGAAGGGTTTCCCTTTCTCCCCAACATCTGATGTTTCCTGTGTTAACTTTAGCCATTCTGACAGGTGTGACATGGCATCTCATCAGGGTTTTGATCTGTATTTCCCTGATTGCTAGTGATGTTGAGCATCTTTTCATGAGTCTTTTGGCCATCTGGATGTCTTTAGAAAAATGTCTGTTCAACTGAATTGTTTTGGGGGCATTGAGTTTGATAGGTTCTTTATAGATTTTGGATACTAATCCTTTATCAGATATATCATTTGCAAATATCTTCTCCCATTCACTTGGCTGGCTGCCTTTTAGCTTTGTTATTCCTTTGCTGTGCAGAAGCTTTTTATCTTGATGAAGTTCCAATAGTTCATTTTTGCTTTTGTTTCCCTTGCCTTTACAGATGTGTCTAGTAAGGAGTTGCTATGGTCGAGGTCAAAGAGGTTGTTGCCTGTGTAGTCCTCTAGGATTTTAATGGTTTCCTGTCTCATATTCAGTTCTTTCATCCACTTTGAATTTAATTTTGTGTATGGTAAAAGAAAGTGGTCCAATTTCATTCTTCATTCTTCATATTGCTTTCCAGTTTTCTCAACACCATTTGTTGAAGAAACTGTCTTTTCCATTGCATATTCTTTCCTGCTTTGTTAAAGACTAATTGGGGACTGTACTCTGAGAAACAATCTGAGGGTTTTATAGGGAAGGGAGTTTAGTGTTGGCTGAGCCTGGTGGTGGGTATTAAGGGAGCATGGATTGCATGGAGCACTTGGTGTGGTGCATAAACAATGAATTCTGAAATACTGAAAAGAAAAAAAAATAAGAAAAAAAGAATAAGTTAGGAGAGTGGTTATAAGCCCTGATTATGGGCAAGAAAACTTATTTTGGTTCTTCATGGGTATATCTTGTTTCCTTTGTTGAAGGGCTCAACTTTCTAAAGATACAGGAGAATTAAAGTTGGTTTATATATAGGGGTATTATTGAGTGGGGAAAAAAGGATTACCTTGAAGCTTATATCTATACCTATATCTATATATATATATAGATAGATATATAAAAGAAAAAATAAACACCTGTATATGTATGGACAAAGTTCAACTTAAGAATTATTATGTAATATGTTCTGTTAAACATCTAGTTGTAATTCTAAGTAGGTTTAAAAAGAAAATAATAAGAATCATGTGAAAGAAAAAAGACTAATTGAGCATATAGTGGGTCCATTTCTGGGTTTTCTTCTGTTCCATTGATGTATGTGTCTGTTTTTGTCATACTGCCTTGATCACTACAGCTTGGTAATATAGCTTGAAGTCTACAATTGTGATGCCTCCAGGTTTGTTTTTCTTTTTCATGAATGTTTTGATTATTTGGGGTCTTTACAAATGATTCCATACACCTTCCATAGAAATTTTTAGGATTGTTTATTCTCATTATGTGAAGAATGCCAGTGTTATTTTGACAAGGATTGCATTAAATATATAGATTTCTTTGAGTAGTATAGACATTTTAACAATATTTGTTCCTCCAGGCCATGAGCATGGACTGTTGTTTCCATTTCTTTGTGTCATCTTCAATTTTTTTTATAAGGGCTCTATAGTTTTCAGAATATAGGTCTTTTACTTCTTTGGTTATGTTTATTCCTAGGTATCTTGTGATTTTTGGTGCAATTTTAAGTATAATTGGTTCCGATTTCTCTTTCTGCTGCTTCATTATTGGTGTAAGGAAATGCAAAACATTTATGTCTGTTGATTTTATAACCTACAATTTTGCTGAATTTGCATATCAGTTCTCACAGATTTTTTTCCTGGAGTCTTTTGGGTTTTCTACATAGAATATCATGTCATATGTGAATAGTGAAAGTTTATCTTCTTCCTTCCACAGAAAACTACCCTATGACTCAGCAATTGCACTACTAGGTATTTACCCAAAGGATAAAAAAATACTAATTCCAAGGGGTACATGCACCCTGATGTTTATAGCAGCACTATCAACAATAGCCAAATTATGAAAAGAGCCAAATGTCCAGCCACTAATGAATGGATAAAGAAGATGTGGTATCATAAGAGACTATTAATCTCACAAAACAAACTGAGGGTTGCTGGAGGGGAAGAGGGTGGGAGGGATGGGGTAGCTAGGTTATGGACATTAGGGAGGATACGTGCCATGGTGAGTGCTGTGAAATGTATAAGCCTGATGATTCACAGACCTGTACCCCTGAGGCAAATAATACATTATATGTTAATAAAAAATTAATTAATGAAAAAAGGTGTGGTATCTATATACAATGGAATATTATTCATCCATGAAAAAGAGAGAAATCATGCTATTTGCCACAATGTAGATGGATCTAGTGAAATTGCATATTATGCTAAGGGAAATAATTCAAATAAAGATTAATACCCTAGGACTTCACTCATATGTGGAATTTAAGAAACAAAACAGATGAACATACGGGAAGAGGGGGAAAAAGAGGGTAGCAAACCACAGAGACTCTTAACGATGGAGAACAACTATGGAGGGGAGGTGGGTGAAGGATAGGCTAAATGGATGATAGGTATTAAGGGGGTCACTTGTGGTGAGCACTGGGTGTTATATGTAATTGATGAATAACTAAATTCTACTTCTGAAAACAGTATTATACTGCAGGTTGATTAGAATTTAAATAAAAATTTGAAACAAGAAAAAGTCTATGGCAAATGAAAAAATATATAGTTAATAATAAAACAAAAGAAATAAAAAGAAACCTTTATCCATAAGACTAGGAATTATTCAGGAAATGCACATTATCATCACTTCTATTCAACTATAAATTGAAGGTCAGTCGAATGGGGAGAAACAAGTACACAAAACACATAAATGCTGGGATAGAGAAAAGAAAAGAAAAAGAATATTATTACCCTCAGTGACTTTTGTACATCGAAGATATCCACAGATACATTTTTAGACTTAATATCTATATTTAATAAGGCCCTGTATATAAAATGCACAAAACATTGCCATTTCTGACAACAAATACATAGGAAGTAAAAATTTTTAAGATAACATTTATAAAATATAAAAAAATCAAATATCTAGTAGTAATGCTAACAAAAATACTTAAGCTTTTTATACTGAATATTATCAGAAACTAAAGAACATCTTATTAAATTTAGAAATATTCTAAATTATGAACTGAAAGGCTCAAACTCTGAAGATAGTATTTTTTTCCCAAATTAACTCCTGTATACAACATTTATTAGCCAATGCTAAAATTTGTGTGAAAATTAAACTGTCCTGAAGACCCTTAAGGTTGAATACTGAAGTAGAATAGGTATTTTAAACAAGATTTATGATACCAAAAATAAAGTTTTTTTTTTTATACAGTCACGGAAATTCAAATGATGTTATTAGTTAAGGATATAAAGTAGACCAATGGCATAAAACATAGTCTAATAAAAGCCCACTCATGTGCAGTTATTTGATTTATGACTAAGGTAGTCCTGCAGTGCAGTACAGAAAGGCTATATTTTTTTCTTTTTCAATAACTATACTGGATCTATTGGATATCCATAGAGAAGAAACATTTTGTATATGTGGCACCACTTACAAAATTCTATCCCTTATAGATTGTAGTTTTTAATATAAATGACAGTGTCTGGGCAAGATGAAGTAACAGAGCTTAATGTATGCTCCTATTTGAAAAACTGATTTTTTAAAACTGGAAAATTTCTAAATACAGATTTTTAAAAACTTGTTGTCAACACACTGGACATCACAAAATAATAGACAGCCATCCTCAAAGACAGGCAACAGATAAGGTCCCATTATCCTAACTTAACTGCCCAGGCAAAGTCATTAAGCCATGGGTAGGGAGGGAGAATCCAGGCAGAACTCAGCTGTTGCCTGAATCAAAGAGATGGATCTGGTTGTTACAGGAGGACAAAGCAGCTAGTTTTCAGGGCAAGTTGCTGAAAAGGACAGAGCTTCATAGAGCAAGAATTCTGGACATCTCCAGAAGGCCCCACTCAGCTGAGTAGTGATCAACCCATGCATTTGAGGGAACTACCAGGGACTGGAAAAAGAACCAATGGAAAAAATAAAGAAAATAATCCTTGGTGCTTATACAGGAGCAGAAGTAGCCCATTTGCAATCACACTTCTCCATCCCTTTATTGCCCCACATTAATGGCTGGAAATGCAGAAAGCTGTGATTATATTTCTATCTTTTGTTGTATTTATTATAACATCTCTTGTGTGATTTGGAATCCATGCAGAAATAAAATTCATGACAAGAATAACACAGAGATCAGGAGTGAAGAGATAAAGTATAGTGTTCTTGTGTGCTATGTAAAGTATTACAATAGCACTGAAAGGTTGGCTGTGATAAGTTAAAGATGTATATCATGACCCATAAAGCAACCACATAAATAAGAGAGCAAAGAGTTATAACTTTTAAGCCAACAAAAAGATAAAGAGATAAAATACATCATTAAATGTTCAATTAATTCCAAATTAATTCAAGAATAACAAAAAGACAGTAAAGAACCAGCAGGATAAATATGGAAAAAAAGTATAATTAAACCAAATCATATTACAAAATATATTTAATGTATATGATCTGAACATCCCAATTCAATGGTAAAGATTGACAGAATGGCTAAGAAAGGTGAAGTAAAATCTGCCTACAAGAAATACACTTCTCAGTACAAGTAGGTTAAAAGTAGAACAGAAAATCATATTCCATGCTAACACTAATCATACGACATGTTAACATTAATCAGAATAACACTGGAGTGGCTATAAAAATGGCCATTTGTGGGAAAATCCACAGAAAGGCTGTTTGTGGCCTGTGACAATCATCATGAGTGATCCTAAAGTCTAGACAGAGGCCAATGTAAGACAGGATGACAGATATGAGCCCATCAACTACATTCTCTCCGTCATTACCTCACCTTCCTCACTGGAACTACAGCAAGCAATTATTTTGTTTCTTTTGTTGTAACAAACATTGCATTTGGGCTCTTGTTTATAAAGAGTACTTACCACTGAGGGACAGGGTGCTCAGAACAGAATTTCAAGAGTCCACTGTCTCCACAGCCACATCTAGTCTGACTAGACTCAGTACACTCTATGCAAAACAATTATTCAAATATAAAAGGATACGACCTTTCCCTAGTTTATAATCTATGAAGAAAATCTAACAAGAGCTTTTTCACAGCCTTACCTGGAGCAAAGAGAGATGCTATTGTCACAGTTTTTGTTGTAATTAAATTACTTTATCTTGTTGATTGTCAGAAGGCCTAGTTAGCAGATCAAAGGATATGTGAAAGCAAGTTTCTTAGTTAGAATTAAGGTGTTTTTATTTAGAAAATACATTTCAGTACATGACCTCTTTATGGCCTAAAATAAGAATTTGAAATTATTAAAATGAAATTAGCTTTTGAGATAAAGAATTCTTTTTCTCTGGAAATGCTGTTGAGTGTAGGAATGCTTTCATAGGCACTATTTAATCCTTTTAATCTCACAAAACTCATGAGGCAGAGAAAATTGTTCCAATTTCATATTCAGAAACTGAGGCTCTGACTGGGCCATTGCTTAAATTCATAGAGCTAGTTTTGAACAAAAACTGGAACTAAAGTTTTTCAATAATAATTAAAGTATTATTAATGTGACATCACAGCTACCTCATAACATATGTTGCTAATGAATTTAACCTGAACAATTGACCCTTAAAGTGAAAATTATTTTTTAAGCTGTAATCTCTTTAAATTTGAAGGAAAATAATGAGAAAAATGTTGGTTTATTCAGTATTGATTTTAATGTCATAACCAGGGTTTATATTTAACTATCAAATTGACTATTTTATTTTTCCAGACATGTTAACCTAATTGAGTTGCTCTAGTACCATCCATTAAATTTAATCAAAAGCATTGGGAAAAACATTTTTCATTCTTGTAAAGATTCAAATATGATTCAATGGCTCAGTCTTCCAAACATACTTGTTCCAATGTGTTGTGTCCCCTACTTTTTCAAAATAAGTTACTTCACAAATTATCATTACTTATGTACTTAAAGGAATTATTTGACCCAGGAGTTCCATTTTAGCTCCATCAATAAATCAATTAGAAAGCTTGTTGAACATTTATTATCAGACCAATACAGAAAACCCAGGAATGAAATATATTACCCTAATTCTTTTTTTTTAAATGTTTTATAAACATATATTTTTATCCCCAGGGGTACAGGTTTGTAAATTGCCAGATTTACACACTTCACAGCACTCACAATAGCATATACCCTCCCCAATGTCCATAACCCCACCCCCTTCTCCCAACCCCCCTCCCCCCAGCAACCCTCAATTTGTTTTGTGAGATTAAGAGTCACTTATGGTTCGTCTCCCTCCTAATTCCATCTTGTTTCATTGATTCTTCTTCTACCCACTTACGTCCCCATGTTGCATCACCACTTCCTCATATCAGGGAGATCAATCAATAAGTCAAACAGAGAAAGACAACTATCATATGATCTCCCTATTACCCTAATTCTTAAAAGGTTTATGATCTAGCATTAGAAAGAACATAAAGGCAAATACTAAGTAAAATAAAAGAGTAAGGAGATAATGAAGGAAAACTAACTTTAAATAATGGGAAGTAACTATAAAGTGAGGTAATAAAATTATCAGTATACAAACCATGTTTAAAAAAAACAATTTTAGGTCTAAACTTTGGGGCATGCTTTAAGTGCTATAAGATTTCTGAGTAGGGAAAATAATGTGAGGTGGAATAATTAAGAACACTTCATGAATTCCAAAAATTACTACCAAAGTGGACCTTACTCAGAAGACAAGGTAAATGAGAGCAATTTTATCATTGGATGGAGTGACTCTTATTACCCTTATAGAGATCTATCAATCATATATCAAGATTCCCTCTACTTTTCTACTCAGAATAAATGGATACCTCATAGGTAAATCGTTCACTCAGTGAAGTAAAATAGTCCAATAGTAAAGCACAGACTGATTTCAAAAGGGTCAAAAGTGGAAGTGGAGAAATCACATTGAGACTACTATAATTATCAAGGTGGAAGATGATGGTGGCTTGGACCTGAGGATTAACAATAGAGAGGAGAGATATCCATGTACCCAAATATATTTTGTCAGCAGAACTCTCAAGAGTGCTACTTAACTGAATATAGTGCTAAGAAGACCTAAAGAAGAAAATGAATACATTTTATTGAGTTCTACTATTTATTTGAGAAATGCAAGTGTCTTAGCTTCAGATAGCAAAGAGCTTCCTTCGTTTTTCTATTCATTGTTCTCCTTCCATTTGGTTTACAACTGAAGGATACAGTTGATTGTTACTAGCAGTTAAGAACAGAGACAAAATTTTAAATCTCTTGTAGCTCAGAAAGCTCCAGTACCGAAAAGTCAGGATTTGAATCAGACTTAAAAAATGAAGAATAAAAAAGAGAAAAGACCTAGCCAAAATCAATACCCATCTTCAGACTGAAATAATATGAAAAATAGAATTCATAAACCCTAGAGTTACTTTTAAATAATTTTAATGTACTTGTAAAAACACAGAAATGGGAAAAATAATTATTTAGAAAGAAAATTAAGATTATTTAAAGACTTATTTATAGCATACCTGGGTGGTTCAGTCAGCTGGGGTCATGATCCCAGAGTCCTGGGATCAAGCCCCACATCAGGCTCTCTGCTCAGCGGGAAGCCTGCTTCTCCCTCTCTCTCTCTCTGCTTGCCTCTCTGCCTCATGGAGGGTGAGAGAGACAGAAATTCCAGCAGACTCTGCTGCTGAGTAAAGAGCCTGGCACAGAGCTCATTCTCACAATCCTGAGATCAAAACCTGAGCCAAAACCAAGAGTTGTACACTCAACTGAGTGTGCCACCCAGGCACCCTGAAAATTAAGATTTACAAATTAATAACATTTCTGTTCAATTTTGCTTAAATTTAAAACTGCTCTAAAAAAAGATAAAATTTTAAAAAATGAGAAACACAACTCTGAATCTAAACACCAAAATTATTCTTAAAAAAAATGAGGAAGAGAATTTCTAGAGAAAATACTGAAACAATTGAAAAATAGCTGTCATTTTTTGAACATTTATTATTTAGCAGGAACTATCTTAAATATTTAATCCTCTTTGCAATAAAAACCTATAATTTCAATTATGTTTAAAAAATGAAAAAATATTTTAAATATTAAAAACTAAAAAACGGACACCTGTGTAGCTCAGTTAGTTGAGTGCTGGACTTTCATTTTTGGCTCAGTGCATGATCTCAGCTTCGTGTCAGCCTCCACACTGGGCTGAAGCCTACTTTACTCTCTCTCTCACGCTGCCCCTCTCTCTGCCTCCAAAAAAAAAAAAAAACCACAAAAAAACACCCACATAATACAATAATACAAACAATATGGTTTTCAAAAGTAAGTGATAAGAAAAGGAATATATTCGCTTACCCTAAAAAGAAATAGATTCTGAGGCTGGAAAAATATAAAATCCAGTTAAAGCATACTGAAAAAAGAAAATAATACAGAGATAGAAAGAAAGTAGAAATGCAAAAATATGCTAAAAATGCCAATATATCATAAAAAGCAATGTTGAAAGTAATGATTTTTAAAAATGAGGTACAATATACCAATAATGCAAAGATAGCTTAACACTTAACATTTTTCTATTTAATTTATAAATTTATAAATGTATTATATTATTATACATTTATAAATTTATAACAATAACAGGTTATTAATTATAACATTAATAACAGGTTATTAATCATAACATTAACAGGTCAGAAGGAAAAATTATCATCTCAATAGGTCTAAAAAAAACAAATTATTCAGTTCCAAGATAAACATTATTATTACACATTATTCAGTCCCAAGATAAATGCATTTTAAAACTCAAATCAAACTGTGAAATAAGGGAAGACTTCTTTAACTTAGAAAAATATATCTTTTCTACAACAATTCTGCAACATGGCAGGATACAAAGTCAATGTACAGAAATCAGTGGCTTTCTTATACACTAATAATGAAAATACAGAGAGGGAAATTAGAGAATTGATTCCATTTACTATAGCACCAAGAACCATAAGATACCTGGGAATAAACCTAACCAAAGAGGTAAAGGATCTGTACTCGAGGAAGTACAGAACACTCATGAAAGAAATTGAAGACGACACAAAAAGATGGAAGACCATTCCATGCTCTTGGATTGGAAGAATAAACATTGTTAAAATGTCTATACTGCCTAGAGCAATCTATACTTTTAATGCTATTCCAATCAAAATTCCACCGGTATTCGTCAAAGAGCTGGAGCAAATAATCCAAAAATTTATATGGAATCAGAAGAGACCCCGAATCGCTAAGGAAACGTTGAAAAACAAAAATAAAATGGGGGACATCACATAACCTGATTTCAAGCTTTACTACAAAGCTGTGATCACCAAGACAGCATGGTACTGGCATAAAAACAGACACATAGACCAGTGGAACAGAGTAGAGAGCCCATATATGGACCCTCAAATCTACGGTCAAATAATCTTCGACAAAACAGGAAAAAATATACAGTGGAAAAAAGACAGTCTCTTCAATAAATGGTGCTGGGAAAACTAGACAGCTATATGTAGAAGAATGAAACTTGACCATTCTCTTACACCATACACAAGATAAACTCAAAATGATGGATTCCTGTGAGACAGGAATCCATCAGAATCCTAGAGGAGAACATAGGCAGTAATCTCTTCGATATCAGCCACAGCAATTTCTTTCAAAAAATGTCTCCAAAGGCAAAGGAAACAAAAGCGAAAATGAACTTTTGGGACTTCATCAAAATCAAAAGGTTCTGCACAGCAAAGGAAACAGTCAACAAAACAAAGAGGCAACCCACGGAATGGGAGAAGATATTTGCAAATGACAGTACAGACAAAAGGTTGATATCCAGGATCTATAAAGAACTCCTCAAACTCAACACACACAAAACAGACAATCATATCAAAAAATGGGCAGAAGATATGAACAGACACTTCTCCAATGAAGACATAGAAATGGCTATCAGACACATGAAAAAATGTTCATCATCACTAGCCCTCAAGGAGATTCAAATTAAAACCACATGGATGGAACTAGAGCGTATCATGCTTAGTGAAATAAGTCAAGCGGAGAAAGACAACTATCATATGATCTCCCTGATATGAGGAAGTGGTTATGCAACATGGGGGCTTAAGTGGGTAGGAGAAGAATAAATTAAACAAAATGGGATTGGGAGGGAGACAAACCATAAGTGACTCTTAATCTCACAAAACAAACTGAGGTTTGCTGGGGGGAGGGGGATTGGGTGAAGGGGGGTGGGGTTATGGACATTGGGGAGGGTATGTGCTTTGGTGAGTGCTGTGAAGTGTGTAAACCTGGCGATTCACAGACCTGTACCCCTGGGGATAAAAATATATTATATGTTTATAAAAAAAAAAAAAATAAAAAAAAAAAAACCACATTGAGATATCACACCAGTTAGAATGGCCAAAATTAGCAAGACAGGAAACAACATGTGTTGGAGGGGATGTGGAGAAAGGGGAACCCTCTTACACTGTTGGTGGGAATGCAAGTTGATGCAGCCTCTTTGGAGAACAATGTGGAGATTCCTCAAGAAACTAAAAATAGAGCTTCCCTATGACCCTGCCATTGCACTCCTGGGTATTTACCCCAAAGATACAGATGTAGTGAAAAGAAGGGCCATCTGTTCCCCAATGTTTATAGCAGCAATGGCCACAGTCGCCAAACTGTGGAAGAACCAAGATGCCCTTCAATGGACGAATAGATAAGGAAGATGTGGTCCATATACACTATGGAGTATTATGCCTCCATCAGAAAAGATGAATACCCAACTTTTGTAGCAACATGGATGGGACTGTAAGAGATTATGCTGAGTAAAATAAGTCAAGCAGAGAGAGTCAATTATCATATGGTTTCACTTATTTGTGGAGCATAACAAGTAGCATGGAGGACATGGGGAGATAGAGAGGAGAAGGTAGTTGCGGGAAATTGGAAGGGGAGGTGAACCATGAGATACTATGGACTCTGAAAAACAATCTGAGGGTTTTGAAGGGGCGGGGGGGGTGGGAGGTCGGGGTACCAGGTGGTGGGTATTGGAGAGGGCACGTATTGCATGGAGCACTGGGTGTGGTACAAAAACAATGAATACTGTTATGCTGAAAATAAATTTTAAAAAATTTTATCTTTTCAAAACTGCAGCAAAAATATACTTAATATTGTGACTTTAGAAGAATCTCTTTTTGATTCAGAGAAAAATGTCAAAGACACTCCTTATCACCACTTCTTTTCAATATTACACAAACATCCTAGCCTAGATATAGGAAAAGGAATAAGCATATAAATAATACTGTTATTAGCATGTGATATGATGTATACACAGAAATACAAGTGATTTCACAAATTATCAAGTATAGTAAGATGTAGAATGAGCAATAGTTTATGCAGTATCCAATGAGAAGTTTTTCAAGAAACTTATATAATTTCGTTGAGGAAAAAAGATCTAAATAAAATGGAGACCTATCATGGAGATTACAAACATTCTCAACTGATTTATAAGCCCATTAGAATTCAAAGAAAAATTTTAACAAGACTCTCTAGAATTGAACAAATTCGACCTAAAATCTATAAAAAGTAAAGGATTAAGAATAGATAAAACCATGTTATATATATGAAAAACTAGAAAATATTTGCCCTGTCACACTCAAATACTCACTAAAAAGCTATAAACATTCAAACACTGAGTAACTGAGACAGAAACAGAAAAAGGAACAAGTAGAGAAACAGACTATATGTGTGTGGTATATGACATAGCATTACAAATATGTTGCAAAGAATAGGCTATTCAATAAAAGAATACCATGACAATTTGTGTTCCAGGAGGGAAATGATAATATATCCCTACTTTTTACTATGCACAAAAATGAAATATTTTAACCAGGTAGGTTAAAGACCAAAATGTGAAAAACAAAACTGTGGAGGTTTTCTCAAGAAAATAAGAGAGAATACGATGACAAGATAGGGACAAATTTTTTAAGTAAGATACAAAAATGCAGAATGATTATAGAAAATTATAAATTGAATACACTAAACAAATTTTATACCTCAAAACACAATTAAGAAATTAAAACTTCTATTTTGGAAAAAAATCTGGGCAATACAAATTTTAAAAATCAATGAGAAAAATTCAAGCAACAGTAGAAAAATATGGTCAGGTATTTCATGTAAGAGGATTCAAAATAACCCAACAACATATTCAGATATGTACAACTATAGAAGATAATGCAAATCAAAGGAAGAATGGGACACTCTTCCACATATTGGTAAATTTAAATCTCCAAGTTTTGGCAAGAATTTAGATAGTCAAGGATTCTTACACATTCACATCTTTACATTAGTTCTGCACTTTAGAGAACAATTTGGTAATAGCTAGCAACATTTAATATGAACACTTGTATGACTCAACAGTTCCTCTTCTGCGTATGTTTCTCTTGGAAGCTCTTACTCATGTTCCCAAGGAAACATGAGCTAGAATGTTCACTCTAACACTAGAAATCAAATATTTAAAAAGTTGGAATTGCCTAATGTCCAATTGTAGCAGAAAAGATCATCTAAGGTTTAACCTTACATTTGTATACACTGTGTATACTGTATACAATAGTGAACTAGATCTATAACCATCAGCATAGGTAGTTCTAAAATACATAATGTTAGGAAAAAGCAACTGCCACAGTAGAGAATTTCAGAATCACAATTTTGAGTAAAAAGGCATGTTGTAAATAAGAGAAATATTAGAAAAATTTAAAAAATACTAAAACAATGAAACAAAACAAGTAAATCACTTATCAATATATCTAGAATATATATAGACACCTGGACAAAAATGACAGCCCAAAATCTTAGAAGAGTGATTACTTCTGAAAAGAGAGGGAAGTATAATGGTAAGCGAAATAAACCAGTCAGAGAAATACTAATACCATATGATTTCACTCATATGTGTAACTGAAGAAACAAAACAAATGAACAAAGAGAAAAATAAAGGGCAAACCAAAAAACAGCCTCTTAACTATAGAGAACAAACACATATTTACCAGAGGGGAGGTGGATGCGGAGTCAGTTGAAATAGGTGAAGAAGATTAAGAGTACACTTATCTTTTTTTTAAAATATTTTATTTATTTATTTGACAGAGATCACAAGTAGGCAGAGAAGCAGGCAGAGAGAGAGGAGGAAGCAGGCTCCCGCTGAGCAGACAGCCCAATGCAGGGCTCCATCCCAGGATTCTGGGATCATGACCAGAGCTGAAGGCAGAGGCTTTAACCCACTGAGCCACCCAGGCACCCCAAGAGTACACTTATCTTTAGGAGCATTGAGTAGTATATGGATTTGTTGAACTGCTATATTGTATACCTGAAATGAACGTAATACTGTACGTTAACATTGGAATTAAAATAATAAAGGAAAAAAGTTACTAGTTGCAGAGAATTTAGGAAAGGGCACCTGATTCAGTACTGGTGAGAAATATAAATTAGTAAGGGCTTCTGAATGGTGGTTTGGAAGTATTTACCAACAGCTATTAAATATATATACATTCTGACTCTACACATTCATGCTCATACACTTATTCTAAGTAAGAAGAAATGATGTTTGCTAATTATTCATCATAAGGGTATTAACTTCAGCAAACACTAGTTTAAATATACATAAATTAAAAATAATATAGATGTCCAACAACAGGAAAATAGTTAAATAATTGGGTAACTACTCAATAGATTACTTTGAAATAAACATTATGCTCCAAAAAAACTGACTATGATACATTAATAAGAGAAAAAGCAAGTTGTAAAACTCTAAAACAGCTCACCAACTACAGTTCAATTTTCTATGTGTATAGATTTATGATGTATATAATTAACTATATATGTTTAATGCATGTCCCATATATGGCTTATGTGTGAGTATGTGTGTACATAATGTTGAAAGAGCAGAACTGTAGAGTATAAAAGTAGAATACCTTTTAAATCTACCCTGGCATGCCCTTTCTGACTGGTTTTTGTTAGATCTAGTTCTTTGTATAATCTTGGGTAAAATCTAGGTCAGGCCAGAGCTAGTTTATGATTACTTTAGACAAATACTCCTTCAGTTACTTTTGTTATAATTTAATTTCAATACTTAAAGCATCCAGTCATGTGTAATGCACAAACTTCATTTTAGATTACTGTTTCTATCCTCCTCCAGCTTAGAAACAGACATGCTGTCGACAGACGTGCTGTCTACAGACAACATGAGTGACTTCTTTTTACTCCAAAAGCTCTTCTACATGCTATCCCTGACTTCTAATCTTCCCAGGGCACCATCAGAAGGAAGTCGGTGAAGTGAGGAGAAGAGGTGAAGAACAGAAATGGTTTCTGCTGCCTAGCAGTATCATGATGTGGCATAACCATTCTCCAGGCCTGACACATGCCTTATGTCTGCTTCCTGGAGATTCCCAAGCAGCAGTTATGTGCATGTGAGCTACGTCTTCTCTAGCTGACCACCTACTGCTCCCCTCAGCTATTGATTCCCTGCAGCCCACCCTTTCTCTTTGCTACCAATGCCTCTCACTCCTGGACAGCCCATATCTTGACCATGAAAAACACCCATGTATTCTTTTGTTCTGAAAAAAAGTGATGAGTATTTCAAAAGAGCCACTTCTCCTCTATGACACCAAGTACACAGGCCTGGTTTCTATCTATGTATGGCATCTTGCTTGGCCACAGGTGAGAGAAGCTTGGCTTCTCTCCTGAGAAGGTAGGCACAAAGCACGGACTACAGAGCACAACTCTCCCTTGGACTCTTTGGAAAGGAACTCTTTTATATGATGCATCCTTAGTAATGACTGGCGGCCAATTGTAGTCAAACCTGTTCTTCAGCTACTCCTCAAGAAGTCCTGTATAGCTAACCTAGCAGTTCTTGTTAGCATGTGGGTACTTGGTGTCCTTGTACATCCTTTTGGCACCTTGATCCATCTGAAACAGAAACTGAGACTCATTTCCACATTTATATGGATTGAACATACCCAGATATTTAAGGATATGTAAACACTGGATGTTTATTTAACAAATGTTATCAGTAGTTATCACTAGCAAGTAGAATTACATTGAGTGTTGCTTTCTTTTCTTGTGTCTTTTTACTTACCTATATTTTCTCATTTTCCATAACATACATATATTATTTATATATTTTTAATTCTCTTGTAAATCTTAAAATACAGGTATTTCCTGGTAACAGGGAAACACATCCCTAAAGATTGTATACAAATTTTATTCTGAAAGAAAAATGATGTACAAAATGAATAATGTAAACACATCTCCTCACTTGCCCCCCCAACTACTAAGGATTTACAGTCTGGTTAGAGTTACATATATGTTAAATGTTCACAGCTCTACATTTGTCTCCAAAATGCAGACTGGCAATTAGATGGATGTTTAATAAGGAAGTAAGCACAAAACCCCACCTGGATTTCAAGACAGTATACTTTTATTTCCTTTCTATTTTCTGCTCAATGTCTTTGGCTCGTAGCCATGCAATAAAATCTTTCTTAAATCTGTTTGGTGGCCATATTTTAAGAGGTAGTTTTATGTATATACTAAAGAATCATATTTTTATGGTATCTTCTGCCATGATTGAGAGTTTTTCTCATCAGCAATAAGCTCAGGTACAAAATATTTAAATCACTGTTCTAAATTAATAAGTGACTTACAAATTGTTTTATCCTTTCATCCATCCATCCATCCATCCATCCAATTATCCATTTATTTCCCTAATATTTATAGAGTGCCCCGGCCCTGTGCCAGGTGTAAAGTGCAATACATACTTATATAAATCATGGTCTCTTGTCCCAAAGAACTTATTTCTTATAGAAAAAGTAAGACCTAGAATAGAAGGAATTCAATACACAGGTAAATACTTTATCAATGTAAGATTATAGAACAATGATATACATTGAGCTGTGGTCAAAGATTTAGAAGAATAATAGTGACAATCTTTCCAACAAAGAATCACATTTTTTATGTTTTTTTTTTAATTGTATATTTTTATGGCTTTATGGGAACTTTATAGCTGGTGTTGGCAACCTATTTTCATTTAATGCTTCTGGTTTTTTAATGTATAATATTAAAAATAAAGGATATCTTATCAGTAAGTATTAAAGCTGAACTGTGGTCCCCAAAATTCATATGTTGAAGTCCTAACCCTCTACCTCAGAATGTGACTGTAATTGGACATAGGGCCTTTAAAAGGATAAGGTTAAAAGAGGTTATATACATAAACCCTAATGCAATCTGCTTGACTGGTATCCTTATAAAAAGAGAACACTGAAAAATACAAAAAGATGTTAGGAATACCCATGCAGAGAGAAAAGTTCATGTGTATATGAGGTCCTAAAGAGACAGCAGCCATCTGCAAGCCAAAAACATGTATTTCAGGAGAAACCGTATCTTGCTGATACCCTAGTCTTAAAGAATTTTAGCCTCTGGAACTGCCCCAGTCTGTGGTATTTTTTATGGAAGACACAGCAAATATAGTATGTGATCATAAAACATAGAGTTATAACAAAATCTCCATAAAAATTTATTTGTGATTAATAAAGAAATATTATCATAATGATTCTGGTCTTCTTTTCATAAAACGAAGTAATCTGACAGTGGACTGCCCATGTTGTAATGAACAACCTAATGACAAGAGTAATGAAAGAGGAGCACAACTCTGCCAGCATTTACCAGATGTCATTCTTACTGCACTTGAGGCCATTCTTTTTTTTTTTTTAAGATTTTACTTATTTATTTGACAGAGAGAGATCACAAGTAGGCAGAGAGGCAGGCAAAGAGAAAGGAAGGGAAGCAAGCTCCCTGCTGAGCAGAGAGCTCAATGTGGGACTCGATCCCAGGACCCTGAGATCATGACCTGAACTGAAGGTAGCGGCTTAACCCACTGAGCCACCCAGGCACCCCGAGGCCATTCTTTTTTTTTTTTCTTCCTGAATGGCCTGAGGATATACGTGCTTGATGATTTGCATTTTTATATTTAAAAAAAAAAAAAAGCTTTTTTCAGTTAACTTACTTCTTGTATTTTGAAGATGGAGCTTTTAATTTTCAGGTTTTTGGCCTTATAGTACCAAGAGACAAAGGACGATAAAATAGATGGCCTTAGAAAGCCAAAATTCATTTATTTTATGATAGTCAACAAACAGGACAAGAAGGTATGTGAAAGCAGACCTGCCTTTACTTTACTAGTTGGGCTCAACTTTAAAAATTGGAAAAGCTTTCAAAGCAATCTTGAGGCCTGTTTCAGATTTAAAAAATAAGTATTTACAAATGAAACACAGTATTCTAAACACATTCAATGGAATACATCCAACTATTTTGGCATTAAAGTATTTCTACAATAGAAAGCAAGCAATGGGTTTCCATTTTCCACTAGAAGTAATGGTTGGTTTGGCTTAGATGGTTGAGCATCTATAAGACAAAAGCTGGGGGGAGGAGTCAAGATGGCAGAGAAGTAGCAGGCTGAGACTGCTTCAGCTAACAGGAGATCAGCTAGATAGTTTATCTAAAGATTGCAAACACCTGAAAATCCATCAGCAGATCGAAGAGAAGAACAGCAATTCTGGAAACAGAAAAACAACCACTTTCTGAAAGGTAGGACTGGCGGAGACGTGAATCCAAAGCGACGGGAAGATAGACCCTGGGGGAAGGGGCCGGCTCCCGGCAAGCGGCGGAGCAACGGAGCACAAAATCGGGACTTTTGAAGGTCTGTTCCACTGAGGGTCATCGCTCCGGAGGCTGGATCGGGATGGAGCCCAAGCAGGGTCAGCGTGGCCTCAGGTCCCGCAGGGTCACAGAAGGATCGGGGGTGTCTGAGTGTCGCAGAGCTTGCAGGTATTGGAACGGGAAAGCCGGCTACAGAGACAGAGCTGACAGTAAGCTCACATCTCCGTGTTACCTTGAACCAGCCACAGGCTTGGTGAGCTCGGAGCGTGGCAGGAGGTCAGGCAGACGGGAGTGGCTGGGCGCTGTTCTCTGAGGGCGCACTGAGGAGAGGGGCCCCAGGCTCTCGGCTCCTCCGGGCCAGAGACCAGGAGGCCACCATTTGTATTCCCGTCCTCTGGAACTCTACGGAAAGCGCTCAGGGAACAAAAGCTCCTGAAAGCAAACCCAACGGATTACTCAGCCTGGGCCCTGGTAAGGGCGGTGCAATTCTGCCTGGGGCAAAGACACTTGAGAATCACTACACCAGGCCCCTCCCCCAGAAGATCAACAAGAAATCCAGCCAAGACCAAGTTCACCTACCAAGGAGTGCGGTTTCAATACCCAGGAGAGCAGCAGAATTCCAGAGGAGGAGAAAGCAAAGCACGGAACTCATGGCTTTCTCCCTATGATTTTTTTTAGTATTGCAGTTCAATTAATTTTTTTCTTTTTCATTTTTTTTTTCTCGCCTCTGGTAAAATTTTTTTTTAACTTTTACCCTTTTCTTTTTTAAAGTTTTTTAACTAGTTTATCTAATATATATATTATTTCTTTTTTATATTTTTCTTTATTTGTTATCGTTTTTTAAAATTCTTTTCTTTTCTTTTTTTTTTTTTTTTTTGTTTCTTTCTTCCTTTTTGAACCTCTTTTTATCCCCTTTCTCCCCCCTCACAATTTCGGATCTCTTCTGATTTGGTTAAAGCATATTTTCCTGGGGTTGTTGCCACCCTTTTAGTATTTTACTTGCTCCTTCATATACTCTTATCTGGACAAAATGACAAGACGGAAATATTCACCATCAAAAAAAGAACAAGAGGCAGTACCGAAGGCTAGGGACCTAATCAATACAGACATTGGTAATATGTCAGATCTAGAGTTCAGAATGACAATTCTCAAGGTTCTAGCAGGGCTCGAAAAAGGCATGGAAGATATTAGAGAAACCCTCTCGAGAGATATAAAAGCCCTTTCTGGAGAAATAAAAGAACTAAAATCTAACCAAGTTGAAATCAAAAAAGCTATTAATGAGGTGCAATCAAAAATGGAGGCTCTCACTGCTAGGATAAATGAGGCAGAAGACAGAATTAGCGATATAGAAGACCAAATGACAGAGAATAAAGAAGCTGAGCAAAAGAGGGACAAACAGCTACTGGACCATGAGGGGAGAATTCGAGAGATAAGTGACACATTAGACGAAACAACATTAGAATAATTGGGATTCCAGAAGAAGAAGAAAGAGAGAGGGGAGCAGAAGGTATACTGGAGAGAATTATTGGGGAGAATTTCCCCAATATGGCAAAGGGAACGAGCATCAAAATTCAGGAGGTTCAGAGAACGCCCCTCAAAATCAACAAGAATAGGCCCACACCCCGTCACCTAATAGTAAAATTTACAAGTTTCAGTGACAAAGAGAAAATCCTGAAAGCAGCCCGGGAAAAGAAGTCTGCAACATATAATGGTAAAAATATTAGATTGGCAGCTGACTTATCCACAGAGACCTGGCAGGCCAGAAAGAGCTGGCATGATATTTTCAGAGCACTAAACGAGAAAAACATGCAGCCAAGAATACTATATCCAGCTAGGCTATCATTGAAAATAGAAGGAGAGATTAAAAGCTTCTAGGACAAACAAAAACTGAAAGAATTTGCAAACACCAAACCAGCTCTACAGGAAATATTGAAAGGGGTCCTCTAAGCAAAGAGAGAGCCTACAAGTGGTAGATCAAAAAGGAACTGAGACCATATACAGTAACAGTCACCTTACAGGCAATACAATGGCACTAAATTCATATCTCTCAATAGTTACCCTGAATGTGAATGGGCTAAATGCCCCTGTCAAAAGACACAGGGTATCAGAATGGATAAAAAAACAAAACCCATCTATCTGTTGCCTCCAAGAAACTCATTTTAAGCCCGAAGACACCTCCAGATTTAAAGTGAGGGGGTGGAAAAGAATTTACCATGCTAATGGACATCAGAAGAAATCAGGAGTGGCAATCCTTATATCAGATCAATTAGATTTTAAGCCAAAGACTATAATAAGAGATGAGGAAGGACACTATATCATACTCAAAGGGTCTGTCCAACAAGAAGATCTAACAATTTTAAATATCTATGCCCCCAACGTGGGAGAAGCCAACTATATAAACCAATTAATAACAAAATCAAATAACAATAATACAATAATAGTAGGGGACTTTAACACTCCCCTCACTGAAATGGACAGATCATCCAAGCAAAAGATCAGCAAGGAAATAAAGGCCTTAAATGACACACTGGACCAGATGGACATCACAGATATATTCAGAACATTTCATCCCAAAGCAACAGAATACACATTCTTCTCTAGTGCACATGGAACATTCTCCAGAATAGATCACATCCTCGGTCCTAAATCAGGACTCAACCGGTATCAAAAGATTGGGATCATTCCCTGCATATTTTCAGACCACAATGCTCTAAAGCTAGAACTCAACCACAAAAGGAAGTTTGGAAAGAACCCAAATACATGGAGACTAAACAGCATCCTCCTAAAGAATGAATGGGTCAACCAGGATATTAAAGAAGAATTGAAAAAAATCATGGAAACAAATGATAATGAAAATACAACGGTTCAAAATCTGTGGGACACAACAAAGGCAGTCCTGAGAGGAAAATATATAGTGGTACAAGCCTTTCTCAAGAAACGAGAAAGGTCTCAGGTATACAACCTAACCCTACACCTAAAGGAGCTGGAGAAAGAACAAGAAAGAAGCCCAGCAGGAGAAGAGAAATCATAAAGATCAGAGCAGAAATTAATGAAATAGAAACCAAAAAAACAATAGAAAAAATCAACGAAACTAGGAGCTGGTTCTTTGAAAGAATTAATAAAATTGATAAACCCCTGGCCTGATTTATCAAAAAGAAAAGAGAAAGGACCCAAATAAATAAAATCATGAATGAAAGAGGAGAGATCACAATTAACACCAAAGAAATACAAACTATTATAAGAACATACTATGAGCAACTCTACGCCAATAAATTTGACTATCTGGAAGAAATGGATGCATTCCTAGAAACATATAAACTACCACAACTGAACAAGGAAGAAACAGAAGGCCTGAACAGACCCATAACCAGTAAGGAGATTGAAACAGTCATTAAAAATCTCCAAACAAACAAAAACCCAGGGCCAGACGGCTTCCAGGGGGAATTCTACCAAACATTTAAAGAACTAATTCCTATTCTACTGAAACTATTCCAAAAAATACAAAAGGAAGGAAAACTTCCAAACTCATTTTATGAGGCCAGCATCACCTTGATCCAAAAACCAGACAAGGATCCCATCAAAAAAGAGAGCTATAGACCAATATCCTTGATGAACACAGATGCGAAAATTCTCACCAAAACACTAGCCAATAGGATTCAACAGTACATTAAAAGGATTATTCACCACGACCAAGTGGGATTTATTCCAGGGCTGCAAGGTTGGTTCAACATCCACAAATCAGTCAATGTGATACAACACATCAATAAAAGAAAGAACAAAAACCATATGATACTCTCAATAGATGCTGAAAAAGCATTTGACAAAGTACAGCATCCCTTCCTGATCAAAACTCTGCAAAGTGTAGGGATAGAGGGCACATACCTCAATATCATCAAAGTCATCTATGAAAAACCCACCGCAAATATAGTACTCAATGGAGAAAACCTGAGAGCTTTTCCGCTAAGGTCAGGAACACGGCAGGGATGTCCATTATCACCACTGCTATTCAACATAGTACTAGAGGTCCTAGCCTCAGCAATCAGACAACAAAAGGAAATTAAAGGCATCCAAATCGGCAAAGAAGAAGTCAAATTATCACTCTTCGCAGATGATATGATACTATATGTGGAAAACCCAAAAGACTCCACTCCAAAACTGCTAGAACTTGTACAGGAATTCAGTAAAGTGTCAGGATATAAAATCAATGCACAGAAGTCAGTTGCATTTCTCTACACCAACAAAAAGACAGAAGAAAGAGAAATTAAGGAGTCAATCCCATTTACAATTGCACCCCAAACCATAAGATACCTAGGGATAAACCTAACCAAAGAGGCACAGAATCTTTACTCAGAAAACTATAAAGTACTCATGAAAGAAATTGAGGAAGACACAAAGAAATGGAAAAATGTTCCATGCTCCTGGATTGGAAGAATAAATATTGTGAAAATGTCTACCTAAAGCAATCTACACATTTACTGCAATTCCTATCAAAGTACAATCCATCCTTTTCAAAGAAATGGAACAAATAATTCTAAAATGTATATGGAACCAGAAAAGACCTCGAATAGCCAAAGGGATGTTGAAAAAGAAAGCCAAAGTTGGTGGCATCACAATTCCGGACTTCAAGCTCTATTACAAAGCTGTCATCATCAAGACAGCATGGTACTGGCAAAAAAACAGACACATAGATCAATGGAACAGAATAGAGATCCCAGAAATAGACCCTCAACTCTATGGTCAACTAATCTTTGACAAAGCAGGAAAGGATGTCCAATGGAAAAAAGACAGCCTCTTCAATAAATGGTGCTGGGAAAGTTGGACAGCCACATGCAGAAAAATGAAATTGGACCACTTCCTTACACCACACACGAAAATAGACTCAAAATGGATGAAGGACCTCAATGTGAGAAAGGAATCCATCAAATTCCTTGAGGAGAACACGGGCAGCAACCTCTTCGACCTCATTCGCAGCAACATCTTCCTAGGAACATCGCCAAAGGCAAGGGAAGCAAGGGCAAAAATGAACTATTGGGATTTCATCAAGATCAAAAGCTTTTGCACAGCAAAGGAAACAGTTAACAAAATCAAAAGACAGCTGACAGAATGGGAGAAGATATTTGCAAATGACATATCAGATAAAGGACTAGTGTCCAGAATCTATAAAGAACTTAGCAAACTCAACACCCAAAGAACAAATAATCCAATCAAGAAATGGGCAGAGGACATGAACAGACATTTCTGCAAAGAAGACATCCAGATGGCCAACAGACACATGAAAAAGTGCTCCATATCACTCGGCATCAGGGAAATACAAATCAAAACCACAATGAGATATCACCTCACACCAGTCAGAATGGCTAAAATCAACAAGTCAGGAAATGACAGATGCTGGCGAGGATGCGGAGAAAGGGGAACCCTCCTACACTGTTGGTGGGAATGCAAGCTGGTGCAGCCACTCTGGAAAACAGCATGGAGGTTCCTCAAAATGTTGAAAATAGAACTGTCGTATGACCCAGCAATTGCACTACTGGGTATTTACCCTAAAGATACAAATGTAGTGATCCAAAGGGGCACGTGCACCCGAATGTTTATAGCAGCAATGTCCACAATAGCCAAACTATGGAAAGAACCTAGATGTCCATCAAGAGTTGAATGGATCAAGAAGATGTGGCATATATACACAATGGAATACTATGCAGCCATCAAAAGAAATGAAATCTTGCCATTTGCGACAACATGAATGGAACTAGAGCGTATCATGCTTAGCGAAATAAGTCAAGCAGAGAAAGACAACTATCATATGATCTCCCTGACATGATGAAGTGGTGTTGCAACATGGTGGCTTAAGTGGGTAGGAGAAGAATAAATGAAACAAGATGGGATGGGAGGGAGACAAACCATAAGTGACTCTTAATCTCACAAAACAAACTGAGGGTTGCTGGGGGGAGGGGGTTTGTGAGAAGAGGGTGGGATTATGGACATTGGGGAGGGTATGTGCTTTGGTGAGTGCTGTGAAGTGTGTAAACCTGGTGATTCACAGACCTGTACCACTGGGGATAAAAATATATGTTTATAAAAAATTTTAAAAAAAGAATTAAAAAAAAAAAGAAGACAAAAACTATCTTGCACAATGGGTCTTTGTATTTTTTTTTAATTTTTTATATTATAGTAGTATTTGGAGTTACGGAATGATTTTAGAGTCTAATGATATCTACTGTTATTAAGCAGTCTCTCAAAGTAAAAAACTAGTTTTGTAAATGCCTTAGTAAAGCACTTTGAGTTCAACTTTGTGTCGTTGTGGGGTTTTGCCCAAATAATTATATTTATTTATTATGTTTACCTCTAAGCAAGTTGAAATATGGAACTAAAATATTAACAAGACCACTTATTACATAAATTTTTATGAGCATGTTGATCAAACTGTCTTTCAATAGTTATATTAACTGTTTCTTATGGAAAACCAACCTCTAGCTTATCAAAAATCTCTATTTCCCCTCACTTTGAAAGTTAAATTTCCTAAAATATCTGTGTTCTCCTTAATAAACTGCCTACAAGAATATAACAGTTTCATAATGATGATAAACCACTGTCAACAACATCAACATACATCAAATGAATTGATTAAATCTACATGCTCATTTTTATAATAGAAATACAATCACTGCAATAATACACTGTCATGGGATTAATGTCTTCTACTTTGAAAATGTAAGTCTTGCCTTTGCTTGGTATTTTATGAAGCAGTACGAGACCATTATCCTGTGACAACATTTTATTTCATTGACGTCTCAAATATTCCTAAAATCCTTTATATTATGTTCAGTTTAGAATGAGAGGATTAGAATAGGTGTTATTACAGTAGAAAGGCATTCATTATTATATTCTGAATAGCATTACCATGTGACATGTCTCAACCACAGAATCTCTTGGCAAGCATTGCATTTTTTATTCTTATGTATTCACAGCAAAGCTGAATGTATCCCATGCTATAATTTTTTCTTGTGCTAATCATCACCATCAACCCAGTTTTGCTGCTATATGTGCGCCCACTTTAATTTACATACTATGAAAATCAATCTGATCACTAAAACATTAACAAATATTAAAAAGACCAAGTTTTCGAACTTTAAGTCAAAATAATAACCATAAATTCAAATTCTTATACTACTTTAAATAGATTCCTTCCTTTCATTTTGAAATCACTGCCCTCAGCACTTTTCCACACTCTGAATTCTAAGGATTTGCCTATGCATGTAAAATACAGAATTGCAATAATTATCCTTATAACTCAAACTAAGAGAAACACAACTTCATCTGAAATATCTAGGCAACTTGGGCCATTTTTTGGCTTGGATTATCCAGAAAATGACTTCAGTTTTCTACCACATTTTGCATGTGTATATATAGAATCAGATACAGGGTAAATTAAACAAAGTAAGATTTAGAGTGTTAAATGTAAAGAGGAAGATAGAATAAGAAACTATGAAAATTCATTTGTGAACATCAATATTGAAAGTCTATGCACAGCAAAGGGAGTTAACACAATTTTCAAGATGCTGATATCCATAAGGCAACGTTTTGAGCTTATCAAGCTTTTAAGTGCCAAAGTTGCTTTGTTTGTGTTAGACCACTGCTGCAATTACAGTTCAGCTAGCTAATGAAATGCTAAACAGTGTTTTGTCTATGCATTGTTATAGAAGAAGTGGAAGTGTTTTGATTAAGAGCAGATGGAGACATTGATTTTTTGGGGGGGGGGGGCTACTTCTTTGTGGCTTAAGAATAAGGTAGCAAAAAGCCACGGATTGATATCCTTAGTTGAGACTTAAAGTGTCAATGAATTTATGGTTAGGTCTACATGACCATGATAGAACAAGAAATTCTTTAAAAAGGTGTTGGCTTTTTAAAGAAATGACCAGTTTATATAACTTTGTGACTTCCCTTTTCTCCTAAAATATCCAAGAAGAACTCATGAGTCACAGCAATTAATGTCTTAAAGTCCTGAAATATTGATTTCACTGACTTATTTATTCATTTCTTTTTGTCTAGCAGCTTCCATCAAAATACATTTAGATGCAAGTCATAATGGAGATATGGATATTTCTTTTAGCCATATATTCTAGATATTTTTCTCCATGTAGGCCCAATTAAATTATAACACATAGAGAAAATATTGCATAAGTATGGGACTTGATGCATTATCACTAAGTTCATTATATTAAACAACACATATATCAAGAAATAAAACATTGTCAAAGTAACAGAAGGCACTTCATGACCCTTTCCAGTCACTGGTCCCTTCCCAAATATCAATTCTACATTACAACCCTATATATTAGTTATGATTCTTTTAAAACTTTATATAAGTGGCATAGCATATAATCTTTTGCATCTTGATTCTTTAGCTCAAAATTATTTTTATGTAAAAATAGCCTGTTCATTTTCATATATAGCACTCAGGATACCTCTGAGTTTGTCTGATCTACTATTCAGGTATATTTTGAATTTTTCCAGTTGTCCACTAGTTTTTATTTAACAGTCTCTATTTTGTGGTGGTTGTTCATTAAATGCATTATTTTCAAAATATGGTCATGTCAGTATCTACCAAGGCACTACTGAATACAACTCACCTTCTATGTATAGTCAAGGAATCTATCCCAAGATCTAATTCTTTTTTGTAAAGAATTCAGTTTAATTCATAGCAACTTGTATTAGGTATATTTTATACATATATCAAATTCAATATAATGTTAAAATGTATGATTTTTTCAACTGAAAGGAAAAATACATGATTCTAATTTTTTCCTTTAAATCTATTCAATTAAAACACAAGTTCCTTTTCATGTATTACTTTAAACATTCATCCTTAAAATGGCTAGTCGTTATTTCTGTATTCCTTTTCTTTTAGTTCTCAGTGACATTTACAACTTGTTTTATATCCTAAAGAAATAAAAATTGGAAGCCCAGTTTACTTTGTGTTCTTAAATGGCAACGGAAGGAGAAGGAAACTTCTATATTCCACATGAAAGAAATAATCTCCAGAGATTAGTAAATGAATTACTATTTCCTTTTTTAATATTCAACTCTTACTAGAATAGTCTTCCAAGTTTATTTTCATCAGCCTTTACTTATATCCATATGCAAGCCTCTGAGCAACTCACTGTACTGGTATGAAGAATTTATAGATATTTTTCCTCAAAAGTAGTTAGAGATAATGAAAGAAGAAACAGAGAGTTCACTGTAAACTACTAACCACACCAAAGTAGAAGATTTGAGGGTTTTTTGGTTATTGTTCACCTGTTTTCTTAGAGAACAAAGGGGAAGAATTTCTTCCAGATGCCTATTATATTTATATACTTTTATATTATTATACTTTTGTTACAATGGGACTTGTTCCTCACTCATTTCCTTTGATATTGATGAGGACTCTATTTGTACTGGTTCTTTGGAGTATGGTACAAGATTTTAAAGAGTAGTAGAGATCTTTAAAAGGAGTATCTATTTTATGTAAGAAAGAGATGTGGAGAGTAAAAGTAAAGGTCAGCTCTCCAACATCATCTAAAAAGGTGTCTACTGAAATATAGTATTCTATTTCCTACTTGTATTTGTAGAATTAAAATAAATTTATCAGCCTATTTCACAACATCATATACACTAATAATTGTGTTCTCTTTAGTGTTAAAGACTACTCAGTACTAACAAGTAAAGAATGGCTTATTTTGAATCCAAATGCCCACTTCTCTAATTTATACTTTAAATTAGAAGACTACAATATATCATTTTTTCTTATATAAATAACTCATATACACTTAATATCTGTTATCTTTTAGCTACCAATGGATAACTCATAAGTATTTGATAAAGATAGCTGGTCTAATTTGGCACATGAGAATAGAATGAAGTGATATTAATACAGAATCTTAGACCTTTACTTCTTTTTTTTTTTAAAGATTTTATTCATTTATTTGATAGAGAGGGAACACAAGCAGGGAGAGTAGCAGGGGGGAAAAGGAGAACCAGGCTCCCTGCTGAACATGGAGCTGGACATGAGGCTCAATCCCAGGACTCCAGGTCCATGACTTGAGATGAAGGCAGGTGCTTAACCAACAGAGCCACCCAGGCAACACTTAAATCTTTATTTCTATGTAATCTTCCTTCATGTGACACTAATGATAGTGAACTAAGGGCATTATGCTAAGTGAAATAAATCAGTGAGAGAAATACAAGTATCATATGATCTCACTCATACATGGAATTTAAGAAACAAGGCAAGGGATCATATGGGAAGAAAGGAAAAAAAATGAAACAATATGAAACCAGAGAGGAAGACAAACCATAATAGACCCAATTGTAAGAAACTAACTGAGGGTTGCTGGAGGAGAGGGAGATGTGGGGACAGGATAACTGGATGATGGACACTGGATAGGGTATAAGATGTAATGAGGACAAGTTGTTATATAAGATATATGAATCACAGACCTGTATCCCTGAAACAAATAATACATTGTAAGTTAATTTAAATAAATAAATAAATAATAAGATAAGTAAAGTATAATGTTACTATCTGTTTCTAAAAATTCATTAAGACACTCTAATTTTACTTATAAGGTAAACTTGTCAATGTTAAATTACATCATTTTATATATGAATGATGAAGTTACTTTTCAGATTACTTCACTGAAAAAAATATGATATAGGGAAAATCAGAACAAGTCAAGAAATCACATTTCTATTCCTAGATGTGTTGCCAATAAATTGAGTATCTTCAGATAAAAAACTTGTCTTTGAGATCTAGATTTCATATTTAAAATGAAGTGACTGACCACTAGATTGTGGTGAAAGACTTGAAACACTCTCTTCCCCAGTTCTGTCTTGCCAAATCCCTGAAACTATGTAACACTTCACACACACACACACACACACACACACACACAATATGTAATATCAGAGCTGGAAAACAAGAAACAAGATGGGGCACATTTCGACCAATCTCTGAATCATGGAAAATACATGTTGATACACTGAAGTATGGGCACCTGGGTGGCTCAGTGGGCTAAGCATTGCCTTCTACTCTGGTCATGATCTCAGAGTCCTGGGACTGAGGCCCTCAGTGGGTCCCCTGCTCAGCAGGGAGTCTTCTACTTCTCTACCTGCCCCTCCCCAACCCCTTCTTGTGCTTTCTCTCTCAAATAAATATATAAAATCTTTTTTAAAATGCATCAAAGTAGAAAACCACAGCTCCAAATTAGAGGAACAGATTTTTTTCAAAAGGTGGAAATGCACTTGCAGTTGGTATATATGAAGAGTGGAATTTGAAGCAATCATCTGCATGATCCTTTGGTCTCCTACATCCAGGTGCATGATAATAGTACAAAAGGGAGGAAAGAATGAAGGTAGGGATGGGCAAAGTTTTCATACTATATAATTGGTAACAATGTGAACCAAACTTTCCTAAATTATTATTTCCTAAGTTAAAGTTTAAATTTCCTAAGTTATATTATTAACTTTAATCCCCAGATAACCACAAAGAAAATAAACTCAACTAAATTAAAAGGGAATTAAGATAGTTCACTAGAAAAATATTTAACAGAAAAGAAGGCAGTAATCAAAGAATAGAGGAACAAGAAAATGAAAAAAAAAACAAAGAAAAAATTGGAAAATGACAGATATAAGTCCTCCTTTATCAGTAATTATAATAAATATCAATGGATTAACTACTCCAATTAAAGGCAGAAATTAGGAGAACATCTTTTTAAACATAGATGTTATCAATGAGACACTTTAGATTCAAAGATATATATATATAAAGATATATAAAGATTAAATATATTACACTATATGTAATATAAAGATATATATAGTATATACTATGAATATATTATATGGTATATACATATAGTATACATAACTGAGAGCTATATATACCATGAAAGTATATACTATGAAAAGAGTAATCAAAACATCTTATCATAAAGCATAGATTTTAAAACAAAAATTATTATTAGAGGGGGGAAGGACATTCAATAACAATTAAAAGGTCAATACATCAAGAATATATAACAGTTATAAATATGTACACAGCTGCTATAAGTAGAAGAACTCGACCATTCTCTTACACCATACACAAAGATAAACTCAAAATGAATAAAAGACCTCAACGTGAGACAGGAATCCATCAGAATCCTAGAGGAGAATATAGGCAGTAATCTCTTCGATATCAGCCAGAGCAACTTCTTTCAAGATATGTCTCCAAAGGCAAAGGAAACAAAAGCGAAAATGAACTTTTGGGACTTCATCAAAATCAAAAGGTTCTGCACAGCAAAGGAAACAGTCAACAAAACAAAGAGGCAATCCACGGAATGGGAGAAGATATTTGCAAATGACAATACAGACAAAAGGCTGATATCCAGGATCTATAATGAACTCCTCAAACTCAACACACACGAAACAGGCAAACATATCAAAAAATGGGCAGAAGATATGAACAGACACTTCTCCAATCAAGACATACAAATGGCTATCAGACACATGAAAAAATGTTCATCATCACTAGCCCTCAGGGAGATTCAAATTAAAACCACATTGAGATATCACCTTACACCAGTTAGAATGGCTGAAATTAGCAAGACAGGAAACAACATGTGTTGGAGGGGATGTGGAGAAAGGGGAACCCTCTTACATTGTTGGTGGGAATGCAAGTTAGTGCAGCCTCTTTGGAGAACAATGTGGAGATTCCTCAAGAAACTAAAAATAGAGTTTCCCTATGACCCTGCAATTGCACTCCTGGGTATTTACCCCAAAGATACAGATGTAGTGAAAAGAGGGGCCATCTGTACCCCAATGTTTATAGCAGCAATGGCTACGGTTGCCAAACTGTGGAAAGAACCAAGATGCCCTTCAACGAATGAATGGATAAGGAAGATGTGGTCCATATACACTATGGAGTATTATGCCTCCATCAGAAAGGATAAATACCCAACTTTTGTAGCAACATGGACGGGACTGGAAGAGATTATGCTGAGTGAAATAAGTCAAGCAGAGAGAGTCAAGTATCATATGGTTTCACTTATTTGTGGAGCATAACAAATAGCATGGAGGACAAGGGGTCTTAGAGAGGAGCAGGGAGTTGGGGTAAATTGGAAGGGGAGGTGAATCATGAGAGACTATGAACTCTGAAAAACAACTGAGGGGTTTGAAGTGGTGGGGGGGGTGAGAGGTTGGGGTACCAGGTGGTGGGTATTATAGAGGGCACAGATTGCATGGAGCACTGGGTGTGGTAAAAAAAATAATGTATACTGTTTTTCTGAAAATAAATAAATTAATTTAATTCTTATAAATAAATAAATAAATAAATATGTACACAGCTATCAAGACAGCCTCAAAATACATGAAAGAAAAATGAATAGAACTTAAGGGATTAATAGACAATTCAACAATAATAGAGGAGACTTACTACCCCATTCTCTGTATTCATAAAACAACTAGACAAAACATCAATAATGAATAGAAGATTTGAGTACTATAAATCAAATAGGCATAACAATGTTAAGCATAGAAACATACACATTTTTCTCAGGTGTACATGTAAATGTTTTCCAGGATAAATCATGTGGTAGACCATAATACTACTGGTCTCAAGACATTAAAAAGTACTAAAATCATACAAAGTATCTTCTCTACATACAATGAAATAAAATTGGAAATCAATAAAAGGAGGAATTTTGGGAAATTCACATTTCCCGAAATTGTGGAATTTCCCAGAATTGTAGAATTAAACAATACATTTATAAATAAGCAACTGGGTCAAGAGAAAAAGTAACAAAGAAAATTAGAAAATACTTTGAGATAAATTAAAATTAAAGCATAACATACCAAAATTTTTTAAAAAGAAGATAGCTCTCAAATCAATAACCTTTCATCTTATATAAAACTGGAAAAAGTAGAGATAAACCAAAGCCAGCAAAATGAAAGAAATAACATCAGAGTGGAAATAAATGCAAAAGAGAACAGAAAAACAACAGGGAAAACTGGCAGAACCAAAGTTGATTCCTTGAGCAGAAAAGAGAAGAGACTCAGAGTTCTAAAATCAAGATGAAAAAACAAACAAACAAACAAACAAAAACACATTACTACTGACCTTACCGAAATTTAAAAAAAAAAAAAATTACAAGGGAATATTGTGTCTAAGAGTGTGTCCATAAAATAGATAACTTGGTTGAAATGGACAAATACCTAGAAAGCACTACTGAAAATGACTCAAGAAGTAGAAATTCTAAATAGTACTATAACAAATAAAGTGACTGAATTAGTAAAAACAACAGTAAAATCTCCTAAACAAAATCCCAAAAAGAGATGGATTTACTGGTGAATTCTACTAAGTGTTTTAAGAAGAATTAACATTAATATTTCATACTCTTCTGAGAAGAAGATGGGAATACTTCCCACCTCATTCTGTGAGACTAATATCCTGATACTAAAACCAAAGAATAAAACTGACAAGAAAAGAAAATGACAGGGCAATATCCCTTATGAATATAGACACAAATATTCTAAGCAAAATACTATCAAAGCAAATCCAGGAAAAAGTAAGTAAATTGAACATAGGCACATTTAGAAAAGTAAAATATCATGACCAGTTTGGAGTTATCCCAGGAATGTTAGCATACACATTATCATACAACAAATCAAAACAAAAAAGTGAAGACATCTCAATAATGCAGAAAATAATTCGATAGAATTGAATAACCATTCCTGATAAGTCACAGCTAATCATGAATTTATTAAACATTACCTCACATTCTAATGAATCATATCTATCAAAAATATACAGTAATTATTCTAATGGTAAAAAGTTCAAAACATTTCCACTAAATTTGTGAACAAGACACTAATATTGCTTCTATTCAAAATTAATGTAGTATTCAAAAGTATACTGAGTCAAGAAAAACAAAGCTTCAAGGATCTGAAAGGATTTTTAAAAATCTCATTAGTCACAAATTCTACAGAAAACACTCTAGACAGTTTTATTGAGAAATTTTAGAAAATTGTCTATATACAAGGTAATGATAGAAAAACATTTACTCCGATACATTTGAACTACTTGGAGACATTTTCTTAAAAATATTTCAAAACCATCATTCACTGGTTATAAATGATATGATGTCAAGTATTTGCCTCAAAATGATCAGAGGTTGGAGGGAAAGAATGGGTAGTGGGATACATAAACCACAATTTTCCATAAGTGGTTATTGTTGTAGCTAGCGGTTGTGTAAAAAGAAGTTAACTATACAATTCTATTTTAATTTTTTTATATCAAAAGTTTGCAAAAGAGCATTTATAATAGCAAAAAAAATGAAAATAAATTTAACAAAACATGAACAATCTTTATATAGGGAATTTAAAAACTTTTAAAATCACTAACTAAATGAAAAGTTATGTTATGTTCATAGAGTAGAAACTTAGCATCATAAAGGAATAAATTCCCAAAATTGTTTGATAAACTCAGCACAATTTTAAGCAAAATCCACAAAAAAACTTAAAAAAAATGCTCATCTAATTCTGAAATTTATACAGAGGACTACAGGCCCAATTGTTAAAACAACAACAACAACAACAAAAAAGTAAAAATATCTGAAAACATATAAAGTAAAATAAGTTGTCTCACAAAATGTGAAGGCTCCCTATTAGTTTGTAGCAAATAACTAAAGTGGAATAATTTTAACAAAAGGAAGAATAAGTTCACAAATGGAGCATAAAGGAAAGCCTATATGAAGACCATTGTCTATATAAGAAATTAATATATATCATACATAGCATACATGATAGTGTGAACAAAATAGTTTCCAACAAACAGTGTATGGCCACCCACTTGGGAAAAAAAATACTAGATTCCTATCCTGTACCATAACCACAAATTCTTTAATGACCTAAATATGAGAGGTAAACTTTACAAATTCAGAAGAAGAAACTGAAGCATATTTTTTTATGATATAGTTTTGGGAAGGACTTTTTAAACTGGTCAAAATATTTGAGGTTGAATTTACTACTTACTTGAAATTAAGAACTTACATTCATCATAAAATCACCTAAGTGTAGAAAAAGGAAGCTACAAACAGCAAAATGAGTAAACCAAATGATAAATGGACAAATGCCAAGAATAGCCTTTCAGAAGAAGCTATCCAATAGGGAAACAAATAAATAAAAATAAATTCCACCCATTATAAATCACTACAATGAATTATTGTTCATCCATTAGATTTCCCAAAATAAAAAACTCTGAGAGTAATAGGTGTTATTGAGAATGTGAAGCAGTGAAAAGTCTAATAACTGTTGATGAGAGTATAAATCCCCATCTCAGGGGAAGAGAGGGAACCAGCATTATTTTTAATGTTATTCATAAACAAATCGTATAGCCCAGCAATCACACTCTTTGGTGTACCCTAGGAAAATGGCACCATACATAAACCAGGAGTTTGTATAAAAATCTTTTAGCAGGAAGGAGGAGTTAAGATGGCAGAGGAGTAGCAGGCTGGGATGATATCAGGTAGCAGGAGATCAGCTGGATAGTTTGTCACCTACAAATCCAACAGGGGATCAAAGAGAAGAAGAGCAACAATTCTAGAAGCAGAATTCCAGCAACAATTCTAGAAACCTTTCACTTTCTGAAAGGTAGGACTGGCGGAGAAGTGAATCCAAAGTGATGGGAAGATAGACCACAGGGGGAGGGTGCTGGCTCCCAACAAGTGATGGAGCAATGGAGCAAAAAATCAGAACTTTTAAAAGTCTGCTCCACTGAGGGACATTGCTCCAGAGGCTAAGCAGTGGTGGAGTCCTCATGGGGACAGCGTGGTCTCAGGTCCCATGGGGTCACAGAAGGATTGGGAGTGTCTGAGTATTGCAGAGCTCACAGGTATTAGAGCAGGGAAGCTGGCTACAGAGATGGAGCTGAGGAGTGAGCTCTCAACTTGGGGGTTACCTTAAACTGTGATCCGTGGCATAGTGAGGCCACTGCTCTTTCAGCAGGGACCCCAAAAGATCCAGGGAGACCCCCCCTAGAAGAGTGCAGGGATCTGGGTTTGGAGACTCCAGGTGGAGCTCTGTGCCAGAGACAGAGACACTCAGTCACAGGCTGGGTAACCTCGGCATGTGGCTAGAGGCCAGGGAGATGGGAGCGATGGAATGCTTTTCTCGGAGGGTGCACTGAGGAGTGGGGCCCCGAGCTCTCGGCTCCTCTGGGCCAGAGATGGAGAGGCCGCCATTTTCATTCCTGTCCTCCAGAGCTCTACGGAAAGCATTCAGGGGAAAAAAGCTCCCAAGAGCGAACTGGAGCAGATTACTTAGCCCAGCTCCTGGCAAGGATGGTGCAATTCCGCCTCAGGCAAAGACACTTGAGAATCACTACAACAGGTCCCTCCCCCAGAAGATCAGCAAGAAATCCAGCCAAGACCAAGCTCACTTATCAAGGACAACAACGGAATTCAAGAGGAGGAGAAAGCAAAGTATGGAATTCATGGCTTTCTCCCCATGATTTTTTAGTCTTGCAAAGCTAATTAATTTTTAAAATTGTTTTCTTATTCTAATTTTTTTAACTTTTGCTCTTTCCTCTTTTAATGTTTTTTTTAACTAGTTCATCTTTTTTAAATTTTTTTTAAGATTTTATTTATTTATTTGACAGACAGAGATCACAAGTAGGTAGAGAGGCAGGCAGAAAGAGAGAGAGGAGGAAGCAGGCTCCCCACTGAGCAGAGAGCCCAATGTGGGGCTCAATCCCAGGCCCCCGGGATCATGACCTGAACCGAAAGCAGAGTCTTTAACCCACTGAGACACCCAGGTGCCCCTTTACTAGTTTATCTTAACAATACCTTTCATTAAAAAAATATTTTTAAACCTTCATTATTATAGTCATATTTTATTATTCATTGTATCTAACTTTATTTTTTGTATACACATAGGGTTTTTTCTTCTAAAAAGTTTTGGGATACTACTTCTAATAGATCAAAATATACCCTATATCCTGTACAGGGCTTTGTTCTAGTCTCCAGCCTGAGTAAATTCTCACCACTTTCTTTTTCTTTCCTTTCCCAACCAACTTATCAACTCCTTTTTTAGAATTTTTTAAAAATTCTCATCCTTACAGTCATACTCCATCCTTTCATCATGTTAACCCTTATTTGTGTGTGTGTGTGTGTGTGTGTGTGTGTGTATTTATTTTTCTTTCTTTAAAATTTTGGGAGGTAGTTTCTTCTAAGAGACCAAAATACTTCTGAAATTAAGTGGGTGGCTCTGTTCTATTTACCAGTCTAATGTATTTTTTTTCGTTCATTCTTTCTTTATTTTTTAACTTCTTTTTACCCCCTTTTCTTTCCCCCATGATTTGGGATCTCTTCTGATTTGGTTAAAGTACATTTTTCTTGGGGTCATTGCCACACTTAGTATTTTATTCTCTCCTTCATACATTCTTATCTGGATAAAATCACAAGGCGGAAAAACTCCTCACCAAAAAAAAAAAAAAAAAAAGAAAAGAAAAAGAAAAAAAAAAAACAGAATAAGAGGCAGTACTGAAGGCTATGGACCTAATCAATACAGACATTGGTAATGTGTCAGATCTAGAGTTAAAAATAACAATTCTCAAGGTGCTATTTGGGCTAAAAAAAGGCATGAAAGGTATGAGAGGAAACCCTGTCTGGAGAAATAAAAGCCCTTTCTGGAGAAATAAAAGAACTAAAATCTAACCAAGCTGAAATTTAAAAAGCTATTAATGAGGTGCAATAAAAAATAGAGGCTCTTCCTGCTGGATAAAGATGAGGCAGAAGAGAGAATTAGTGATATAGAAGACCAAATGACAGAGAATAAAGAAGCTGAGCAAAAGAGAGACAAACAACTATTGGACCACGAGGGGAGAATTCAAGAGGTAAGTGATACCATAAGATGAAGCAACATTAGAATAATTTGGATTCCAGAAGAAGAAGCAAGAGGGGAGCAGAAGATATACTGGAGCAAATTATAGAGAATTTCCCTAATATGGCAAAGGGAACAAGCATCAAAATCCAGGAGGCACAGAGAAGGTCCCTCAAAATCAATAAGAATAGGTCCACACCCTGTCATGCAATAGTAAAACTTACACGTCTTAGTGACAAAGAGAAAATCCTGAAAGCAGTCCGGGACAAAAAGTCTGTAACATACAATGGTAAAAATATTATATTGGCAGCAGACTTATCCACAGTGTAGGAGGGTTCCCCTTTCTCTGATACCTCACCACATCTGTCAATTCCTGACTTGTTATTTTTAGCCATTCTGACTGGTGTGAGGTGATATCTCACAGTGGGTTTGATATCTATTTCCCTAATGCTGAGTGATGTGGACCACTTTTTCATGGGTCTATTGGCCATTTGGATGTCTTCTTTGCAGAAATGTCTGCCCATTTCTTGATTGGATTATTTGTTCTTTGGCTATTTATACATTTTGATGTTTCTAGGAAGAAGTTGCTGTGGCTGAGGTCAAAGAAGTTGCTGCCTGTGTTCTCAAGGATTTTGATGGATTCCTTTCTCGCATTGAGGTCCTTCAACAATTTTGAGTCTATTTTCATGTTCGGTGTAAGGAAATGGTCCAGTTTTTTTTTTTTTAACATGTGGATGTCCAATTTTTCCAACACCATTTGTTGAAGAGACTGTCTTTTTTCCATTGGACATTCTTTCCTGCTTTGTCAAAGATTAGTTGACTATAGAGTTGAGGGTCTATTTCTGGGCTTTCTATTCTGTTCCATTGATCTATGTGTCTGTTTTTGTGCCAGTGCCATACTGTCTTGATGATGACAGCATTGTAATAGAGCTTAAAGTCTGGAATTGTGATGCCACCAACTTTGGTTTTCTTTTTCAACATTCCTCTGGCTATTTAAGGTCTTTTCTGGTTCCATATAAATTTTAGGATTATTTGTTCCATTTGTTTGAAAAAAATGGATGGGATTTTGATGGGGAATGCATTAAATGTGTAGATTGCTTTAGGTAGCATAGACATTTTCACAATATTTGTTCTTCTAATGCATGAGCATGGTACATTTTTCCATTTCTTTGTGTCTTCCTCAATTTCTTTCATGAGCGCTTTGTAGTTTTCTGAATACAGATTCCTTGCCTCTTTGGTTAGGTTTATTGCTAGGTATCTTATGGTATTGGGTACAATTGTAAAGGGGATTAACTCTTTAATTTCTCTTTCTTCTGTCTTGTTGTTGATGTAAAGAAATGCAACTGATTTCTCTGCATTGATTTTATATCGACACTTTACTGAATTCCTGTACAAGTTCTAGCAGATTTGGAGTGGAGACTTTTGGGTTTTCCACATAAAGTATCATATCATCTGCAAAGAGTGATAGTTTGACTTAATCTTTGCTGATTTGGATGCCTTTAATTTCTTTTTGTTGTCTTATTGCCAAGGCTAGGATTTCTAGTACTATGTTGAATAGCAGTGTGATAGTGGATAGCCCTGCCATGTTCCTGACATTAGCGGAAAAGATCTCAGTTTTTCTCCACTGAGAATGATATTTGCTGTGGGTTTTTCATAGATGGCTTTGATGATATTGATACCCTCTATCCCTACACTTTGAATAGTTTTGATCAACAAACAATGCTGTACTTTGTCAACTGCTTTTTCAGCATCTATTAAGAGTATCATGTGGTTCTTGTTCTTTTATTAATGTAATGTACCACATTGTGGATGTTGAACCAACCTTGCAGCCCTGAAATAAATCCCACTTGGTCATGGTGGATAACCCATTTAATGTACTGTTGGATCCTATTGTCTAGTATTTTGGTGAGAATTTTTGCATCTGTGTTCATCAGGATATTGATCTGTAATTCTTTTTTGATGGGGTCTTTGTCTGGTTTGGGGATCAAGGTAATGCTGGCCTCATAAAGTGAGTTTGGAAGTTTTCCTTCCATTTCTATTTTTTGGAACAGTTTCAGGAGAATAGGAATTAATTCTTCTTTAAATGTTTGGTAGAATTCCCCTGGGAGGCCATTTGGCCGTGGGCTCTTGCTTGTTGGGAGATTTTTGATGACTGCTTCAATCTTAGCACAGCAGCAATGTCCACAATAGCCAAACTATGGAGAGAATCTAGATGCCCATCAAGAGATGAATGGATAAAGAAGATGTGGCATATATATACTATGGAATACTATGAAATCTTGCCATTTGCGACAATGTGGATGGAAATAGGGAGTATTATGCTTCGCAAAGTAAGTCAATCAGAGAAAGACAATTATCATATGATCTCCCTGATACAAGGAAGTTGAGAGGCAACGTGCAGGGGGTGTAGAGGGTAGGAAAGGAATAATGAAACAAGATGGGATCAGGAGGGAGACAAACCATAAGAGACTCTTAATCTCACAAAACAAACTGAGGGTTGATGGGGGGAGTAGGGTAGGGGGAAGGGGTTGAGTTATGGACATCGGGGAAGGTATATGCTATGGTGAGTGCTGTGAAATGTGTAAACCTGGTGATTCACAACCTGTACCCCTGGGGCTAATAATACATTATATGTTAATTTTTAAAAAAGAGAGAAAAAGAAAAAATCTTTTAGCAGTTTTGTTTGCACTAACAAAAATTTAAAAGAAGTCCTGAATGTCCATTCATGGAAGCACTGAAAAATAGTTTATTGCATATTCCTACAAAGAAATATTTTACCTCTGTGAAGATAATTGAATTACCATGGCTACATAAACCAACATGAGAGCATCTCTGAGCCATAATATTAATTGATTAAACAGAGTAAGTATTCCTAAATACTACATATAGCAAGAACTTTTTTTTCAAATTTTTATCTAACTTCTAGTCAGTTAATATATAGTGTAATATTGGTTTCAGGAGTAGAATTTAGTGATTTATCACTTACATATAAAACCCAGTGCTCAACATAACAAATACACTCCTTAATACCCATTACCCATTTAGCTCATCTCCTGCCCACCTCCTCTTCAGCAATTCTCAGTTTGATCTCTATAGTTAAGAGTCTCTTATGGTTTGTTTCCCCTCTTTCTCCTTTTTTCCCCCAATGTTTATCTATTTTGTTTCTTAAATTCCACATATGAGTGAAATTATATGAAATTTGTCATTCTCTGACTTATTTCACTTAACATAATACACTCTTGTTTCATCAACATCACTGAAAATGACAAGATTTCATTCTTTTCCATGGCCGAGGGATATTCCATTGTATATATCTTTATCTATTCTTTATCCATTCATTTTTTTACCCGTTCATCCTTTATGGACATTTGGGTTCTTTCCATGATTTTGCTATGGCTAAACATGCTGTGAGACAAATGATGAGAAACTGTGTACTCTGAGAAACAAACAGAGGGTTTTGGAGGGGAGAGGGGTCAGGGGATGGGTGAGTGTGGTGGTGGGTATTGAGGAGAGCATGTATTGCACGGAGCACTGTGTGTGGTGCATGAACAATAAATCTTGGAAAACTGAAAAAATAAAATTAATTACATTAAAGTTTTTAAGGTTAATGAAAAAAGTGCTGCTATAAACATTGGGGTGGATGTGCCCCCTTAGAACCAGCATATTTAGATCCTTTGGGAAAATACCTGGTACTACAATTGCTGGACTATAAGGTAGTTCTATTTTTAACTTTTGAGGAACTTCCATACTGTTTTCCAGAGTGGCTACACCAGTTTGCATTCCCACCAACAGAGAAGGAGGGATTCCCTCTCTCCATATCTTCCCAACATCTGTTGCATCCTGTGTTGTTAATTTTAGCCATTCCAACAGGTGAAAGGTGGTATATTATCTTGGTTTTGATTTGTATTCCCCAATGATAAGTAAAGCTGAGCATATTTTCATGTGTCTATTGGCCATCTGAATGTCTTTGGAAAAACATCTATTCATATATTCTACCAATTTTTTATTGGAATACTTGTTTTGGGGGAGTTCAGTTTGATAAATTCTTTATAGAGTTTGGATACTAACCATTTATCAAATATGTCACTTGGAAATATCTTCTCTCATCCAATTGGATGACTTCTGATTTTGTTGTTTCCTTCACTGTTTAGCTTTTTATCTTGACAAAGTCCCAACAGTAGGAAATTGCTATGACTAAGGTCAGAGAGGTTGCTGCCTGTGTAATCCTCTAGAATTTTGATGGTTTCCTGTCTCACATTTAGGTCTTTCATCCATTGTTAATTTATTTTTGAGTGTGGTGTAAGAAAGTGGCCCAGTTTCTTTCCTCTGCATATTATTGCCCAGTTTTCTCAACACCAGTCGTATAAGAGACTATTTTTTTTCCACTGCATATTCTTTCCCACTTTGTCAAAGATTAGTTAACCATATAATGGTAGGTCCATTTCTGGGTTATCTATACTGTTGCATTGGATCTATGTGTCTGTTTTTGTGCCAACACCATACTGCCTTGATCACTACAGCTTAGCAATATAGCTTGAAGTCTTGAAGAATTTTGATGCCTCCAGGTTTATTTTTCTTTTTCAAGACTGCTTTGGCTATTTGAGTCTTTTGTGACTCCATACAAACTTTAGGATTGTTTGTTCTCACTCTGTAAAAAATTCTGGTGGTGTTTTGACGGGACTGCACTAAATGTGTAGATTGCTTTGGGTAATATAGATATTTTAACAGTATTTGTTCTTCCAGTCCATGAGCATGGAATTTTTTTTCCCATTTCCTTGTGTCATCTTCAATTTCTTTCATAAGTTTTCCAAAGTTTTGAGAGAACAGATGTTTTACCTCTTTGGTTAGGTTTATTCCTAGATAACTGATGGGTTTTGCTGCAATTGTAAATGGGATTGATCCCTTGCATTTTCTTTTTGCTCCTTCATTATAGATATAAAAAATGAAGATTTCTGTGCATTGATTTTATATCCTGTGACTTTGCTGAATTTGTGTATTAGTTCTAGCAATTTTCTGATGGAGTCTTTCAGGTTTTCTACATAGAGTATCATGTTGTCTGTGAATAGTGAAAGTTTGGCTTCTTCCTGACCAATTTGGATGCCTTTTATTTCTTTTTGTTGTCTGTTTACTGAGCCTAGGACTTCCAGCATGATGTTAAATAACAATGGTGAGAGTGGATATCCATGTCTTCTTTCTGACTGTAGAGAAAAAGCTCTGTTTATTCCCTTTGAGAATATTAGCTGTGGTCTTTAGACGAAATGTAGTACATTTCTAGATTCTTTAGCTGTAAAGTTAGGTTGTGTATTTGAGACCTGCTTCTTGAGGTAAGCCTGTATTGCCATGCATTTTTCCCTTATGAATGTTATTCCTGCATCCCAAAGTCTCTGGACTGCTATGTTTTCATTATCATTGTTTCCATGTATTTTTTAATTTCTTCTTTAATTTCCTGGTTGACCCATTCATTCTTTAGTAGCATGGTCTTTAACTTCCATGTACTTTTGGTCTTTCCAATTTTTTCTTGTGGTTAACTTCAAGTCTCATGGTGCTGTGGTCTGAATATACACTTGGTATGATCTCAATCTTTTTGTACTTGTTGAGGCCTGATTTGTGACCCAGTATGTGATCTGTTCTGGAGACTTTTCCATGTATACTCAAATATGTACTCTGCTGCTTTAGGATGAAATGTTCTGAATATACCTGTTAAGTCCATGTGGTCCAGTGTGTCATTCAAAGCCATGGTTTCCTTGTTGATCTTCTGCATAGATGGTCTGTCAGTTGCTGTAGTGGAGTGTTAAAAATCCCTTGCTATTATTGTATTGTTATTGATGAGTTTCTTAATGTTTATTATTAATTGATTTCTATATTTGCATACTTCAAAGTTGGGACATACATATTTACAATTATAAGATCTTCTTGTTGGATAGACCCCTTTATTGTAGTATAGTGTCTTTCTTCATCTCTTGTGATATTTGGTTTGAAATCTAGTTTGATGTAAGTGTGGCTACTCCAAATTTCTTTTGATGTTCATTACCATGACAAATGGTTCTCCATCCCCTCACTTTCAATCTGTCTTTAAGTCTAAAATGAGTCTCTGCAGCAAATAGATGGCTCTTGGGTGTTATTGTTTTTTTTTTTTTAATTAATCTATTCTGATACCACATGTCTTTTTATTGGAGCATTTAGTCCACTTACATTTGGAGTGATTATTGATAGATATGAATTTAGTGGTGCATTACCTGTTAAAGTCACTGTTTCTGGATATTTTCTCTCTTCCTTTCTAGTCTTGCTATTAATCTTTTTTTCCACTCAAGGAGTCCCCTTTACTATTCCTTGGAGGGCTGGTTTAGAAGGCCCAAACTCCTTTAGTTTTTGCTTGTCTGGGAACCTCTTTATCTCTCCTATTCTGGAGGACAGCCTTGCTGGTTAAATTCTTCTTGGCTGCATATTTTTCTCATTCAGCTGGTGGAATATATCATGCCAGTCTCTTCTGGCCTGCCCAGTTTCCATGTGGGGAGATATGCTGCTAACTTTCTTTGTCTTCCGTGTAGAATAGGGACTTCTTTTCCCTTGCTGCTTTCAGAATTCTTTCCTTATCTCTGTATTTTGAAAAATTTACCGCCACAATGTATTCTGGTGTTGGCTTTCTTTTGTTGATTTGGTGGGAGTTCACTGGATTTGGATGTCCATTTTCCTCCCCAGAGTAGAAAAGTTTTCAGCTATAAATTGCTCAAATAAACTACCCCTTTTCCTTCTCTTCTGACACTGCTATGATATGTTTTTATGTCTCATGGAGTCGCTGAGTTCCCTAAGTCTACAGTCATGATCCAATATTTTTCTTTCCCTCTTCTTTTCAGCTTCACTATTTTCCATAATTTTATCTTCTATATCACTTATTCATTCCTGTGCCTTTTCCATCCTTGTGATCATTACATCTAGTCAGTTGTTCATCTTGGTTATAGCATTTTTTTTTTTTTTCATTTCAGCCTGACTAGTTTTGAGATCTTCTATCTCTGTGGTAAGAGACTCCTTGGTGTCTTCCTGGCTTCTCTCAAGCCCAGCTAGTATCCTTATGATTCCTGATTTAAATTCTATCCAGGCATATTACTTAAATCTGTTTTGAGTAGATCCCTGGTTATGACCTCTTCTTTTTTCTTTTGGGATGAATTCCTCCATCTTGGCATTTTATCTGGGTCTCTATCTTCTGTGGGTTAGGAAAGCCTCTTATGTTTCTTGCCCCTGAGAGAAATGGCTATAAAAACAAGAGGTCATATGCTGTGCAAGACCTGGGGCTTCAGGAAGTATTTCTGGTATATGCTGTTCACTCTGCTCTTGTGCTTTGGCTGCTCCTTCCCTCAGGCCAGTCCTCTGCAGTTTCTCCTTCTCTACAGGGGTGAGTGTTTGGACCTTTTCCACTGTATGGTGACTTTTAATTAGGTGTCTGCTTGTTAAAAGAGACTAGATCCTATTTCCTTCCTAGGGCTGGAGCTTTGCAGCTGTCTATGGTCAATAGACTTGTTTGTGTGCTACTGGAGGCAGAGAAGGTGCTGCTGGTGTTCTGGGGAAGGGACCCACTGCTGCTTTTATTTTAGGCACTCTTTCCCTAGTGAAAAAGTACCTGCAGGGTGCAGGAATTGGGGCTTGCTGTAACTGGTTCAAGCCTCTACTTTGAGCACTGTGCCTCTCAGTGAAGTTGTCTGTGCTGATGGACAGGGGTAAAAATAGTTCTCTTGTCCACAGGGGAATTTGGGCCTGCTGCTATTTTAGGAAGCCTTCACAGGAGAGTGAACAATCTTCCCTCATTTGTCCCAGGTGTCCCTCAAAATCTCCTTTACCCTATGTCTGATCTACCTGTGCAGCTGGAAGCCCTGAGCTCCTGTGTTTTATCTCAGGCACGCTGGCTGATTTTCAAAACTTGAAATTTAGGGACTAAGTATAGCACAAACTTACACTGATCCTATAGGAGTGGCTCTCATTGTGCTGTCAATGGTGTCAGTTTAACCCAGAGGGCAGTCCTAGGAATGTGCAGGGATTTGGAGTTTGTGTTAAGGTGTAGGAAAAAACTGGATTCCTGGTTAGCTGCCCTTCGGCAGCTGCCTCTGCTCCTATGGTAATGGATGGGGCAGAAAAATGGTTCCCAGTGGCTCTTTTGTCCCAGGAGTGACAGTGCTACCTGTCCCAAATGCCTCTAAGGAGACTGTCTCTCCCAACATGATCCAGGGGATACTCAGAGCACACTGATTGCATCTAGGCCTCTGCCCACCTTTTCTAGAAGAGCACTGTTACACCTGTAGTCTCAACCCCAGTGCCAACACAGATTTCTAAATCTTTAGACTTTCAGTTCACTGCTTGTAAAAACTTGGGATAATCAGCCCCTTTCTTTTTCCCAGTCAATGGTTTTGGGGAAGTGTTTTTCTTGTGTAATCCCTTATGTGCTGTTTTCTCTCTTTTTCTCTGTCTTTTCTGTCTCTATGATCAGTGATCCCTCCCTCACAGCACCTGTAGTTCTTTTCTCCACCAAATCAGGTCTCCACACCTCCTACCTTCTATAATGTGGCCTCTTTTCTCCCTCTAGTCATGCAGTTTGTTCTCTCAACCTCCTGGTTGTCCGGGATGATTTGATCATTATCTGGTTGTGTTCAAGGGATGAGGCAAACATGAGGTCTTCCTATTTTGCCATCTTAACTCTTCCTCCCTATAAGGATCCTTTTAAATAAAGCCTAAAGTCAAGCTAAACTAGATAATAAGCTAGTCACATAAGTATACACATGCTATAAACACTTTCACAAAACAAATGAAAAATAAACACAAAATTCAGGATAGTGGTTACCTACGAGTTCATGCAGGTAAATGAGGCTGTGAATAAGCACACATTGTAACTTTTAATACTGAAGTTATGTGGTAGGCTAATAGGAATTTATTATCTTAATTAGCTTTATAACATATTTGAAATTTATCAAATATTACAAATAATAAACTGGAGCTTAGGAAAGTTAAGCAAATCAGAAGATCATTGCAAAAGCAAAAAATAAAAATAAAATAAAAAAATTTTTTTTAAAAAATCTATGGTTTCAACCAGATTAGTCTTATCCTTATACAATGTCAACATTCTCCTACCATTCTGGTGGTTTTTAAACTTTGATGCATATTAGAATCGTGTAAAGGATTTTTAAAAATTATGATATCTGGAGTCAACCTTTAGAGAGTTTAATTGGATTGAGATGGGGCTTTGACATCGGATTTGAAAAGATTTCATGTAATTCTATATGTAACAAAGTATGACACATCAAATAACAATGTCACAGAGACTATCTCACTTGGTTGAAAGAACAAAATGAAAACAAACATGTTACCTAAGTTAAAAAATACCATTTAGCCCAAATGTCTTACTTTTATGAAGAAATGTTGAAAAAAAATCAGAGTAAATAATAAAAGTGCAAGATATGAAAATTATAATTTTCTAATCCAAAAATCTAGAGACAAGAATATATATTAGTATAACAATTTTAGTAACAAAAAACTATTCTATTTAACTCCAGGAAATAAATAGACACATTGCTGAGCATGAGAATAAACAGAATAAATGTCATTAACTTAATGTCACATTTGTAACCTTTATATTTGCTAGAACCAAAATGAAAGTGATCTTGTCTTTTTGGAATAGTAATGACTCAATTATTAAGTACCAATTGAAGGGAATAAATATATGTTAAATAAAATTGAGGACAAATGCATGGTCCCTTTGCTAGTAAAGAACCACTGAGCTTTAAAAATAGTACTGACAAAGATATAACAGAACTTAAACATTTCATGAATAGGTGACTATCCTGTTTGCATTATTTTCCAGTTAGATATGGTTATTTGTAATTGAAGTCTATGATTTATTAAAGTGCATTCAAAGCACAAAATTAGGACAAAAAGAATTCTATTCACAAATTATTGGAAATTTAGGGGCTTTATTTAAAACTTCTATAGGCACTTTGGTTGTTCTATTCTGTAGTTCATTATAAGAAGATTTTCAGTCTTTGCATGTTAAAATTATGTGAATATATTAAATTTACTTGTAGTGTATAATATTTAAGCTCTTTAACAATTCAAAATGATACTGAATGCAGTTTTATTTCATAAAAACAATTGCTACATTTTTCATACCAACAAAGAAGCTGCAAATAATTTTAATGAATTGAAGTTCATGAATAATGTTACTTATCTAGATTTTTGGATTAAAAAACATAAGTTTCATAAATGTAAAGCCTTATATTTTTACTTTAGTGTGGTATTTATAGAAATTGATTTAGGTTGCCATCATGTGGTATAATGTCTCTGTTCAAAAGACAAATGCATACCAGAGAAGAATAGAGATCTGTTATAGCAATGCCACAGTTTTAGTAATATTTTATTCTACCTAAGAATTCTACTTAAGAATTATGAGAGAATACATAGTTCAGATTAGAGGACAAATTCTGTTCTTTCACAATCAGGATACCTCCTTTTCTGTAAGGCTTATAAGGGGATATAGAAACTATAAAATCAAAATCTTGTAAACAACAGAGTTAGGCTGATTTATCATTTTCCCCATTACCAAACTTAAGTGATTAGATGAGGCTATCAGATAGCCTCAATTTGAAGGGAAAGATATTTTACATTATCTCTTTGCTCTAAAGAATCTGATTTATATCACCCAGCTACCTTAAGAGGAAAGAACATACAGGAAGAAAGAAAATAAATCCATCTTTTGATACTAAATGTAAAATGTCTTGTCCTAAATCTACTGAGTGCTGTGTCTTGGTGGAAAGAGAACCCAACAGGAGGCTTGGGGTTCTGAAATCAAGCCATCAACTTTCTGATTGCTCATTGGTAAATCATTTAATTTACTGGGACTTCACTTCCTCATTTTTCAAATAAAGGGTTTGGATTGGATGTATCTATGGTCTCCAAATCAATAATCTTTCTGCAATTTCACCTTCCCTCACACTTCAAAAAAGCCTTATGTATCAACAACAACCATAAATTAATAAAGAAAATTGAAAACCTATGCAAGAAATAAAGAAAAGACATTGGGAACTGAAGCACAATTCGCAGTGTACAAAGGCAGTAAAATTAAGCCATAAAATGTTTCCTAAGACTATAAATATAAATTTCACAGAAGGAGAAGATGAACAATGAGGACTGGAAGATGCTCAGCAGCTTTATGAGGATGCAAAGCTTGAATTGAGCATAGAAGACAGGATTTAGGTAGGTTTGCATGGGGGAGCATTCCAAATGAGTGAGGGAGAAAAAGCAAATGGAAGACAAGCCAACAATGGAAATAAGTAAGCAACCTGAGAGACAAAAATTCTGTACACTATCTGCTATAGACTGAAATTCCTATGTTGAAACCTAATCCGATGATGTTTGGAGTTGGAACCTTTGGTAAGTAATAAGCACAGAGCCCTCATGAAAGAGATTCATACTCTTATAAAAGAGATCCTACAGAACAACCTTGCCCTTTCTGCCATGTGAGGACACAGCCAGAACCTGTGCTATATACGAGGAAACAAGCACCCACTAGACAGTGAATCTGCCAGCATCTTGTTCTTGACTCCACAGCTTCCAGAACTTTAAGAAAGAAATGTTTGTTGTTTAAGCCATGAAATCTATGGTATTCTGTTATAGCACCTGACGTGAACTTAGATACTAATCAGATATATTTGATTTGACCTGAAAGGTATTTTAATAATCAGGATATTTCACATAGAAATCCCTACTTCCAGCATCTTTTACAAGTGGAATATCTGGTAACCCTGGCCCATAGATCCCTATATGCCAAACTGCTGGTGAGGTTGACCTTTTATATAATGCATGACCTTTTATATAATGCAATCTACCTCTTCCAGAACTCTCTCATGTTTCCCCATGCTGGTCTGCTTTACACATTTTTGTTGTTTGCCTAGGCTTGCAGGCACTAATTTGTTGAGTATGGAACTCCTGGATATAAAGTCATATAAGCCAAGGTAGAGGGCATGAAAACAGAGGACAGTGAAGAGAGTGGGTACATTCATTGTCTGTTAACAGTTTAAATGCATCTGTTTTATAAAATCTAAGTTAAAGACTTTTAAAATAAGCATGGGAAATAATATAGACTATATATAAAATAAGGTAACACCAGGTTTGGAAGCTTTTGTACTTCCTAATCTTATACAATGGATTTCATATTAAAGTAAGAAGAAAACAATACTGTTTTATTTAAAGACTTTATTTATTCAAGTCTTTGAGTAAGTCTGTCTCAATTTGAGACAGAAAGATACAGAGAGAGAGAGCGCACATGAGCAGGTGGAGAGGGAGAAGCAGACTCCCAACTGAGCAGGGAGCCTGGTGTGGGGCTCAATCCCAGGATCCCGGAATCATGGTATATGAGCCAAAGGTATATGCTTAACCATCTGAGCCACTCAGGTGCCCCAAGAAAAAAATACTGCTTGTTTCAACCAATAAACCACATTCCTATAACCACATCACTGGATCCAACCTTAGACTGAAGAGACCAGTGACAGAATTAACTTAAAAAAAAAAAAATAAGCAGGATGATCATATCACTGCACAGAGTTTGTAAATATCTAGATCATATAACTTGATCAGAATCTTCCTCATCTGTTTTCTTAAGGAGGCCTTGATATATTTTTTTAAGATTTTATTTACTTATTTGACAGACAGAGATCAAAGGTCACAAGTTGGCAAAGAGGAAGGCAGAAGAGGAGTTGGGGCAAGGGGTGGGGCGGGTAACAGACTCCCTGCTGAGCAGAGAGCCAGATGCAAGGCTAGATCCCAGGACTCTGGGATCATGACCTGAGCCAAAGGCAGAGGCTTAACTCACTGAGCCACCCAACGCCCCTATTTTTTTTAAAAATCATTTTCCAATTCCAGTTCTTGGCATAACAAAGTGGTTTAATTTTAATTACCCTCCCAGAGATGGCAGTCATTAACTCCAGATAAAATATGAAAACCAACTACTTAAAAGCAATGGAGAGCAACCAAAAGTAGACAAATTGAAGGGAGCTTGAAAGTAGAATGCAACTGGGTGATATCAACATTTATGTGGCATTTCTTGAGGGTACACTCTAGTCTTCCCAGATTGAGAATAGCTAATACTCAAGCAAAACCTTCAGGTGTATTTCTTTAGGTGTCAGAGGATGGTCTTTGAGGCTACCATAGTGGCTGTAAATTAACAGAGGAAATTCCAGGAAGGCACCACAAAGGATGGAAGTCTGAAAATATATGCGCAAACCCACTTCAATTCTTGGACAACATGAACTCTACTCATATGGAAGAGACTCTAAAGAGCAGGGTGAAAAGTAACAGCTAAAGGCTGAGGAGCTAAGCTGAAACTTAAGTTGACCACTGCAGGAGAGACTTTGGAATTTGCATACTGTGCTAAGTCTGAGGAAGTTGGCAAAAATTGTTAGCTGGCCATTAAACTTCAAAAAGACCATACCTCAGGAGCAAAGAAGTTTCAGAACTAAGGAATGTTTCTTAAAACTCAAGGCTACAATATAACAGACTCTCCTAATAAAGCTCCACAAGTTCAATGTGATCCGCCAACAATGAAATAGCTATCTAACAAAAATCAAAACTTTTCACAGGAAGTTACCAGAATCCAGTCTCTACAATGTTCTTACATTTTATATGAAGTAATACAATACTAAAGGTATGGTAAAGATATATATTATAATACCTTAAACAACCATAAAACAACATAAAAGCATGGCCAAAAAAGCCAATAGGTGATATAAAATGAAATAGTAAGACATACAAATAGAAAGATTGGTAGTAGTAATCCAACCATAGCAATATTTACATTAAATTTAGGGGGCAAAGGGGTACCTGGATGTCTCATTTAGTTAAGCAACTGATTTCAGCTCAGGTCATGATCATGATCTCAAGGTCCTGGGATGAAGTCCAATTCAGGCTCCATGCTCAGGAGGAAGTCTGCTTCTTGCTGTCCCTCTCCTTCTGCCCCTCCCCCCACTCATGTTCTCCTTCTCTATCAAACAAATAAAACCTTTAAAAAATTTTTATAGGAATAATGAAGAAAAAAGAGAGGGAAAAACAAACCAAGAAACAGATTCTAATTTAGAAAATGAATCGATGTTTTGGGGTAGGGGTGAGGATGGATGAAATAGGCCATGGGGATTAAGGAGTATTCTTCCTGGGATGAGCTCAGGGGGATGTATGGAATTGCTGAATCACTATAATGTACATCTGAAACTAATGTAACACTGTATGTTAACTTTACTGGAAATAAAATAAAAATTTTAAAAACCTTTTATATTATAATGAAAGAAAAAATTGAACTGGAAAAATAATCTTTTTTAATTCAAGTGGATGAAAAATTCCAATTAAAAAGAAAAAATGTCAAACTAGCTTTTTTTAAAAGATTTTATTTATTTATTTGACAGACAGAGATCACAATAGGCAGAGAAGCAGGCAGAGAGAGAAGGGGAAGCTGGCTCCCTGCTGAGCAGATAGCCCAATGCAGGGCTCGATCCCAGGACCCTGAGATCATGACCTGAGCCAAAGGCAGAGGCTTTAACCCACTAAGCCACCCAGGCACCCCTCAAACTAGAGTTTTTAAAAGACCTAACCATATTCAGTCTACAGTATATTTTAAATTAAAAAAATAAGGTAAAAGAAAACAAGTGGACAAAAATATAGAAATATATATCATAAAAAGACAGGTATTAAGAAATTAGTGTGGAAATACAAATACCAGACCATGAACATTTTCAGAAAAGGTAGATTAACCATAAGAAAAGAAGGATGTTTGGTTAATTCCTCAGGAAACGTTGAAATAATAAATGTATATGTACTTAATAGGAGAGATTCAACAAACACAAAGCAAACTCTGCAGGATAAAAAGGTGATACAGTCAAATCTATAATCATAGTTGGGAGATTTTTATACCACACTCTCCCTGAAAGATACAGCTGTGAACAAGAGTAAAAGAAAATAGTAAAGGTAGGGAAGATTGTAATTATACTACCAACTACTTTGAGCTAATTTGACATTTATATAATATTACACATAACTGAAGAACATATACTATTTTCAAGTATTTGAAATAATGCACCTGGAGCATTCGCTAATACCGATCAAATGTTTGAGCATAAGGAAAATCTCATCAAATTCTTAAAAATGGTAATTTCACCAAGTATGGCCTCTAATAACAATGGAATAATATTTATATGAATAAATATAATATCTATATACCCCCACACATTTTGAAATTAAAAGACAGAGTTCTAAATAATCATGATTCAAAGAAGAAATAATGAGAATAAGAAAACATTTTGCATTTCATTATAAAATGAAAATACATCTCAAAAACAGAGTTTAGAGGGAATTTGTAGCTTTGAAGACATCTTATAAAAAATTAGTTTTTAATGAATGACCTAAGTCTATAACTTATAAAACTAAAAGAAAAAAAAAGAGTCAATGTATAACCAAGGTAAAAAGAAAGAAAATAACTAAGAAAATAGACAATAATAAAAACAAAAACTGGAAAGGAATCAAGATGGTGGAGGAGTAGGAGGCTGAAATAGCATTAGTTACCAGGAGTTCAGCTAGATAGTTATCAAACCATTCTGAACACCTACAAACTCAACAGGAAATAGAAGAGAAGAAGAGCAGCAATTCTAGGAAGAGAAAATCGACCACTTTGGGGAAGGTAGGACATGTAGGGAAGTGAATCCAAAGCAATGGGAAGATAAACTGCAGGGGGAGAGGCCAGCTCCCAGCAAGAGGTGGAGCAGTGGAGCACAAAATCAGAAATTTTAGAAGTCTTCTGCACTGAGGGATGTCACTACTGAGGCTAAGTGGGTGTGGAGTCCTCACGGGGACAGTGTGGTCTCAGGACCCGCAGGGTCACAGAAAGACTGGAGGTGCCTGGGTGTGGCAGAGCATCTGGGTATCAGAGTGGGTAGCTAGCTACCAAGACAGAGCCAAGATGGGGGCTCTCAGCTTGGGGTTACCTTAAACCACGATCCAAGGCAGTCGGGCCACTGCTTTTCAAGCAGGGGACCCCACAAGTGGAAGATCTGGAGAGACCCCCTCCTTCCTCCTCCAGGAGTAGTAGCATGGAAGCCACAGCATGAATCTGCTGGGTTTGGAGAATCCAAATGGGGCTGAGCATCAGAGATAGAAATGCTCAGTCACAGGCCAGGTGAGCATGGAGTGCAGCCAGAGACCAGGGAAATGGGAGGGATTGACTGCTTCTCTCTGAGGGCACACTGAGGAGTGGGACCCTGAGCTGTTGTCTCCTCTGAGCTGGAGACTGGGAGGCCACTGTATTCATTCCTGTCCTCCAAAGCTCTTTGGAAAACGTTCAGGGAGCAAAAGTTCCCGAGAGTAAACCAGAGCAGATTACTTAGCCTGGCCTCTGGCAGGGGTGGTCCAATTCACCCTCAGGCAAAAACAATTAAGAATCACTGCAACAGGACCTTCCCCCAGAAGACCACCAAGAACATCCAGCCAAGACCAAGTTTACAGAACAATGAGAACTGCAGAACTCCAGAGCTAAGGGAAAGCAACACATAGAATTCATGGCCTTTTCCCCAAGATCTTTTAGTCTTTCACGGTTAAATATTTTTAATTTTATTTTTTTCTATTCTATTTTTTTAATTTTTCCTCTTTTCTCTTTTAATGTTTTAAAACTGGTTTATCTTACTAATACATTTTTTAAAACCTTCTTAAATTTTCATTGCTATAGTCATATTTTATTCCTTCATTGTATTTAACCTAATTTTTTGTATTCATATAGGTTTTTTTTTTCTTTAAAAATTTTGGATATAATTTCTCCTAATATATCAAAATATACCCTAAATCTAGCTCCAGCCTGATCACATTCTCTCCTCCTTTTTTTTTTCTTTTTCAAGCCAAATTTTCTTATCAATTCCTTTTTTATGAACTTTTAAAATTTTCATCTTTACAGTCAAATTCCATGCCTTCATCATGTTTACCCTTACATATATATATACATATATATGTATATATATATACATATAAAAGCATATATATACATATATATATATATATATATGTATATATATGCTTTTCTTTCTTTAAAATTTTGGGAGGTACTTTCTTCTTAGAAACCAGAATACACTCAAAATCAAGTCTGTTCTATTCAACAGTGTAATATATATTTATTTTTTCCCCCTTTCTTCCCCCCTGCCCCCAGTTTCAGGTATATTCTGATTTGGTTAACATATATTTTTCTGGGGTCTTTGCCACCCTTTTAGTATTTTACTCTCTCATTCATATACTCTGGATAAAATGACAAGTGGAACAACTCACCACAGAAAAAAGAACAAGAGGGAATATCAATGCCTAGAGACCTAATCAATATGGACTTTGGAAATATGTCAGAACTAGAGTTCAGAATGACAATTATCAAGGTGCTAGATGGGCTCGAAAAAGGCATGAAAGATATTAGAGAATACGTTTCTAGGGAAATAAAATCCATTTCTGAAAAAATAAAAGAACTAAAATCTAATCAACTTGAAATAAAAAAAGCTATTAATGAGGCATAATAAAAAATGGAGGCAATGATGAGTGCTGTGAAATGTTAAGCCTGATGATTCACAGACCTGTACCCTTGAAGCAAATAATACATTATATTTTAATAAAAATAATTAAAAACAAAAACAAAAATACTATGTGATTATGATACCAAATAGTCAGAAAAGTACATTGAAGGATAAAGGGTAGGGAAGGGAACAACCTACATTGCCTAGCCTTCGGACAGGACAGCAGACTGAGGACAGTAGACTCACTACTACATCATGGGGCTGAAAAGGATACTTAGGGAGGGGAAATATACAGCTACAATGTGAAAGTATAAGGCTTTCTAGACATTTAAGTAGTTCTTTCACTTTGCAAAGAATTCTGACCACATTTCTAAATTTTCATAAACTAGTCACAATACTAAATATGGAATGGTGTGGTTTGTTTACAAATGATTCTTTCCTGCTTTATAGGAGTATGCATTTTATTTCTGAAATAAATTTACATGTTATATCCCACTAAAATTTTCTCCAAACAATGGGACTTTCTTCCTATTGTTTCTAGAGCTCTTGCAAGCACAAATAGGTGTAGTAAGTGATCCAAACACCTTTCACCTGCTTACAGTGGAAGAGGAAAGAAAAATATCTGCCTTCTGATATATGAAATATCTGTCCTTCTATTATATGCTGCACCAAATAAAAATGCTAAAGAAGCACTTCAGCTAAACATAAATCATAATTTAAAGCATTAAACAAAATATCAGGGTCTGATCTATTAATTAGCTTATGTTTATAAAGGAATTTCAAGAGAAAAGTAAAATGTAAATACTAATTAATCGTACTATAATTAATCATTATATTTCCTTATCCTTATGATAATGTTATACAACCCTTAAGAGGAAATTATGATGACATTTTAAGTACAATCAAGGACAAAAACTTCTCGGTGCCTTTATTACAAAGCTATAGCATAATTTTTCATGAGGTAAATTTCTCTCAGACAGGTACAGTCTTAGAACAACCATTTTAAGAGTCTTTACAGTGGGTAATTTAAGGGAAGATCCCAAATAGCCCCCACATGACTTGGCTATATTCCTGGAATTTCCTCCATTAAAAATTCATTCTGTAGGATCAATGGCTTTCATGCCTTCAAGAGAGCTCTACAAAATTTTCAGTAATCATTGGAAGAAATACCCTTAAGACATTGTAACTTAACATCTCAAAAATCATTGGTTGATGTTAACAAAGTACACAAGAGATGGTTGTGGATAACAAGAACCATCAGAAGTGGGAAAGAGCTCTAGCATATTCAGCTAATTTGTGTAGGTCTCATCTGTATTGAGAATACACTGTAGGGAAGTAAAGTTTTGTTTAGTTTTTAATATATCTCTATTGAATTACAATTGGGAGCTATGTCTAGGAGAATAATCTCAGAGCCTGAAGTGTAAAAAGTATATGCAATATAAAATAAATTTTATAATTGGAGTCTATGAAAATGGGAATTTTCCTTGCTTATTGCTTGAAATTTTGCAGTAAAGGAAGAGATGACTAAAAAGAAACACAGGTTATTATTGTGATTGTTGGGATAGCAAATATCTTAAGTATTAAAAAAAGGTTAATTGAACATAATTTCTAAATTTGTGAGTGGGTATGGTTTATTTTGTTTTTGCTAATAAATTCCCTGTGGACTGTATATATTTATGTATGTATGTGTGTGTATGATTTTTAAACAAGTTAAATACATGCAAGTATCTCCATTAAAGCAAAGGACCCCAAATTAAAGACTAACCTCAAATCTGACCTTTCATATTATCATAATTTAAAAATATCAGTGTCATTGCATAAATACTATTCTATTCTTATTATGCTAATCGCATTGAATGAGTTGATCAAACGTTGCCCTCATCAGGCCAGAAATAGTGTACCAGTGAATTTCGAGGCAGTTTCTAGGCACTGAAACTATAGCCAGTTAATAGAGCTGTAGATGAAAATGGATATCTCGATGATTGGGAAGGATGAGTCCTATCAAAGGAATTTTCAACAGGCATTTAACATAAACCTAGGTCATTTTCAAGTTGAGTTTTAAACCTCGAAAAGGGGATTAAAGGAATACGAGCAATGCCAATTTTATTCAGCCTTCACTGTCAGACCACAGGTTGTTCTTTTTAAAAGGTAAACTGGCTCTGTTATGCCTCTGGTTAAAACCTTCCAGTGACTTCCTTTTGCAGTGGAATGAAACCAGAATTCCTTATCTGGACTGATAGCCTGTAGGTCTGGCTTCAGTGACAGCCCCTCCTACTCTCCCCTCACTCATTACCCTGCAACCACACTGACCACCTTTTTAGTTACCACTTGTGGTAAATCTTTCCCTTCCCTCACATTCACTGTTTCCTCTGCCTGCATTGTTCCTTACAAGGCATGGTGATTCTCCTCCAGCAAGTCTCTGCCCAAAATTAAAATCGAAATCAAAATCTCCACTCATGGAGATCTTTCCTGGTTCTCCAATTACTTCCAATCCTATCTACCTACTTAATTTCACTCATGGGTCTTAAAATAATCTCTAATCACCTCATTTGTTTATAGATTTATCTGTCCACTATCTGAGATTATGAAATTCATGAAGGCAAACAGCCTGTTTGTCTAAGTCACCACTCTACCTCTGGTGCTTAGCACTGTGTCTGGTCTACAGAAAAGATTTCAGCTCTGTTCAGCTTCCTACTACTCTTGCCAGCATTGCAAGGCTTAACAAAAGTCCCTTCCAAAAGTTAGACTCTCCTATCCCAAATGTTAATTTGTTCTTTTCCTTTTTGAATCAAGCAGAAGCAGTGGAAGTAGTGAAAGACAATGAAAGTGTTTTGAAAGTAAAAACTACAGGGCTGTCTGATAGAGCATAAAATGTGAGTGAATGTGGAGTCAAGGATGGTTTCAAAGTCTGAATTAGTAGAAGGATGGGTTTTCCATTTACTGAGAAAAAAATGGAATGGGCAGGTTGGGTCAGAAAGAGGAGTTAATTTTGGTATGTTAAATTTAAGGTGCTTATAAGACCATCTAAATGAAAGCAACATGTAGGTGATTGTATACCTGAGTACAAAATTCAAGGGAAACGTCAAACTAAGGGACCAACAGAATAACACAAATATGCTTATCAGTTTGAACTTCACTAACTTAATTCAATGATTTATTTCACTTTTTATCCAGAGGTGTCTAGTAAATGCACCCAGATCCTATTTTACTCAGCTTTGCATAGGTTGGAATTCTCTGGCATAAATTTGGCCAAGATATTTTTCTTCTCTTTTCTCTTTTCTTTGTTCTTAGCTATAAGCTCATTCTCCTAGCCCTGTACAAAAATACAGAGCAAGCCTTAAATTTTGCTGCTGAATTATAGAAAATGTTTTTCCTTCACCTTATCTTCTACTTCCAAAACACTAATCTGTGTAGCTGTCAAATGACTGAGCATTAAATGGAGCTGTCTGACTTTTTTTTAGAGGAAAATGATGTCCTTGACTTCTATACCCAAGAAACTGAGCCTTAAAATTGTATAAGAACATTGGATAATTGATCCCTTTTTTCCCCTTTCTTCCCCTGTTTGTTGTTTGCAAGTCATACCATGTAATCCTTGGAATATCTTGGCAGCTTTTTTTTTTTTTTTTTACGATTTTATTTATTTATTTGACAGAGAGAGATCACAAGGGGACAGAGCACCAGGCAGAGGGAGAGCAGGAAGCAGAATCTCTTCTGAGCAGAGAGCCTAATGCAGGGCTCAATCCCAGGATCCTAAGACAGGACCCTGAGATCATGACCTTAGCCCAAGGCTTAACCTACTGAGCCACCCAGGTGCCCCAATCTTGGCAGCTTTTAAGCCTAAACCCATCAGGCAATTTATAATCATTAAACAAGTTGTGTATGTGCAGCTATAAATGAAAATAGTTATTTGTCTAGCTTTATTTGTAACAGTCACTTTAGGGCATGCCATTTTAATTATCGTAAGTTTGTGAATATTTTACTATACTCTATTAAAAATCTTTGTAAAGTTAGGCTGTGACCTGTTTTTGTTTTTGTTTTTCAAGACAAGTGTTGTTTTTTTATTTGCTTTAATGTTTTATGTTTCGGGTTTTTATATTTTTGTTTCTCTCTGGTACAAGCCCATTTTCCTTCAGGTTACATATATTTTTAAATCTACTTAAACTTGAGCATATGAAGGTATTTAATGGTCCATTTTACCCTTCATAATTTAAGTCCCCAATAACCTAAATGCAAGTAAGCTGAGAAAACAGTATTAAAGGTAGTTTTCCACAGAACAGAGGGGAAATATAACAATTATCCTACAGCTGTGATGTACCAAGATCGCCAAAAAGGATCTACTGAAGTCCTAGAGGGAATTTCAGGACTGAAATTCCTGTTGATTGATGGCTGTCTCCATCAATCAAATTAACTGCCCTCTTCTCCCATTCTCAGTCAAGCAGTTAATATATAACCACAATTAAAGGTGAATGATATGGAATGGCTTTCTGACAGTGGGGCTTACTCAGCAACAGAGCATATGAACACTGACTAAATAATCTCCATTTCTGATGACTGGAAAGCCCATTGAGTCATGGCTGGATTAGCTGCATCTCTCAAGTATGGAAAGGAAAGGGAGAAAAAGCATTTTTGAGAATTTCGGTGCTCTTATTTAAGTACATTCTTTCCTAAATGTATAGTGTTCTGTATATATATCATGCCAAAATGCAATTATACTTTTCTTTTTCATATCTTGCAGCCTTATTACCACTACCTTGGCCTATCACTTTATCACACTCCTGAGCATATTGACCTAGTGGCAATAATACTCTACAATACAGGGCTACAGTGACTGCTTACTTAGCCAGGGATAGAAAAATGTACAGTAATACTACACACTGATCCTATCTGGACTCAAGTACAGTATTAGTGGTTTTCTAGATAGTCTAGCATCCAAAATTTAGAGACTTTCATAACATTGGACTTATTAATAGAGTAGAATAAGGAACTGAACAAGAGATGGGGGAAAGGGAGCTTGTGAACTAATTTTATCACTTTTTCTTTTATTTAAATGCCTTTGTCATAAACTCTCCCTGCTTGTTATCAGTATGCGTAATGTGCCATTCATTCTTTGGCCAGCTGTGTTTAAGACTGCGTGACAGCAAGTGCTACATGATGACTGAAGACAACTAGGATGAATACAGAGATGTTGGAAGTTCTTCCCAAATGAAGCAGAGGGTCTTACAGGTTGATTTAGTAAGCCACGACTTGTCCAGTTGTTTTGCCTGTTCCTGCTACCACTTTCACCGCTCCATCACCTCTGCCACCTTGACCACCACTCCTGCGGGACAGGTATGCTGAACACATGTGCCAAAACTTCGGTCTGGGCTAATCCAGTTCATACTTGACCGAAACTCCTCAGAGGCAGATATGCAGAAGAGCGGCACAGAGGTGCTGGCCCAGGTTCTAAGAGGGGATTAACTGCCCTGCCTCAGCCCAAAGGATGTGTCACTTCCAGACTCACCTCTCCCAGCCAGATACGGTTCTGTCAGGGAAGCTGTCCTGAGTGCCAAATGGAATTCACCATTTATTGTCTCTTCTTCCTATATCTTATCCATGAATAGAAGGTGAACATTATCGGAAAAAGATCCATGGGCTTTTGGGAATTTGTGAGGAGGAGTAAGTTAGATTCCTTTTGGATGCTTGGCCTTTAGAGACAGACTCCTAAAAATCACTGCTGGCTGCAATACATGCTATTTATAGCTCAGCAATGTAAGCTAGTGAAATTATTAGATGTGACCTTTTTTTGGTACAATTCACTTACCATAGCCCTCCTTGCTTAATATCAGTATGCTAATAGGTGGCTGATTTGTCAGCCAGCTGTGCTTAGACTTCTGTGTGACAATATTGGTTTGCTCATGTAAATGATTTAGTAAAATTACAATGCTAAAGATAGGTTTTTTTCTTTGAATAGCTTTATGTGGGGGTGGGGGAGAGAGAAAGGGAGCCACTCGACATTCGTTCTAGCTTAACAAGACTCAGGTTAGTGAACTATTGTGAACAGCCAAGAATTTAGGGACATATCACTTCAGATATGATGGATGCTTAGTAATTACTGATCTTATATTGCAGTGACAGAGTTGGCGTTGAAAGTGGAAGCTGTTCAGAATGATAAATGGATGTGACAATTTATTAAAGATATAAGGCATGATTAGTGTTGGGTATAGATGTACCCTTTTAAGAGAGAGGTGGAAAATGAAAGAAAAAAAATAAAAAGAATTTAGAATGTGAGCATTAAAGTTTGGGGAAGGAAGGTAAATCGGCAGCACACAACAAATTTATTTTAAAATGCACAAATTCTAGAAATGTAGCAGCTAAATAGTTTGGAGATAATGAAGACATGCAGAAACAAGTGTTACACAATTTTCATCCATTCATGGTACCTTCTCCTATTTTCCCAATTGGTATCTTCCATCATATGCTCTCTTTTCTGCATTGCTCTTCTCCACTGGGGCTCCCTAGTGCAGAACACCTGGAGCCTATTTAGAGGACATTTTGAATCTGCTCTGAGACCTCTTATTTCACTGCAGTCCTTGCCATGAACATTTCACACAGTCTGGTTAACTTGTTTGGGCTGAGAAAGTTTTACTTTCTCAAGTGAAAATGGAGGATATGAAGTACTGGTTCTGAAAGTGCTTATGGGGAGAAATTAATTCCCTAAACACACATCTCTGTACCTTGTTTATTGGATTAAATGGAAGAGACATACTGTGCCATTGCTAATGACAAAAATACATCATTAACAAGTCTTATATTTAAAATAATTGGAAAGACTAGTAACATTCTTAACCAAAAAGGCCAATTACATTTTGCTTCTATGTGACAATCCATCTCTATAATTTCTTGGTATTTTGGTGCCAGTCTTGGTATTTATTCATATGTGCAAATGTTTCATTATAAGATAGAAGTTTATTACTGCTGGGTGTATACATAAATATACATATATTATGAGCAGTATACCATATTATTGGCCTTCCTGACTAATGGATCTTTTCTACAAACTTGGAAAGCTTCATGCACTGTTTGGGCACTTAATTTGTTTTCATTAGGTAGATACTGCAAGTTCTTTGAAGGTATGCTTCATATACAAACAATTTTTTTTTGTCATGGGCATTTATATTTTCTGTGCAGTGAGCAGAAAGTGCTGCTTAAGATACTCAAAGAAGGAGATTCTATCACTATTGAGTGGGTTATAAGAAAGTCTCCCTTTTATGTCCTTAATATCAACATCTCTATATACTTAAAATTTTTAGAAAGCATTACTTTACCATTTTTTCAGATGTTAAATGGTGGTAGCCTTGCCTTCTCTCTCATTTAAACTTCTTTACCAAGGCAGTGTTTTTTATGCCCATCAATCAGTCAACATTTTCATTCTATGACTCAGCTCAGAATTCTCTAAATTACAGAAGTGAAATTCACTGCCAACAGGATATCTCCACTTGAAGAACTCATATCACTGCTTCAGATTCAACATATCTAAAGCATGTTAAAGTCTAAAGTCTAAAGTCTTCCTCTACTCCCAGCTACACCTTAATCTCCCCCACCATTCCTTGTGTCAGTGAATGGAACCATTACTGGATTAGTGGATCGAACTGGAAAAGACATTTCCTACTCCTCACTCATGTCACTTTTCACCTCTAATTATCCTCAACTTCTGCTGCTTTTTCTTCCAGA